>NC_091458.1:60783865-61983865 GCF_027789765.1 Dendropsophus ebraccatus
CTTTAATCTCAGGGCCGCTGCTCCCGGGTGCCTGGAAAAGCTGCATCCAGACCTGGGAAACTGGGAGAAGCTAACTAGGAGAAGCGGGGAGAGGTATGGTGTCAGGTGTACAATGCGAGGTCTGTGTCCAATGATTTAAGGTCCAAACCTAAATCAACCATCAGCTGATGATCCTTGTAATCAGTTGATCATTGTCTCTGATATGCTGCGTTTACACGGAACGATAATTCGCCCGATCGTACGATTAACAATTTCGAATGAACCATGTGTTTTTTATAACGATCAGCATTTAGACGGAACGAGGTATCATCCGGAAAAAACGTTTTGTGATCGTTTTGCGATCGCTTAAGCCTATCTCGCACTTAGGGTAAATTGGTGAATGACTGTTTACACGGAACGATCTGCGAATTGTTTGCGAACGACCAACGACGATTTGAGAACATGTTCAAAGATCAAAATGAACGATTTCTTGCTTGATTGTTCGCAGCGTTTACACATACAATTATCGTTTGAATTCGATCGTTATCGTGCAAATTCGCACAATAATCGTTACGTGTAAACGCAGCATTACACGGAGCAATAATCAGCCAAATCAGCCCAATTTGGCTGATAATCGCTCTGTGTAATAGGGCCCTAATGCTAGTCAATTTCCTGAGTCATACAGATTACAGCTTAAGGCTATGTTCACACTATGTTTACCAGCATCCGTTGCATAGCCACGGACGCTGTTAAATTCCCGGCTACAGGGCTGCATTCAGGACGTATACAGAAGTATCAGCTGCATGAACGTTCATTTTTTTACAATTGACTTTGGTGTTCCGCCAAATCAATGAACCATTCACTTCAATGTACGGCCACCACCATACATTACATTGTGTGAACAGGTATTATTTCGAGACGTTTAATGTGATGACTGTAAAAAATGGCTCCCTAGAAATACAGTACTGTAAGTAAGTAGGGACAATCTGTATTAAATTTCTGTCTGTTTGTCACACATCTGCTTATGTATGTGATGTAGCAGAGGTGTGTCTGTATATTGGTGTAGTTGCTCTGTGTGTGTCTGTGAGAATGGTAATGTGTCACAGCTGTGTGTGTATGATGCAGCAGAGCTGTGTGTGTATGATGCAGCAGACCTGAGTGTGTATGATGCAGCAGAACTGCATGTGTATGATGTAGCAGTGCTGGGTTTGTATGATGAAGCAGAGCTAGGTGTGTATTGTGCATACAGTAGAACTCTGTATGTGTAGGTAAAGGGTACTGTCATGGAGAGTATTAAAGTGGACCTGTCATTTCAATAAACTTTGACCCCTTTCACTGCCTTAGACCACCAGGGAAGTTTATTAACATTATTTTTTTTCCTGTTCTAGTTGTCTAAATCAGGTGTGTCTTATAAATGGTAAAATATGGTCCTTCATTTTTACATATATTAGTTAAATAAAATATCTTATATTTAACATATAATATGATATTATTATGACATAATAAAATGATATAATATGACATATAATATTATTATCTGATTATACTGTATCTCTTGTGCTTTCATACAAGTCTCTATATACACCGGGGTCATGGCTTAAATTTATAATAGAAACAATGAAGCAGCTAATGAAAATTATTAACCTGTAACTCAGAATCTCCAGTAGAACCCCTGCATACATACAATTTGTAAGCCTGAACATAGCCCAAGATGGAGAGGTCATTACTGTTCCCATATATGAGTAGGGGAAACTATGCCACTGGGGTAATTGTATATAATTACCAGCTTAAGATATTAAACCTGTTATCTTCTTAAGACCTATTCATATAGCCTCTAACAAAGACCAAGTCCTCCTCTAAAAGAATTGCCCTGGCCATGAATTGCATGAGTACTTACTCATTCATTGAAAGCCGTAGGGGAAATATGTAGCCAGCCTCACATCCTCACATCGATAATAGCTGTTTACTGGTGGGTAAGGGGGCTACAGGCAAAACAGTAGCATGGGTTTGCAGAACCGGGGATGCCCTACATCCGGCTCATAAATGTAATAGAGTGGCAATGCACACAATGTATGAATTACCACCCAGTATTGTACCTATACCTGTTTGGGACAAGTACACAAAGGGGGGGGATTTACGAAGATCGGAGTACAAGTACGCCGGTCTTATATTAGGCCCCGCCCCCTTTTCTCTGGCAGGATTCACTAAGAGGTGTTCCCCAGCAGGTGTAGATTTGCGTCATGATTTGCGCCTGCGAGCCGAGGTAAATCATGATAAATGAGGTGCGGGAGGAGGCCACGCCTCCTCCCCGCCTTATCACCCCCCCCCAAGCTTCGCCAGCCCACCCATCGGGCAAGCTGGGCATACGTCAGGGAGAAGGGGCGAATCTCCCGTGTTTCTTATTATGACCTATTTAAAATGGTGGTCATAAATATTGTACACACGTTTTTTACATTTACTATTTATTTATTTTAGGCCACGTTCACACAACGTATGACACCGGCCGTTCTGTGACCCGGTCGTGTAACAGAACGGCTGATGTCAGTGAAGTTTATCCTGGCTTGTACATCCGTGTGTGCCCGCATCTCAATTCACCATTGCACACAATGGAAACTGTGGCCGGAGCCACACTCTCCATTGTGTGCACTGTCAGGGTTGTGCGGTCGCAAAATTCAATGAATAGCGGCCGCACAAAACTGACATGTCAGTGTTCACTGCGGCCACTAGCGATCCTGGCCGGAGTGTATACTATGTGTATACACTCCAGCCGGGTTCCCATTAACTGCAGTGCAAGGTAAATTTTCTATTATTCACGGCTGTTGTTGTAAATCGGCAACAACGGCCATGATTAATAGAAAATTTACGTTGTGTGAATTTGGCCTAAATATGCATCAAAATACATACAGAATGTGTGGAAATAAAAACATAGAAACATGTATGTGCCAGTCAGTTTTTTTCAATGCAAAGACATCCTACAAAATATGTATATTAGACATGTCAAACTCCAGCTGTTTTAAAACTACAATTCCCATCATGTCTGGACAGCCAAAGCTAAAGTTTTGGCTGCCCAGCTGGAGGGCCACAGTTTGACATCCCTGATATCAATAAACATTCAGCCTTTCAGAGCCATAAATATTGCATGAAGATCAGGAGATTCTCCGAGCATATCCACACTGCACACTCAATGTATGCTAGAAGTCACAGCCTGGTGGTTTAGGATAGCTGTGTAGAAAGAACAGCCCAGGGTATGCAGCACTACACCCACACTGTATCTCCTTGTGATATGCCATTATTTTATGAGATGGGAATACCCTTTAACACTTCATAGCAGAGGAAGTTTCTCCTAAGAAAAATAGCCATAGGCAAAAGCTCTTCAGGAGAAATATGACACGCTGTCGCAGCAAAACTGTCATTTTAACAACACACTAACATTGACAAATGGTTTCTTTCCAAGAACCCAGCTCTTGTGGAATAGTCCAGTCATGCTCCGCATAACACAACACATGGTTAGATGTTTAACTATTAATCCCTTTACAATGTGGAGGAATGTTCACTAATCACTACTTTACTACAAGTTACCTTTTCACCTCTATTAATGTGGAGTTTCCTCCAGGATTCGATGGAATATTGAGTATTATTTTGGCTGGAGTGCCAGTGTGCTGCCAGTTCTTCTTGAAGCGAATGGACCACTAAGTACATCGCTTTGGGTTTTTTACATGAACAGATTGGTGCCAGCACGGGGATTCCGGTAGCGCGGCCCTTTTTTTAACCGCCACCCGTTTCCCGCACACTGCGCCAGTGTATTTCCGAGCACCGTCCCTTCCCGGAGCACTGTGGGTAGGCTTGTTCCCCCCCCCCTACGGTCAGGGCCGCTTTAACCAGAGGGCACATGGTGCACGTGCACCGGGCCCACTGGTTAAAGGGGCCCCCCCGAGCAGGCCGGCCGTTGCTATGTGCGACCAATGCGGTCGCACAGGGCTCCGGCCACCAGCCTGTCAGGGGGGAGCGCCATGGATGGGTAATCTACTTACCCCTCCATGGCGCCCCCTGCAGGGCCCCCCCGCCCCCCCTTCTGCCGCTGTCCCCGCCCGCTGCTGCTGCGGCGCTTCAGCGCTGCAGCAGCAGCGACACTGACAGAGAGAGAGCCATCGGCTCCCTCCCTGTCAGTCACTCTTGTGGCCGCACTTCCTGCAGTCACAAGAGGCCGCACTCTCCCTCTAGCGCCCGACGTCACTGGAGCGTCGGCGCGAGGGTAAGGGGAGTGCAGCCTCTTGTGACCGCAGGAAGTGCGGCCACAAGAGGGAAGAGAAGAGGAACGCGTGGACTTAGGTGAGTAACAGTGTTTGTTTTTTTCAATGTTGTATGGGAGGGGGAGCTATATACTATGGGGGAGCACAGGGGGCTATATACTATGGGGGGAGCACAGGGGGCTATATACTATGGCGGAGGACAGGGGGCTATATACTATGGGGGAGCACAGGGGGCTATATACTATTGGGGAGCACAGGGGTCTATATACTATGGGGGGGCACAGGGGGCTATATACTATGGGGGAGCACAGGGGGCTATATACACTATAGGGGAGCACAGGGGGCTATATACTATGGGGGAGCACAGGGGGCTATATACTACTGGGGAGCACAGGGGAGCTATATACTATGGGGGAGCACAGGGGATCTGTATACTATGGGGGAGCACAGGGGGCTATATACTACTGGGGAGCACAGGGGGCTATATACTATGGGGGAGCACAGGGGGCTATATACTATGGGGGAGCACAGGGGAGCTATATACTACTGGGGAGCACAGGGGAGCTATATACTATGGGGGACCACAGGGGAGCTATATACTACTGGGGAGCACAGGGGGCTATATACTACTGGGCAGCACAGGGGGCTATATACTATGGGGGAGCACAGGGGGCTATATACTATGGGGGAGCACAGGGGGCTATATACTATGGGGGAGCACAGGGGAGCTATATACTATTGGGGAGCACAGGGGGCTATATACTATTGGGGAGCACAGGGGAGCTATATACTATTGGGGAGCACAGGGAGCTATATACTATTGGGGAGCACAGGGGTCTATATACTCTGGGGGAGAGCACAGGGGGGCTATATATTATGGAGAGCACAGGGGGGCTATATACTATTGGGGAGAGCACAGGGGGCTATATACTATTGGGGGGGAGCACAGGGGGGCTATATACTATTGGGGGAGAGCACAGGGGGGCTATATACTATTGGGGGAGAGCATAGGGGTCTATATACTATTGGAGAGCACAGGGGGGCTATATACTATTGTGGGAGAGCACAGGGGGGCTATATACTATTGTGGGAGAGCACAGGGGGGCTATATACTATTGTGAGAGAGCACAGGGGGGGCTATATACTACTGGGGAGAGTGCACAGGGGGGCTATATACTAATGGGGGAGCGCACAGCAGGACTGTATATAACTAGAGGAGCACATGAGGGACTATATACTACAGGGACACCTTAAACTATGGAGGCACAGAGGGGTGTAACTATGTAGGGGTACAGAGGGGTGTAACTACTATATAGGGGTACAAGGGACCTAACTACTGGATGTGTTGGAGCCTAAAATATTTGTCTGGCAGATTCTGGAGAGAAGATTCACAGCCAGGAGAAGACTTCAAGGTGGCCCAGGCTGGATGGAGAGAAAAAGAAAAGGTGACAGACTCTGATCGGAGAAGACGCCCCCGGTGAGTCACTGGATGTAACTGCACTCTGTTATAGGGTTGTAGTGTTAGGGGTCATGATGTGGCGGTATTATGTAATGGTATCATTGGTGATATCTTTCTGTTTTGTTTAGTGCAGTTTTTATGTAATATGTAATCACTGTATGGTGGAAATAGTGTTATAAGGTAACTACTGTATGTATTGGGGCTCTTGATACAGTGTGGGGGCAAATTCAGTACATTATACAATGTGCCGAAAGGGAAGGGGGGGCCCACTCTTGAGGGCTGTGCACTGGGCCCACCAATGTATTAAAACGGCCCTGCCTACGGTTACAATCTCCCATCCTCTGTATGACGAGGCAGTGGGGAGGGGGTTTTGTCACACCAGGGGTGCTCCAAGTGTGGGACAGTGCTTGGGATTACACCAGGACCATGCGCGGGAACCAGGCAGTGGTTCAAAAGAAAAGGACCACGCCACCGTCATCCCCGCCTTGGCACCGGTCTGTTAATGTAAAAAACTCAAAGCAATGTACCTGGTGGTTCATTCACTTTAAGCTGTATACCCTATTCCCCTGTAGCATCTTTAGTATATTGGCGTATACTGGCGTATACATTATGAACTTGGAGTGGTAGATAAGGATGTCTTTGAGGTGCAACTTCCTCTTTGTCCTGCAACTTGCTTTCAAATGACCTGAGTGAAGAATGAATGACCCTGTTATGGTACATGTAACTTGTAGATCCATTTTTCTAATTATAATAAAATAAGGGGAGATTTATCAAACATGGTGTAAAGTGAAACTGGCTCAGTTGCCCCTAGCAACCAATCAGATTCCTTCTTTCATTTCTCACTGACTCTTTGGATAATGAAAGGTGGAATCTGATTGGTTGCTAGGAGCAACTGAGCCAGTTTCACTTTACACCATGTTTGATATATCACCCCCATAATTTTCATCTTACCATGCCAGGATTTGGATGTATAGTCTCCAAAACAACCAGCATAGTTATACCATTCCATAGGGTTATAATTGTTTCTAAAACAAAAAAGTCTCTTTAGGGTACAAACCCTCTTGCCGGATCTGCAGCGAGTCTCCTTGCTGCGTTTTTGCAGCGAGACTCGCTGCAGATCCCAGCCCTATACTTTCATTAGCAGAGAAACTCGCAGCAGGGATGTACATCCGGGGGGTGCGGGGACGATCATGCGGCCGGGGGGTGCAGGGGGGCGATCATGCGGCCGGGGGCGATCGGGGCTGCAGGGGGGGACCGAAGCAAGCAGGAATGGGGACCCGGTAATGTATAATGTCTGGCGGCTAGGGGGTTAATGGGGAGGGCTGCAGACAAAATCGCAGCAGGGATGTACATCCCTGCTGCGAGTTTCTCTGCTAATGAAAGTATAGGGCTGGGATCTGCAGCGAGTCTCGCTGCAAAAACGCAGCAGGAGACTCGCTGCAGATCCGGCAAGTGGGTTTCTACCCTTAATGATGTGAGTCTTGGTAGACGTCTAACTGTGGGGTCTTAAACATTCTTAGTTTAGGCAGAAGATGGCACTCTGTCTAGTGAGTGGTGCTCGTGGTAAGAAAGAATCCCAGGCAGTAGAATAGATCAATCCCAGCACTCAGTTATACTTGTTATGCTCTACTAGGCTCTACTAGGCATTGCTCCCACCTAGCCAGAATCCTGCTCCACACTGATGAGGGGCAACACCCTGAAACAGTCGTATGTGGATGGATACCTAGCCTTGGTTTATCCCTTTTCATTACATTAACTTATAGGGCCACTTAATATGGTGGTTTTGGTGGTTTCCTAACAGGAGCTACCCCTTGGCTGGGTCTAGGGATGGTCCGAACCGAGTTCGGTTCGGGTTCGTAAGAACCCGAAAGCCTGGCAATGATTCCCGCTGTCTGCCCTCTCCGTGGAGAGGGTGGATACAGCGGGAGGACCGCCTGGAAAACTGGGATACAGCCATAGCCATAGGCTGTATTCCAGTTTTCCAGGCGCTCCTCCAGCTGTATCCACCCGCTGCACGGAGTGGGCAGACAGCGGGAATCTGATGCCGAGCGTTCGCGTTCATACGAACCCGAACCTCGGCAGCTTCGGACCATCCCTAGCTGGGTCCTTCCCGGAGGGATATCTGGCTAGTCTTGTGTTTTGAGACTCTTCAATGAGGCTCCACAGGCTCTTCTTTTGCATATTCATGTTTCCCAGGGGGCAATGCACCTAGGACTTCACTGCATTGAGCACTTTTACTAGCAGCCGGCAGTGTTGTCATTTGGCTGGTCTCCCTGAGTTCAGCAATCTGTTTCTCTTATGTTTTTATAAAGTGATTAAAGCAGGTACATGAAAGAGGACGCGCTTCGGCCCATGGCCTTCATCAGCTCCAACTGATGAAGGCCATAGGCCGAAATACATTCTCCTTCAGGAATAGGAGCAGGAGCATGGTTATGTTCATGCAGCCCAAGCCCTATATCAAAAAATTTAACTGGCCTGAGTACCACTTTTCTTCTTAGCAATATGTGCTACAGTAGTTCTGTGGGATCACACCATATAGGCTAGCCATCAATCCCCATATGTGACACCTGAGTGGCCATGACCTTGTTGCAAGCTCAAAGACTACATTAAGAATCTATGGGAAAAAAATGGTGCTCAGTTATTTTTTCCCCGGGACAATGAAATAAAGATTTCTTTCTTAGTGTGTTGGTGTAGTGAAGGAGTTAATGTCAGCTTACCAGGTGGTCTACAGTAAAGAACGGTTAATGCCAACCTTCCTGGTGGTCTCAGTTAGTAAAAAATTAATGCCATCTTCCAAGTTAATGGAGAAGTAAATATCTCCATTCCTGGTTATCTAGGAAAAAAGTGGGGTTATTATACCCTTCCCTGTTGTTTTAGGGTAACGCCTGGTTATCCAGTAATCTACGGTAGTGGAGTGAGTATTGCTTCTAATCTATGGTAGTCAAGGGTTATTGCCAATGCCATGGTGGCCTAGGGGTAGAAAAGGGGTTAATACCATACAGAGCGATTGTGAGTCCTAGAGATTAACCAGTTTCCATCAAAGTGTGTTACACAGCAGATCTCCATTACCTTCCTTCTTACTCCGAGATGTAAGGCAGCTTTCTCAGGTTCTTCTCTCATAAAAGCTTCTGCATTCTGAAACTTATAAGTAATAAAGTTCATTGTCCTTCTGGCCAATGAACTTGAGGGTTAGTACTGAGCGCTGTAATCATTGAGGAGTCATGCTCTTGCCAAAATCCAAGAGTTAAAGGTTGTGATCTTTTACCTATGCTGTTTAATAGTTAATCTTTGTTTGTATACATTACTGGGAGATAAGGTGGCGTTAGTAGTGAGGTTGTCATATTATCCTTGACATATATGTATATGCTTTGTCATTATGCTGTCATATGATGCAAGAAAAAACTGTATGTTTCACATTATAGGGCTTGTGCATTAAATATTTTAATTTTACAGTGGCCAGACTGTACTTGCCTCCTGCCAGTCCCCCACCAGTGCTGTTCTTTAGGTGCTTGGTCCCCACTGCTCAGCACTTCCTGATCTGATGTCAATGCAAAGACGTATCTGCTCAGCCAATTACCACCAGACTGGGAAGTGCTGAGCATTGATGACTACAGGCGACATCATTCCTATTTTCCTATTAACCCTCAGAGGACCGAGCCAATTTCAATTTCATTTTTTCCTCCTTGTGCTTAAAAGGCCATAGCACTTGCATTTTTTCACCTAGAAACCCACATGAGCCCTTATTTTTTGCACCACTAATTGTACTTTGCAATGACAGGCTGAATGTATGCATAAAGTAAAGAAACAAAAAAAAAATTCAATATGTGGTGAAATTGAAAAAAAAAAACAATCAAATTTTTTTAATTTGTTTTTTTGTTTTTGTGCCGTTTGCCCCGGGCTAAAACTGTCTTGTTATATATGGTCCTCAAGTCCTTATGATTACAACGATATGTAACATGTATAATTTTTATTGTATTTGATGGTTTGCTAAAAAATTTTAAAGGGGTATTCCCCCCAAGAGCTAAAAAAATGAAATGCTCCCAAACCTAGCTGGTCTTACTCGCCAAGTCCCCCTGAGTATTTTGAGCCATCTCCTGTTTTTCTAGTTGCTGCCGTTCCTGGGTTAAAAGTTTTTCTGAGAGCCATCTATAACCAAGATAGGGAACTACATTTCCCATCATGCATTGCTTCTCCCTGATTGGACCCTTTGTACCCGCCCCCTTTGCTTTCTTCCTGCCGAGTGCCAACATGACTGTGTTTACTAAGCAACAAAACACACAGTGATCATAGGGGGGTCACTTACTGCAAAGGAGATATTCCCAAAATTAATTTTCTCTGCAGCAGGCTGTGAGTGACGGCGCACGCTACTCCAGCTCAGGGCCGGATCCCCGGGCTGGAGTAGCAGGCGAAGGATGGCTGATCTCTGGGGATTGTGAGTAACGGGACCGGATCTCCTGGATAACGAACTCCCAAGTACCGGCGGGAGAAGGAGCTTGCCGGGTCAATGCATACAGAAGCGTCTCTCACCAGATCAGCGGTGCGGCTTTCAGCAGTGACCCGGCAAGCTCTGGCCCCGTCACTCACAGCCCCCCCTGAACCCGGCACTCACCCGCAGCCCGCAGCCCCCCCCTTGACTCACTGACTGGCCCGCGGCTAACACCCCCCCTGGACATGTGTGTGTTATATTAGCCCGTGGATGACAGAACTGCGCTGCATCCAACCCCCGCACCCGGAACTCACCTGCTATATCAGCCACGCCGATTCAGGGGATCCGGCGTCGTCACTCACAGCCCTCACGGAGCGGCGCCGTCGCTCACAGCCTGCTGCAGGAGACGTAATAAACTTTGTCCTCCAGTGAGAGCCAAGTACCGGAGACGGAGCTTGCCGGGTCACTGCTGAAAGCCGCACTGCTGATCTGGTGAGAGACGTTTCTGTATGCAGTGACTCGGCAATCTCCGTCTCCCGCCGGTACTTGGCTCTCACAGGAGGACAAAGTTCATTACGTCTCCTGCAGCAGGCTATGAACGACGGCGCCCGCTCCGTGAGGGCTGTGAGTGACGGCGCCGGATCCCCTGAATCGGCGTGGCTGAAGTAGCGGGTGAGTTCCGGGTGCGGGGGTTGGATGCAGTGCAGTTCTGTCATCCATAGCACTTTTATCCTTTGGTCTATGGGGCTCTGTGAGGTGTCATTTTTTGCGCCATGATCTGTTCTTTCTATTGGTACCTTGATTGCGCATATTCAATTTTTTGATCGCTTTTTATTACAATTTTTCTGGATTTGATGCGACCAAAAATGTGCAATTTTGCACTTTGGGATTGGATTTTTTTTGCGCTTACACCGTTTACCGTGCAAGATCAGGAATTAAATAAATTAATATTTTGGTCGATTGCACACGTGGTGATATAAAACATGTTTATTTATTTTTATTCATAACATAAGGGGAAAGGGGGTGATTCAAACTTTTATTAAGGGAGGGAGCTTTTTATTAATAATAACACTTTTTTTTTTTTACTATCAGGTACATTCGTTTTAAGTATTACCCATGTATAGAACAGCGCCGGTCCGGGAAAGCCGGTGCCACTGGCCTTTTTTTGAATGGTTCCCATGTATGGCGCCATTCTATTCATAAGTACCGGGCCAGGGGTGAAGCACTGGAGGTGAGCCAGCCCGCCCCCAGTGGGAGGAAACCACCGCCCCTCTATGATGCAGCTCCATTGATTGTAATGGAAAAAAGGATTGCGACATTGGCTTCCCCACGCCAGCGCTGTTCTATACATGGGTAATACTTAAAGCGAATGTACCTCATGGTACATTTGCTTTAAACTTTCTTTTATTTTTCACCAAAATAATTGAACGAATGCGAGATGCCTTATTTATCATTTTCTGTAATTTAAATAACTGCCCCCCTACTCCCAGCCCTGCAAGTGTACATGTCACCTCTCTGTTTACACAACAAGAGCAGGGACTCCTGTAAGTACTTTCACATGGTAGTATGTCATACATAAATGAGTGATTCGTCCAAATAGAATACCCCAAAAAATTGAATCACAGAAAGCAAAATTTTAGTGGAAATTTGGGATGAAAATTATTTATTAGGAATTGCTTTGCTTGTCTCTATGGACTTCCTTTATCATAAGCTATCAGTGTTGGATTCCTTACTCGATTGGATTCCTTAAGGCCCTATTACACGAAACGTCTTGTGTAATAGAAGACAACGATCAGCCGTCATGAACGATGTTGGCTGATCGTTGCTGTCATTTGTCTTTCAACATGTTGAAAGACAAACGACTATAATATCAGCGATTCGCTGCCGTCACATTGCGGAATAGGAGCGGCAGCGGCAGACCGCCGCTATCTGCTGCCTGCACAAACTAGCGATCACCCCGGCAGCCCCCATGCAGCTCCCTGTGGCCCCCTGTACTTACTCGCTTGCTGTCGACGAGTGTAGTAGCGTCTGCAGCGAGCGCGGGAAAGACGAGCTGACAGCGCTCGTTTGCTTCTCTCCGTCACCTTGTGTATTAGGGGCTTTACTCAATGATTGGTGGTCTCAGTGATAATACCAGCAGCACTCTGCACCTGACCCAGCAATTGTACTGCATTAATGTTTTACTCCTAAAAAAAAATTGCAACAAATTATAAAATAATAAAAATATTTTTTTTTATTTTGTAAAGCTTTGAAAGCCTAAAATTTTAGTTTTCATAAAATGACACAAAACATTTAGAAAACATGGCAACAATTCTGCTCACTGTATATTGCTGCACATTTGCACCATCTGTAGGTGAACTTTAGTATATGGACCCAGTTATAGCTCTCTGCTTTGTAACATTTCCAGTAAAGTGAAGGAACCCTTTAAGTACATTGAGCCATTTACTTATTTGAATTTTTTTGAGTCACAAATAACTTCAGAGGCTCAGAATAATACACAAGCTTGTAAAACATTTGTCTGTAGGTCCAAATGGTGCAATGAACCAGCCTCCTGTGAGCTGGCGGCTTTGATAACATTTTATCTAATTTTACAGCTAATTTCAAATGGACAAATATTTCCTAAACATAAACACAATGAAGTAGAAAAAAATGTTAGATCTGCAATTTATAATAAGAAAGTGAATATGAAATTGCTGTGGGACTCAGCAGCTTAACAGTAATTGCCAGGCTTGTTTTATGAGTCCCGTGGTGTTACTTTGAACAATTGTGCGCCTTCCCGATGAAATCTGTTAATCTCTGTGTATACATAACTGCTATGGTAAACAGATTTTGCTTGGTATTGTTCTGAAATAAACAACTTCAATTTGGATCCAATGGATTATTTAATGAGAAAACATGATTTGCCTACTGATACATTTTCATCAGAATCTGAATTGCCAGCTGTTACAGTTCCTAAAGTTAAGGTGGGGGCGCTGTTGAGCTTCATTCTGTTATCCTTGACAATGTTCAAACATTGACAAATCTTTTAAGATCGGATGTTTTGCTTACTAACCTCTTCATGACTGGTAGATTATTCATCTCATATTGACAGGACAATCTTTTTTCAACCGTAATAACTATGTAACTATGTAACTGGTAATGTCACACAACCAAAATGCTACATTTCTTTTAAATGGAAATAAAAAAGTCTTATCACAGATTTACCACCATTGTAGTCTTTTCCCTAGTTGGATGGATTTTTTACTAGGTTATTATCACCAGATTTACCAATTTGCTTAGCTCTCAGGAAAATTGTGGTGCAACGATAAAAAGTGGCCCATTCCATTACAGTCAGGCTTAAACAAACCAATAAAAGAAAAATTATTATACATATAAAACCCCCACTAATTTCCCTGTCTACACAATTCAGTTCAATTAAATTCTGACCATCTAAATACTTGTGTAAAAAAAGGTTTTAAGAATAAATCAGTAAAATTTGCTGGTTCTTCGTGATTCTGTCACAATTTCCTAAACAATTTTTGAACAAAAACAGCAAATTTGTATTAACTTTTAAAACAAGAGGGGATCGGAGTAAGTTGTGATCATTGCATGTGGGTGAAAACACACAAGAGCTGTATACATTGTATTAAATAAAAGAGATCATGTGCCACTACATTCAAATAAAACTTTAGTTTTTTATTCATATAGATTCTGACCAATTTACAGTTGTCAAAATTACAGAAATTAAAGAAATTTTTTTTGTTTTTTTTTAATTGTTTCTGATGTGCTCTGTAGAAGCAGTAAGGGAAAGTTGGGTTTATAAAAATCATGTTGAAAAGGCTTGGCAGTCTGAATATCCAACTGATGGTGGACAGGACAGCAAAGTTTACTCATCCAGGTCATTCAGCTGTTCCTCAAGTTCATCGAGATCTACTCCAGTTAAAACAGGGACAGCATGCTCAAGATCGTCTTGGTTGTCTTCTTCACATTGATCTGAAAAGTCATTTTTCTGCCCATTAGTAATGGCACCTCCTGACACTTCAGCTAACTTTGTATCTTCTTTATCTGTGGATCTGACATATGTACTAAACTGCTCATGGCTTGCCACTTTAACACCCGTTTTATCAACGTCTTTCAGAACAAATCGATTTGGGTCAATATCTTTCACATCATATGAGTCTGAATCATCATCTTCTCTCTCAGCAATTAATTGAGAGTCATCCACCTCTTCATCATTGACATCTACAAGCTTAGGTCCAAATTCAAGGACCGCTGATCCCCATGGCTTTTCCTGCCTTAAAGTCTGCCTTTTGCCTTACTATTTCATCTTCAGCTTTTACTATTCGTTCTTGCCTTTTCCTTCTTCCAAGCGAGAGATGATTCTAAGGTGATCCTGGTAACATTTGGTCCAAGGGCAGCATCGTCCTTTTTATCAAATCTTCTAATAAAATTCACCCATATTTGTTGGTTTCTATTGCTTCTAAGGAAGAATTTACAACTTTGGGCTTCTTCTTTTTTGCTTCTCTGTGTTTCTTTTTACCACTTTCTTCAGTTTTTTCTCATCCCAATTCAACATTGCATCATCTCTTCCATCAACATAAACACTTTTTATGGAGGGGTCTGTTGAAGCGCAGAAGCACGAAACAAGCTTGTAACCTGCACCAACCTGGCGTCCGCCCTGTACATATCCATGTGCCACTGAAATAAAGATATCTACACAACGCAAAATACTGGTGAGTACTTTATCTTTTGATTACGTTGTAAACACTTTTTAAATTTTGGATCAGCTCCTTTGCTAACCTTTTTCATGGCTACAAGTTTAAGAATTCATTTAGCTCTTTTAGCTCTTTGTTTTTGTCATCCTTTTAGGTTTTCTTCTCGCCTTCAGCTTGCACCACCAGTCGAGGGTCCTGATGCCCGAATTTAACCTGCGGCATGACATTTTTTACTAATCTTTGTTGCTTGGCACCCTTTTTATTCTTAAAGCTAAATGTCTTGTCTCTTTGATCTTCTTTTTCTTCTGTTCAATCTTCTTTGTGGCTTGAGTTGCTGCAGCGTTCTTAGGTGGCTTTGCAGTGTATGCAGCCCTAGCTATCCTCTCTGCTTAACAGAAGACCTCACTTTATGGTTGTAAGGTTGCCATCATTCATAGACTCGCCAGGGAAACAGAAACAATATGGTCTCTCCCCCTTCCCGTCTCAAAAGTAATCACCAGAGACGGCCTGAGGCATATAAAAATGTATGCCACATACGATAAAATTAAAGGAAAACTCCAGAAGAGAAATTCTCGAGCTAATACCCCTCCAACAGCCCCCCTGGAGTACTGCTTAGAAGGGAGCACAGTGACAAGAGATTCTCAAACATTTTGAAATGAATAGTGACAAAAGTAAAGTTACAAACTTAAACAGTGTTTAGGTACACATGCACACAGGGCCGGCGCCAGCACCAGGCTTACTTGGGCAAGTCTTGGGCCCAGAGAATAAGAGGGGCCCGGTGTTCTAATGTTCATCCTGCTCACTGTAGCTGAACATCAAAAGACACAGGAGTGAAGGACCTGATCACATGACCCAAAGGTCCTCAACTTTACAGTGTGAAAATGAGATCAGCCTAACAGAGAGGAAGAGTGAGAAAACTGTAAGTGTTGCATGTCAGTGGCTGAGTGTGTCAGTAAGTCAATGTCAGCCAGTCAGCTAGTCAGTGTCAGTCAGTCCCTGTCTTAGTCAGTGTCAATAATGTGTGTTTGTGTGTTAGTGGTGTCTCAAGTGGTTGTGTATAGTGTGTGGATGATGGGGGCATAGTGGATGAATGAAGGGCCTGCTAAGGCTCGGTCACCCAAGGGCCCGCAAAAACCTTAAGCCAGCCCTGCATGCAAGGTTTGTTCATCTGCCTGCAGCTGCTGCACCATCTGAACGCACCCTTTGGGTTTTCTTTCAATTCACTGGTTTCTCCAGGAACAGAACTGACTGAAGAGCTTACACAGTTGCCAAACAATAAGTTAAAGAAACTACCTAAGGTAAAGTAGTCAGTAAATAAATTCTCAATCAGCATCTTTATCTTTCTCCTTACACTGTAAGCCTGCCAACACAGGAGTCTTAGTGGCTCTTTCCACTATATCACCAGCTTAGTAATCCTCTATGTCATCATGCAGTGCTCAGACACTTTGTGAGCTTGCAGTCAGGGAACCAAAGCCAGGAGAAAAAATGAAAAATTAAAGATTCAGATTAAGAATGAAGGTTTGGAACTGGCATGGTCCCTCAAAGGATATCTTTTTTTTTTTTTATAATTGCAATCCTTATATATTTATATCCTTATATTTATATAGTATTGTATTTGTTCCAGAAATCTCACATATGCGTTTTGTGTGAAATGTTTTTTTTTTTATTAGGCCAATCATCATAAACCGCAGTAGTTATAATTCATAGTGTAGTTGTAGTCGCTCAGTACAAATGGCCATATAATGGTGCGAGGAAGCAAGGATTTTAGTTCTCATTTTTCAGAATCCCCTTTTAAACTGAATGGAGCAATGCAATTTGTTGTACTGGACAACTACAACGACTTCCATTACACCAGCTTGGATAACTGGCGAATTTCCCACAAATACTGTAATGAGACAATCAGGTGCTTTAGTATTAGAAATTGCTAGAATGTAGTTCTACTTCTAAGGACATAAGCAATAAGAATCCATAAACAGCCTCAGCAATGTGTGATCCTGAATGGTAATGGGCCAGAGGAGTAATGTTTCTCCTTGAGAAGAGTGTCATAAAGAAGGGTGGAGACTTATAGGCCATTTATGCTCCATGGGGAATTCTGGGAAGAATATGCAAATTAGCTCTGGATCTACATGTAATACCTGTATTTATGCATAGACCAGGACTATAGGTGAAATTAAAATAAAAAACTGCACTATTGTTAACTTGCTTATCTAGCTTAAAGCTTTCCTGTCATTAGAAAAAATGTTTGACATGTCCAAGAGACATGTCAAAAGTTTTGCTTGGTTGGGGTCCCAGTGTTCAGACCCATACCGATCGGGAGAACAAAGTGGGAGAAGTCCACGCTCCATGCGTTCTCTCTCGGCTCTGTGTCACTTGACCAGGACAGCTGCATAATGTAAGTCTATGGAGCCGTCCTGCTGACACAAACCTAGAGCAGACAGAGGACCGCACGGCAGGGCGGCTGTCTCCTCGCTGGTTCTCCTGATTGGACTTGACTCAAAAGTTTTATGTAAGGACAAGTATGCTTTAAGTTACTGCAATGTTTATCATAATCTAATATTAATATAATATGTGAATTCTATTGTGACTTATTATTTACAAGTCCGTGCATTGTTTTTTTCTACTTGCCACTCGGGTGCGAAATAGAAAGCAAGGAAACCCGTAAAATAAATGGAAACAGTCTGTTGCATGTAGTCGCTTTTGCCACCACATCCAACCATCTCGGTGCCATCTCTTACACAAATTTCCCCAACACTGTGGGAACAGAAGACTTCTCCAATAGTCAGGCGAGACATCTGCCCACCTTCCTCTCTTCCTTTCTATGATAAGAAAGGATTTCTAGCTTGCACAGAGATTCACATGTTATATCTATGTTTTGCATAGTCAGGAGCACATCTGATCATCAGAAGCTCTTATATATGTTACTGTATATATGTTATATATGTTACGGTATATGTTTTATATATATTACGGTATATATGCTATGTATGTTACGGTATATATATGTTATATATGTTTCTGTTTATATGTCATATATGTTAGGGTAAAGATACCTGACTGTAACCACACATACACAATGGGGACAGTACTATATGCTGTGTTTCTCTTCTGCTGATACAGTCTTTTGACAGAAATGTTCACGTAACACAGTGAAGGTGATGACTGTAAAGGTCTTTTAGTGGTCATTGCAGATCCCCCCAGTGAGCTGATCCCTGTACATACTACAATGTGCAGGCAGTCACAAGCCGCACACGTGGAGGGCATGCTGTGGCCACTAGCCCCTCCTGAGTCCTGCCTCTGCTGCTTAGTCTGCCCCTCTCCATTAATAACTTACTACAGGCTGGGAGTAGTATTTCTCATGCAGGATGATGTAACTTCTGGAGAAGGAGGGGGACGACAATGAGGAAGGGGCGTGCTCTCTCTATACATTTCCATTCTGTTTTACAGCAGGATTATCCTATCTGTTTAAGTATAAATAGGAGAGTTGGTATAGCTGCAAGATGCCCCGCACAAAGGCACCATCTACACACTGCCCAGGATGGCACAGTCACTTAAACTGGCCAACAGGACTTCAGTGTTCAGGAACCTCGCCGACGTATGGGCTGAGTTTATGTTTAAAAATCCTGAGAAAATCATCAAACGACACAAATCGATGGCAGATGTGCCCGGACCCTCTGCTGCCAGCTTCCTAACTGATATATTTTTCAGGAGAGGGCTATCCAGACTGCATGAGCTACAGGTAGGTAGCTTTTATATAGACTGCATTCACTACATGATTCTGGGGAGTGGTGAACATCAGTAAGCGTGTGCCAGGGCAAGAACCTAATGCTGCCAACTGGAGACAGGAAGAAGATAATCCTAGATGTGTTATTGTGGTTTGTGGGTTTGTGATTGTCGTCTCTAGCGCTGGCATCTATCTATCTATCTATCTATCTATCTATCTATCTATCTATCTATCTATTAGAAACAATTAACCCATTAGTTTTGCTGTATTTGATCATATGTTTAAATTCAATATAACTTAAGCCAGTAACTGATACCCACTGCCCTCAATGATGTGGAAATAATAATAATAATAATAATAATAATAATAATAATAATAATAATAATAATAATTCTTCTTCTTCTTCTTCTTCTTCTTCTTCTTATTATTATTATTATTATTATTATTATTATTATTATTATATGTTATTCAGGGCATGCTAAGGTTGTAGTAGTACAACAATTAAAGCTTCCCTGGTTGTCTTTATCACAGCCATACTATAGGGGTATATTGTAATATAATAAGAATGTGGTGACTGACTGCATGATCAATACATTCCTCACTGTATCCATAACTCTCCAAAATCACTTTGTTATCACCACTATTGCTCATTTTATCCTAAATCCACCAGACATACTTGGTGTATGATGTATAGCTGTATAGAAGGTACAGCATCTCCATACACATCAGATACTGCTATAATAACTGTGACACAGGGCTAGCACCAAACAGAGTCTATGGTGTGTCACATTTCATTTTTAGTCATCTGTTTCCTTTATTACACATATCCTTCTTAGATAGGAGTGACGATATTCATAGTAGTCAGATGGGTCAGATGCTGAGTTTATCACAGAATGGGTCAGTTGCTTTCAGCACCTTTACGAGTGGACAAGGCATCTCCCAGCACAACTGCAATACAGTGCATGTAACCGGACTATGTCACTATAGGCAGGCTTCCTATCCCAATTAACCTGAGCACATACATTCCTGAAAATAGGAGGACTATAGTTTGTAACTTTGTGAATACACTGCTTAACTCGTCTTACATAGTTCATGAGTTATAGTCTATAATATAGACTGCAGTCTGTAGCTGCAGTGAAAGTTGTGATGGTTGTTTCTTATTTAAATTCAATCTATGAACAGTATAGACCTTAAAATGGTATCCAAGGGTAGACATATTGATTACATGTAAAGGAGCTTGAAAGGTCTCAGCTGATATTATTTACACCTAGTAGATGGAGGGTTTCCTGCGTTAGAAAGAAATGACCAGTCTTTTTATAGCCTGATTTGGATTGTTTTATTTAAATCTTTTTATTAAAAAAAAAAAAAAAAAACTCAGTAAAAACTAATGTTAAAAAAAATAAAAATGCAAATCCAACCTGAGCCACTGAATTAGGTTCTTCTCATGTTTTCCATCGGTTATTGCCATGCTTGGTTGGGATGTTCTTCTCTTTTTAATATGTGATCCATATGGGACCCTCATCTTCCCACCACACTCTATAAACCTACATGTTATAAATGTATATACTGAGAAAGTACACATCTCTGGACTTGCTTTCAGTTATGTAAATGACTGTGATTGTACATGACATGAATACTTCTATGTTCCATTAGTTGCAAGGAAAAGCCAAGTATGGGCCTGTATGGAAAGCAAGCTTTGGCCCCATTCTGACTGTGCATGTAGCCGACCCATCACTGATTGAACAAGTCCTACGACAAGAAGGAAAGCATCCCATCCGTTCTGATCTGTCATCATGGAAAGACTACAGACAGTACAGAGGTCATTCGTATGGACTACTTACCGCGTAGGTATTCAGAAAAAAAGGGATAGGAGTGTGTACCCCTTTCTGTATCTTCTACATAGGATATATTTTGTTTCTGAATGTAGTAATGTGGTAAAGTCTCAAATGTCGACTAGCCATTCGATTTGCAAAAACCCTAAAAAGCTGTCTACAGTAACTTTTCCTTCTGGAGAGATTTCTGGTTTGGCTTAAACCCAAATCATGTTTTAAGGCTTTAATTCAAACAGTGACTTTGAAAGGAAAAGCTACCTTTATAAAGGTGCATTAGAGAGCTGCTCTGCATATCCCACTTTCCAGAAATCCTGGTGAAGCATGAATGGCCTTTTAAGATCCCCATACACCTTCAATAACTGACAGCAAATGGTCGTCTGGCTGTCAGTTATATCTATCGCCCACCACTTGTCCTCCATATACACAAAAACTTTTGGCGCAGCTGAGCATCCCTGTGTTCAGGGGGGAGAAGTATGGCGCATCGATAGCGCTCTCGCTGCATCCTATCGCTCTCTGATTTTCTATCACAGGCAAACCCTATTACCACAATATCATCTGTCGGTGGTTGTTTGGGGGGCCACATACGCGCTCGACTGATGGCCAAATCTGTTGAAATCTAAAGTATATAGCCACCTTTAGTGTCCATGTGTCTTTCTAACCCTTTCCTTAAAGGGGTACTCCAGCGTGGGGGCAATTTTGCGCTGGGACCGGGGACAAGGTGGCCGAGGGAAAAGATGTCCACTCCCCCCCCCCCCCCCCCCGGTTCGCGGCGCTCCGGTGCCTGCTTCCCGGCCGCTTCCCGGTGTCTGACGCGGGCCCGAGACGTGACGTCTCAGGTCCGCTCAGCAACTCAATGAAGGAGGCGGGATCACGGAAGCGGCCGGGAACTGGGCACCGGGGCGCCGCAATGCGCAAAAGTGCCCCCATGGAGTACCCCTTTAAGGAGAAAAATTACCCCTTTAGTCCCTATCCATCTAGTAATTTTCCATGATAGATTATCTATATGTTTATTAGCAATTTGATAAAAACTTTTGTTTCTCATTGTCTGCTTTTGAGAGGTCTACTATTGTTACAATGTATGATGACCACAAGGTCCTGCTGCTAGGGCGCTCAGGGATCAGTTGTAATCTGATGGGAAGCCCTACAACAAGTGATCAATTTCCCTGCAGTGCCACCACTGGTTGTAGGCTCTCTTTGCCATGGATAATACATATGGTTACTGAATGGGGGATTGCCATTTATTGTGTCATCATTTTCTAATAGTTTAAAGTTTAAAATTAGTTTAAAACTTAAATGATATAGTGTATTTAAAGTATGATTAACCATACATTCATCTACATATGGCTGTCCAATACATTTGTTTAATACTATTGGTTGGATAGTAAAACCTTATGTGACATTTGTTAATATCATCCTTGCAGAGAGGGGGAGGAATGGCAACAGTTTCGCAGTATTTTGGGGAAGCACATGTTGAAACCTAAGGAGGTGGAAGCTTACACCGATGTTCTGAATGATGTGGTTGGGGACTTAATAAAGAAACTTCAACACCAGAGAAGTCAAAGTCCACAAAATGTTGTCAAGGACATCTCTAGCGAATTCTACAGGTTCGGATTAGAAGGTAAAATTAAGACCATACTTCTTTACACCAAGAAGCCACCAAGATGAGCAATACATTTATCTGTATATTTACTAGAAGAACTAACATTCTGCACTGCCTATAAGTTTTATGTTCATCTTATGTTCTAGGTATTTCTTCTGTCCTGTTTGAATCTCGAATTGGCTGTTTAGAGACTACGGTTCCTAAAGAAACAGAGAAGTTCATTCGATCCATAAACACTATGTTTGTGATGACCCTTCTAACTATGGCCATGCCTAAATTTTTGCACAAAATTTTTCGGAAGCCCTGGCAAAAATTCTGTGAATCTTGGGATTACATGTTTGCTTTTGGTAAGGATTGTTTTGCATCTTACTCAACCCTGATACCTATCCTATAGCAACCATTAACTTTATTGTGGGTAGAATACATAGACAACCTTTATAAATGTTAAATATGGTAGCTGTATGGTTGTCGTATAAACTTTCCTTTTTTGGTGGGTTTAGCCAACAATTGAATGTGTATGGGGACATTTATTTCCTGACATCTGCCGTCACCTGACAGGGGAAAGAGATTATAGAGTGTACGAGTCTCATATTTTTCCCTGTTCATTGGTGCAAGATAATTTAGGAGTGGAGACCAATGGTCACCTTTAGCTCTCCAGTAAGTATCCAAGCAGGAAATTACAGTCCTCAATCTACATACATGGTGAAGTCTCACACAGATAAAGCTCTTTGACCTATGCAATAGAATAAATTGGTTACGTTCGAGCATACATTGTAATCTCAGTTGATTATTTTTCCTGTTCACACGCAGCTGATGTAACCACTGCTGTATGTTGTCTTCTCTATATCTGCTGTAGATGCAAACATTACACAGTCTATAGCATTTTTCTATTTTTGATCCTGAAGGCTGCTAATAGGTTTACATCAGCCACTCCGTGCTTTGCTAAGTTCTTCGACCTTTCATGAGCAAATAGTAAAAGTTGATACAATGCAGCTTGACCTATATGGTTGTTTTATGTTATTACGCTGCATTGTTACTATACTATAATATATATATATATATATATATATATATATATATATATATATATATAATTATACACAATAAACCTCATGTATTCATCTATACAATGTTACAGTAATTTTAAAAATTACTACTGACAATATATTATCCCATTGGGTGTTATTCTAGGTAAACATGTATGAACCAATGAAAGAACCATTGCTTGTATATATGTATAATATCAGTCTTGATTATTTTTACAGCTAAAGGTCATATTGACCAAAGAATGGCAGATGTAGCTGAGAAACTGACCCGAGGAGAGAAAGTAGAAGGAAAATATTTGACCTATTATCTGGCCCAAGAAAAAATCCCTATGAAATCTGTATATGGCAATGTGACTGAGCTGCTTCTGGCTGGAGTGGATACAGTAAGTACTGATAGAAAATATAATATAACAATCTAGTAGATACAACAACATTTATTAAATAATAAATAAAACGAGAAAACTACAGATAAGAGACGAGAATGCAACTGAGATTTTTTGCTGGCTAGTAATACATTGCTTTTATCCCATAATGACTATTATATTTATCTACCATTGTTTCTGATAGATATTTGTTTCATACTTTGCATTGTTGCTTAAGTTTATGTTTTCTATGTCAATTGCAGATTTCCAGCACTCTTTCCTGGAGCCTATATGAATTATCACGACATCCAAAAATACAAGCCTCTCTGCATCACGAGATCCAGGATGTCCTTCAAGGTCGGGAAATTGCAACAGCAGCTGACGTGGCCAAGATGCCCCTTATGAAAGCTGTTGTGAAAGAGGTGCTAAGGTAAATCTACAACACAGATATATGTGTATAGTATGTAGATGTGACAAGAACTGTGTTCTAGTTTTTGTCATGGGCTCATTGCTTTGTTTTAATGTTCGAAGAATATGCCAAATATTAACCACAAAAAACCTTATCCTAATGTCTTCTAGACTGTACCCAGTTATCCCTGGCAATGCACGTGTTATATCGGACAGAGACATTCAAGTGGGAGATTACATCATACCAAAGAAGGTGAGTTCATGCTTGTGTTCTCTTTGTGCATACACCAGGCTACATCAAATAGATGAGCGTTTGCTTAAAGGGGATTTGTCACCTAAATTTTCTTTTACTGATTAGAATAAGTTACTAAAAATTGTTTCTTTATTCCAATCTATTTCTATTTTCTGACTGCAATTGTTTTTATTTCACTTTGATACATTGTTATGGGGACAGCCATATTGCCTGGATTGTTCTTAACAGCATTTTGTGACATGCTTTACAGCAAGACTCATAGACATAGACTAAAAAAAACAGACTCTGTCCCCTTGAGATGAATGTAAAACATCACTGAGTGTGCTCTGTGACCTTTGAAGAGGTTGTTCCACAGGAGTAGCTATTGTCTCCTCTATCTACTGGTGACACATGTCGTTTTAATGCTGTACAGATCACTTTACAGCAGCTCCTCTTATCAGTACAGACAGAACAGGAAGGCTCAGCTTAGTTTTGGCCCCAGTGGTGAAAATAAAAACTACAAGAACTCAGGATTATTTTAGAATATAGAGGGAAAAACGAAAAAGAAAAAATATCACCAAAAATTCTTTAAAAATATGTTTAAAATAAAAACATTTATTAAACGATAAGTAATTTTTCTGATGACACATTCCCTTTAAGTCATGCCATTAACAGAAATGTATTTCTTCTAGACACTCATTACGCTCTGCCACTATGCCACATCCAGAGACGAGAAATACTTCTCCAACCCTAATGAGTTCCATCCGGAGCGCTGGCTGAAGAAAGATGACTCTCATCACCCATATGCTTCTATTCCATTTGGTTTTGGCAAAAGAAGCTGTATTGGAAGACGTATTGCGGAATTAGAGGTTTACCTAGCACTTTCAAGGGTAGGTAGAAATTATTCTTTCAATATAAAGTCTCATGTATCATATGCCCTGATATATTTATTATTAAAATCAGTAACTTTATCAGTATCCTGAGATGCTATAAATTAGTCCCTGTAATGTCTACATCATGAGAACAGAAAGTGTCTATGAAAAGTTCGTCAAAACACCAAGGTATCATTACTGACATTATGGCAGGGCTAGGTAAAACCTACATTGTAGGTTTAAGAGAGAATGAATAAGACAGACGCACAGAGATGCTGCTGCCTTTAGTAAGAGTTCTGCTCTCTCATTCCAGTGCTATATTTACACTGCTCAGTACTGCTGCATAATGTCTTACAACTAGCTTCAACCTACTTAAAACCCAGAGAAAACTGACAATTATAGGTGAAGCTTGCGGAGGAGAAAACTGATGATAAATGCTGATATAATGATTGGAAACACTGCTACTCCTCTTCTGAAATAGCATTAACTAGGATGTACACTTGTTCCTGTGTGGGTCTGCTTGTAGAGATATTAAGCACCTGCTGTCAGGCTTCTTTGCAAATTAGCTGTTTGCTAGAGGTCAGCTTATTTTAAGGGAATTTATCTAACAAAATGGACATCCCCTTTAATTCTTGTACAAACATAGTTGAGCAACACCAGCAAAAAAACTTTTTCTTTCAAATCTACTGAAGTCAGAAAATACCAGAAATTTGTAATTTACTTCTATTAAAAATTCTTAAATTTTCCAATATTTATTAGCTGCTGTATGTCTTACATGTCTATGTCTAATAAGTACTGGAAGAGATTTTTTAATAGACGTAAATTACAAATCTCAGGCACTTTCTGACACCAGTAGATTTGAAAGATTTGTTTTTTCCCGCTGGACAACCCCTTTAAGTTTTTTTCTTAGTTTTAATGGTTTCTCAATTTTTTCTTTCCAGATTCTTACCCACTTTGAAGTAAAACCTGAGCATCCAGAATGTGTGGTGAAACCCATGACCAGAACACTGCTAGTTCCAGACAAAGAAATCAATTTACAGTTCCTAGAGAGATAATTTCATGTTTGCTCTTTTTACTCCTGTGTCGCAGTTTTTGGTGACATTGTGATTTTGTGTAGACTATTCATATAGTCAGTGGTTTCCTGGAAAGCCGTCAAGTTCCTCAGTAACTAGTCATCAAGGCTTTCAGGGGAAAGAATACTAATAAGGATGAATAGTATTTATTAACATAGGGTCATAATGACCACTAATTTAGAGCTATACATAGGAAATGCTTAGTGGTCATGATAGAGCGATGACCTAGTGATATGTGACATGTTTAGTATGCCTTGACTTTCTTTACCTCATGTAATTCAGCTGTTAATGATATTTTATAGAAAATGGTTTGTACATATTTAACATCTATTTATTTATCTGTTCATAAATATTGATGTAAATAGCCATAATATAATACTGTCAATGTGTGACGCTCCATTCTATATGGTTGTATATATTTTGACATGTATATGGTCATTTTTTGTTATGGATATTTCATTTTTTTTAATATATTTTTTTATATATTTATTATCTAACATATTAATAAATATTTGTTTTATAAAATGATTTTTGTGGTTATTATTTTGTGTAAGTGTGGTGGAATATTTTTAGAAGTTTAAAGCAGACCTCTTAACACAAAAACAGAGGTGTAAGTTTACCGCTAGATGGGGCTTCTCATCAGGATTTTATCTCCATAGTCCTTTCCAGTGTTGAGATTTATGCCTTCTTTGTTAGTATGTACATGAGACTTAAGAGCCAAGTTAAGTCCAGCCCATGTCCTCTTAACCCGCTTGTATCCACCTACCCTATTTGTCTGACAGCCAAATGACAGCCAAACAGATGAAGAGGAGATGGGCGGGATTAACATAGGCTTTTGCTGTGTCGGGGAATGCCTCCCTGGGCCTTTGAGCCTCATTTTATATCACCAGAAAGGGTTATAACTTGGCGAAAGTTATGGGCTTATTTACACCACTTTTTTTTTTTTCGTTTTGTATTTTTTGTATTTTTTGGTTTTTTATTGAATATGTATTTTTCATGAATTGAATTTGTATATTGCATTTTTTGTTTTGTTTTGCTTTATTTTACTTTGGATCTATTTATTTTGATTTATTGTGTATGATCATGATCTTTATGACTATATGAATTTTAAATGTTTTAAAAAGATAAAAACACGATATTTCTCATGATAAAAATCTCCTTGTAAACCTAGTTATTTACATAGAACCAGCCATATAAGTTTTACTCCTAGAGAGCCTACACTATTGTCATATTATTTAAACCTCTGTTTCCTGCTTATAAGTGTAAAGCTTTTGCAGTAATTTTCACTTTTCATTTATGTTTGGGGAAATCATCTTTTTGAGAGTATGCAATGTAAACTAATAATGTTGACAAGTAACAATCTGAAATTGAAATGGTTTGGCTACATTGCAGCAGGGTGTAATTTGCTGCATAGAGCTGATACCTACTGTGGATATGCAGGCACAGCCCCTATGCCAAATATTTATGGGACTTGCCGCCAGGGGCGGATTAACTTTACCATAAGCCCTGGGCTGTTCACCAAGCCTGGGCCCCACCAACCCACTGTGACTAAGGTACCACTAGCGTGGTGTTAATAGTACAGGATAGATAATGTCATGATGCCCTGAATTGTGCAAAATTGCTTTAGAAAAGCATTTATTGTTTGCAAATCATGGCAGAACTTTAGCCAGGAGACAGTTCACCACAAAAAGTATCAGTCTTTTTGGGTGGCCATGGGCCCCCCAGGAGCTCAGGGCCTCGGGCTACCGCCCGAAACAGACCTATTGTGATCTGCTACTGCTTGCCGCTAATTATATAGCATCAATACTGTAAATGTATGGTTGATTGTGCCAAGAGTTGAAAGGCTGTCCATACACAAGTGTCCATCCCACCCCTGTTTCCCCCAACACCCCCATATATATGCATACAGTTTTACTGATTCCAAAGTGAAAACTTAAAGGGGAACTATCAGCAGGTTAGATGAATCTAACTTGCTGATAGCCTCTTATAGCGCTGGGGATGCTGAGGAGGAAGACATGTCTCTTACCTTCCTCCTTGGCGCGCTCCTTCCAATGATAATCAATGAAGTGGGCAGGCCAGGTGACACTGTGGGGGCAGGTCACCGGAGCGAAGATTACTCCAGTAAGGGTCCATTTACACAGAAAGATTATCTGCCAAAAATTTGAAGCCAAATCCAGGAACAGACTATAAACAGAGATCAGGTCATAAAGAAAAGCCTCAGATTTCTCGTCTCTTCAATTCCATTCCTGGCTTTGGCTTCAAATCTTTGGCAGATATAATCTGTCACATAATCTTTCTGTGTAAATGGACCCTAACAGCGCGGGGATGGCACAGAGGAGGAAGATAAGACACATACCTTCCTCCTCAGCATCCAGGGTTCTATGAGGGGATATCAGTGGGTTAGATTTGTCTAACCTGCTGATAGTTCGCCTTTAGGGTGCGTTCACACCTACAGGATCTGCAGCAGATTTGATGCTGTGTTCAGTTATTTAAATGAAATCTGCTGCAGAAAATCAGCTGCAGATCCTGTAGGTGTGAACGCACCATTAATGAGGATCTGTCAACTCTTGGAAAATGTCTGTTTAAAGGGAACCTGTCACCTACTTCTTGATGCCATCTCTGACAACAACATGCAGTAGTGACAGACATGCTGATTTTAACAATGTATGATTATAGTGTGATTTGATCAAACCTACATCTTATGTGTGGCACGCACTGCAACCACTGTGATCCAGGAGTCAATGTACTGTATTTATGAGGCCCTTGCTGCTGATTGACACATTTCTGTCTATGCACATCATATAGAAAAAACTCTCATTCAGCAGCAGGTGGGATGGTGAGCCCACAGCTAATGAAATTGGTGGTCTCCGACCTCACAGCACTCTTACCATGCTGCAACGAATAAAATGTATGTTTGTCCAAACTAAACCATAATCATACATAACAAGCACACTAGTAAAGTCTGCATGCCTGTCAGGTTCCCTTTCAGTACATACTTGCAGAGGAGCAGCACAACCCAGTTATAAGAGTCAGTGCTGCAGCACTGTTATATGGTGGAGAATGCAAATATTTACTAAACGGATATGTCAGGAATGGTGACAGCTTCTCTGTTAAGCCATCTGAAATATTGCAAATGAAACCTGGGTGATGAAATAAGTGGACTACCTTTATTTACACTACACTAAGTACGGAATACACTGTAAAGGGATTAACAGTTCAGCGTGATACTACATTGTGGCAGCTATGCACTTAGCACAAGCCGTCATAATAGTATATTGAAGTGATGGCACAAGCCAAGCTGCTGCTGTGTATCACCATTTCTATTAGACAACTAAAGCTCACTCTAAAGGTTGGGATGGTAGTCAAATTTTAATTATGACCATTTAGAGGCCCCTTGCAATCAGATACTACTTCTGCCTTCCTGTTGGTCAGTTTTAAGGGATGGTTCTTAGGGGGAAAAAAATTGAAAATAAAAAAAACGAACAGGTTGCTTTGTGTATCTGATAAATTAATGGCGTCAAGATGCTGATAATTGTGGAACTATTATTGAACATTCATAATGTAAGAGTCGATCGAAGAGTGTAAGGATGGAACTGACCTGATGGTTTTGTATTTAAAGGGATTATCTAGTACTACAAAAACATGGCCACTTTCTTCCAGAGACAGCACCACTCTTGTCTCAAGTTTGGGTAAAGGTTTCGTAACTCTTTTCCACTGAAGTGAATGGAGCTTAATTGCAAACTGCACCTGAACTAGAGACAAAAGTGGTGCTGTCTCTGGAAGAAAGCGGCCGTGTTGTTGTGGCGCTGGATCACCCCTTTAATGGCTAGTACATCATTGTTTTTTTGAAGACATAAAGAATATGGCATAGGTAAAAGGTAAAATCTGCATGGTTTTGTTACCTTATGCCCAGAGAGTCCCCTCTATGGTGCAAAGGTGTTTCTTATTTCATGAATTTCAAGAAGTGAGACCAAAGTTGGGTTGTTTGCCAACAGTAATTACCACTGACTTCATTTATATTCATTTTTTGGCCAATCACAGCATCTACTCCTCTCTGCTATGCCATGACACAGTACTGGAGAAAGTACACAGGACTGAAGCAGGCTGGCAATGTGCTGGAATATGATTTGTAGCACATTTTTATAGATGGTGTGTAAGGAGAAAAGAAGGAAATGGAAATAGCAACAGCTGCTAGAGACAGAATTCCCCCAACAACAGACAGTGGACAACAGTTTGCAGGGAAGTGAGACACCTAGTGGCCATAAAAGACCATAACACTTCTTTTCCTGGGAATTCTTCGTTAATTATGTGATTGACAAATATTTTAGAAATCACATGGGCTATCAAATGGATATTTATTCATGTTTTGCCATTAAAGGAGAAGTCTGGGCAGGGAGGTTTTTTTAAAGTGTTGAGGAGGATGAAAAAGATAACACGCACTTACCTCCCTGGCTCCAGCGGTGGTGCCAGCATACTGTGACTCCGATCCCTGGCCCCCAGCCACTTCCTGCTTTGAGAGGGGACCTGGGACGTGACCGTCCAGGCCCTCTTATCCATTCAGCGGCTGTAGCCTCTGCGGCTGACTGTAGGCAGCAGCTGGCGCTAATCAAATGTCACACGCTTGAAGTTCGCTCAACTCTAATTATAAGTAATATAATATAAATAATTTACTATACAGCGCTGGACACTTTCAAATCTATGTAATAGACATAAAGCTAAATAAATAAGTAGTCACACATACTGATATAGCACATCTAAATTCAAATATAGATAGACTATACATTGTAGATTTTCTGATATAGAGGAAGTAGACTGCAGAGTAGTGTAGACTAAGGATGAGGATGTAATAACATGCATATTCTCTCTCTGCCAGTCTGGTCTTGTAAACATTTAAATTGATATAACAACAAGTATTTTCTTAATAAAAGAAGTCAAAGCGAAATGTATTCATTCACTGGCTCTTTTGTGCTCTACAAGAGTACTACATGCCTGAAACTAATTATTAAGGGCCAAACAAGTCATTTTCTAATTATTTTCTAATTTTCTCTTGCTGGATTATAGGAGGATTCGCTATACAACATTACAAATGGGTTAGTGCAATATACAATAGCCAAAACATGTATTTATCAAATTTAATTGTCAGCCTAATACACATAAATACATGATGACCTAAAAACTGGAAAATAATAATATCTGATGTGAGGGTTGTTCATCTCAGATCTGAACATAAAAAGAGACTGTCCTGTGTTCTTTTCTAGTGACGATAACCACAGCGCTGGGTAAGGGTCGCAACAACCTTTTATTGATGTGAAGGTCAGTGTATGATCAGCAATTGCCAATATTGTAATCTACTTAATCATTGCCTGCCATAGGGTAGTGTCACAGACCCAAGATTGTCGGCAGATTGCCCAAGATTTCCACCAAAAATCTCAAGTCAATTTTAACCTGATTTCATAGCTATTCAGACACTTCCCGACCCACTCCTTCCTCTAACAGATTAATGTATACATCAAGGAAATGATCACTGCATGAAAAAACTTTAAAGCAGAATGAATGACGCACTGAGGAATAATTCAGATCTTGCACTGCCAAAGGCGTCTCATGTCAACACCACACCTTCTCACCTGATGTCTGACAGCTCCACATATTCTGTTTGGGGGCTGAAAGCTGTAGGATTCTTGTAAAGTATTGTAATAATGGGAATAACCATTGTGTGGGTTATGGAATAATTCTATTGAACACAATGATTTCTCACTTTATAATGTATGTCACTGCAAACAGCTTCTTACATCTTTTTACATCAGTTTTTAGGAATTCTGAGTGGGATTTTTGGGTTAGGGGCAGTCACACCCACATTCCAAGCCATTGAGGGAAGTTAGGTTATAAGGAAACATGTGAATACTAGTGATCTGTGGTTTTTAGGGTGTGTTAGTCATTTCTTCTTTAATTGGTGGCCTAGCGTTGTATAAACTTCCCCTCTCTAAAGGCCGTATTACACATAGCGATTATCTTTAAAAGATTGGCTATAACGATTGTTTGCTAGCGATAACTAGCGATTTTGTAGTGAACTATTCTGAGGTTATTACATTCTCTGATTACTGTTATGAATGATTGTTTTTATGTCATTATATGGTCTTTAATCTTTCCTCAAGACAACCCACACAACATGTTTTATCGGTGAACGACTTATTACACAAGCAGATATGCAAACAATCGGTGAACTACTAACGATCATTTTTCAACATGTTGAAAGACAAAAATGAACGATTCTTCATTTGTTGTTTGATCGCTGAGCGTTATTACATGGACAGATAATCGCTAATTTTCGATCGTTTTAGCGATTATTAAACGATAATCATTCGGTGTAATAGGGCCTTCAGGGATAGGATTAGGATTGAGTAAATCTACTGTAAGATTAGCCAAACCCAAATCTAATGAAGTGGCCATTGATTCATTTAGCGTTGTAAAAGTAATTTTCCCTTCTTAGGCTGGGTCCACACTACATATATTTCAGTCAGTATTGTGGTCCAAAACCAGGAGTGGATTGAAAACACAGAAAGGCTCTGTTCACATAATATTGAAATTGAGTGGATGGCCGCCATATAATGGCAAATATTTGCTGTTATTTTAGAACAACGGCTGTTATATTGAAATAAGGGCCGTTATTTACTGTTATATGGCGGCCATCCACTCAATTTCAACATTGTATGAACAGAGCCTTTCTGTGTTTTTAATCCACTCCTGGTTTTGGTTGAAATATGAGGACCACAATACTGACTGAAATATACTAGTGTGAACCCAGCCTCATGGTGCGTTTACACAGGCAGATTTTTCTGTGCCAAAGCTAGGCACAGACCATAAACAGGTCTATTCCTGGTTTTGGCTTCCAAAATCTGTCAGATAAATCTGCCTGTGTAAATGCACCATAAGTGTTCAGATTCTTTGTAGAATTACGGAATGATGCACTTGGAAAGTGAAACACTAAATTTAGTAGATTTGAGTTTGGTGAATGTTTCTTATAATTTACTTTGTAACTCTAGTTGGGACAAACAACAAGGAAAGGAGAATGGGGCAGAGAAGGACCAAGTCCTCCTGTTTGGGGGTTTGAAAGTTTAATCTTACCTATGTTTGCCTCTGATAATGAAGGCTTTACCTTATTTTCACTGAAGATGAAGGAACCAATTTCAAGTAGGGCAATAGCATAAGACTTTCCTTTGGTACCCTTTATCATTCTGTTTTCCCTGTAAAATAGTAACATTATCACAATTTTAAGGGTTTGTGTCAAGAACTTGGCTGCACTCCCACTGTGTCTTCTCTCTCTTCTGGAGTCTGTCAAACCTTGCTTTGTGTGGCAGTACTGGGAGAAAGCATTCTGTCCAATCCACAGTGAGAGGTGGTGAACCCATTAAGGCATTGTGTCTGGGGGCAGCAGTATTATAGGGGACAGCACTTCAGGACTGATACAATATTTCCCTACAGATTTCCTCCCGCTGCATGCTTATTATGTTGTGGATTTGTGATTGATTTCACTACTTTCTGTATATTCATGGTGAATTCAATGATGTACTCTGGTTAACCCCTTGCTTGTCAATTCTTGGATTACCCATGCTCGTCTGGCTTTTATTGGACTGTTTACTTGCAAGCCTTTTTGGCTTCTGGTTCCCTTAAGCCATGTCCATCCTGCCCCACAGCAGGCTCCTGTGAAAAAATAGGGGTAGTCTTAGATTCTGCCTTCCAGAGTGGTGTTGGACTAGGCAGCCTCCTGTTACTATCTCGGTCACCTTTGTCCTGTAATACTACTGTGTAATTGCAGGTTGTATGTAACACTGACATAAATGGCTAAAATTGAGAATATCCCATCAATATTTGATTGGTAGGGGTCCTGTTCTCAGTACCCCTGCAGATAAGCTTAGTAAAGGAGTCCTATACCACCCTGACACAATGTTGTATATACAGTTGTGGCTATGCTAAATACAACTCAGTCCTCCATTTCTCAGCTGATCATGGGAAAGGAGGATGTGGGCAGTCTTGTATATTACCTGAATTTGTGGTACAAATTACAGTAAGGGTCCTATTACACGGAGCGATTTTTAACGACTAATGATAAACGATCAGAAACAAAATTGTTTATCGTTAACCTGAAATCGTTCGCCATATTACACAGAACGATGAACGTTAGATATGATCGTTACTACAATCGTTATTGCAATCGTTACTATGATCATTTATTCCTTCTGATCCCAGAAAAACAATGAACAATGTGCAATTACACTGAACGATTAGTGAAAATATGCGGAACTTGAGCGAACGAACATGGAATTACAGCGAACGATTAGCGAACGATTAACCATAATTTTAGGTTCAGATCTATATCAACAATTAACGACATACGAACGATTTTTCGATTGTTGCCTGCAGTTACACAGAACGATTATAGTTTAAATTTGAACGATTTAACGATTTTTCGCACGATAATCGTCCCGTGTAATAGGGCCCTTAGTATTCCCTAGAAAAAAAAAATCTTAGTGCTCAAAATCTTTAGTGTCAGCATAATCACTTAACATTGCATCCTCCTGACCTTGTACTGGATGTGTTCCACCTCTACTGTCTGACTTCTTTACACTGAATGTGTCACTGGGTAACATATAATTATTATACGTCATATCCAGATGAAGCTAATTGAGCTGTACAATTGATCTTTTCTTCCAAACATCTTAATATATTCATATAGGTGTATTACATCCATCTTACTAACCGCTGCTGAGGCAGGTTGGAGCAGGATAGTGAGTAATATGCTGACATCTGTGCAAGCCCTGCTTCTTTATGAGCAATAGGCACACTTACAATGAGCACAAGGGTTAAAGATCATCTAAGGGTTTCATGAAAAGTTGCCTTGTAGTAACGTTTCTAGGAAGGCAGGATCTGTTAGCTGGATTCGTTTTGAATATTAACTTTTGAGTAGGCAGATAGAAGATCAACATGTTAATTGGTACAATGATTGCACATTGGCACAACTTCACTTTTCGGAGATATCCATGAACAGTTCCCATAGCTAGAAAAAATACACTGTGTGGATGCAGTACATAGCTTAATATATCTTTATGTCTTGGCCACAGATAGGACAATATCTGTTGTGTAGTGTTCCCATTTGGATATAGTGGCAGCAAATCCACCAGGTGGCGAGTGGTAAGGCGTACAATACTGTAAGAACCACCACTTACTACTGTACACTTGCAAAGCCAGCTGCGACAGCGCCTGCTCTGGTGAATGTTTTGTGTATTGGGGAAATTGTGGAGAGAGCTATCAGTCAAACGACAGCTATTTAAGTTGTGTGGCCACCTGTACTCTCTTTAGGAATTTAACAAATAGTTTAATGTCCGCCATAGTTTAGTAGGTACAGAGTGTGAAAGCCAGTGTTCTGGAACCACTAAACAGGATCCTACAAAAACAGTCCCAATGCTGGACAAGCAGGAAATTACCCAATAGTGCAGCACCTTCTCAGAGAGGTAGGTGAACACAACAGGAAGCTAGGTCATTGATCTCACTGAATAGTGACCACTATCCTCATTATTAAACTACAAAAAAGAAATCTCAACAATTTCCTGCACAAAAAGGACATCCTTGGAACTTTCCAAAAATTTTCCACAAGTTGTAAATCTTGTGTAAGATTGTAAGATTGTGCTAGGTTTGTGCCAGAGTTGGATCATGGCACTATACAGTATGACAAACTTAGGGCACAGATCAAAGTCAATGAAGCCCTCTCAGCATACTTCATGGGATGTCCATTGTCCCCTTACCTATGCATTTCAGTCATTGAATCCCTTGCAAATGGGCTCAGATAAAATGTCTCCCTTAAGGGTTTTCAAGAGCATGCTTCTACTAGTTTCCTAAGAATTTGCTCGTAAAATTAGTATGTTTGTATATATATAAAGAATATAAAATAACGAGTTCTATTGGGGGGGGCATCTAATTATTGCCAATGACTAATGCATAATCTTTGAATAAACCACTGACTATATACAATGTGCCTGATATTTCTGTGCTCCACTTTGCCATAGACAGCCCCTGTTTTCATGTAAACAGAAGTACATTGCGAGGACAGAAGAAATAGAATTGTCTCATGAATGCGGCATTTAATCATCACCAATTACAACTCCGCTGAAAATTACAAGTGTTCGTACAGATAAAACAGCTCCAGTATGAAAGGACCCAAGGACCCTGCTATCTCAGCTGCTCGAGCGCCTCAAGAAGTGTTTTCCAAAGCAAATAATTAGTGCGTTCTTCCCAAATTACGAGAAAATGTTACAATGTAATCATTCACTTCATTTCAATTAACAGACATAAATAGAAAAAAACAAAGGAAACCAAAAAATTACATCATACGCTTTATAATATGGTGAATATTCTTTCTGCACATGACAATAATAGTTTCTTCTTCAAAGACAAAAGAGAACAATGGCAAATGTCATAATAGAAGAAAACTGGAGTGATTACAATAAAGTTCTGGATAAATAGGTTATATGGGAAGCAAGCCAGTTGGCAGTAACATGCTGTCAGGCAATATGGATCACTGACCCTCCTGTCTTTCATTTACTAACATGGGTTATTTGCCATGTGGTAAGTTTCTCAAGCAGAAATCCGCCAACACATGGCACGCTTTCCCAGTATATTCAATCTTGATGGCAGCTTCTGACTTTATACTGGGATGGTTGAGCTTCATTGCTGTGTGATTCCTACAGACGGGATCCAGTCAGGTGTAAAATACAGTCACACGGTGTTTAGGATTAAAATATTAGACTCTGTAATATTCTTCTGTAAATCCCCACAGAGCTGTTTTTTCTCTTTCCTAGTCACAATTGCTTTATTGTAACAATTACTTATACAAAAAGATTTTTTGAAACTACCATTTAAAGAGAATATGACAGGTCTATATAATGCTCAGAGCTGGAGGCATGGGCAGACAGCTGATAAAACACATCACACTGGACCCTTAGCTGATGACTGTTTGCAAAGTTATAAAATCATGTTATCCAGTCCAAGCTTATGTGCCATAGAGGTGGTGCTGAGCTGCAGCATGCATGCCCCCTCCCCCCCAGTCCTTCCTGTCCTACATTTTTCATATACAGGGTTTAGCACCCAGAACTAGGCTTTCTACATCAATCATGTAGGTCAGAAAGGAAGCATACATGCTGCAGATCAGCACAGCCTCTTTGACACTTAAGCTTGGAAGGAAAACATGATTTTGTAACACAGCATTTCTTTTATCTCCCTATCAGCTCCTGTATCTTCCCATGTCTGAAACTCTGAATGTGATATAGAGCCTATAGAATCTCTTTAAATTACATTGAGAAATGATCTTCTAAAGGACTGGTCCTCTTAAAGAAATGGCCATAGTCTTAAAAGCCACCATATCGTATCTAGGCCAAGTTTTTCCAATGGGGAGGTGGTCATGTGGCATACCAAAGACTATAACTGTCTTGGAAATCAATCACCACAATAAGATTTTGTAAAACTTCCTGTGGTCCAAAAGTTATCATGACTTCAAATGTTCATAACAAATTTTCACAGCCTTGAGCTTTGTGTTCAGCACCAGGGACAGCACATTGAACACATCAAACAGCTATGCATCCCAAGGAACATTAGCGGTTGTTATTATAACTTTCAGTGTTGATAACATATGAACCACAAGAGATATTGAAAAATCTAATTGCATAAATGGATTGCTAAGACAATTCTGGTTTGATATGCTACATGACCACTTCCCCATTGCAAACATTTTGGCTTTCAAGATGGTGGCCATGTTCCTGACACAGCCTTAAAGATAGGCCCCTCACCTATTATTTGCTGGGGTATTTAGATACCTCGTTTTTCCCTTTCATTTCGGAAATAAAAGGGTGTCCTGAGACTTTAAGCTCTCCTTGTATTAATTCATAATTCTCTAACTGGATGTTTTTTTTTTACCTGAAAAACTCCTTTAACATCTAACCTGATAATTGAAGACCTGATAACAATGCGGAAATATTTTTTTAAAAAATACAGTGCCAAAGTTTGTTCTTGCAGGAAGAAATTGACCATGACCACCCCTAGATATCCTGCAGAACTGTCTGTGCACTCCTGACAAGAAGGTACAAAAACAACATAGGCATGGTTCCTTAGGTTCCATACTGTTCCCTGATATATTTCCTTTCATTTTCATGAAGGATGTCAGAAATGAAGCAAGTAATAAAACTAATAAAAATTTTATTAAAGGCATATGTAATGACCGTAGAATGTGACCTCTGGTGCAATCTTCTTCAGCCGGAGCTCATAGAACGCCGATCCTGGCTGCATGGAGATCAACGATGTATAGGATCTCTATAAAACACTATTGCTGGATAAATTATGTACTTTGAAAACATGGATGATCCATCTGACAATTTATTTAATAAAATACCTTAATACATAATATAGAAAGACAGATAGATAGAGATATATCTATGATATTTCAAATCTTCTGAGAGTCAATAAGTAATATTTATTACATGTCCTCATTAATCATTCATATACAAAATTTTTGTTGTAGTGGATCCATGCTTGATGAACATGGGTTCTGTTCATGTTGCTTGAAGAAAGACTGTATAAGCTACATAATCTAAAATGATCACTAGCATTGGTGGGGGGTCTTAAAGGGAATGTGTCGCCAAGTAAAAAAATTTTTGAAAGTGTTAAAAGTGAATTTGTTATTTTTTTTTGTTAATTTATATGTGTTTTTTATTTTTTTTACATGTAAGGAAATATGAAAAATTAACAATCGAATTTTCCATATTTCCCAGTGATGGCCACCAGGGGAGCTCCAGCAGGAAACTGCTGGTAAAAGCAGCCTGAAATAGGGATGCTGAAAAAAAGAGGCAGTCCCTGCTCAGCTGCTGTGACATCATCACCTCCCCCCTCTTTTCACAAAAGAACAAAGAGGGGAAAGGTGATATTATGTGTACTGTTGGGCAGCGCCATTTTGTTGTTGTCTGCACAGCAGTACAGATACAAGAAGCATGTCCCTAGCCGATAATACACCTCAGCTGCTGCAGAACCTCCTAATACACCTCAACTCGCTGTAGAACCACATACAGCCGCCCATCCCCCGAATGCACATAGTATTGTTGTTACACTCATACAGACAACTCATGTCACACATTACACAGGTAGAGGGTATACATATACAGGAGAGTAAAGGCACCAGAGTATTGTTCTCTGGTGTCCGCTGTGTCACACATTACACAGATAGGGTGCGTGCACACTACGGAATTTCCGCGTATATCCCGCGGCGTATTCCGTTGCTCATCTCCGCACGCGGCGGCGCGCATTTCCACCCGTGCCATAGAAAATGTTTTGTGCACGGGCGGATTCTGCATTCCGTCAAAAGAATTGACATGTCAATGTGTACAGCCCTTAAATACATTGACTGAAGTGTTAAGAATTCTTTCTTCAACATCACTCTGTTAAAACTCCTCCTAACTGTGATTATGTGATCATTGGTGATCAGTGGGGATCACCCACCTATCCAGAACACACTTCTGGCTCATTCTAGTGATCCGTTGAGGTCTGGGCACTTCTCGTTTTAAACATTTATGCTTTCAAAGCTTCATTAGTGCTATGCAGTATGTGATTGAATCGTGGCATGTTACAGTATGGCTTTTAACATAGAATTGAAGAATTTTTTGTGTGTGTGCATATATATATATATATATATATATATATATATATGTGTGTGTGTGTGTCTATGAAGATGTACTGCTCTGTTAGGATAATGACCACCATTATATTAAATGAAATATTAAACAGAACAGGTGGTCCCATGGACTACAGGTGCCAGTGTGGTGACCCCCGGTGTGGAGGAGTGTGACGCCAGTCCTATGGTGGTTGGCCAAGATATAGCCTTGCCCGGTAATGGTAATCTGTTGTGACACAAGTGCCGGCTGGGCACACAGATATGATGGCACACCTGCTCTTGTTTTAGTTGGCTGACTGTACCTTGTTCCCCTGTGGACAGTGACCACCTGCCGGGTTGTTGCGGGGTCCCTTGGCTACTTATCACGGTGGTCCAGAGTGGAGTAGTGACCCACCCGGACTATTGGTACTGCCACCCACAGAAATGGGTGATGACTAGAGATGAGCGAACCGGGTTCGGGTTTGAGTCGATCCGAACCCGAACGTTCGGCATTTGATTAGCGGGGGCTGCTGAACTTGGATAAAGCTCTAAGGTTGTCTGGAAAACATGGATACAGCCAATGACTACATCCATGATTTCCACGTAGCCTTAGGGCTTTATCCAAGTTCAGCAGCCAATGCTAATTAAATGCCGAAAGTTCGGGTTCGGATCGACTTTCGCTCATCTCTGTTGATGACCCAAGGAAGGTGCGTGTGTTGTGTCGGTGCTGGACAAGGAATCACAGAGTCTCTTTAGCATAAATATAATCTTGTTTACTCTGAAGATACTTGAGGTAGGCAGCAGATAATACAGCTTTGCCTTGCTACAATACTTTACACTTGATAAGTTCTTTAATACTTTAGAGTTCAGATCTTTACTGAGAGTAGAAGGAGTGATACAGTCGTGCTGACTGAGTTGCGTGATGAGAGGTAAAAGAGAGGATCGGAAGAGTAGAGAGGAGGATGTCGAGAGAGTCCTAACCCAAGTAGTACTGTGCTCTGCCAGAACTTCGGAGGTAGAAATAGAAGAATACTTGTGATGAGAGAGAATACTTGTGCCTGTGTTTTGACTCTTTGGTCTTTGCACCACCTATTGCCCACCAGTGTCGGGTGACCCGTCCTAGAGGGTGACACAAGCCCCAGACCTTGTTACCTGTGATGAGCGGAATGCTGAGGGTTCCCTGCTTACACCTGCGCTGTGAGTTCATAGGCTTCTAGCAACTTTGCACTATCTGGATCAGTTCCTTGCTTCTTTGTGGATACTGTCCTGAATTGTGTTCCACTTTGTCCACGGCTTGGGTTAGGATGAATCCTGACTTGTCCTCTCTAGTGAAAGCGTAACACTGCATAGTGTGGAGTGGAGGTACTTGAGAGAAAACTGTAGGGAGCGTCCTACCTCTACAGAATCCAAAGGCAAAAGACCGTACACTTCCTCTTGCCATGTGACTTCCTTCCTACAGTGCATGTAAGGTGTGCTCTGAGTGGGCGAGGAGTGCGTATGTGAAAGTAAAGAGAGAGAGATGATAGCGGAGAAGAAGAAAGAACTCTCATTGGTGTACAGACCCATGTGGTACATAAACACAACAATAACCCTTTGAGTACTACAGCTGTGCAATATCTAGGTATACATACTTGCAATAATGACATCTTGTGGCAAAACTCTGGTACTACTACATTACCACTTACTCTTAAAAGTACAGGCTTTTACGAAGGGTGTAACCAACAGCAACACCCGTGGTGGGATACCACACCAGGATCAGCTAAAACCATTTTCTTTTAGAAAAACTCAAATATGAGATTATATGGATGCTCATATGAGAGAATTAGCTGTGTGTGAAAGTTTTCATTTCCACATATATAATTATAGCTATCACTGCTTTACACTTGACAACAACGTGATAACAATTCAGCAGGGCTAAGAGGATTTTCACAGCACACAAATGCAGCAAACTGATGTGTGTCTGCCAGCACATGCTGGCACAGATACTATGATAGGCTATGTCGGTATTGAGAGAATGGTGCTTGTATTTCATCCACAGCTCCTTCAGGGCAACAGATGGGAATATCAAATACCCTGCAGCCCTACAGAATTATTGTCACATTCATCCTGCTAACAAGTGGCAGCCTTCCTACTATACATTATGAGAAAATGATTCACTCTGCTATGTGTCTTATAGCTGTAGACGCTATATCATACATAGTTCCAGGATATTGCAGCATTTTGGAATTTAACCATATAATATAACTGATTATTAAATGGTTTGTATGTCACACAGCATTTGGTCAATTATGAAGGATCTCTACAGATAGGAAGTGAGTAGATGGAAGTCCAGTAGACACATGTGCACTTGCTTGACGTATTTACTTCCCTGAGTAATTGTGGGTTAATGGTGTGTAAATGGAATTGCACAACCTCAAATACAGACACAACAACATATTAGCTCTGATTATTACAATGAAATATAAGATTATGCCAATGATTAAATACATAATGGGATCGTAGGGATCAACCCTAGTACATTAACAATACAAACCTTATACAGTGGTGCCTTGGATTACAAGCATAATTGGTCCTGGGACCATGCTTGTAATCCAAATCCACTCTTAAACCCAAGAAAATTTTCCCATAATAAATAATTGAAATGCAGACAATTGGTTCCACACCCCAAAATAATGATTTTTTTTATTCTGAATAACATATAAAACAAATGAAACAAACATTAAGAAACAACAGAATATGTCATATATATATATAAGTTACTGTACAGTAATGGAAAGGATGGGAAACACAAGGGCTGACAGAGACTGCAGGGAGCATGAAGGAATAAGCAGGACAGATGTGGGCACAGTATAGCAGCACTCTCTGTCCGGGGAGAGAGGGGTTACAGCTATGGAGAGATTACTTCCACAGTCCTGTCCTCTGATGCAAGCCCCAGCCTGAAGTGGATCTGCTATGATTTGGAAGGTGAGGAAGACTTTCTGGATCAGATTACAGGGCTGTAGACCACCCTGTGCAGGCCATAACCCTCCTCCATTCACCCTCCCAATCAGTACAGGGAGCTCTTAAACCAAAGCAATGCTCTTAAACCAAGTTACAATTTTGATAAACTGTGAACTCTTCTTGCAAAATGCTCTCAATCCAGGTTACTCTTAAACCAAGGTACCACTGTACTTGCGATCCTTACCCAGTAGGTTGAGATTAACACTAGTAAAGCTGTGAACCAACTCACCATGTTATGGTAAACTCCAGAGTTGGACCCTATACTTAGCTACTGGTCTCTCTTGGACAGTAAGGGTCCTATTACACGGAGCGATTTTTAAGGATTAACGACTAACGATAAACGCTCGCAAACGAGATTGTTTATCGTTAACCTGAATTCGTTCCCCATATTACACAGAACGATAATCGTTAGTTACGATCGTTACTACGATTGTTATTGCGATTGTTATTATGAGCGTTCACTCCTTCTGATCCCAGCAAAACAATGGACAATGTGCAATTACACTGAACGATTAGTGAATAAATGCAGAACTTGAGCAAACGAATGTGGAATTACAGCGAACGATTAGCGATAATTTTAGGTTCAGATCTAAATCAACGATCAACGACATACGAATAATTTTTTGATCGTTGCCTGCTATTATACAGAACAATTAGCGTTTAAATTCAAACAATATAACGATTTTTCCCACGATAATCGGCCCGTGTAATAGGGCCCTTAGTCTACAAAATTGGGCATACAGGATTAAGTAAACTCTGTGTAAAACACCCCCAGGAGATTGGTGGAATGCACTCAACTCCTCTGGGGGTAACCTTACTGTGGTGAGTTGGTGCATTTTATTTGGTCAAATGGTTTGCTATGCGGTGAGTATATGTGGTGAGTTCTGACACTTTGCAGTTTGCTGCAGCATTTCTCTATGTCATAGAATAGTGTCAAAAGTTTTCATCGGTTAAGGACTGGGTGGATAGATCCCTAACAATTTTTAGTTAGAACTAGGAGAAGCGATTTTCTAGGCGCTTCACTTCCCAACTTGCATGTATTGTTAATGTATAAGTGTTGGTCCCTAAAGCAAAGATTTTACATTATGTATTGAATCATTGGCACTATTTTATATTTTTTTTAATAGTCAGAACTTAAAAGATATTCAAAGTGACGGAGAATTTGTTGATACACTGAACATGATACTTAAAGTGATACTGTCATTTCAGGTTACTTTTCAGGATGTACTTTCCTGTATTTTACATATGAGGAGCAGGACTATGTCTGCCCATTCTATTTCTAGTATATGCCATTTTTACCCCTGGTTACCACCCTGCAAACTCCATTTTTGTGCCTGCTTTCCATATGCTAAGCTACAGCCTGGGTGCAGACTAGCCTCCATACACTATATAGTAACTTACAACAGGATCCTGCACTTCTACCTCAATGTAGTAAACTTTCAGAGGTTCTCAGACCAGCACTGAGCAGTCTGCACAGTGCACAGGCTCTTTCCTAGCTTTTCTTGCTCACTCACCCCCCTGGCCCACCCTCTATAGGCTTTAATGGGCAGTGCAAACCCATCTTCCCTTGGGCCCTATTACACCAACAGATTATCTGACAGATTTTTTTTTTAAAGCCAAAGCCAGGAATGGACTATAGACAGAAAGAGGCTGAGATTTCTCCTCTTTTTAACATCCATTCCTGGCTTTGGCTTAAAGCGGTTATCCACCAAAAAAAAAATTCTTTAAAATCAACTGGTGTCAGAAAGTTATATAGATTTGTAATTTACTTCTTTTAAAAATTCTCAAGTCTTCCAATACTTATTAGCTACTATATGTCCTGCAGGAAATGTTTCATTTTCAGTCTGACACAGTGCTCTCTGCTGACATCTCTGGCCTAGACAGGAACTGTCCAGAGCAGGATAGGATTTCTATGGGGATTCATAGAAAACCGAGATAGAGTTCCTATCTCGGCCAGAGATGTCAGCTGAGAGCACTGTGTCCGACTGAAAATAAAAAATTTCCTGCATGATATACAACAGCTAATAAGTTTGGGAAGACTTGAGTTTTTTTAATAGAAATAAATTATAAATCTATATAAGTTTCTTTTGAAAGAAAAAGATTTTTGCTAGATAACCCCTTTAAAAAAATCTGTTGGTGTAATGAGGCCCTATGAACACATAAGACGTATGTGTTTGGGGGGATGCCCCCCCCCCCACACACACACAATTACTTGCCATATGTTTCCTGACGTATTATGTAAAGAATCTTGGTTAGAAATGTGATCTAAATGGCGAAAAACATAAAATAAAAGTAAGATGTGTACTGCTCCGTAAACAGTCAGTTTTGTCCTTAAATATCTCTTTTGCTTTTGTAAACTAATTAATACAAAGTTGAATTATTAGCCTGATATCATGACTCACTGTGAACTGCGTGGGAGTTCTGCTCTTTCCTAGCCAGAAGAATAGCTAGTCATAAAAAAAACTACAATGCAGGTGACTTTGAAAAGGTGAGACCTGTAAATTTAAAATGCATTCAATAAGCAAAAAAAAAATCCTTGTAATCTACAGGGAATGGGTTGTTAAAGTTTTCCCTCTTTGATAACTTTACATTCTCAGCTTGTACATGTCTTAGGCTGTAAATCTCAATGTGCCTTCTGGCTACAGTACTGACAGTTGTCAATTGAGACATTAGATGACTAAAGTACAAAAAGGACAGAAAAATAAAGTTAAGCATATATGTAAGGAGCAGAGCTGTGAAATGAAGCTTATGAAACTTAATGATGATAAGAGTTACTAAGGATTATACAGAATATTTAGTAATGGACAGTGTAGAGGGACCTTTTCATCCCCCTCTTACTCGAGAACCTGGGTCTGTTAACAAACTTTACACCCTAATTAGGCTGGGTTCACACTACGTATATTTGAGGCTGTATGTTTGAGGCTGTATAGCAACCAAAACAAGGAGTGGATTGAAAACACAGAAAGGCTATGTTCACATAATGTTGTAATTGAGTGGATGGCCGTCATTTAATGGCAAATATTTGCTGTTATTTTAAAACAACGGCTGTTATATTGAAATAATGAAAGTTATTTACCGTTATATGGCGGCCATCCACTCAATTTCAACATTGTGTGAACAGATCCTTTCTGGGTTTTCAATCCACTCCTGGTTTTGGTTGCTATGAGGACCTGACATGAGGACCAAATACAGCCTGAAATATACATAGTGTGAACCCAGCCTTAGGCTGGGTTCACACTACGTATATTTCAGTCAGTATTGTGGTCCTCATATTGCAACCAAAACCAGGAGTGGAATAAAAACACAGAAAGGCTCTGTTCACACAATGTTAAAAGTGAGTGGATGGCCGCCATATAACAGTAAATAACAGCCATTATTTCATTATAACAGCCGTTGTTTTAAAATAACAGCAAATATTTGCCATTAAATGACGGCCATCCACTCAATTTCAACATTGTGTGAACAGATCCTTTCTGTGTTTTCAATCCACTCCTGGTTTTGGTTGCTATGAGGACCTGACATGAGGTCCAAATACTGCCTGAAATATACTGTGTGTGAACCCAGCCTTAATAAGACTTCATCAGTAGGTTAATGCTGCCACAGAATGATGTATCCCGTACATTGTTCTGTGCAGCTGATTTTAGAGATATCCTCCTCAATAATGAGGACTCTGAGCACCATACACTAGTCCTCTCTATTAGGTGTGTGTGTGCTCAGTAGTCCTCAATATTCATGAGCACCAGCTCTCTCTGCTCACTGGCTGCTGGTGTCTATATACTGTATACTGTGTATATATACTGTGTATATCAACAACGTGAGGGTAGAGGGAGTTGAGCAGCATGAAGCCCATTCTCCAGCATTTCAGGAGAATGGCTGAATGGAATGATATAAGTAATACATCATTCTGTTATTCTGTTTAGTATTTCTGTCACTAGTTTTTACTGCCCTCATTATACGTATAAAGGCAGTATAAACCTTGTGGCAGATTCCCTTTAAGCTTGTGAAAATGTGATACAACAGTGAGTATCATTTATTTTCAAGGCAATCTGACACCTTTTTTTAAATCTTTCTTAAACCCTTTTTAAAGGAAAGAAAAACATTCCTGAAATGCTGTTTTCATGCAATTTGCAATCTTTCGCTTTTTTCTATATCATCTTTTGCTTCCATGTATACCTCTTGGCACTGAGTCTTGTAGGGAATCAAGCACATTGCTATACACTTTGTACACCTGGTGCTGCCATACTTTGTAGGTAAATGTTGTAATGTTTAACTGGGTTCATTGTTGTTTCAAATACAAAATTTCTTTATTCTGTATTTGAATAAATAATATTCTTCATGTAATAATCCCTTTACAATGAAAATTCATTTCAAGAATATGTAACAATACAGTCACATTTGCAGGCTATATAAATTGGCACATCACTATACACTCATTGACCAATAAAAAAAAAAAAGCTCAGATTACCCCAACTTTAGGTCCAGCTGCAATATCTGTGCCACAGGATCCCATACATAACCTGTATACCTCCATGCCCAATCACATTTCATCTTGTATCTATGCTAGAGGTGCCCAGAAAGGTAGTAGAGCCTCCTTTCAATTGTAAAGTTTTCCCCAATAAACCTATTCTTACTCTCTTAGGCCCCGTTCACACTATGGATCCTGCCTTCTTTTAGTTTGAATGGGAGGGCTTGCGTGCCTACGCTCTCCGCTCAAAGAATTGACAATCCACACGGGGGATTCCACACTGGATCTCATTGCCGATTCGATAGTCTAAACGGAGCTGAAGGCCGGGTTCACACTATGTAAAAAACACGGCCGTATTTCATAACAACGGCCGCATTTGTGCAAACGACGGCCGTTGTTTGTGCAAATACGCCCGTTATGAAATACGGCCGTGTTTTTTACGTAGTGTGAACATAGCCTTATATTGATATCACATATATCACCATTACATTCACACATAGGAAGTTTCATTTGATTCCAACAACTCCTCCTTGGTGCATTTTTTTTCAATGACTGTATATTTGAGGATTTTTTTATAGTAAGTCTTTTGTTAGTGTTTCTATTTTGAGATATTTCTTTGTTTAAGTTAAAGATAAGCCGTTACAGGGGTGGGTGGAAGAAACATCTCTCTCCATTATACTTATAAATGAAGAAGGAGACCATTCTGGTGACATCAGCAGTCCGACCGCTTCCTTGAAATGCTTTTTTCTCTCTAATGACAACCCCTTTCCTGTGGTCACCATGTGATAATGCTGTTGCAGGATGGCGTGCTGGGCTGTGTTGCAACAGTAGTAGACTAAACTTTTCTAGATAAATCTCTGTATGTGCCTCGTTTTTTAACTCTACTTTTTTAAGTAATGCATGGGAGGAAAAAAGTCAATACCAGAAAACCACACGGGAAGGAATTGCATGAATACAGCTCCTTCATATACAGTCATTACTTGGACAACACCCATTACAAGTGGAAATGTTCTTTTAATATAATAGAAGAGCTTCTATAAAGTCCCCCATAGTCACCTGGTCAGTCATCATCAGTTGTTTTAGGTCAGCCATTGTCTATAGTCCATTATTCTAATGGGTTTTCACTGCAGAGGATCATGAACATTTCACATTCACTGTCCCACCATTTTTTTCTATTTCAGAGGCCACAGAATAGAAATAAATAGTGCCATGTTTTACTGTGTGTGTGTGGGGGGATATATGTAGAGAGAGAGGTTACATATATTGTGAGTGGATTAGCTCATGGGATCACCATCTCCTGGGTTAGATGGGCGCTCGCTTTTTGGCACAAACACAGTCCACAGGAGTAAGGTGCAACTGGCCGCAACCAGTTTTATTTTTCTTTGCAGCAGATAAAAGAAACAATAATACAAAAGAAAACCTATGCCGTCTGGCGACTAACTAAGCAGTGGTCAACTAACTAACCAGAGCTGAGCCTACTGCACAGCTCTCAAACAAAACATGCAGCACTTTGCTACTCACAATGAGATTTTACCCAGGAGCAGAGAGAGACATCATCCTGTGAGCTGTCTGCCCTGTTATAGCACACACAGGCTTGCACCTGAGTAACCAGAGTCACTCCCAATACCTGGAGTGGCCAAGTGGAGTAGGAGCCAACCCATCTCTCCCCTACTCCAAAGCAGCCAGGCCCTATTTTGTAGTCTTTGCCAAAACCTATAGCAAGGAAACACATTCTCCTTGCTATCCTAACTCCCTGGCTGCTTATTTAACACACAACCTTGGTGAAACATACCTTCCATCCACTACTTTGCCCCTGTTCCTGTCACAATATATATATATATATATATATATATATAAAAATATATATATATCCCCCTTCTGACACCTTGGGGTGGGTCACGTGATGCCATTGTCGAATTCTTTTGGAACTTTTGTGTTCATGCATTACAAGCTCCATATTACAGAACCTTGCATGATCACATTATCACAATCCACATCAGTCTGAGGGGGAAGGAAGGAATCTTTAACCCCTTAACGACATACGGCGTATATTTACGCCCTGATGCCGTTAGGGACGTTCAGAGCAGGGCCACGCGGCGACCCCACTCTGAACCGCGGTGGTCCCGGGTGCCGCTTATAGCCTGGGAACGCAGGTATTAGCGGGCACGGTCCGATCGCCGTGCCCGCTAATACAGTAATCAGATGCAGCTGTCAAAGTTGACAGCTGCATCCGATTACCGGATGCAGCGTCATCCCTGGTGTCTAGTGGGGAGATCGCTCCTCCGGGATGTTATCCCGGAGGAGCGATCTCCGTAACTGAAGCCGGCCGGGGACCACTCCAAGATGGCGCCGTCCCCGGCTCGGCACTCGTTTACTTCCGGCTGCAGCAGCCGGAAGTAAACGAGTGCCTATCTCATGGATCTCTGCAGCATATCTATGCTGCAGAGATCTCTATGAGAGATCAGAGCACTTATACTAGAAGTCCCCTAGGGGGGCTTCTAGTATAAGTGTAAAAGTAAAAAAAAAAATGTTGGTAAGGGTACAAACCCACACACCGTATACACAGCAGATACGCAACAAATACGCAGCAAATACGCAGCAGATTTGTTGGTACAGATTTGATGCTGTGTTCAGTTATTTAGATATAATCTGCTGCGTTTTTGCTGCGTATTTGCTGCGTGTTTGCTGCGTATCGCAGCAGTAAATACGCTGCTTATACGGTGTGTGGGTTTATACCCTAATAGTAAAAAGCCCCCTCCCCTACTTTTCCCAGGTTATTAATAAAAGTAAATAAATAAACAAATAAACAAACATGTTTGCTATGGCCGCGTGCGTAATTGCCTGAACTTTTAATTAATCACAGTCCTGATCTCGCACGGTAAACGGCGTCAGCGCAAAAAAATCCCAAAGTGCAAAATTGTGCATTTTTGGTCGCATCAAATCCACAAAAATTGTAATAAAAAGCGATCAAAAAGTCGTATATGCGCAATCAAGGTACCGATAGAAAGAACACATCATGGCGCAAAAAATGACACCTCACACAGCCCCATAGACCGAAGGACAAAAGCGCTATAAGCCTGGGAATGGAGCGATTTTAAGTGACGTATATTTGTTGACAATGGTTTGAATTTTTTACAGGCCATCAGATACAATAAAAGTTATACATGTTATATATTGTTGTACTCGTAACAACTTGAGGAACATACATAACAAGTCAGTTTTACCCCAGGGCGAATGGCGTAAAAACACATTTCCCCCAAATAAACAAAATGCGTTTTTTTTTTTCAATTTCACCCTACTTTGAATTTTTTTCTGGTTTCGCAGTGTACTTTATGCAAAAATTCAGCCTGTCATTGTAAAGTACAATTAGCGACGCAAAAAATAAGGGCTCATGCGGGTTTCTAGGTGGAAAAATGCAAGTGCTATGGCCTTTTAAGCACAAGGAGGAAAAAACGAAAACGCAAAAATCGAAATTGGCTCTGTCCTTAAGGGGTTAAGGCAAGTGGTGAAACACAAGTAGCTGCCTTTCTCAGTCATGTATATACAGATATGGAGAAGGAGAAATGTTGTCTATAGGAACAATGGGAAGTAGAAAATGGTGCTGTGAGGTAGAGGGACTGTCATGGGGGTGAGAAGTACTTGGCGTGCACATGGCAAACCCAGAAGTAAGTCTGCTGGGAAATGTATAACAGGGAAACATACAGTTGGAAGTTTAGCAGGTAAATACACATGGCATGGTGCTAATAAAAAGGTATATGAGGCAATTGCTTTCCATGGCAGACATGTGTCCATGCATTATTTTTTATTATTATTTTAGCTTTAGGCCCTATAAATCCTCTTGAAAGACCGCACAGAATTGGGAATTAATTTGGTGTTTTAGGTTAAAATCTGCAACAAACTACAGTACAATGCATGAGCACAAGCCGCAAGGCAAGTTTTCTTCTTACCATCTGAAAAAATGTAATTGAGGACAGCCTTGCTATGGAATGGCATTCAAAACACAGGCATAGATACACCCCTCATCGGTATTATCTCCCTGGATGTTACTTTATCTTAAAACCTGTACCCATAGATATTTCAACCCTGCCCCCAAATAAGTTGTGTATACAACATGGTACATCCACATAATACAGTACTGCACCTACTTATGCCACAATAAAGTACAATGCCAAATAATCCCTCCAAACCATTACCACATAAAGCCGTTGGTTTGAGCTCGAACGAACCTGAAAGTTCCCGCTGTTTGATCATCCGTACCCACCATACATTGACCATATAGTAGCGCTGTAGTTACTAGTATTATATAAGAGTTCTTCAGCCTATATAAGTGATTACATCCATTGACTTCCATTGACATTGACTTCTTCTCCATCTGTCTCAGAACCCTCCCCCCCCCATGATCTCTAAAATGTGACTTACTGTATCTCTGTGGAGTAAGGTGCACCCATAAGTGTACCATACCAACTGTGCCCCCCCCCAATGATGTCCTTGTAATCCCAATGGCCAATAATGTAATGTAATGCCCCCATTGTGCCCAATCTACTAATAATGCAGTAATAATGGCCCCTATAACCCCATGTAGTAGTACTCTCTGTAATAACGACTTCACACAAAAATAACACCTTTTGTGTCCTCATAGAGAAATAATACCTCCTGTGCCCCATAATGTAATGGTGCTCCCTGTGCCCCATACAGAAATAATGCCCCTTGTGCCTCATGAAGAGACAGTGCCCACCTGTGCCTCCATACAGAAATAATAACCCTACTGTCCCATTACAGAAATAATGCCCCTTGTGCCTCATGAAGAGACAGTGCCCACCTGTGCCTCCATACAGAAATAATAACCCTATTGTCCCATTACAGAAATAATGCCCCTTGTGCCTCATGAAGAGACAGTGCCCACCTGTGCCTCCATACAGAAATAATAACCCTATTGTCCCATTACAGAAATAATGCCCCTTGTGCCTCATGAAGAGACAGATACCCTCCTAAAGAACTATAGCACATGCACAAAATGGTAGCACATCAAAAATTCTTTTATTACAACACTATCATAGATACAAAATACAATTATGCATGTGTATAACAATAAAGGAGACAAACCCCAAATACTGCTCTACATTAAAAACACTTAAAATGTCACCATGAATCCCGCTGGCGTTCCAGCTAGGACTGAACAACCAACCTGACCCTGAACTGTATGTACAATTTTAAGGTCTAACAGATCTGCCTAGGCAGAGTCCCTGTATAACATGACATAGCCACAAAATAGTATACACATAAGATAAAAAAGTGAAAAGAGATCACCATATACAATCCATTAGAATATAGAGAAAGGGTCAGATGTGAAAGAGTCACCCCACGCGTTACGCTGCCTAGCGGCTTCCTCAGGGATAAGGAGACAGTGCCCACCTGTGCCTCCATACAGAAATAATAACCCTATTGTCCCATTACAGAAATAATGCCCCTTGTGCCCCCATAAAAAAGTGCCCTGCTGTGTCTAAACAAAACAACCAAAAACTAATACAGTACTTACCTAGTCCTGCTCTCATAAAGAATAAAGCGCCTAAGCGCAGGCATATCAATGCTCTGGGTTATGTGGGGGTTTGGTCCCGGCAGGCATCACTGCCTTCAGCCGGTGTGAGTGAACGGCAGACTAGAGAGCGATAGCTCCCCCCTCTGTAATTTTATTTGACTGCATCTGCAACCAGAGATGCCCACAGTTGGCAACGTCCATGGTACAATGGAACAAGGTTTAAAAGATATAAAATATCTGTGTGGATATAGATTTTATCATCTGAATATCTTTCCAATCCTTCACTTGTTCTAGATTTTGCAGCTGGTTGCAAGAGATCAACAGGTAACTGCATGTTAATGCGTCTCTGATCTGGAAACTGTAAGGCTAGTAGAGATGAGCGAACCTCGAGCATGCTCGAGTCGATCCGAACCGGAACGTTCGGCATTTGATTAGCGGTGGCTGCTGAAGTTGGATAAAGTCCTAAGGCTATGTGGAAAACATGGATATAGTCATTGGCTGTATCCATGTTTTCCAGACAACCTTAGAGCTTTATCCAAGTTCAGCAGCCCCCGCTAATCAAATACCGAACGTTCGGGTTCGGATCGACTCGAACCCGAACCCGGTTTGCTCATCTCTAAAGGCTAGTAGTTGATTCTTATGTTAAAGCTTTTACCCTATCATATTATTGAGATATTTTACCCCTTAATTATTTATCATGGATACCTAGCATGGATACATATTAGATACTATGAATTGGAATGCTGAGTTTGTCTTCTTCACAATTCTCTCCAGCAATGTATGTCCTCTACGGAGATTCCCTTCAAAACTTCAAAAGCAAAGCGGCAGGTTAACTAGAGTCTTATAAGTCTGTGTGTGCTGCAATGGTGAGGTTATATAGTGAGCCTCAGTTCTTATATAAATTAGTTACAGTTGTATTCTGGGGAGAAACCTTTCTCTATAATAGTGCTCAGCCGAGTACAAACAAACAAACAAACAAAAATATACTCATCCTTGCTCCCTCCCTACTATCGCTGTTTGATATACTATATTAACATTTTGTAAAAGAAATTGTATTGTTAGAGCATAGCAGCGCATGGTTTGGGTGGGAAATTCATGGCGGCACAGTGGTCGGGGACTTTGAACAGTCTTGTCAGTGGAGCAATTGGTCAAATGGGACAAGAGATGGTAAAGGGGTGGGGATATTATCTCACATGAAGACACAAAATGCCATGAGTGACTACAAGGGTTGACCAGTAAGGCAATCCCAGGCCACCTTTACCTCTCAGCCAGAGCCCAGTGGCGGCTAGAGGAGGCAAGGTTGTTTAGATGTAGAGATGAGTTGAAGCAGATTTCAGCAGGACACTTATTTGACTATCTATAGGTTGTGCCTTATCTTGTATATGATATTATACCAGGAAGCCTTCAGTTGCTTTATAGGATGAAAAAATGTAAAGGTTTGCTACACCCCACTAATATAAATAGCTAGACCACACTTCGAGGGCACTACTGTCTCAGCCCTCGAGTACAAAGGGTAGTGTATTAAGTGAGTAAGCTCTCTAGAAGTAGGTATGATATTGTAAGTAAATGTATATTTCTCTGTAGTCAGACAGATGGTGTGGGATAAAATTAGATATTTAATATATAACTAGATGTCATAGATAAAAAACATAATTAAAAAACATAATATATATATTCAAAATAAAACAATATCTACAAATACATAGAATCTACTCAATTCGTATCAGGTTGAAACATAAAACTTAAATATATATGGAGCAAAGATATGCTACCCGTGCAGGGCCCTTTGCACTGATAGCTAAAGACATAGGTATAAGTATTAATATATATAAAATGTAAAGTTATTCCAAGTTCATATAGCCGATATATTTAGTAATATTTAGTATTATTGTTATTCACAATAATACTAAATATATCGGCTATATGAACTTGGAATAACTATACATTCTATACATATTGATATACTGTATATATCTATGTCTTTGGCTATCAGTGCAAAGGGGCCTGCACGGGTAGCATATCTTGGCTCCATATATATTTATGTTTTATGTTTCAACCTTATACTGATTTAGTAGATTCTATGTTCACCCAGACACATCCCCTTACTGATTGGCTGGACATCCGGTCCGGGTGACGTCATGCTTCGGCGCCAGGCAGCGGAGTAGAGGAGCGGAGCACTGTGGGAGGAGGACGGCCAGGGGCGCTCCAGCAGAGAGATGAACTGCACATCCAAGAAGTTAGATGTGCATATTGGGGGGAAAAGATATATAGTAGCACCATAGTTGCAAACAAGGTGGGGTCAAGTCACTTCTGAGTTTCTGAGAAGAAGTAGGTATATTTCTCCTCTACGTGTATGTGTGTGGGTGATTAGAGTATATGTCTTTGTTCTTCAATGCAAGGATATTTTACTGAAAAGTGAAATGTGGGCAAAACGGGGGTGTCTGATCACATGCTCACCCAGCTGCATCATCATGCCTTTGGCTCTCTTTATGGGGTGGAGTTACATTTTGGGGCTTATTTTTATTTCCCACTTCTTAAGAACTTATGGATCATATTTATCTGCCCATAGCAACCAATCACAGCTCAGCTTTCAATTTACCAGACCTTGTTATATATGAATGTTTTTGTTATACATAGATTGATATTCCAATTATAGTAACCCTTTTTTCCCTTAGTAATAATAATTATAATAATAATATTTATTTGTATAGCAACAACAGATCAGCAATAGTAAGAAAAAAATAAATATATACATAAAGGTGGAGATTTATCAAACATGGTAAAAAGTGAAACTGGCTCAGTTGCCCCTAGCAACCAATCCGATTCCACTTTTCATTCCTTACAAACTCTTTGGAAAATGAAAGGTGGAATCTGATTGGTTGCTAGGGGCAACTGAGCCAGTTTCACTTTACACCATGTTTGATAAATCTCCCCCAAAAAAGTGGGATATAATGAAATACAGTACCAAATCTACAAGTGCAATTTTTTTTTTTTTTTACAAAAATCATTGTCCATCCACCAACTATAATGCTAAAGTTTAGGGCCCAAAGAGGGGTCAGCACATCTAAAATCTCTTGTGCCCCAATGCCTCGGGCATTGATATAGCTTGTCCAGCTGATCAGTGGGATTTACATTCTTGTCAACAAGCTGTACAGGGTGCCTGGGGTGTAGCGTTCAGCACAAAATGATTCCTACTGTTATAGGTCACATTACCCCATATTATAGATGATTGTACAATTTCAAATTACAGCTCACAGGATGATTTGAACAATAGTGAGGATACGCTGAGAGCTGTAATTTCACAAAAGAGTGTTACCAAATGACAACCATCATCCATAGAGGACCATACAATAAAAACAGTACTGACATAATCACAGGCAGAACACACATCTAATGCTATCACAGTGGCCTACCTGGCTAAGACTCTAAAACACCTTGTGATGTCACAGTAGCCTACCTGACCTACCTGTGATGTCACATATTAAACATGATAAAAACAGCTTGTGATGTCACAGCAGCTTATCTTACTGAAAGTCACTTGTTATGTCCTAGCACAATAACAAACTGAGACCCATTTGTGATGTCACAGAAGTATACAAAACTGACACCCATTTGTGATGTCACAGAAGTATACAAAACTGAGACCCATTTGTGATGTCACAGAAGTATACAAAACTGAGACCCATTTGTGATGTCACAGAAGTATACAAAACTGAGAACCATTTGTGATGTCACAGAAGTATACAAAACTGAGACCCATTTGTGATGTCACAGAAGTATACAAAACTGAGACCCATTTGTGATGTCACAGAAGTATACAAAACTGAGACCCATTTGTGATGTCACAGAAGTATACAAAACTGAGACCCATTTGTGATGTCACAGAAGTATACAAAACTGAGACCCATTTGTGATGTTACAGAAGTATACAAAAGTGAGACCCATTTGTGAGGTCACAGAAGTATACAAAACTGAGACCCATTTGTGATGTCACAGAAGTATACAAAACTGAGACCCATTTGTGATGTCACAGAAGTATACAAAACTGAGACCCATTTGTGATGTCACAGAAGTATACAAAAGTGAGACCCATTTGTGATGTCACAGAAGTATACAAAAGTGAGACCCATTTGTGATGTCACAGAAGTATACAAAAGTGAGACCTATTTGTGATGTCACAGAAGTATACAAAACTGAGACCCATTTGTGATGTCACAGAAGTATACAAAACTGAGACCCATTTGTGATGTCACAGAAGTATACAAAACTGAGACCCATTTGTGATGTCACAGAAGTATACAAAAGTGAGACCCATTTGTGATGTCACAGAAGTATACAAAAGTGAGACCCATTTGTGATGTCACAGAAGTATACAAAAGTGAGACCTATTTGTGATGTCACAGAAGTATACAAAACTGACAGCCATTTGTGATGTCACAGAAATATACAAAACTGAGACCCATTTGTGATGTCACAGAAGTATACAAAACTGAGACCCATTTGTGATGTCACAGAAGTATACAAAACTAAGACCCATTTGTGATGTCACAGAAGTATACAAAACTGAGACCCATTTGTGATGTCACAGAAGTATACAAAACTGACACCCATTTGTGATGTCACAGAAGTACACAAAACTGACACGCATTTGTGATGTCACAGTAGAGTATTTGATTTTTTAAAACTATAAATTTCAATAAACCCCACTACAGTTTATATAACTGGTAGTAGTAAGGGAGTATGACTTTTGTTAATGTTTCCTTTGGTTCAGGCATCATAAAACACCAGTATACCCTCTCTAAAGTCTATAGAACAGACTATAAAAGCCAAACAGATTCTTTCATTTGTATAGATCATGGGTCTCCAAACTGTGGCCCTCCAGTTGTTGCAGTACTTTCCCATCATGTCTGAGCAGCCAAATCCAAAGCTTTAGCTGTAACTTGGCATGATGGGAATTGTGGTTTTGCAACAGCTGGAGTGCTGCAGTTTGGAGACCCATGGTGTGGATCTAACACATTCATAAGGTCCTTGGAACACTTTAGACTTCAGAAACACTGTTGCTAGGCCAAAACCAGGTCACCTACACCTACATTGTAGGTGGGATTTTATAAAGATTGGGTTACATTGTAATTTACAACTTTGCAACTTTTGTAGCACTTACATATCCTAAGAAATGTGCCCACAGCGTCTCTTCCATCCATTAAGATGTTACTTCACTGCCATCTACAGGTAACAGAAATAATTACAGCGAAAGAAAAACGCATTTGACATGACTGCTTCACCACTTAGTCCCTTGCATAGATTAAAAAAAGAATGTAACACACCTTCCAAAACACTTGGCATTGTGTTTTACTGTTTATGTCTAATATATCTTTATATTATTGTTAACAAAATGCTGAATATTAATTTGTTTTTAGTATTTATAAGGTTTAAACAAAAATCTTCTATTTTATGGCGATGTTGCCACAATGTCTTTTTAAATGTGAAAAACGTTTGTCTTATGAAAAAGATGGCTGTCAATAAAAAACAGGATCATTAATGATGCCTGTATTTTTCAAAAGAAGGATGTTTTTACATAAAAAGACATTGTGGGAACATTGCCTATGAACAAAAAGCAATATATGCATGATGTAGAGATGTGAAGAGATGCTAACAGGCATAAGGTGTGTGCTGTAGTGTACCAGGCTTTTAAACTATGTTAGTTTTATATGTTTTAAACTAAGGTTAGTAGGTCCCCTCTTCCCCCACTAAGTAGGTTTGTAGACCAACCCCCCCCCCCCCCCTTTAGGACAGCCAATAAGTTTTGGGGAATTTTTGTAAAAAGTTTAGCCATTGTGAAAGCCGGGAGATATAGCTGCCTCTTGTGGTCGGAGGTGTAATGCTGCCACAAAGAATAAATAGAGCAGCAGGTCACATGCTGACCCACGGCTGTATTTAACACAAAGGAGATGGGGGGTCAGTCTGGAGATCGCTGGGGTACAGAAGTCGAACCCCCTGTGATCTCTTATTTGTTCCCTATCCTGTGGATAGGGGACAAGTGTGTTTTCATTGGAAAACCTCTTTAAGGCTATGTTTACAACTGCATTTATTTATTGTAAAAAAGCGTGCATTTTGCACTGCCATATCCACACTACATTTTGCACTGCCATGTCAGGAACTGTCCAGAGCAGTAGCAAATCCCCATAGAAAACCTCTTCTTCTCTCCAGACTATAAAGAATACACCACTTCCTGCAGGATGTACAGCAGCTGATAAGTGCTGGAAGACTTGAGTTTTTTTTTTAATATAAGTAAATTACAAATCTTTGGCACCATTTGATTTGAAAGGAAAAAAAAGGTGACTACCCAGTTTCCAGTTCTGGAGACCACACCTACAAAAATAGATTGATAAAATAGAACAGGTCCAAAGACAGGTTACAAAAATGGTGGAGGGTGTGAAGCATAAAACCAGGAAATACTTAAGGATTTAAATCTGTATAGTCTGGAGGAAAGAAAGGAAAACTTTAAAATATGTTAAAGGACTAAATAAGCTTCAAGAGGGAAGTGTTTTTAATAAAAAAAAACAAAAAAAAAACAACTAAACATAACAACATTTATCTCACAGATGTTTGAAGCCGGCCGCTGCGCTATTCATTCAGCCTCTGCAGAGGGCCGGTGCCCTGGCCCTTTAACTGTGAGCGTTCAAGATGAACGCTCACAGTTTGCAGCGGCCGCGCTCTGACTGACAGAGCCAGGAAGCCATTGGCCCCCGGTCCTGCCAGTCACTCTTGTGGCCGGAGACAGCATTACACCTCCAACCACTAGAGGCAGCTCTATCTCCCGGCTCTTCGGCATCACTTGCGTGCCGGTGAGCAGGAAGAGAGAGCAGCAGTTCACAGAGACGAGGAGAGATGCTGGACTTCGCTGGGACAGGTGAGTATATCTTTTCTATATCAATGCTATCCCTGCACATGCGCAGTAACAACCGTCCTAGCTATGCATGTATGAATATGCATAGTGGATGGGCCAGGAGGGGGCAGGCTAGACGGGACGAGCGAGTGCTCCGGGAGCATGGAGAGAACGCCCCAAATGCTCCGAAACCGCTAATTACCATATCAGTAATTAGCAGAAATCACCACTATACCAGACCGCAGAGGAATAAAGAAGACAGCCCAGGGATCCTGAGGTAAATAGCGGCAGGCGCACATCAGCTGGTTCACTGGCCCGAACCTGCTGATAGTGCCGCTTTAATAATAAATACCATGTATATTTAGAGCCATTATCATGCAGCACACAGAGTATACAGTATACAGTATTTGTTTTCACATGCCAGCTGAACAGGGTGATTGGTGATTTCCTTAGGAGTTACTGTATTTGCTCATCTTCCCACTGACAGAAAATGACTGTTTGGGGAAGTCGTGGCACACATATGTAACAGCACTGAGCGTTCTTCACCCACAAACATTGCTAGAATGCATAATGGACAGGTGTGTGTAGGAGGGTGACAGATGCATGATGTATAGTGCAATATGCTACAAAAGCCAGTATTGTAAATTCCCTAATTTTTCCCCTGAAGTATCATTACAGTAATAATTACCAATACATCTTGTAATTCCAAGTTATCATTTTAGTTAAAAAATGTATCAATTAGACTCATTAATCAGTTTTCACGGGATAATAACCCATGCCATAACTTCATATTGTAGAGAATATTCTAGACAGGGTGCCATAAACTTTTAGGTGCAAAAGGCGGGAATTATGCCATATTTGTGCAATGATTTGTAAGTTTTCCTACTTCTTGCAATTATTTTCATACAGCATATATTTCCTGAGGGGTAACTGCAATATATGACAGAAATTCTGAGGGTAGCTGTACTTTACTGTCATGTACACAGATTAGCACCTTCCCGAGTGATATGACACATATTATTGTGTGCGCAAAAAAATCCAAGCCGCAGTTCTGTATGAATTGTTCTGCATATTTAGATTGAGAACAGTATGGTATACAATGACCCCATTTTTTAGTGTGAACCACACCAAATAGTGGGAGGGTTAACCAGGAGCAGGTGGAGTAAGAAAGTTTCTCACATTTAGATAAAAGACAATTGCAGGAATCGGTATTCTAAACTGCACACCTCTCACCACGGTGAGTGCTCAGTGGCAAATGGTAAATGGTAAACCACCGCACACTCAAGTAGAGCAAGTGAAGATGAGGTTTATTTACAATGCAGAGTGAAAAAAATAAAGTCTTTGTTCCAACCAGAGTATATAAGAATATAGAATATGAGACTGTAAATCCTATACGGTATATGGCAACATGACGTTTCAGACCTTCTTCAGTCCATAGGGTCTCTGGTCATAATGAGAGAAGATCATGGTCTAGTGGAGCTCCAGGCCTACCTGGTAGCCTACTCATGTGCAAGATCTATACAAATAAAAGCATTATTATCTACAGGATCAGCTGCAACATCTGTGGGCATATATACCCCAAGACGTTTTATTCTCTGAGCATGGGGGTTGGGGACACAGAAAAGCCCCCATACCCAAATATTGTTCATAAGATATACAGTAGATACATACAAGCTACCGTACCACTCATGACCACATTCATATATTGCAGTGTAGTTTAATTTACTTAGCCATATGTCCAGACATTACATGCAATGCATTACATTTAGTGATTGTTATTGCATATGACAATGGTGCAATGACAACTATGTAAATACATTTCTATAAGTGGTAATTAAGTCTAGGACTAATAGAAAAGAAAGTTGTTTGGGGGTTGTGGTGTTAATTTACTTTCTCATCTATGTGCATAGAGAATACAATGCATGTATAGCAAAACAATAACGCATAAAGCATACTAATTACATGTAGGCACTCGGATAGAAGTCATATTTGTTGTCAATATGTTCCTATAATTTTGATGTCTGGCTATGGTGTTGATGAGATATAGAAACCACATCTGTTGCCAACAACTAATTATCAGGAAAATTCCCTGAGAAGTGGCCATGGGCCTCCCCAGAGCCTTGGACCCCGGGTGGCTATCCAAACTGTCCATACTGTGATTTGCCACTGATCTAGGGGATGGAGCTATTTGTCTCCTGTCTGCCAGGTCCCTTAGCGCAGCAACAGCCTGCCACTGCCTTTAAGTTTGACTACTTTAAGAAGCCTTAGAACATGACTGGACCTTCTACCAGCCAGTCTACCCTAAAGAAAATTTGTTTTGCAAACAGTGTGAGATCGTCACACTGGGGGGCAGCGGGCCTGCCCCCAGTGCTCTTGGGTGGGCTGGCACTAGGGAATAGACTAGTGCCATGCACGGGAACCAGGTGGCGGTTCAAAAAAAAGGACTGCACCACCGGGATCTCCGTGCCATCGCAGATCCATTAAGGTAGAAAACCCAAAGCTAAGTACCTGATGGTACTTTCACTTTAAGCCATAATACCCATATAAACCAACCTCAGAAGTACAGATTCTGGATCTATTTAAAATCTTCATCAGAATAAACTGTAATGTTTCACCTATTCACTGTGTGTGTGTTATCCATCTAAGAGCGCGGCTGTCCTCGTATTGGACTCTAAAGCCAAATTAGCTGTATTACCAAGGAATGGCGCTTTTAAAAATCCCTTTCCTGCTTGTACTGTACAGAACATGATTAGTGGCATAATAAAATGCTTTTAGCTCCTTTCTTTTATAGACCTGGTTGTTTTTATTCCAATTATTTTGTGTATCAGGTTTTAAACATGGAAAACTGCCTGGGCGGAATTGGTATTAAAGTGATTCATTCCTTTGCTAACCATAGTGCACTGCTAACAAAGGACAAACAGCATTTCATACAGCTAATATCAGAGGAACCTTGGCAGGTACTATCTAGTCACCATGTTCTTCTATCCATTGCTTTGTTCCCTTGGCTTATCTCACTGCTGGTTCAGAAACACTAGAATGTATGTGTATCTCTAATATGAATTGATGACCTATCTTTATTATTCAGTACAATAGGGGGCTCTAGTAGAAACCTGTATGTTATACAGTACTAAAGAAGAAGTCTAAACATTGGCAGAATATTGGAATAAATCTGCTTTGATGATGATCTACCCATTTGGGTGAATATTTTGTTAATATTGTCAGATTTACTAGTTGTCTATGGCATCCTGCAGATTACTCTGTGTCTGAATCAGTTCCATGTTGATATAGGTATTGATATGATAGATAACAGAGTCTGGAAAATATGCAGAATCTTTTCATCATGCTCTATTGATTCCTATGACTTGAAGATGCTCGTAACTGGTAACAATCATTTCTATGACTCAAGCTAGCCATAGACATTAAGTAAGGATTTTTCCTTTACCAATTATGTTGTTCATTATCTGAATAGTTGTACTGAAAATACATACATGCATCAGCTAGATTTTGCTTACAATGGGAATTTTCTACAATATTCAAAAAGCCAGTACCTTCAGCGGAATAATATTGGGAATTTTTGTTCAATGTGTAAAGCATCTCTTAAAATGTATAATGTAAAAGCTATAGACTCACTAATCCCCCATTGTCTGCTTTGTTCTGTTGCACTTGATTATGGTCCACTGATCATCTACTAGGTTGGGTCACTCATGCTCAGTTCAACTGCAGTCTCCGGATCTCCGGATCTTCACATGCAGCAAGGGGAATTATGGGAAAGATAAACTAATCCTTTAATAGTCCCACCATGGGGAAATTCAGTGTGTTGCAGCAGCAGAGACAATACAAATACAAAAAACTCCAAGGTAAAGGCATTAGGGTCCTTTTACACATATAGATTTATCTGACAGAATTTTGAAGCCAAATCCAGGAATGGATTTAAAAAGAGGAGAAATCTCAAACTTTCCTTTATGATCTGTTCCTCGCTTTGGCTCTAAAAATATGTCACATAATCTGTTAGATATCTGTTGGTGTAAAAGGATCCTTACAGTGATAGTAGGTACAGATACAGTAAAAATGGTAAAGATTTTTTTAAAAGTTGAAGGGATATCAACAAGCTTAAAAAATATATCAGTTGGCTTTATGGAATGATCTCCGTTAAGATCGCTAATGATTGTACAGCCTAACTGCAGTGGGAACTAGAGACTTCCCATAGTGTTCCTTCTCACACTTTGGGTGAAGTCGTCGGTCACTGACAGTACTGCTCAGTGCGATCATTGTCTCATGCATGGGATGGGAGTTATTCTCCAGCATGGAGCTCACCATGGACAGGTGTCTCCCACCACCTGCACTGGGTTCAGGGGGCTCTCCAGGACAGAGCGGGCCCTTCCAATCAGCATGTTGAGTCTATTCCTATCCCTGGTTGATATGCTACTACCCCAGCAGGCCACTCCAAAGAATATGGCTGATGCCACTACAGAAAAAAGCCATCAGTGCCCCCTGGACTCCAAAGGCTCCAAACCTCCTAAGCAGATAGAGTCCGCTGTGGCCCTTTCTGTAAAGTGTGTCCATTTGATCATCCCAGTCCAGGTTATTATTAAAGAGCGCACCCAGGTACTTAAAGGGGTTGACTCTCTCATTGCCCGTCCCCTGGATGTCTACTGTTTTTTTTTGTGTGTGTCTGTGTGTGTGTTTTTATGTATGTGGTACACATCTGGTTTTACCCTCTTTACTTTCTGACACAACCCCTTTAAGTGTTCCTTGTATCACCACTAGGGTTCATTACACCAGTGGCTGGTTCAGTGTGTGTCGCTCCACAGCAAAGGCAGGATTGGAAAACACTCACACGAATCCCAAAGAGAACCTGGATTTCTCACAACAAAGACTATTGGGAAAATTTACTAGGGAGGCTAATGTGTGCGACTATTCTAATGTGGGTTGGTGTTTATTTTGTTCTAAAATATTGTGTGTGATTGTGTGCATAGTAAATGCATCTAAGTTAAATGGTGGCAAAAAAACATCGCAAACAAATTCACCTGGTACTGACCAGATGGAAAAAGCACCCCAAACAACTAACACCCCCAGCTCCCCAAACAACTACCACCCCCAGCTCCCCACACAACTACCACCCCTATCTTCCCACACAACTACAGCCCCCCACACAACTACCACCCCCAGCTCCAAACACAACTACCACCCCCAGCCCCCCAAACAACTACCACCCCAGCCCACAAACAACTACCACCCCCAGCTCCCACACAACTACCACACCCAGCCCCCCAAACAACTACCAACCCCCCACACAACTACAGCCCCCACCCAACTACAAACCCCCACACAACTACCACCCCCTGCTCCCCCACACAACTACAGCCCCCAGCCCCTGCCGAGAGTTTTTACCAGAGCGTCGCCCGTGGCATGACTTCACCCAAACCGCATGTCTCCTTACTGATTGGCTCGACGTGCAGTCCGGGTAACGTCATGCTACGGCGCTGCACAGGGGAGGAGAGGAGCTAACCACTGCGGGGGAGGGTGGCCAGGGGCAAGTCGGCAGACAGAGAGTTGCACTGCACACCTAACTAGAAATATAGATGTAAATATATATTATGGGTGCCTTCACACCTACCGTATCGCAGTAGAAAATCCGCTGCGGATCCGCAGCAGATTTAACTAAATGAATGAACACAGCATCAAATCCGCACTTACAAATCTGCTGCGGATCCGCAGCGGATTTGACAGTGCGTATTTAATGCTGTGTTCATTCATTTAGTTAAATTTGCTGCGGATCTGCTGCGGATCCGCAGCGGATTTTCTACTGTGATACGGTAGGTGTGAAGGCACCCTAAAAATATATAAATATAGATGTACTGTGTGTCTGCCGGGGAGGAGGGCCAGCAGTGCAGCCGGGTGTGAGGCGCCCTGTCTCAAAGGCTGGCCCTGTCTATCAGCAAGGGGTACACCATTGAATAGTGGATTCTAAGGGCCACATGTATCATCCGGCAATCGGATGATTTTCGTTGGAAAGTGCCGATTTGCGTATTTTTTTATTCGCAAATGGCCGATTTGCGAATAAAATATTCGCAAATCGGCACTTTCTGCCGAGTACGCCAGGGGGGCGGAAAGGGGGCGTGTAGTGGGCGGAACGGAGGGCGCGGACTCAGAGTCCGCGCGATTTACCATCCGTTCCGCCCAAATGTACGCCGAAAACCTACTCCAGTCCTCAGCTGGCGTAGGTTTTCGGCGGTGCACACCGTCGCGCACGGGATTTATGTAGAGGCAGTCCGCCTCTACATAAATCTCCGTAGCGCCGGAGCTGCGAGGGCATTTATAAGTCTGGCGTAAAAAAAGCCGGACTTAATAAATGCCACCCTAAGAGTCTCTCTGTATAACAGCAGTGGATGGACTTCTATGCCCTCTTGTGGCAGGACCCAGTGTCTAACAGACAACATCTGTAATCAGAAGTAATCTCAAGTGCTTGCCACGTTTTTCAGCAATTCTATCTGGGTGCATTATTTTTTGACAAAAAGTGTAAATAAAGCGTGTTTTATGATTTTTATTGTGTGTTTATTAAAACAGCTGCTCAGACCCATTGTAACTGTGAAAGATTTGGAATCATCATATAAAATTATATATATAATCATAGGCTGTCATCCGCACTTCATTACTGGGTCTATTTTGTCATGTATACAGGAGTGTTCACTAAAATAGCTTAAAATATAGTTTAAAAATAGCAATAACGAGTTTAAAATAGCAATAAAGCACAAACTTTTATTTGCCTAAATACTGAAAATATTACACATTCAGTTCTACATCAAAACATCCTTTACCCAGTGTGTGTTTATCCTTTACAGAAAGCAGAGAACAGGGAATATAAGACTGTTGTCAAAAAACAGCATGTATATATAATTTTTCTTTACTTTGAATAACTGAACTAACATTGAGTGGCAAAACCATTGTTTCTAAGGGTCCTTTTACACAGGAAGATTATCTGACAGATTATCTGCCAAAGATTTGAAGCCAAAGCCAGGAATGGATTTGAAAAGAGAAGAAATCTCAGGCTTTCCTTTATGACCTGATCTCTGTTTATAGTCGGTTTTGGGCTTTGGCCATTCTATGTATATCTCTGTAATGTCTGCTTTGTGTCTATGTATGTACCCCCAGAATTGTACAGTGCTGCGGAATCTGTTGGCGCTATATAAATAAAAATTATTATTATGGGAGTATAGGGTGCGGGTGGAAATCGTGCAATCGTATGGTGGTGGTTAAGTGGAGGTCTGAGTTGTTTGAGTTGTTAGAGGGGGGAGAGATTCCTGGATTTTTTTCCATGGTGCCCACGTATATTCTAATTTATTATGGGTTCTAAGCTCCCAACTAACAAGTTCCTCCATTCTGTAAAAGTGTTCAATTTTGGTTATCGAGGAGTTAAGAGTGGGTGGATTCCATAATGTAGGTATTAGAAGTTTAGCTGCTATAAGCATGTGTGTAGCTAGGTTAGATTGTTTAGCTGTAAAGGAGGAATGTGGAACCCACAGCAATAGAAGAGGGGCAGAGAGGGGGATTTTATTGCCTGTCACTTTGAAAATAATGCCAAGAATAGATGTCCAGAAGGTTTTAATTTATGGACAGGTTATCCAGATATGTGAAATGGCACCAGGAGAGCTGCCACATTGCCAACATGAGTTATGTTGTGTCAAATTGTGGCTGTCCAGCCACTCTAGGGTTCTGTACCACCTAGTCAGTATTTTGTATAAGTTCTCTTTATTATTATTTATGTATAAAGCGCCCTTAAAACAAGCGATAGGGGTAACAAGCAGGAACATTACAAGATCAAAACACATTACATGAAGGCAAATGGCAGACTGGTACATGGGGAAGAGGACCCTGCCCGCAAGGGCTTACAATCTATAGGGTATAGGGAGAGAAACAGGAGGTAAAGTGCAGCCAGTCATGTGTGATGCAGAATTATTATAGGTTGTAGGCTAGTTTGAAGAAATGAGTTTTCTTGTACCCTTACGCATCTGGAGAAAACAAGAGTTCCTAAGTATCGGCAGACTATGTCACTTCCCAGCCCACACGAAATCTGACAAAAGATTTTTAATTGCAGAGAAGATAGAACAGGGGATGAAGATGGGGGAGTGTTTGCAATAAATATAGTAGTTGAGGGATGATATATGGCTTGAGATTTAGTTTAATTAATGCCTTATTGACGTTTATGTTGATTTCTGGCCATTAATAGGATGCCATCTTTTGTAGGACCCTTGTTGTAGATGGGGGGATAGAAATAGTCAGGGGAATTTTAGAATTCCCCCCTGCACTCACTTGCTCGCTGCAGCCGTGTGTAATTGGGGCTTTATCCATAGTCCTTGCTTCCTTCTGTTTCTTTCAGGTTTTGGTTGCCTCTTCAGGGCATGTTAGATCATTTTAGCAGGACAGCCTATTATTTACGGCACGTCTCTATATTTTTCCCCTCCCCAATCAACTTTTTAATTAAGTTGAGTTTTTCATAAGAACATTGGAACAACTCATTCTTTTCAGGAGATGCACGATAACCAACATGTACAACATTTGTCACCTGTCAGGACCAGTCACACCAGACACACAGAGACAGTGAGCCCTGAGCTCAGCCCCTCCCACTGTCCCTACCTAATTGCCGCAATCTGCCCTAAAATGGCAGCGGACAACTTGGCGGCGATCCCTGGCCTGGATACGTGAAACAATAGACAAGACAAAACAAACAAACACAATAAGAATGGTCAGCAATCCGGGTCACAACAGTCTGGCAGCAAAGGTACAAAGTCAGGATCCAAAAGAGTAGTCAGAAAACAGGCAATATGATCAGGGGCAGGCAACAAGCAAGGGTGGTCAGAGATACAAAGCAGGAATCAGGAGAAACCAGAAAACAGAACCACAAGCAGGCAGAGACTAAGTCAATAACCGGCAAGGCACAGGCAGAAACAGCTAACTAAAATAGGAGACCAGGAACCAAGTACAGAAGATGATTGGAGGGACCAGCTGTCAATCACTGAGGCAAAGGCAGGTTAACTGTTACATGACCAGAGGAAACTTTGCAGCACAGACACGGGTGGGGCAGGGAAAACAATTAGCAGACCAGAAGAAATAAGACACAGTTCAGACAGGGCAAAAACAAGGCAAACAAAACACAGAATAAATAGAAGATTAGGGCCAAAATCGCAGTCTCGGTTGTACCTTACGCACTGAGGACTGCGCCAAAGTTCCATTCATGACATCACCCTTCTAAATAAGTAATTGACACCTGTTATTCCACAGAATGAATGACTGCACCAATATAACTCCTTACTGCTATTATTATTAACAAGCCCTTTTAAAATAATGAAACAATTACTCAGCATACCCTAATTTTTTTATTTTTTTTATTTCTTGCACACATGCGAGTAATTCATTTGCTAAGTAGAAATTTTACTTCTACCAGAAAACTCATTTGTCCAATGATGCCAGTCTCCTATTTATCAACACTACTGTATATATTAAACTTCTATGAATTTGTACATATATGCAAAGATGCCTACATTGTGTTTCCTGGTGTTCTTTAACTTATAACACTAATAGTCAGTAATAGTCAGTATCTGCAATGATCACTGTGTAAGACTCAACCCTAGAGTTAGTTAGTTGTGGCAGGCTCTGATGAAGCCTTAGGTCATTACAGCAACTCACTCCCTCTCTCCCTTCTTCATAGGCAACTAAAGGTGCCTTTAAACAGAGATTTATGTGACAGATTATTGAAGCCAAAGCCAGGAACAGACTATACACACAGAACAGGTCATACAGGAAAGACTGAGATTTCTCCTCTTTTCAATCCATTCCTGACTTTAGTATAAAAAATCTGTCAAATAAAACTCTCTGTGTATAGGCATCCTTAGGACAGCATGTAACTCGATCTCTTAGTAACCTGACAGCCTGCCTTGACTTTGATAACAAATTTCAGTAGGTAGGGGTAGGTGAAGAAGTAGTTAATTTGGAACGAATGAGACAATTTCTATACTAGAATATAATATACTACTAGCCTACATATTTTACAAATTTGACATTAAGCTGGTGCAAAAGCCATGTTGGACTTATATAAAGTGAGAAAGCAAAACCGGTGTTGATGTTCCTCATCACTTGAACTTAATGGTCTTTTTACCTTATGTTACATGTCCAACTTTGCACACATTATACCTCTCTGTTTAGAGCAAGTTGATTTATTAGCTGTCACTACTATTGGCTCCATCGCTCCTGACTACATTGTCTGTTCTGTAAGAAATGGACGGCAGTAGTTGCAAATAGCAATATTCATATTGATGTGGCATTCTGATGAGCAGTCAGTGTAAGTGATATGCTAAGATCCATTGGAGTAAGCTATAGCTTAGTGCACAGGCAGAAGAAGGCGCTTCCTGTAATCTCGCTGAGGATGTCAGTGCTGCTAAGATGCACAGCTCAATAAAGGACATTAAAATGTCTTGTTCTTGAGGTATGGATTAAAGTTCCCTTTCAAAATCTGTTTCTGGTAATTGTTTAACAATAATGCCCTGGTGCCAATTAAATAAATACAATGCAATAAATCTGGACAGCGGACTACATATGCTAATGTCTTTAGTAAACCCCAACTGGATTGTAAACAGGGTTGTTAATGTTAATGGTGCAGTGTGAAGAAAGACTAACGTGAGAAGGACAAAATCTGCTACTTTTATGTACACGTGCTGAAGGAGGAAACAGCTGGTCTACAACTCCCTATGGCAAAATTCCTATGGTGTTTCCCTATAGAGTCTGATTGCTTGTGATAAAATATCTCTAATGCACAAAACAAATATTATCCTTTGGGTATACTCTCCCAGGTATTCATCAGCAGTGTGCATTCTCTCCAGGCCATTCCTTAGAATATATATATGTGCTTCCTGTGACCTATTGAAAATGGCGTTCCTAGAACCGAGAGGATCCCATAGTAAACTTTTAATAGGATTCCTACTTTACCATCCTATATCGCCCCCCAATTGGAGGCCAGCCTTGACCCTCTTTACCTTTGTCTGCAGCCATTTGAGCCAACAGCCAACCTGAGCTGGGGATCCCCTCCTCCATGAACTTCTCATCTGGTATGTACATGCTTGCCTAGTGAATCTAAAAGTCTTTTTTACGGTGGGTTAACACATAACGGAATCGGACAATACGGGAATCGCAGCGGATTACGCTGCAAACTCGCAGCGTGAAATCTGCTGCGATTCCCGTATTGTCAGTTTGAATAGGATTACATACTCGCAGTGGAACTTTCATTCCCCTGTGAGTACAGTATGTAAAGTCCCCCCCCCCCAACCTGCGGCGGCCGGGTGAATACATTACTGATCCACGCTCCGGCCTGCTTCTGGGGCTCCTAGCATCCTGATGTACCGTTCAGCCAGTCAGTGGCTACAGTGGGACAGTGCACTGATTGTCTGAGCCAGGGCTGTTTTAATACACTGGTGGGCCCGCTGCAAAGCCCTCAAGAGTGCCCCCCCTTTCTTTTTAGCACCCCCCCCCCGAACCCAGCATTATCAGAATCAGTGCTCCACACACAGTATAATGCCCTGAAAGTGCCCCCACACTATACCAAGAGCCTGAATACATACAGTAGTTATAACTCTCTTACCACCATACAGTGATTACATATAGCCTTCAAAACTGCTCTGAACAAAACAGAAAGATATTACCAATGATAACATTACATAATACCGCCACACCATGACCACTATCACTACAAACCTGTAACAGAGTGCAGTTACATCCAGTGTCTCACAGGTGGCGTCTTCTCTGATCAGAGTCTTTCACTTTTTCTTTCCATCCAGCCTGGGCCACCTTGAAGTCTTCCCCTGGCTGGGAATCCTCTCTCCAGAATTTGCCAGAGACACATTTTAGGCTCCAACACATACAATAGTTAGGTCCCCTGTACCCCTATGTAGTAGTTACACCCCTCTGTGCCCCCATAGTTTTAAGGTGTCCCTTTCCCCCCACTTTATAATTAGGTATGATCTGTGCCCCAATATAGTAGTAAGGTCCCTATATAATATTGGCCCCTCTGTGCAGTCCCCATATAGTATCAGGCCCCTCTGTGCAGTGCCAATGTAGTACAGACCCCTGTGTGCTGCCCCCAGTAGTATAGACCACTGTATGCTCCGCCGTGGAATTTCACCACTTTTGCTCTGTGTGCACGTAGCCAAAGTCTATCCTTTATACCACTTTCTTTTACCTAAAAAGTTCCAATTTTCCAAGCTGATTAATTTCTGATTGTTTCTTTAGTGTAGTGGTTGGAGCTTCACTGTTCACCCCATTTTACCCTATGTGGGCATGCTGGAGTTTACTCTTCTTTTGTACCTGGGCCTGGCTTCCCATCACTCATGCACCGAGGGCGGGTTAGAAGAAACACAGTTAGCTGTCCACATGAGGATTGCAGCCTTGATTGATAGATCTTACCCTATTTGGTTAGAGGAGAAATCTATTAATTAAGGTTGGTGAGGCAGGGAGAAGTCACCAGGTGACTCATAGTCAGGCAACATAAAAGTGATGACAGGTTCACTTTAGGCTTGGAAAAATCATTTTGTGCCATAAAGAAAAATTAGCAAAACAAGCTAAAAATAAAACTGATGAGAAGACTACATCATGGTGACCTCATTTTTTAACTTTCTATCACTTGCGAGGTTGACTCATCCACTTTGATGTGCATATTAAAATGAAAGGCTATAAACTGTGACCACTTCTCTATGGGTAAAGGTGATGCTAGACATGATGGGTTAAAAAGTGCTTCCAAGAAAGGCCTGGAAGTATATTCTTAGCAGCTCATGACTAATGCTTTGAAGGGCCAGCACTATGCTGGGTTAGATATATTCTGCAGTCAGCTGGTCACTCACTCTTTTTCTGTTAAGTGAAGGATATTCTCTGTGGGATACAGGCTGAGCTATTCCTAGACCAGTCCATCAAGCTACTTTCTTTTTCCAAGTAAAATGTGGTGAACAATAAAGCAAAGTTAAATGTAAGGAAAGCGAATGTAAACGTCAACCTCAAAGATTTCAGTCAAGGTATTGAATTCAACTTTGTAATATTACCAATTCACCATAATGGATTTAGAAATTACCTTATGCTGTTTACCAAAGTTCAGATAAATTGCAAACTATTAATATTACACTTATAGTCTCAACAATAGTCTAAGAAGGATATTGCAAATCAATGGACTCTTATCTATCCCTGCTTCAAAGAAGGCCTGGGACCCCCAAAATCTTGAGAAATGGGGCGCGAGTCCCATGTGAAAATGAAGCGTTGCTGCTCCCTTCATTCTCTATGAAAGACAATAGTACAGAATTTGGCATCTCCAGTAGAGAATTAATGGACTGATAACACAAACGGGCAACCTACCCGAAGGAGCAATGACATTCATGGGCATCCATCCCATATTTGGATATTACCAGTTTATTCAATATACTAAATAGGCATTTTTGCACACTGGGGGCTGAACTACCACCCTGATCCACCCTGGCTGTCCTTATGAATATCAGCAGAGCGGGCCAACCAGGAAACAAGGCACGGATCGGTGCACTGGGGGCAGAAGTCGCACCCCCAGTGCACCAAAACACCTAATTAGCATATTGTACATTGCTAATTTCCCAAAAAATGGCGCAGAGGATGACGTAACAAACTTACCTTCATCCTCAGCGCCCCATGCCCTATAGGAACATAGCAGGTTAGATGTTTCCCTTTAAATAAAAAAATTAGGGCACTGTTATCCAAAGGCATGGCAAAAATTACAAATTGCCAGAATATCACAAAAAATGGAATAAAAAACAAATCAAAATAAAAAGGTCTGATCTAAATGAAAAAATGATAGTAGTAAAAACTTTATATTAAGAAAATAAGCTCCATAAAGGAGAAGTCTGGGCAAAGCTATTGTACTTTGCCGGGGAGGGCAAGCGCTGGTGATTGCGTACTGCCGCTCCGGTCCCCGGGTCCCTGGCCAGTTCCTGGTCTGAGCGGGACCCAGCTTGTAATGTGTGCTCAGCCAGTCTGTGGTGGGCTTCCACCTCAGCTGCTGACAGGCTGAGCGGACCACACACATCACAAGCCGGGTCCTGATTCTGACAGGAAACGATCAGGGACTGAAGCAGCGGTATGCAGACACCAGCGTTGAAGCAGGGGAGGTAAAAGCAATTTATTTCTTTTATCCTCCCCAACACTTGGTAAAAAAATAGCTTTGCACGGACTTCTCCTTTAACAGCTCCATGGACGGAGAAGTAGAAAAGTTATAGGGGGTGAAAATGACAATAACAGTAATACATTTTTTTTAGAAAAGTTTTTCATTTTTAAAAACTATACAAATTCAGTATTATTGTTTCCTTACCAACCTGAGGAATACAGGTATATCAATTACTGAACAGTAAATGATGTAAACGCAGCATTTCCCCCCAAATGTAATTCAATTTCACCTCACAAGTAGAGATGAGCGAACCTCAAGCATGCTCGATAAAGCTCTAAGGTTGTCTGGAAAACATGGATACAGCCAATGACTATATCCATGTTTTCCACATAGCCTTAGGGCTGTATCCAACTTCAGCAGCCATCGCTAATCAAATGCCGAAAGTTCGGGTTCGGATGGACTTGAGCATGCTCGAGGTTCGCTCATCTCTACTCACAAGGAATTCTTTTTTTTTGTTACGGTAAAATGAAGGGTTATGTTACAAAGTACAATTGGCCCGGCAAAAAACAAGCTCTTATATGGCTCTGCAGATTACAAAAATGAAAGAGTTATGGCTCTTGAAAGGTGGGGAGTAAGAAAATTTCCAGGGTTGTTAAGGGGTTAACTGCCTTAAATTGTATATTTTTTGTTGCTTCATCCTGTATCAGACCTAGAACTGTCTTTGTTACAGTCTCTTGTGTGCACATGTATGAATTTATTCACTTAACACAGTGAATTATACAGTGAACATTATTTTATAGGTTGTACTTATGCAGATGAAGGTCATAACTGACAAAACATTCCTACTAATGTCTGATTTGCCCAATTAAAGATAGAACGTGCAAGTACAAGAATATAGAGAGTGCGGATTTTCTTTTATATATGGGGGGGGTTTAGGACCTCTCTTGGTTAATCTGCCGCCAGAGCACAGACATGCCGCGTTTATGTAGACACACATACCTCTACAAATCGACTCCAGCTTTATACTATTGTAGATTCAGCTACCATTGTAGTAAATGCAGCACCCCCTCCGCACCATGCCCCACCTACCTGCGCATCTTTCGAGGACATTGCACATTTTTGCACAGCATTTTGTAAGCACAGCATTTGACCAAAAAATCTGCAACTTTTTGCCTTGCCTGCATCTGTTGCTGCCATGATAAATCCCCCCCCCCCCCATTGTATTTATTTAGGAGTCTGGTCTGGGTCCTGCGGCCTGGCTCCCTGCGATCTTTATCTTGCTGCACGATACAAGCTCCATAGTTTATGATGGGGCTTTATTCAATTGAAGCGCTTGCTTCCTCCTTTTTCCCCACTTGCTGCTTGTGCTATTGGACGCACAGACAACAAGCGAAGATGCTGCGGATCATCCAGGTTCATCCAGGTGGCCCATTGAAGAGAGTGGCAGTCTGCCTACTACACAGAGTGACCGGCAGCAGACCATCGCTGTTGTGATCGTTTTCATTCAACATGTTGACAGACAATGATCAGCTGACATCATACATGTCGGCTAATTGTTGTCTTTTAACATGACCTGATTGGGAAGATTACTTTTCATGTAATAGGGCCTTTATAGAGGGGCAACTAGTCAGCAATGCAGAACAGCAGAAGAGCACTTCCGTGAAGACTGCAGTGAATACAACCAGCTTTGGCACACATTAGAGGTAGAGGAGAAGTGAGATTGACCGCGGTTACAATTAGCCACTGATTTAGATAGAAAAAGGCTGGGAATCTGCTGGGTGTTGGTAGGTGGCAGTGGCAGGCAGCTCAGGGACTGCTCCAAGCAAAGTTTTAGTGTATTAATCTATTATTGTGTGCCAATAGCATTCCCATGAATGTGCTAGAACTTCACAGTAATATGGGAATTAGACCCTACCACCTGCTCTATGCACTATTCCTAATTTCAAATATAACCAGACAGTTCACAAAATAGCCTGTATAGAAACATTATGTACCAGGGGGTCGGAAGGACTAATATATTGACCTCAAATAAAAATGAAATGATTGGATACGTATAATATTTATAAGGAATATACAGATACAGCTACTGTTGGAAACTGGTAACTTGTAAAAACATAACTTTTGCTGCTGTATGGTTGCTCTTTTATTGTCTCTAGTTCCTTCAGTAATAAATGATTGTTCTATGAACAATACCAGGACTAAACAAAAATTGAAGTCTTGTATTTCTGCACAAGTATTCTGCAGCCACCAGAGGGCATCTTATCTCCAGGCCTGAAGTAAGTTTTTGTAGTACTACATATGTCCCACATGAGGACTGTTCTTTTAAAATGCAGGGATGCCAACCAGACCCATATTATTAGTGTCAGTTTTTCCAACATCTGTTCATCATCCCCATCCAGTTACCAGATTCCATTAAAATATGTTTTCCTTCTCCTTATGCAACCTCAATGTATTATTTACACAAGAACCTAGCCAAGAAAACAAATTACCTTTGTAGCAGTTTTCCAATGAGATCCCCAAAGGCTTCCCATGGCCCGTTGTGCTCCAGTCTCGTTGACCTTTCCAGATATAGATTTGTGCAGCTGACACTTTTAGGCTATGTTCACATAACATATTTGTATGACAAGAACGGCCGTTGTTTGCAAGTAAAGCAACGGCCGTTGTTCACACAGTGTAACGAACAACGGCTGTTGTTTAGAATGGCAGTGGAAATAATTGACATGTTAATTACTGTCGGCCATTTTGCATTGAAATCAAAGCAATTTTCAGTGCAAAAACGGCTGTTGTTTATACATTGTGTGAACACAGCCTTGACTTGTAATATCCTAATAAATTTGTAAATAAATATGGTACAAAATCTTACTCAACAAGTTAATCTAGCTCATGCAATAATAATACTAAAGTGGTGAATAGATTGTTTCTAGATCAGGGCTTCTAAATCCTTTTCTGGATTGTACCATTAGTCAAAAATCAAGGTAACATTCAGACATCCACTCTATTTTTCACTGGTTTTTGGAAGTTTTTATGGTAAGTGTATGTTTTAATAAGTTCTGGTGATCTTTATTTCTAATTTTCCATGTTACTATGAGTATTATAATACTAAAATCTGACAGTTTTTTATTCTGGCCACTAGGCCTGTTTTATACAGATGACTTTGCAGCAGTATCCTCCTTATCATCACAGACAGAATATGGCACCAGTATCACCAGTATCACTCCCCTGAAACTAAAGACAAATTAGAAAAAAGGTTTCAGAATCTGGCTCTAAGTAACACATTCCCTTTAATGTCAGCACACAGTATGTCAAATATTGAGAGTCAGCCCAGTACCAGGTACAAGACCGGTATCATAGTCAGACAGGCGACTTCAAGACAGGTCAGAGATTCCGAGTTCTCAACTGGAGAGGCAGACAGAAAGCATAACGCAGAGAACAGACAGAGGTCAGAATTTATAGAGAGTCCGCAGAATAGCAGAATCACACCTTTGTTTGGAATTCAGGAATCCAACAACACTTAGACAGGGAGGGGCAGGTTAGGCTAGTTTAAATAAGTGCAGCTTGCTGTGATTTGGCAGACGGCTGTAGCAGGTGGAGACAAGCTGGCTCAAAAAATCCAGAGCAGTTGGCTGCATGTGCACCCAAGTGGCGAGAGGTGTCACTGTAGCAGAAGGAGGAAGAAGATGGTTGGAAGACACAAGCAGCCCCAGGATGAGCATGGGGCACAGCAGAGCAGTGGACAGGATGGCACTGCTGCCAGTGAATCTTGTCTGGCAGTGCTATGTCTGTGAGATCTACCTCAACATTTGAGCAGCATTGGCCTAAAGCCTTAGGATGGGAAATAGTTAACATGTATAAGACCTTGTAGAACAGGGGTAGGGAACCTTGGCTCTCCAGCTGTTGCAAGAAAACAACTCCTATCATGCCTGGACAGCTAAAGCTTAAAGGGGTATTCCAGGGAAAATCAATAATTTAGCAAAGGAAAGGATTAACCAAGGTTAACACTTTCCTAATATACTTACCTGTTGTTTTTTGGCCCCCCAAGGAGATCTCCGGTCCGGTCACGTGATCTTGCAGCTTGTGGCTCGGATCCTCTTCTCCTTCCGGTTCGGTGACGTCACCCGGCCGGCGTCGCTCTCCGTCTCATTAGCAGCAGAGCAGTGAACCCTGACTGGCTTGGTAGCGTGCAGCCAATCAGGGCTCAGTGCTCTGCATCCCCACACGCTTCAGAGTGGGGGTCCCCTGAGGCTGCAGTAATTTATCAGGGGTCGTCGGGCTCAGTGTCGGTCACCAGTTACATGGGCCGGCACTGCACTACAGCAGGTGAATGCGGGGTCTGGCGTCAATCATCACTCCGCAGACCCCCCCCCCTTGTCAGCGATGCCGACCGAGTCCCGGGAGGGGATGCGGCGGGCGGCATTACTTCATTCATAGCTACCAGACACCCGGCTGCCCGCCGCATCCCTTCCACCCAGGGACTCATGGTCGGCATCGGTGGGGAAGTAATGTGTATCGGCTGCTGATCCCCCCCCCAGCCCCCCTCCCTGTGTCCCTGTCAGAGATCGCTCACCCCCACCCCCAGAGCGTGCTGCTGGCCCCGATCTCTGCACTGGTCTGAAGCCCCTGTACTCAGCTGACAGGCGCTGTGTACGGAGCAAGAAATCTCTCCTGCCTCACTCACACAGAGCCTGTCAGCTGAGTACAGGTGCCTGAGACCAGTGCAGAGATCGGGGCCAGCAGCACGCTCCGGGGGTGAGCGATCTCTGACAGGGACACAGGGAGGGGGGGCCAGGGGGGATCAGCAGCAAATACACATTACTTTGCAGGACTTCCCCCCTCCTCCCTGTGTCCCTGTCAGAGATCGCTCACCCCCGGAGCGTGCTGCTGGCCCCGATCTCTGCACTGGTCTCAGGCACCTGTACTCAGCTGACAGGCTCTGTGTGAGTGAGGCAGGAGAGATTTCTGTCTTGCTCCGTACACAGAGCCTGTCAGCTGAGTACAGGGGCTTCAGACCAGTGCAGAGATCGGGACCAGCAGCACGCTCCGCTCCGGGGGTGGGGGTGAGCGATCTCTGACAGGGACACAGGGAGGGGGGCCGGGGGGGATCAGCAGCCGATACACATTACTTCCCCACCGATGCCGACCCTGAGTCCCTGGGGGGAAGGGATGCGGCGGGCAGCCGGGTGTCTGGTAGCTATGAATGAAGTAATGCCGCCCGCCGCATCCTCTCCCGGGACTCGGTCGGCATCGCTGACAAGGGGGGGGGGGGTCTGCGTGATGATTGACGCCAGACCCCGCATTCACCTGCTGTAGTGCAGTGCCGGCACTGAGCCCGACGACCCCTGATAAATTACTGCAGCCTCAGGGGACCCCCACTCTGAAGCGTGTGGGGATGCAGAGCACTGAACCCTGATTGGCTGCACGCTACCAAGCCAGTCAGGGTTCAGTGCTCTGCTGCTAATGATACGGAGAGCGACGCCGGCCGGGTGACGTCACCGAACCGGAAGGAGAAGAGGATCCGAGCCACAAGCTGCAAGATCACGTGACCGGACCGGAGATCTCCTTGGGGGGCCAAAAAACAACAGGTAAGTATATTAGGAAAGTGTTAACCTTGGTTAACCCTTTCCTTTGCTAAATTATTGATTTTCCCTGGAATACCCCTTTAAGCATTGGCTGTCCATGCATGATGGGATTTGTAGTTTCGCAACAGCTGAAGAGCCATGGTTCCCTGCCCCTGGTGTAAAAGGTCCACTTTAATACAATTATTACTTCAATGTAACAGATGAATATTCCAAATTTAGGACCATAATGTTTTGCTGTAAGGCGGTACAATCAGGCTTCACAAAACCATAGCTGATTTTCCATGCAGGCTTGGAGAAAAACACATGTTTGGAAAGAAATAGATTTTTAAGGGTATGAATGTTTGTAAATTATGAATGTAAGCGTTTTAGGCAAGGATCTCCATTGTTTGTTAAGGCATATCCCATGTGGTATTTCCATCAGATTTCTGCTCTGTAGACTCCATCTGTAATTTTCCCTTGTCTCTGAATTAGTGGGTGGAGACTAGCTCCCGTGATGTTTTCTATACATTGCACACACACAGAAAAGGGGATCCTGTTCTTCTAATCTTCATAATACACCCTAAGAAGCAGCACCAGCATAAAGGACATTGTACAACAGTACTGAACAGTTTAAGCTGTGATTGAAGCCCTGGAGTTCTTATACTCACACAACGTTCTTGTGTAGTCTCCTTGATGTCTCTGTGTCTGGCTGTTTTTACTCTCAAACCCAATTCAGAAAGAGGGTTACCCCACTTTACAAAAATTACACCTTGCTATATTAATCTAACCCCATCTCTTTCTGTTAGTAACAAAGTAAAAGCAACTCTGTACCCACAATCTGACCCCCCCAAACCACTTGTAACTTCGGATAGCTGCTTTTAATCCAAGATCTGTCCTGCAGTCCATTGGGCAGGTGATGCAGTTATTGTCCTCAAAAAATACTTTCAAACTTGAAGCCCGTGCCAAACGTGAGTATCTGTGCCCTAACTTTGCACCACCCCTCCGTCCCTCCTCCCCACCCTCCTCATCATTAGGAATGCCGCTGAAACATTTTCTCCATGCTGAACATGCACAGGTCCTTAACGATCCAGTCCATGTGCCGGGCTGCCAGAGGTGGGGAATAGGAGGCAATCTGCCTGGAGCATTCCTAATGATGAAGAGGGTGGGGAGGAGGGACAGAGAGATGGTGCAAAGTTAGGGCACAGATACTCCCGTTTGGCATGGGCTTCAAGTTTAAAAGTATTTTTTTAGGAAAATAATCTAATACCCAAAGGAAATTTTTGTCTCTTTGCAGTCTCTGTCTGCACCGTTCTTTTTTTTTTTTATACCCCACCCCAGTCCTCCCCTTCCCTTTCCATAGACTTATATGGGCAGTATGTAATGTGATTCCTCAGTAACCTGGTAGTCCGTTGGTAGTTGTTGAGTGAGTGAAAGTCTATTTAATGGTACTGAAACACAAAAAAAGTGAAGATAAATAGTATAAAGTACTGGAAAACATATACTACTCAGAGCAAGGTGCGTAATATTGTATTTTATTGCTGTGCCATCTATTTTTGTTGGTAACTTGTCTTTTATGAAATTATCGTGTAAATCATAAGAAATAAATGAAAGACTTTATTTTCTTGACTGAATCATAGACTACTCTGGTTTTTGCCAGTCACTTAAATGATTGCCAGTTAAAGCTACTATACTCAGTTAATGCTGTGGCGTTGTACTCAGCTCCCACATATCATTGACATGGGTAATGAGCTATAGGAGCAGATTTCAAGGGCATCACAAGCCCAATAAGGCAGCTTGTTGACTCACAAGAGAGTTAGTAATGGCCACATCTATTTCAGCTGCTACAGTAAAAACATTATAGCATCCCCATGGAGCTAGTCGGCCATGGAGTATAATTAAATATAGTGAATGTTTTGTTCTGTTTCTGAAGCATTTTTCAGTGTGGCAGATACGTCATCTCAACCCAAAGAGCAGGAAAGCCACATTTGGCCTATATCTGAAAGGCATAGATTCTTTGTTATGACAGACCATAATAAATGCTTTTGGTTAGTGGGTGTGCACATAGGATACGGGAAATCAGATGATCCTTACTAGAGACAATGACTGAGCAACTGTACAACTAAAAGGAAGGTGTCATCAGAAAATTACCTAGTGTTTAAATCAAGAATTTTTGTTAAATATTTTTTAAGAATTTTTGAAACACAGTAGATCAATCCTGTGTGAAAGCAACATCCTTTTGGGGCCTATGATCATGGTGGAGGGCTCCTTTAACTCCGTTATGACCCATCCCAAAATGACCAAAATTTTGCGTTTTGTTTTAGTTTTTCCCTCCTCCCCTTCTAACAGCTCTAGCACTTTCATTTTTCTATCTACAGGGCCATATAAAAGCTGTTTTTTTTAGGAACAGGTGTACTATGTAATGGCACCTTTCAATCTACCATAACATGTATGATGGAACCCCCAAATATTATTTATGAAAATATAAATGGGTGAAATTAGAAAATAAAAAATGCAATATTGTAACCTTTGGGGGGTTCCCATGTCTACATAATGCACTTTATGGTAAAAATGACATGACACTGTTATTCTATAGGTCAGTCCGAACACAACAATATGCACATTTACACAGATTTTCTAATGTTTTTTTTTTTTTATAATTTTTTTCTCCAATTAGTTATTAGTAAAATGGCCCTATTGTGGCCCTATAATGGTTTTAGTTTTTCACTTATGGGGCTTTGTAGGGGTGTTATCTTTATTTAGTTTTTATCTAGTTTTATTGAAAGACAACTACAGGCAAAATGTATTTTTTAATATGTTATTACATAAGGAAAGTTAGACAAATTCCTAATAGCACTTTATGTGCATTTCCCATAATTAGTGTATATTTCCCTCAATTTAGTAGATCAGGCAGGCTTCAACTTCTCTAAAAAACCGTGACACCATGAATCAGGTGTAATTCATATGAAGTATCCAGCAGGGAGCGCACTATATGGATAAATTACATTGTAAGAATAGGTAGGGACCTATTCATCTTTTATTTACAAAATACAGCTACTCCCCCCCCCCCCCAACCTCCGTTCACCCCCCTGCACACAGGGTGGGTACACATAGGGAACCCTTCACCTAAACTGGCTTTGCTAAGGGCAGCCTCATAATATAGGGACAGACAGGCTGTTTCCAACAGTCTGTCACCAATGGTGTCCAACGCACCAATGCCTGAGTTGAGAGCTAGTGACTGATAGACCCTGCCTATGCATGCACGATATGGTTGATCTTTCATTTGATATGTCAGGTACTGTATGTCACTAAGTGTATACAAAAAGACATTTTCAGTGTTGTCAGGTGGTTTTAGTAGGTAGAACGCACCTGTGCACTTGTTTCCAGCTACATCACAGGGGACGGCTGAATCTCAGGAGCATGTCTAGTACATGTAGATTAACCCTGTCCCCTGTCTGACAGCGTCTCTGTTTCCCAGCTTCAGCTGCCCTGAGTCTACTTCTGTGACCCTTTACTTTGTCCTGATGTAGCTGTGATGCTTTCCACAGCAACCTTAGGAGTGCACATGCTCAAGCCAGCCGTGCTGATGTCACTGGAGCACTTCAGGCCAGCCGTGCTGATGTCACCAGAGTGCTTCAGGCCAGCAGTGCTGATGTAACCAGAGAGCTTCAGGCCAGCAGTTTTGATGTCACTGGAGCACTTCAGGGCAGCAGTGCTGATGTCACTGGAGCACTTCAGGCCAGCAATGCTGATGTCACCAGAGCGCTTCAGGCCAGCAGTGCTGATGTCATTGGAGCACTTCAGGCCAGCAGTGCTGATGTCACTGGAGCACTTCAGGCCAGCAATGCTGATGTCACCAGAGCGCTTCAGGCCAGCCGTGCTGATGTCACCAGAGCGCTTCAGGCCAGCCGTGCTGATGTCACCAGAGCGCTTCAGGCCAGCCGTGCTGATGTCACCAGAGTGCTTCAGGCCAGCAGTGCTGATGTCACTGGAGCACTTCAGGCCAGCAGTGCTGATGTCACTGGAGCACTTCAGGCCAGCAATGCTGATGTAACCAGAGCGCTTCAGGCCAGCAGTGCTGATGTCATTGGAGCACTTCAGGCCAGCAGTGATGATGTCACCAAAGCGCTTCAGGCCAGCAGTGCTGACATCAATGGAGTGCTTCAGGCCAGCAATGCTGACGTCACCAGAGCACTTCAGTCCAGCAGTGCTGATGTCACAAAAGTGCTTAAGGCCAGCAGTGCTGATGTCACCAGAGTGCTTCAGGCCAGCAGTGCTAATGTCACCAGAGAGCTTCAGGCCAGCAGTGCTGATGTCACCAGAGAGCTTCAGGCCAGCAGTGCTGATGTCACCAGAGCGCTTCAGTCCAGCAGTGCTGATGTCATCAGAGTGCTTCAGGCCAGTGCTGATGTCACCAGAAAGCTTCAGGCCAGCAGTGCTGATGTCACCAGAGCACTTCAGGCCTGCAGGGCTGATGTCACAAGAGTGCTTAAGGCCAGCAGTGCTGACATCACCAGAGCACTTCAGGCAGCAGAGCTGACGTCACCAGAGCACTTCAGGCCAGCAGTGCTGATGTCACCAGAGTGCTTCAGGCCAGCAGTGCTGATGTCACCAGAGTGCTTCAGGCAAGCAGTGCTGAAGTCACAAGAGAGCTTCAGGCCAGCAGTGCTGATGTCACAAGAGAGCTTCAGTCCAGCAGTGCTGATGTCACCTGAGCTCTTCAGTCCAGCAGTGCTGATGTCACCAGAGCGCTTCAGGCAAGCAGTGCTAATGTCACCAGAGAGCTTCAGGCCAGCAGTGCTGATGTCACCAGAGAGCTTCAGGCCAGCAGTGCTGATGTCACCAGAGCGCTTCAGTCCAGCAGTGCTGATGTCATCAGAGTGCTTCAGGCCAGCAGTGCTGATGTCACCAGAAAGCTTCAGGCCAGCAGTGCTGATGTCACCAGAGCACTTCAGGCCTGCAGGGCTGATGTCACAAGAGTGCTTAAGGCCAGCAGTGCTGACATCACCAGAGCACTTCAGGCAGCAGAGCTGACGTCACCAGAGCACTTCAGGCCAGCAGTGCTGATGTCACCAGAGTGCTTCAGGCCAGCAGTGCTGATGTCACCAGAGTGCTTCAGGCAAGCAGTGCTGATGTCACAAGAGAGCTTCAGGCCAGCAGTGCTGATGTCACAAGAGAGCTTCAGTCCAGCAGTGCTGATGTCACCTGAGCTCTTCAGTCCAGCAGTGATGTCACCAGAGCACTTCAGGCCAGCGGTGCTGACATCACCAGAGCACTTCAGGCCAGCAGTGCTGACATCACCAGTGCTCTTCAGTCCAGCAGTGCGGATGTCACAAGAGAGCTTCAGTCCAGCAGTGCTGATGTCACCGGAGCTCTTCACATCAGCCGTGCTGATGTCACCAGAGAGCTTCAGGCCAGCAGTGCTGACGTCACCAGAGCACTTCGGACTGGAACTGCCTCTCAAATTAAAAAATCTGCCCCCCCCCCAATCCGGGAAATTAGAGGCAGTGGAAGCAGGCAAGTGGGTAAACCCCATCAATTCATGCCATGTTTTTTCCACTCCCTATGTTAGATTAGATGTCCTAGGCCGGTGCATTTGCTGTGGGATACATTTAAACACCATTTATTTACGCCTTATTTATGAAGAGAAATACTGACGACCATCTTGCCCATTGCCACCAATCCATGTTCCATTTACATTTCTTAAACTGCTCAGAAACAAAAGAAGTGAAATAATTGGTCGCTATGGGCAACAAGGTCAGTTTTTTTTAGACAGTTTTAACAAATGAGGACTGTGTTCTTGAACTTACTTTGAGCTTGTATGTCTTCCTCCTTCCGCCTTAGAACACTGGAAACATGAATATATTAACAAGACAGTGGAAAGTATGAAAGTACCATCATCAAACGATCCTTTTTAGTGAAAGAGCCTATCTCGCCCACACACAGTTGTCTACCATGTAATGTTCTGGATGACTGGCTCTTTTTTGTCTCTGCAGAGAAAATGTTGATAAGACTCTGTATGAGTGTTCATTGTGGTCCTTATACAGACCTACGATCACTTACTAAGCTGTATTATGCTCTATTGAGAGAAAATGGATTATATTATATACATGAAAGGCTATGGACACCTGTAACATGGAAAAAATATTTTTTCTTTTACATATGTCAGTGCAACTTCTCGACATTTCGATCCTATTCTATGGCTTGTTACAGAACTACTTTTGCTAGTATTGACAGTCAGTAATACTGAGGAGTGTGCGATTCCCCTTTCCCTACAGAGTTTGCAGCGGCTGCCCTGCTTATAGTTTAGTTATAAAAACTTATAACATTGTTGTGTATTTAAGATGTTAATAAAATATTATTTCTTGTGTACTTTGGAATCCGCAGAAACCCTATTAAGGGTGGGTTCACACATAACGTATATGCAGCGGATTTCACGCTGCAAGTTCACTGCGAAATCCGCTGAGGATCCTTCCCTGTCATTTTCAATGAAATTACCTACTCGCAGTAGAAATGTCATCCTGCTGCAAGTATGTAAAAGTCAGCACCCTTAAAGGGGTTATCCAGCGCTACAAAAATATGGTCACTTTCTTCCAGAGACAGCCCCACTCTTGTCTCCAGCTTGGGCGGGGTTTTGCTGCTCAGTTCTGCTGAAATCCGCTGCGGATCTGTGAACTCACCCTAAAGGGGTACTATGGTGAATATTTTTTGCTTTCAAATCAATTGATATCAGAAAGTTATACAGATTTGTAATTTACTTCTATTTAAAAATCAAAAGTATTCTAGTACTTATCAGCTCCTGTATGTCCTGCAGGAAGTGGTGTTTTCTTTCCAGCCTGACACAGTGCTCTCTGCTGCCACCTCTGTCCATGGCGGGAACTGTCCAAAACAGAAAAGGTTTCTATTTGATTTGCTGCTGCTTTGGACAGTTCCTGACACAGACAGAGGTGGCAGCAGAGAGCACTGTGTCAGACTGATGACACCTCTGACTGCAGCAGATGATTTTTTAATAAAAATCACAAATTTATATAACTTTCTGAAACCAGTTGATTTGGAAGATATGTTTTGTCGCTGGAGTACCGCTTTATAGGATGCTTAGTAGATTCAAATATGCTAAGTACCAGGTAACAAAATCAGGTCCACTCTATGGCCATTTCTGGTTTTACATTGGCATAATATGGCTGCAATAATATGGCTGGTTGTAGTGGCCATATTACACCCACAAGAAACCAGCCTAATGGTGCTTTCACCTAAGGATGACCCTGGTGTGGACTTTCTGCAGGGTATTTTAAATAGAACACATGATTCGATCCCTCTTACATTTGTCTTAATAAAAGGGAATTAAAGCAACTCTGTACCCACAATATGACTACTCCAAACCTTCAGATAGCTTCTTTTAATCCAAGATCTGTCCTGGGGTCTGTTCGGCAGGTGATTCAGTTATTGTCCTAAAAAACAACTTTTAAACTTGCAGCCCTGTGCCAAACTGGTGTGGCCTAGAGTGTCTGTGCATTAGGCTGGCACACCCTCTCTGTCCCTCCTCCCCGCCCTCTTCACCATTAGGAATGCCCCAGGCAGATTTTCTAGTATTCATCATCTGTGTGAGCACGGCACATGGGCTGGATCATTAAAGCACCTGTGCAGTGTTCACTGCAGAGGAATAGGAAAAAACCTGCCAGTGGCATTCCTAATGATGAAGAGGGTGGGGAGGAGGGACGGAGGGGTGGTGCAAAGTTAGGGCACAGATACTCTAGGGCACGGACGTTTGGCACAAGGCTGCAAGTTTAAAAGTTGTTTTTTAGGACAATAACTGCATCACCTGCCGAACGGACCGCAGGACAGATCTTCGATTAAAAGCAGCTATCCGAAGGTACAAGTGGTTTGGTGGGTCAGATTGTGGGTCGCTTTAAGTCAAAATATTCTTCTGGTACTATATGTCATAGGATGGACAGAGTAGTGAAGTCTATGTGAAACAGTCCACCAATGATTTCCATAGTGAAAACCAGAATGCCCAAAGCCCCTTTCCTGTCTCTCAGTCATCTGTGTTACTTGAGATACAGTTTTTTACTAAAGAGCCATTCAAATCATCTGAAGTTGCTTAAAATGTTTTGTCAGCTTTTAGCAATAGAAATCTCAGAGCAGTGCCAAAGGGGCTTAGGGTATGTTCAGATATGGTAAAACGTTCAGCTCATAATATGGCTGTAAATCCATGTCTTACATGAAGATTGTGCTGTGGACTCCCCCTTTTGCATTGCATCAAAAATACAAAGCACAAACTAAAATGGGATATCACTATTTTCCCATGAACTTAGATTGCACTATACTTTTCAGATTCCACACTAAAAAAACATAATGTATCCCTGGGTTAGCATTCAGTAAAAGGGATTCCTTTTTTTGGCATAACACTTAAAAAATAAAATTCAGTCAATCACTTTTAGGCTGGGTTCACACACTGTATACTTCAGGCAGTATTTGGTCCTCAAGTCAGGTCCTCATAGCAACCAAAACCAGGAGTGGATTGAAAACACAGAAAGGCTCTGTTCACACAATGTTAAAATTGAGTGGATGGCCGCCATATAACGGTAAATAACGGCCATTATTTCAATATAATAGCCGTTGTTTTAAAATAACAGCAAATATTTGCCATTAAATGGCGGCCATCCACTCAATTTCAACATTGTGTGAACAGAGCCTTTCTGTTTTTTTAATCCACTCCTGGTTTTGGTTGCAATACTGACTGAAATATACTGACTGAAATATACGTAGTGTGAACGCAGCCTAAGGGTGCGTTCACACGTACAGGATCCGCAGCAGATTTGAGGCTGTGTTGAGTTATTTAGATTAAATCCGCTGCAATACGGTGTGTGTGGCGCTACCCTAAAGTGTCCTGTCATTTATTAGAACTTTTGGTGTCACAGAGTCAAAAGTTCTAATGAGTCTCTCAGTGTTCAGACCCCCATGAGAACAAGGCCAGGTGAAGAACGTGGGCCATGCTCTCTACTTCCCATCTCTCTACGATCTCTGTCCAGTGGCAGCAGACATGCTCTATTAGAAGTATATGCTGGGCAGGACCAGGGAGTGAAGAGCACATCAGCATGCTTCTCCTGGACATGTCCTAATCATTGGGGGTCTAAACACTCCAATTCTGATTGATCAAAACTTTTGACATGTCTCTGTGACATGTCAAAATGTTGTTAACTTATCTTAATTTCAAGTTGTTAAAGTAGCTTAAAGTGTCACTGTTACAAGTTTCAAAATCAACAGTAGATGTGATATAAAAGCAAGTTTGCAATGTACATTCATTATTTTTTTTAGTTATCATGGAGAACACGGCACTTCCTGTTTTCTGACTCTTTTCTTCTCAAGAAACAGGAAACAGTCAGAAAACAGGAAGTCCTTTGTATCCCAGGCCATCTGAGCGCTCACAGAGAGCAGGCAGTCATGTGACTGATGGACACATTGAGCTGTGACTCTCTGTACTGGACGGAATTCCTGTGTTTAGTCTGTTTTTTTCAACCAGCGCAAATCTGCCTTCAGGAGACTGGACCTGGATTTCTGGTAAGTTCAGCTTTGTTTTCCATGATATCAACAAAAAAATAATGAATGTATATTGCAAACTTGCTTTATATCTACTGTTGATTTAGATTTTGAAAGTTATAACAACATTGAAACTTTAAAGCTATGTAACCACTACATTATGATAATCGCTTACAACGGCCATTGTTGTAAAACAACAGGAGGAATTGATGATCATGAACATTAAAGGGGTTGTCCAGCAAAAATCTTTTTCTTTCAAATCAACTGGTTTGAGAAAGTGCCAGAGATTTGTAATTTACTTCTGTAAAAATCTCAAGTCTTCCCATCCCTATCAGCTGCTGTATGTCCTGCATTAAGTGGTAAATTCTTTCTAGTCTGACATAGTGCTCTCTGTTGACATCTCTTTTCGAGACAGGAACTGTCCAGAGCAGGAGAGGTTTTCTATGGGGATTTGCTGCTGCTCTGGACAGTTCCTGTCTCGGACAGAGATGTCAGCAGAGAACACTATGTCTGACCGAAAAGAAAACAACATTTCCTGCATGACATACAGCAGCTGATAAGTATGGAAAGACTTGAGATTTTTTAATAGAAGTAAATTACAAATCTTTGGTCTTTTCTGAAACCAGTTGGTTTGAAAGAATTTTTTTTTATCTGGATAACCCCTTTAATTCCGTCCGTTATTTTACAACAACAGCCATTATAAGCGCTTATAAGTACATAGTGGGAACAAAGCCTAAAGTTGTCTTTGATCACCCTGTGCCATGACAATAAATTACCAATTTGCTATACACCAGGGGTGTCAAGCTTGCAATCCTCCAGCTACTGCATAGCTACAATTCCCATGATGCCTGGGCAGCCAAAGCTTTAGCTTTCCAGGCATGATGGGGATTGTATTTATGCAACAGTTGGAGTGCTGTAGTTTGACACCTGTGCTATACAGTAACTACCTAAGTAAAGAATGGAAATGATCAGGCAATACAACCAAGCAACACTGTGACAACCTTGCATCATCATACACAGACATACGAGTGCAAAAGTTACAGGAAAAACCTGATGCCTTTAATTTTACATCCCAGTATGTGAATAAGAAGAAAAAGAAAAGAAATGTAGTTGGAGACCATTTGCATATAAATATTATTTTCTTTATCCTCCCGCAGGGAGAAGAGAGGAAAAAAAATTACATTTACTCATGCAAAAAATGTAAAACCAGGGAAAGTACAAGCGTCTTATTGCAAAGATCCCATTTTGCCGTAAAAATATGTTTTATTGCACCTATTCATCGCTTAGAAAGTGAACCACTTCAGAGTCTTTTTGTTATTTTTGCTGTATTTACCCAGTGTTTAGGCATTTCTTACAATTACTTGAATAATTGTATCTTTACGTTTAGGTTTCGCATCCTATCTATGGTTTTCTTTGATGTTGTCATCCTTTAAAGCTGAGGTAAAAAAGTTAAGACTTGGTTCTTGTGATGACTTTTTGTGTCTTTGAAAAATTTTTTAACGCTGGCTTGTGCTTTCGACGTATTTCAACGTTTCAGGTGTGATTTGATTCAGTTGTTTCAGGGAACCCTATAGTTTCAATTCGGGCTGGGTAGAATTTGTAGCTGATAAGACGCACAGAGAAATATTACGAGATAAAAGAAGGCCCAACTTTTAAAAAATAAAAATTGGGACGTTTCATATATTAACACAGATGGCCAAAATGCATTAAAAGGCCGGCGCCTCAGGGATCAGAATTCACTGTTTTCTCCAGCAAAACAAAGCTCCTGCCCTTTCTGATACCATTGCAATGGCGGTACCAGTAATAGCCAGTGAAGGATAGCAGCAAACCATTTCCTTCAACAAATCAGACAATTTCTCATACTGTTGTCACTCTCATCACCACCTCTCTGTTGGAGTTTGAGCTATTTCGATGTTCATTAGGCCGAAGGTGGCTGAGGATGTGTAGGATTGTATAACCACAGTGATGGTTCAAAATAGTCCTAACCCGCTGGCTCCGCCCTGGGCCTCTATCATTGTGAGAAGAATGATTCGTCCGTGAATTCCTTCCCCCAAGCTTTGTAGTCCCACTAATAGGTTCCCCAAGGTCCTTGGTTTTATCATAGTTCAGTACTTTCCATTGCTGATTCACGGCTTGCCATCGCTTGAAGATCCGATAAACTGATGATCCTTCGTGGATAATCAAACCTGTAAAATATAAAAAACATACATAAGCATAACTATAAAAATAACTTGTAGAAGAAACATGGATGGTGTCCATAGCATTTCATTAGTATCTGGCACCAAACTGTACCTAGTCTGGATTATTCATCGTGATCTGACAGAGGCTTCGGTTCTATTATTATGTGTTAAGCAGAGATTGTACTACAGCTAACAATGGAGAGCGATCAGCAGCGACCTCAGGATCCCAGTGGCTGCCTAGAGGTAACAGAGTGCCTACTCTATTCCAAATGCTTACATCAACCCAAAGAATAAAATAAATTGCCTTTTCTTTGCAATACATTTTTGCTGGCACATTACATATACCATTGCTGGCATCTTCTCAGGCTGAACTGCCAAATTGCCAATTTTAGTATTTCTCAAAATGGCAAATGTCACTGCATAACACTCTGGAAAAACACAGCCCAGAATGCATGGCACACCGGGGCTGTATTGTGTGATGGATGCTTCATTTCCAATCTGTTGTTTTTCAGCATCGGTATTACAACCGAGTTACTCATCACCTAAGGGAAAGTTGGGGACGTTCTACCACTGCTGTCTTTAATGAACCTTGGTATCAACCTAACACACTATAGGACCTCAGATGCATTCTCTGACTACGTCCAATGTCCTGGTATCTCCACAATTCACGGGGGGAAGATGGCATCATATACATGATTGGATTCATGGTATCGCAAAATTCAAATAGCCGGCACATAGCGATCGCTTGTGTCGGCTATTTGTACATGCCGCTGTCACACCTGACAGCAGCATTTAACCCCTCCCAAGCCATATTTTTCAAAATAAGTTAAAAAAAAAAAAAAAAAGGGACATACATTTATTTGGCATCCATTGCACGTATAATTGTCAGAACTATAAAATGTAACAAAGTGATCAAAAAGTCACATAAATAAAAGATGTTGTACATGGGGGCATTATATCTGCAGTCTGGGCGGGGGAAATTATATTAGTATTTTTCCGTGTTTTTTTCAAACTTTAGTATCGAATTAGTATCGAGTATCGAAATAAGAAAGCTGGTATCGGTATCGAACTTAAAATTCTGGTATTGTGACATCCCTAGTCCTGGGCGTTGCGATCTTTCCTGTGGATATGCTATCAATCCATGTTTCCAGGAAAACCCCTTTAACAAGGACACCCAGTTCTCCAGAGAGCAGCAACAGTCCTGAATTTCTACATCTGTAGTCAATATGTCTACCCAATAACCATTAGCTGATGTACACCTAGTTCCTTAGTAATGCCTTTGTAGCCTTATCCAGCTCTCTATAATACATCCTGTAAGGTCTGTCTGCATCTTGGCATGAGAACAGAATTGTCAAGTAACATACAGCACTTGTGAGACCCACACTGCCAATCTCATCCCATCTGGTCATCTTATCTGGCTGTTCTGACGTGCTCTAAAACCATTGGCTGCCCCAGCCCTGGCTACACGATTACTAAGCTGTGTAACAGGCTCAGTAAACAAGCGTCGATCAGCAAAGACGGCACTGGTTAACTGAGCAGCACAGGCCATCTAATACAACCTTCAGCTCTTTGATGAATCATTAACACAGAGGTTCACTTACTTAGGGCCCTATTCCATGGGACGATTATCGTTCGCATAATCCTTAACGATAAACGATTTCAAACGACCGTTATTGCGAATGGCCTGAAATCGTTCACCCATTTACATGGAATGATAATCGTTACTTACGATTTTCGAACGAGCAACAATAAAAATAGGTCCAGGTCTTATTAAGCGATCAACGATCTCTCGTTCATCATTTAATCGTTAAAGGGGTAGTGCGGCGGTAAACAATTATTCACAGAATAACACACATTACAAAGTTATACAACTTTGTAATGTATGTTATGTCTGTGTATGGCCCCCTTCCCCGTGTCCCACCACCCCCACCCGTGTACCCGGAAGTGTGGTGCGCTATACATACCTGTCACGTGCCGACTCGTCTCCAATCTTCAGTCAGCGATGTCGTCTTCAGCCGAATCCCTCCGTCCGTCCTGAGTGCCGGCCGCCCTCTGCCGCGTCATCGGCTGCTCAGCCACAATTGGCAGAGCATAACTGTGCTCAGCCAATCGCGGCTGAGCATCTGATGACGCTGAAGAGGGCGGCCGGCACTCAGGACGCTCGGAGGGATTCGGCCCGGCCGTCCGAAGACGACATCGCTGACTGAAGATCGGAGACGAGTCGGCACGTGACAGGTATGTATAGCGCACCACACTTCCGGGTACACGGGTGGGGGTGGTGGGACACGGGGAAGGGGGCCATTCACAGACATAACATACATTACAAAGTTGTATAACTTTGTAATGTGTGTTATTCTGTGAATAATTGTTTACCGCCGCACTACCCCTTTAACTGCTATTCAACCGAACGGTTATAGTTTAGATCCGAACGACGTAACAATAATTCGAACGATAATCGTCCCGTGGAATAGGGCCCTTATTCTCCCTGCACTGTGGATGTTTACTCAGTCTACAATACAGCTATTTGTGTGCTATCAGTTTACATTGACTCAGTGACTCAGATAACACTCCAACCACATTGTATTGTATTAGCAATCGATGCAGAAATCCACATAATGCCAAAGGATATACCGTACTTTTTTTTTATCGCACATGTACAGTTTTGTGCAGTAATTTCTCTCTTTTTCTCTTGGGCAGGTATATTCTGCAATACAGCATTGACTTTCATTGAAATAAAAGGAAAATATAAGCATATATGCGCTATAACAGATTCTGTCTGAAAAGCTGCTCATTTCCCTGGTTGTTTCATTGCCCCTTTAACTTTCACATAGAGTTTCCTGTAAATTTTGCATAAACCAACAGCAAGCTAAATGCAGCACCTTCTCCTTCAGTTTTACTGGAAATGGAATAACAACTAATACGTTGCTTGTCTAATTAAAATTTTATGCAGTAGTCAGCAAACCAGAAAATTACTTTACTGTCATAAATCTCAACTTTATTTGGGGAGTCAGGACCACAACAAGTTCATTACTCAAAACAGCTGATTTGATCAAGAATAATGCAATATATCATGACAACCTATACATGTTTATAGGCTTAAAAGCTGAGTAATGTGTAGAACGCTCTGCTGTACACCCCCCAACAGGGGTGTAACACTCATCAGGTCAATGCTTGTCCTCTAGCAAAGACAGACATACAGTAGCTCAGATTTACCCTTTTATCACTGACCTCACATTATTACTAAAATAAGCAGTCACACTGAGAATTTAGGGCTATTAAGTGCTATGGCCTTCTGCTTGTGAGATTAAAATACCTGACATTACAGTTCAGGACGGTCTACATTTGATTATCGGCGGCTGAAGAAGCTGGATGCAGGATTGAAAGCACAGAAAGGCTCTGTTCACACACTGGTGAAATCTAGTAGATGGCTGCCATTATTATTTTGGAAACAACAGCCACTGTTTTGAAATAATTGGCGTTATTTGCCATTAAATGACGGCCATCTACTACATTTCAACAGTGTGTGAACATAGCTTTTCTTTGTTTTCAATCCACTCCTGGTTTTGGTTGCAAAATACTGAGCAAAAATAATGTGTGGGAACATAGCCTATAGCTGTATCCATGACTTCTAGGCAGCTTTAGGGCTGCATCCAACTTCTTCAGCCACTAGTAATCAAATCCAGGGTATTCGGGTATGGACTAACCCAAACTTACCCAAGGTTTGCTCAACTCTATATACTTCCTTTCATCAATATAGACCTTGACCATGTTTATAAGAATTGTGTCTGACTATAAATTTCTGCATGTTCTGATCATGAATAGTTGATAGTGAAGTCAATCAAGATTTTTTTTACATGCACCAAATACACATACATTCCTACACCATTTTTGTAAAGTGGGAACACTTCCAGAAACAGCCGGCAGAACAACACTTTGTTCTGCTGAATCTTTATGAGTGCGAGCGAGTGGAAGAAGAGAAGATAGAAGAAATGTGATTACCATCTAGTATAATCTATTTACATAGAAATCCTTGTTACCTCTGTATTCTTCAGCGCTGGCTTTGCCTTGATTAAATAAAAACTTCAGAAATCTTCAGCCTCATGCACAAAGCCATATTGCTTCTCTGTTTTAGCTTAAATCCGTACTATACTTTTGTATGACTTTGAATGTATACAGAAGAAAGCATGGCATCCAATAAAGCACAGCAGAGGTTGCAGACAGAGTACCTGTGGATCTGCACCTACAGCACACTACTCTGTTCTTTGCCTTCGCTCTCTGCTGTGAAGACGCTTGTACATCTGATGCCCTTACAAATCCTCCTAATATTTCCGCCATTCTGTGCCTAGGTATATGCCATGTGTTCAATAGATTAAAAGAGACAAGTCATAGGAAATCAGAGGGTACCAGATCACTTCCTCTGAAGCTCTGAATCAGCAGAACAGGGAACCAGCAGACCAGGGGAATAGGGGTCACTGAGTAGTCAGGCAACTGCAAATGAGAGTCCAGGTGTGGATTACAGGCAGGTAATGGGATAGAAACACCAGGAACAGACAACAAGTAGGTAGTGTGTGGAACCGACCCTATGATGGCAGAGGCAGAGTCCGTATAGTGGTATGGGAGGTCAGCAGCCCAGGACGTCCGTAGGAGAGATGGAATAGCTAAGAGGGACAGGCAGGAGCTGAATCCAGAAGCTGCTGCAGGTGAATAGCAATGTGGGTTCACAGCAGGAGATCAAGTCAGTCCAGATGCTGGTAATACAGCAGAGCTCAACATGTTCAAGTGGCAGGTTCCATAGGACAGCACAAGACAGAGGCTCAAGAACACATACAGATTCAAACAGACCTTTGCTATGGTAAACCACAATATTGCTCTGGCGCTTGAGAGGGAGCGGGGCAGCCTTTGGTGTATGCTAAGACAGTACCGGTGGGGAACAAGTTGTGGGAACAGACAAAGCACATGTCTCCCTATGGGACACAGTAGGGGCAGCCTTGGAGGAGAAAGCAGCCAGGGAAAGAGATTGGAGCACGAGCAGATACAGTGAGTGCCAGGAGAGACAGTACGCCAGTGGCTGCCAACTACCAGGATTACACCAAGTCTGTCTCCTTGGTGCTGTTGTTGCTGTTACACTCAATTCTGAAAGATGGAAAATTGGGATTCTCTACAAGAGAAAGATTGTTCCTCCACTGTTGTGGTTAAGGTTTGAAGAGAACATGCCTTAGGCCATATTCACATATCCAGTGATTTTTAAGCATAATGGATTGAAGTCCGCTATCTAGCTCTGCGATTGGTGAAAAAATACATCAGTTTTGCAATCCATGTCTTTTTTTTCCACAAATCCATTCAAAATGGTACGATGCTAGTTTTAATTAAAAAAAAAACTAAAAAAAAAAAAACTAGCTAAGCTAGAACATCATATCCGTGTTTTTCATGGATTCACAGACGTCAAATCCATGAAAAAAAAGAACCCCATAGATTTCTCATGGGGAATCCGTGCCGCGATCATGTTCCGAGCTAGAACCTGTTCTATTTTTTCGTGGCACACACTGTATGAACAGCCCTCTACAAATCAATGGGCCCTAAAATTGTCTGTGATCACACATCCGCGATCACAGGCAACTTCAGTGGGCGTGTGCATAAGGCCTTATACCATGCACTCCGGTTAAACATCATGTTAACTCTAAGGGTGGATTTACACTGAGGAATCCACGCGGAGAAGTTCTCAGGAATTCCGACGCTCATCCTGTCTCGCAGCCGTGCATCTCCGCCTGTGCCATAGACTCCATTCTATGCACAGGCGGATTCTACTGTCTGCCTGTGGATAGAATGGAGTCTATGGCACAGGAGGAGATGCGTGGCCACGAGACAGGATGAGCGTCAGAATCCGTGGGAACCTCTCCACGCGGATTCCTCAGTGTGAACCCACCCCATGGGTATGTGCACACTAGAGATGAGGGAACCGGGTTCGAGTCGATCTGAACCCGAACGTTCGGGATTTGATTAGCGGGGGCTGCTGAACTTGGATAAAGCTCTAAGGTTGTCTGGAAAACATGGATACAGCCAATGACTATATCCATGTCTTCCACATAGCTTTAGGGCTTTATCCAAGTTCAGCAGCCACCGCTAATCAAATGCCAAAAGTTCGGGTTTGGATCGACTCGAGCATGCTCGAGGTTCGCTCATCTCTAGTGCACACTGAGGTATAGGTGAAGAATTGCAAAGGAAATTTTTCTGCTTGAAATTTCTTTCCTAGTCAGCTCTGGCAGAATAGGAGCGGAATTCAAGAAGAATAAGGGTATCCTGGGCAGATCACCCGCCCCGAATTCCGAAGCTTGCCCCTGCTCGCTTCACTCTATGGTTTGGCAGATTTCCACCCGAAGAATGAGCAGGTTCATACTTTGGGCGGATGACGGAATCTGCCAAACGATAGAATGAAGCCTATGGAACCAGTGGAGATGCACGCGGCCGCAAGCTGCGGAATCCACGGCGGGTGATTCCACGGAATTCCATAGTGTGGACATACTCTCAGTGTATGTGCACACTGAGGAATAGGCGAGGAATTGAAGAGGAAAGTTTTCTGCTTGAAATTCCTCACCTATTCAGCTCTGGCAGAAAAGGAGCAAAATTTAAGCAGAATTTAATCCCCCATTGACTTCTATAGGATTCCTTTAGCGGAAAATGTTCTGCTCGAAAATTCTGCCGTGTGAACAATAGAGCAGAAATCCCATTGAACACAATGGGACATTGCTCTATTCATATTTTTTCTGGAGGAATTTTAAGTGGAAATTAAGAGCGGATTACGCTTCAAATTTTTCGCCTTTTCCTCAGTGTGCACATAGCCTAACAGTAAGTATTACTATTATATGGATTACAGACATGGACACAATTTTATGGAAGAAGTGACAAATCCTTCACAGAAACACAAATATTCTAAAAGAAAACTGAACCTCGGTTTTAACTTTACAATGATGTAGTATAAAGCTATAGCAGTATAATGTAGTATAGTAATCTTATTTTACAGCTATTAATTTAGCCTCTTCTAGTCAGATACATTGACTGTAGGATAAGGCGGAGAATTTCTGCATACCAGACTTGTATGATATAAATCATGTATGGTTGTCCTGATTCTGTGGAAGCGTGTTTGCAGGGGGCCATCTTTCATGCAGTTTGGTTTAAATAGGAAATGTCAGCCTATAAATACATCTTCTATTTATAAGTGACTGTATGTTTAATACCACACTACAAACCTGCCTAGTAATAAACAACAGTATGATAAACTGCCCGGGGGCAAATGGATAATGTCTACTTTGTAGGACACCAAGGCTGAACAAATCCCAGGAGTAAGACATATAACAAAAATACCAGTAGCATCAAACTTTTGGGTATCATTTCTACTGCTCTTGATGAGTGGCTACTAGTCTTACTACTCCCTAAACATGCTGCTGATTCTTAGATTTCACTATATATTATTATTACTATAATTCTATTTATTACACTATTATTAATATTTCAAGCATCACTCTATTCCTAAAGCATGCATCACATGGCCTTTAAAGGGTACAGAACTCTGTACAAATGGATGACACCTAGTACTGTGACTTACTGATTTAGGCCGGGTTCACACAACGTATGACACCGGCCATTCTGTGATCCGGCCGGCTGAACTTCATTTCTGTTGATTTGGGATGCGGGCGCATTCGGGTGTGCCCGCATCCCAATTCACCATAGCACACAATGGAAAGTGAGGCCAGTTTTTTATGCGGCCACTTGCAATCCCGGCCGGAGCCTATACTATGTGTATACACTCCGGCTGGGATTCCATTTATTTTCAATGCATGTTTTGTATTGCCAGTTTTTTGCGGTGCTGCTAGCGATCCCGGCCCGGAGTGTATACACTCCGGCCAGGATTTCATAGACAGCAGCACTACAAATCGGCAACAACAGCCGTGATTATTACAAAACTTACGTAGTGTGAACATAACCTAAAAATACATTTTAAATAAGATCTCTCAGATATCCTGCCTGCTGATGGTTTTCAGGGAGCAAGACTTTTTTTCTACAACCCATAAAGTAAAACTGAAAGGTGAAGCTTCACTTCAAGGCCATTTTCAGCAGTTATAATGAGGAATCGGCATTTACGATCTATCTATCTTTCACAAAGCCTCACAGCCAATCCTGACATCATATTCAATAAATAGCGTGGAAAATAAATTCTGAGTTAGAAGCGCACATTTATGTTTTTCTATTGGATTTTCCATAGAACTGTGTTCGGGAAGATCAAAAATATTCATGCTCATTTTATTTCTTCAGAAGAAATCCATGTGACTAATATAATATAAATCAATGACCTCAAACAAGCAGTTCATGGTCTATTTCCTGCTCGTCTTTTAATTATTGCCTTAGCAATGTTTCTCTAGACAATGCAGCAATTCTTCATAGCACTTTCATTAATGGAAAATTTATTTTCTGAACTTACTAAGAAAAAACACTTATATGAGGTGACACCTCAGTAGAAGCATGGCTCCCAGTATTATTTTCCCCCAGAACCTTCCCCACCTAGTTACCCACCAGGCCCCGCAACAACCGTAATCAATAGTGAATGCACAATGTTTATTGTGGGTCATCAGGCTACTGCCCTGACTTTCACCTAAATTACTAGCCAAGTTTAAAGGACAACTCCGGCGGAACCTAAAAAAAAAAAAAAAAAGACACACAAACAGATCATACTCACCATCCCTCCGGTGACGATCGGCACTTGAATCTCCCGCCGCCCGCGACTCCGTCACCTTCGGCCGCCGTCTTCGGAACTCCTTCACTTCCAGGTTTGTGTGAAGTGAATGGGAGAAAAAAGGCTGCAGCGCATTCCATTGCTTCCAGCAAGCTCAGCCAATCAGGGCTTAGCAAGCTGGAAGCCATGTGATGCGGTCCAGCCAATGAAAAGGCTGCTGGTGCGCAAGTGCACCAGCAGCCTTTTCATTTCCCATTCACTTTATCTGAAGACGCCGAGGAGGATGAAGAGTCGGGAGTCGGTAAGGGGGAGGATCGGGGCGAGACTGCTTATTTACACACATTACAAAGTTATATAACTTTGTAATGTGTGTTAAATAAGCTAAAAAAGAAAAACGCCGGAGTTGCCCTTTAAGGCTACATTCACATGTTTTGTGTTCCGCATGGAACATGGACGTGGAATGCCTGTAATGGACGTCTTCCCACTGTTTCATTACAGCGCGGCGCATATCTGTACAGTTCCCCAGCTTCCAGCATCTAATCACAGATGCTGCCCGGGCGGGGAGAGTCCGTTACAGGCATTCCACATCTGTGTTATGTGCGGAACACGGAATATGTGAATGAAGCCTTAGGGTGCCCTTTACACATTCTTTTTTGTGGCGTTTTTTCCCTGCTATTTTTTCTAGCTTTTTTGACTTTATGTGTGAATGATCTTTTTTGTGGTTTAGGTGTTTTTGTGTGCTAATTTTTTTTTCTGCCATAATATGACCTAGTTACTGGATCACAAAAGGTGACAAAAAACGCCAGAAAAAACGCCATACGCAAAGCAATGGCGTTTTTGACACAACCAGAACAACCCCATTGAAGTCTATGTTAGATAAACCGCCACAGTTTGCAAAAACAAACAAAAAACGCTACACTCTCAGCATGCTGCATTTTGGTAAAACTGCCACAGAGCCTCAAAAACGGCAGAGAAGAAAAGAAAAAAAAGTGGTGTTTTTCCAGATTTTAAGGCAGTGTGAAGCCAAGCTAAGGGTAATTATATTTTGCAATCTTGTAGATTTGTTTGCCAAAATTTTGCACAAAAAAATACAATAAAACCAGAATAGGTAAACACACCCTAGTATCAGTAAACAGTGGGTGCAGTTTTGTGAGTGTATCTTATGTCACTTAGGTCTGGGTGTATGAAATATTGACCTTAGAAAATGAAACCCTTATAATATGGTATGCTAGATATTATACAGGGTATTTCATTTATAGGGACCACAACCAGCCAAAGAAGTGATTAGATCCCATTCCGTTTCATTAGGGGAATTGCAGTGATGAGACTTGACCCACTCTCTTTGCAAAGCCAGAGAGTCGCAAATAGGAATCATCATGGTTGAAATCTTATGCCTGCCACATCAGCTAAGACAGGTCAGCACACAGCATACAGGAACCTGCTCTTTATAAGCAAAAAAATAAATAAATACTGAAGCGCTTCTTCAATGTTTCTGCTTACCAACACCAATACTCCTTGAACCTGATGTGCCGAAAATCATAGATCGACTACTGAAAAACAGCACTGATAGAAATGCTTTTTCCTACTGTAATTGGCCCCTGTAGAATTGTAATCGAGCAGCTGAGCCCGCTTGTCGGCCGATTGCATGTTTTATTGACCGCAGATCTCCCAGTGTAAACTGGCTGCACAAACAATATTGTGATTCTTCATGTGGCCCGGCAGTGTGATTGTGCCTTCTGAGGCACTGCAAAACAGTGGTTACTTGCGTCCTTGCATGGCCCGATATTGGGCTGTGTAAAGTTGCGTTTACACAGAAAGATTTGTCTGACAGATTTTTGAAGCCAAAACCAGGAACAGACTATAGGGAAAAGGTCATAAAGGAAAGACTGAGATTTCTCCTCTTTTCAAATCCATTCCTGGCTTTGGTTTAAAAAATCTGTCGCATAAATCTGTGTGTAAATGCAGCCTAAAAGGACCCTAATGCTGGGTTTACACGGAGCGATAATTCGCCCAATCGTACGATTAACGATTTCGAAGTAACGATTTTTCTTTTATAACGATCAGCGTTTAGATGGAACGGTATATCGTACAGAAAATTCGTTTTCTGATCTTTTTGCGATCGCTTAAGCCTATCTCGCACATAGGTAAAATCAGTGAACGACTGTTTACACGGAACGATCAGTGAATTTTTTGCGAACGACGATTTAAGAACAAGTTAAAAGATCAAAATGAACGATCTCTCGCTCGTCGTTTGATCGTTGGCTGCGTTTACACGTACGATTATCGTTCGAATTCGATCGTTATCGTGCAAATTCGCACAATAATCCTTCCGTGTAAACCCAGCATGAGGGTCCATTTACACAGAAAGATTATCTGACAGATTATCTGCCAAAGATTTGAAGCCAAAGCCAGGAATGGATTAGAAAAGAGGAGAAATCTCAGGATTTCCTTTATGACCTGATCTCTGTTTATAGTCTGTTCCTGTCTTTGGCTTCAAATCTTTGGCAGATCCTATATATGTTTAGGACGGTTCCGATTGATGTCCCTTCTATCTATTTACGTTCTTTTCAGAAAGAGATCCTAACCTTCGTTTGGGGCCCCCGTCGCTGTTGTGTAGCCAGTAGAACTTTATACACGAGCAGGACAAACGGGGCACTAGGACTACCTAACCTCACTAAATATTATTACGCCGCCCGCCTTGCATCAATCGTGGTCTTACATAGAAAGACTTCTCGCCCATTGTGGGTAGACATTGAGCAACAAACGTGTCCGAAAGTGCCCATTGATCTTCTGCCTTGGATGCCAATGCGTAAAAGGCCACTCATTTTATGCCCACTCCTCTCTTCCACATTAGCGCTCTGGGATCGTCTCCACAGACCCTTTGGTTTTCAATCTCTTCATACCCCTGCAGCCTCATTGTTTGGTAATCCGGAGTTACCCCCAGGGATGCAATCTAGACAATTTCAGTGGTGGATGGATAGAGGCCTTTATAGGATAGGGAACTTTTTTTTATCATTGAGGGATTCGCCCTAAAGATTATTTTGTTACTATACATAGGTTGCCCTTGGGGGAATTCTTCCGCTTTAACCAGATATTGCACTACATAACTTCAGTGAAGGATAAAGTGTAATGCCTGGAGTAGTGGATCCACTGGACCGTCACCAGCGATGGCACTAACCTCACCAGGGAGCGGAGTCTAAGGGGCCGCTGGTTTTCACCAGAGCCCGCCGCAAGGCGGGATGGACTTGCTGCGGCAGGCGACCCCCAGGTCGCTACCCCTGGCTTGGTTGCTAGTGACGGCAGGCGAGGCGTGGCAGGAGCAGTAGGCAGGAGATGGTGCTGGCAGAGGTCTGCAGGCGTAACCGCAGGTGACAGGCTGAACACAGGAGCAATGGTGTGACAGGGGAGCAGGAACCAGGAACAAGGACTTGGGACCAGGTAGCGGATAGCAATCAGGAACAAGGACTTGGGACCAGGTAGCGGATAGGAAACAGGAACAACAGGGGGCTGGGCCAAACGCTATCGGAAGCATGTAGAGGCTCCAACACGAGGGACAGGGCATGCTGGGATTTATAGGGAGTGATTGGGTGCAACTACCAATTAGGGACGGACTGGCCCTTTAAATCTGAGACAGCCGGCGCGCGCGCGCCCTAGGAGGCGGGGACGCGCGCGCCGGCTGGCACAGACGGAGACAGGAGCGGAGGAGAGGTGAGGCGCCCCCAGGGGCCGAACTAGCAGCAGCGCCGGGTCCCTGCACAGGGACGCCGGCGGCTGCATGGGGCAGGAGGAGGTCACGGCGGTGGCCCGGAACACGGGACGCCGCCGCGGCCGTGACAGTACCCCCCCCCCCTTTGGCCTCCCCCTCTTTCTTGCCTGCAGAAGGCGGCATCAGGCAAATCTTGGTATTCCGCCGGTAGGCCGGACAAAGGCTTGGCGGGCTCGGGTGACAACATAGAACGCTTAGGCTGAGGTGACCTCAGACACTGGTTGGAACAGTCCTGACCCCAACTGAGAATCTTCCCGGTTCTCCAGTCCAGTTTAGGGGCATGTAATTTCAGCCAAGGGAGTCCCAGGAGGATGGTGGAAGAAGAATGGGGCAGGACGTAGAAGGAGATCTTTTCCAGATGTGAAGTGCCCACCTGGAGGACTAGAGGTGCGGTCTGGTAGTGCACATGGTCGGTAAGAATCTCGCCCGTGACCGAGGAGATAGACAGGGGTCTGGCTAGTGGGGTCACGGGTAGCCGCCATCTCTGGACCAATGTAGCTGCAATAAAATTGCCTGCTGACCCAGAATCGAGAAAGGCAGTAGTTTGGTGAGTTTGTCCTGAGGGTGTCTGGATGGAAACTGGCACAGACAAACTTGGAGAGGTGGCATTCACACTCAGGGAGACCTCTCCCACCGGACCTAGGTGCTGGAGTTTCCCGGACGCTTGAGGACGTTGGGGAGATCTCAGCCGAAAGTGATCCGAACCACCGCAGTAGAGGCAGAGATTCAGCTCCAGACGACGAAGTCTTTCATCAGGCGTCAGGTGAGCCCGTTCCACCTGCATAGGAATCTCAGGAGTCGACTGGGACTCCGGAACGTCAGGATACTGGAAGGCCGGCGCCAGCTGGTGATGGCGACGGGACAGGCCTAGTCGCCATTCATGCCAGACCTCCTCCTCCCTCTCAGAAAAACGTGACATAAAGCAACTGATGTAACGTCCACTACAGCTTTTGAAAACTTATGTATTAAATCCTCCACTGAGGGGCATGTATTATCTATCTTATATGCAATATTAATATCACCACCGGACAAGTTAAGCTATATGGTGCAATGGAAAACGAGATTTCTCGGTGTCTTATTCCACTCGGGAGTGGCAAGACATTGCCATGCATACAGCTAAAATACTGTATCTATAAATGCAGCTCTAGTAGAAGCTAACTATAAAGTCCTCCTTCGATGGTATCTTGTTCCAGCTCGTATAGCCAAGATGGTACCGGATTATCCCTCCCATTGTTTCAGGCATTGCGAAGCGGAGGGTACGATGTCCCATACATGGTGGACTTGTACGAAAGTGAAGAGGTTTTGGCGCAGGATTTTTAACTTGGTATACTCACTGACCCAATGTAATGTACGAATGTCGCCCGAATATGCGTTGCTGAATGTGAGGATTCCAGGTCTGCCAAAGAACTACCAACGGTTCGCCTCCTTTTTATTATTTTTAATTTTTTGTTGTGTTTTGTTCTTCTTTCCCTTTCTCTTGGGTCTCGTCCTTAGTGTCCGTCGTTGTGTTAGTGGTATTTTCTGCTTTATGTTTTGTGTTGGTTCTATATTTCTGTTTGAGTTAAAGGCAGAAAACCGTCTTTTGCTTGGCGGTGTGTTTATGTGCAAGATCCTGTATAGGTTTCCCTGAATACGTTGGATAAGACGTTCGGCACGGGCTATAGAACAAGGTTATTTCTGATTAATTATTATAATATCTGCCTGTGTTTTATTGTTGGCCTAATGTTCGGCCTTGTTGTTAAGCCTATGTAAGGCTACTTGTATGTATACTTAAACCAAAATTCATTAAACTCTTTGAAAACCAAATCTTTGGCAGATAATCGGTCAGATAATCTTTCTGTGTAAATGGACCCTTATGCTGGGTTTACACGGAACGATAATTCACCCAATCGAACGATTAACGATTTTGAAGCAACGATTTTATTTTTATAACGATCAGCATTTAGACGGAGAAAAATCGTTAGAAGATTCGTAAGAAACATCGTTATTGCGATCGTTTTTAAGATCGTTTAAGCCCATCTTTCACATAGGGTGAATCTTTGAAAGACTGTTTACACGAAGCGATCTGCGAATATTTAGCGAACGACGGACGACAATTTGAGAACATGTTGAAAGATCAAAATGAACGATTTTTTGCTCATCGCCTGATCGTTTGCTGTGTTTACACGGAACGATTATCGCTCAAATGCGATCGTTATAGCGAAAATTAGAACGATAAGCGTTCCGTGTAAACCCAGCATTAGGCTGGAGTATCCAATCTAAACAGAAAGCAATCTGCCCAACTGTGGCCTTACAAATACAAGTCCACACAAAAAAGATGGGGTTTTCTTCTCTGTATTTGTTCACATTTCATAGAAAGTAAAACAAAGTAAGTAAAAAAAGATATCAGTCAGTTCTAATTTTTTAATTTTTTTAAAAATTTTACTTAATTATTTAACTGGATATTTAGCTTGCTTTGCTCTTTCATTAAAGCTGTGTTCACACATGCACTAACACAATGAAAATGCATCACCTAATTGCAGTAATTAATCATTTCATTGCCTTTAACGCAATAAAACTCCAACGTTTGCAAACATGGACTATAATGGAGAGAGCCACACACATGTGCAACCCCATTTCTTTTCTAAGAAGCTACAACAAGGGACATGTAACCTGAATTTTCCTGATTAGGTCAGCCCCTCAACCTCTTTCCTCTATCTATATATATATTACCCTATTCCAGTTCAATAAAGAGAAGGTTCCATAAGTAAATAGTTTAAAACAGAAATTTAAATATTTTGAATAAAAGTGAAAAGTGGTACTGAGCAACCTGTAACCACTTACTTTAACCCCTTGAGGACCGGGCCTGAAATAGCCTTAAGGACCGGGCCAATTGTCACTTTTGCATTTTTGTTTTTTCCTCCTCGCCTTCTAAGGCCCATAACTCTTTTATTTTTCCACCTACAAAGCCATGTGAGGTCTTGTTTTTTTAAGGGACAGATGTACTTTGTAATGGCGTCTTTCAATCTGCCATAAAATGACAGAAGCCCCAAAATATCATTTATGGGGTGAATCTGGGTCAAAAAATGCAATTCCTGCAAATTTTTTGGGGGGATTCCATGTTTACGTAATGCACTTTACAGTAAAGCTGGCATATATTTATTAGCAAACATTTTTTTTTTTTGCAAATAGGTATATTTAAAATGGCCCTACTGTGACTCCTATAGTGCTTTTAATTTTTCACCTACGGGGTCGTATGGGGCACTGTTTTTTGAGCCATGATCTAGTTTATATTAGTTACACTTTTGTCTATTGATCGCTTTTTATTACTTTTTTTGTACATAAAATGTAATTTTAAAAAAGGCAATCTGAGGTTTTTTTTACCGCTTTTTGTTTATGCCGTTCCCCGTGCGGGAACAATATTGTTTTATTTTAATAGATCGGTCGATGGGATATTATATGTTAATTAACTTTATTATTTTGATGTGTTTTATGTATAAAATGGGAAGGGGGGGTGATTTTCATTTTTATTGGGGGAGGGGCTTTGGGACATTTTTTTAAACTTTTATAGATTTTTTTCTACACTTTTTAAGTCCCCTTATGGGACTTTTACATGAATACATTAGATTGAACACACTTATCACTGCTATGCCAAAGCATAGTAAGGATCAGTGTTATCTGTGATCTCCTGATACAGCCTGCCTGCGGCAGACTGAATCAGAAGACTAAAGACCTGACTGCACGGAGGAAGGTAAGGGACCTCCGTCAATCAGGACATGCGATCGGGAACGGGAGCTGCTCCTGTCACTTACACTTAAATGCCCCAATCGTGGCATTTAAGGGGTTAATTGAAGGCCTGTCTGCAGCTAGCAGGCGGTCCTCACCCGCTATGGAGCGAGCTCAGCTCTTGAGCCAGTTCCACAGCCCGGAACCCCGGCAGGGCATACATTTACACCTCCTGCGTTAAGGCCTAGGCAGCAGGGGTGTAAATGTACGCCCATGGTCGTCAAGGGGTTAAAAGGGGTTGTCCAACTGTTTTCGATGATTTCTTGTTGGTCGTTCAATTGTTGTCTGCTATTAAGCGATTATCGTTCAATTACGAACGATCTAAGAATTTTTTGAGCGATAATCGTCCCGTGAAATAGGGCCCTTTCTGTTTCCCTCCTACTTTTATGCAAACTGGCTCCAGCCTAATATCCTGTCTGGTGTACACCCTGTAATAGACTTCCTTTTCCTGAGTACAGGCCACTATATGCCCCTCACCGGTCACCTTCTTGACTATCACCCCTTCCACATAGTGGAAGGGGAAGACAGTATTGGCTGAATTCCTGGTTAATTTATTAGACGGTTTGAGTTAAGTTTTATTATAGAACAACCCCTTTAATCGTCATTACCCACTTTCCAGCACCAACTGACATTGTGGTCCGCCTTTTCTTTTGTTATAAATGGCAAAGCTAGACATCATTTGTACTATTGCCAGACTTATTGCTTGTTCACCATTATTAGAGATGCAGTTATGGATGAGAAACTGGAGACTTACTATATATCTACAGAGACTTCTGCTCAGTTCACGTAACATAGGTCTTCTGTTTATAATGGATCCATGATTGATTCATCCGTCTTCAATCGGATCCTGACATATTCTAACTGACCATCCTGACTTAAAAACACCAGAACTCAAACAGACCCCTTTATGACATAAGAGTAGTATTGCAGGTGACACTGTTGTTGATGTAAAGCACCTTGCAGCACCCAGCACACTTCCCAAACATGCTTTTACACCCCCTCCCTGGAATGTACAACCCGAAAACAAAACTTGGCGCCCCCTTTTGTAAACTGCCCCCAAGTAGTCATCTGGGCGGTGAGCCACCGGCAAGTAGTCACTGTCCCCTGGCCGTTCCGGAGGGGTAATCACCTCTGGGAGTGATTAGACTGCATAATTGTGGTGACATCACTGAGCGGCACACCGTCCCTAACATCAGCACGCCTACGTCCTTACTGCGCCGCTCATGAGCAGTACAGCGGGTCCAATCCACGCCGTACTGCGCAGGTGCAGAATAGCCTCGAACTCATTGCTGGAGATCTCTCAATGAGTTTGAGGCTATTCTGCACCTGCGCAGTACAGCGCAGACCGGACCCGCCGGACTGCGCATGAGTGGCGCAATAAGGACGTAGGTGTGTCAACGTTAGGGACAGCGAACCTCTCAGTGATGTCACCACAATTATGCTGTCTAATCACGCCCAGAGGTGATTACCCCTCCGTAACGGCCAGGGGACAGTGACAGTGGGGGCAATTTACATACAGGGCGCCAAGTTTATAAAGAAAGTTTTCGGGTTTTACATTCCAGGGAGGGGGGGGGGGGATGTAAAAGCATGTTTGGGAAGTGTGCTGGGTGCTGTTACAGCACATTCCCATAGTGTAACAGGCGTTTTTTAAAAGGTTGGTTCCCTTTGAGAGGAAACGTTCTTTAACAAAAAGAAAAAAAAGCCATCACATAGAAAACAAGGCTTGTCTTACCTATACAGACTATATCCATGAAGCCATACATGCCGTAGCAGATTTGGAACAGTAAATCCTGCCGCTGCCATTTGGCCGAGGGGCTGAGAGAGGACCAGATTAACCAGGATATGCTGGCGATGAGGAAGAGGGAGCCCAGGATTATAGCTGCTATCTGGACCTTTTCGATCACAGTCAAAGAAATGGCCTGCCACTGCAATGCAGAATAAAAAGCTGTCAGGAGTGCACAAGCATTGTTACCTTTTACCTGATGCTATATATTCTATGCACAAACAGGAATACCTTACCAGTCTATTGTCAAATTTATTGCATCAAACAAGCACCTTTGTTTTCTCCATTAAGAATTTACATAATTCATGCATGCAAGCAATTGTATCATGTCAACGGAATAGTAATCTAGATGCTGAATCAGGAATATCTCTGAATCTAATAAACAAAAAGTAACAGGATTGTTGGCTAACGCTTTCATGCATGTCCAGGGCGATTATTAAAGGTATCCAATTTGGGCAACAATGTATGTGGGCAACAATGTATGTGGCCAACCGGGTTATACCGAGTCTACATTTCACCTTTGGCCCATTTGTTTTCTTAGCATTTTCTCTTTTCTCAATGTAGCCTATATGAAAAAAGAATTAAAGGGAGAATCCAATAGACTGCTGCTTCAATTTATAGAAATTGGCAAGTAGATTGATATATAGTTTTGCAGGAAATTAATCAGTATAACTAGTAATTTATTCAATGAAGTCGTTGCTTTTTCTGGGTTTAGTAGTCCAGTGGGCGGTCCTACTCAAAGATGAATCTCTATGTATTCCCACTTATAGAGGGAAGGCTGTCAATCACTGGTTAGGACCACCCATTTGGACTCCCATAGATTTTTGACTGATCGGGAGGAGATAAAGTTGTTATAGGTAGATGGTCATGCTATATTTAGATGACAAGAAATCCATACTCCGTTTTATATTTACTTGGATTTAACACTTATAGTAATGAAGCAAATCCAAACAAAATTGCAAATCAGTCAAGTATTTGGTAGCGGAAAATAATTTTCACAAATCATTTCTTTGAAAACAGTCACAATGATCTGAGATGAAATGTTCCAAGCCTGTGAGTCAGGTGTCACGTGAAGCATTTTCTGTGTATACAATCTGTAGTCAGAGTGCTCGCCATGTAATCGCTTGCTGACTCACTGTCTATGAATGTCTATTCCATTAAAAAGCTCAGGGCTCAGAAAGTCCATTTTGTAAAACATACCGCATACATAATAAAACAACTAAAACATAATTTCCACTTACAACTTGCTAGCAAAATGATATTAAGACAGATGAGTTTTTATCTTACCCACCAAGCCCCTACTCCCTACTGCGCAAAGACCTCAACTACCTTCCATTGTGTACATCTGCAATCTGATGCACTAGGATGCTAACTAAAGGGGGCACTATTTAAACTGTCATTTTGTGATATATTGTAGCGGTTTTTTTGCAATATATATATATATATATATATATATATACAGTATATATATATACACACACACACACACACACACACCTAGTTTATTAGCATTCTTTACACTGATCAACTGGATGAGACTAATGTGAAAGTGAAGTGAATGCACAAATATGAATATATTAATATATTCCACCTTAAAAAGGAGCATTTAGTAGGGTCATAATTAGAGATGAGCAAACCGCCCAAGGTTCGGGTTCATATGAACCTGAACTCTCGGCTTTCCGCTGTCTGCCAGCTCAGTGGAGAGGGTGGATACAGCCTGAGGACCACCTGGAAAACTGGAATACAGCCATAGCCATAGGCTGTATCCCAGTTTTCCAGGCGGTCCTCAGGCTGTATCCACCCTCTCCACAGATCAGTTTAATGGCTGTGTGAACAATGGTGGTTAATCAATACACTATGGCCCAGATTTATCAAAGGGTATAAAATTTAGACTGGTGCAAACTGCCCCCAGCAACCAATCACAGCTCCCTTTCATTTTACCAGAGCTTAAAAGTAAGCTGTGATTGGTTGCTGTGGGCAGTTTGCACCAGTGTAAATTTTACACCCTTTGATAAATCACCCCCGATGTGTATTAGAGCGGCCGTCATTCCATTGACTTGAATGCAGATTATAATTCGGTAATAACAGATTTTAATTTTATTAAAAATAGCAGCCGCCTTTTCTCATATTTTTTTTAACAGTGTGAACATAGGCTTATGGTGTGAAACTGATTTATCAGCAGTTTGATATGTTTGGCTATGTTCCCACAACGTGTTTTCTTGTCCGTTTATAATTTTTAAAATGATGTCGATTATTTTGAGGATTGGCCGCCCATGAGTGCAATGACGGCTATTGGTACATTATTTTAGTTTGGGTTACTAATTGCCTTTTCTTGCTTCTTTAGTTGAAAAGTCCATTGAATTTAATAGTAAAAATGGAGAAATTATGGTGAAAAAATACAAACTGTGTAAACAACAAAAAAATAACGTCCGCTGTTTGCAAAAGACGTTCGAAAATAATTGAAATGATCACTATTTTGCCATCTGCGCAGATAACGCCCGTCATTTTATGAGCTGTGTGCATTGGACATCCGTCATTTCATTGACTTCAATGCATTGCAGTCAGTTCAATCGCGGCAATAACAGACGTCTTTTTGAATAGAAAAGGTGTCCGCCTTTTCTCTTTTTTTGACGTTATGTGAACATAGCCTTTGACTTTGTTTTGACACTTGTTCTTCTTCTCACGTGATTCTTATTATGTTATGTTCTGGTTGCTAATTGTTTATTTAGAGAACTGCTGCTTAGGAAATAATATTTACCTATGTATCATGCATGAAAAGATGTAAAATCACAAACAATCCTCTTTCCTTCCCTGATTATCATACATTAAATTATAGACTATGCTCAAGCAGAATTACAATCACAGTTCTGCTGGCTTTCCTTAAGCTATGATCCCAGATACAGTATATGGCAAAGCCAGTTCAGTTTCCCTGAATAGCATGGTTTGATGAAAAGCATAGTGGGGGATGCAATGTTTACACTGGGTAATATACAATAGTCTGCACAGTATAATGCATTATTATAAGAAACGTGTCCCTACACAACATGATACTGTCAGCACCATCTGGGCAGTGAAAGAGTATGTAGGCACACTCTTTATGGAGTGGCAACAGCCAGTTTTCAATTACAAAGATTCTGACAGCAGGTTAGACATAGCTTGATTTACAACATTGCTTATCAATTCCAGTCCTCATGGTCCACCATCAGGTCATGTTTTGAGGATATCCAATACAAAGAACACCTGTGATAATACCTGATGCACTGAGTATACTTATATCACCTGTGAAATACTAGGGATATCCTCAAAATGTGATCTGTTGTTGGGCCATGAGGACTGGAATTGAGAAGCACTGATTTAGAAGGTCTGCTGCGCCATTCATGATAAATCTTGTGGACAGGGGATCAGTTCTAATCTTGGGATAACCCCTTAACCCCCTAAACATAGTTCTTGTAGGTTGTAAGATGCTGAAATTGGTTGAAAATAGTAAAAGAACAGCTTTAAACAAGAGCAGTACTCTTTATTTATTAAGATGTTTCCCCTCTTCTCCTAATATATACTGCAGTCTTGCTTTGCTTCTGTTGTGAATTAATTATGGGTATAAGGGGACATCCAGGCAAGTGTCATTTCTCTGGGTTTGAAGCTCATTATTATTTTGGTTTAAGTGTCCCAGTAAATTTGGAGCTAGAAGGTGAAAAGTGCTTCTAATATAAGCACAGAGCTGATCAAAGGGACATCACAAATAGAACGGATTCAGAAAAGATTTTATAAGCAGAAAACTGTCCTGGAAAGAGAAATCAGCCCTTACCATCGCTTTGCCTCAAATAATCAGACTCTTTCTTTACTTAAAGGGAATCTGGCAGCTCCCGGGCTCTACCTGAGGTGCTGACAGTGTGCTGTAGCTGGCAGTCCCCTAGTGAGCATGGTGACTTTTGGTAATTTGTCTGTAGAGTGGATTATGCACAATCTCCAGTCTCCGACTGTAATGAAGAGTCAAAAAAGAGTTGTGGCTCAACGTTTGAGCCACACTCTGGCACACCTCACCACTCCTCCATCCTCCCTCTATTCATGAATAATGCTGCCCGGCCTCCTGCTGACTCAGCTGTCAGCCAGTGTCTCTTATTGCAGATCAAGTGTAGCAAAATCAGTCGACACTCCGGCGGTGCCTGGGAGAACATCAAGTCTAAGGAAAAAGAACATTCCCGCTACTCACCAAATCTTCAGCAAAAATTATTTATTTACAAATATATACATGTAACAGGCTCTGCACACCAGGCAGGACACGTTTCAGCTCTTTGCCTTTTGCCTTTCTCAACTAGTCTGGAAATTAAATATAAATATTTATTTTTTTCTCATTATTGTATCATTTTTATGAAACTTTTTATGAAGTGCAAAGAATTTCCAGTTAGGTCCAAATGTGTTTTAAAATTACTTTTTTTTCAATACAATGACGAGAAAAGTTAAAAATTGGGACAAATTACCAAAAGGTACCATGCTCACTAGGGGACTGCCAACTACAGCACCTCAGGTAGGGCCCGAGTGCTGACATATTTCCTTTAACTTTATAAAGAAGAGCTCTGTTTTTTCCCTCATATAATGGTGACCCCTTTCCACTATTCCTGCAGTGTCACCTGCTTCATCCCAGCTTAGCTGCATCCATACATTTACTGCAGCTCATGTGACTACTTGTCTAACAACCAGAAAACTACATATTATAACATGCAGACAAGAGTTTATCCTCTTCTGTGTGGCTGTGCACCTGTGAACTGCAGGATTATATCTTTAGATCCCTCTTTCCAAGTGGAGGCAGCTGCTGAAGGGCTTATATCTTCCCTAAAAAAAGGGATGCAGTGATTTCTGGATAGACCGATGCCAGTTTTCCCAATTTAAAAAATTGCTCCATGAGGTTCTTAGTTTTTAGTTATTGGAGTGGAATAACATGCCCAAACAGGGGAAATAACAAGGGCTAAGAAAGCAGAAAGCATTTAAGGCATAACCTCTAAGGCATATGCAGGAGGAAAATGATGGCTCTTCTACGCCTATTAAAACAGCAACGCATTATAATAATGCTATTCTTTGTATAGCACACACTTATTCCCCAGCACTTTACATAGGTTTGCCAATTATTGCTCCCTGTCCCCATTAGGGCTCACAATCTAAATCATCTATCTGTATGTTTTCGGTGTGGTAGGAAACTAGAGAACCCGGAGGAAACCCACGCAAACACAGAGAGAACATACAAACTCTTTGCAGATGTTGCCCTCCAGCACTGCAAGGCTACAGTGCTAACCACTGAGCCACCATGCATTATTATGCATCATTTTTACTGAATTTGTCAACTCCAACATGTAGAGGGTGAAATCCACTACCAACTCACAGCCAAATCTGACCGTTTCATATATGGATTATTATGTGGATTCACTGCAGAATTGAGAAGAAATCTGCAACTGGATTTTCAGCAGATTTTTCATGTGAATCTTAGATGGCCATTCTCATCTCTATGTTATAATCATCACTGTGCTAAATATACAGGGGGGAAGCTTACTTCTACCATTGTCTACATCAGTAAATATTCCCTGTAATAGGAACAAGCTTTCATCCACCGCAGCAGCAATGCTTGGAAGGCACATGCCAGAGAGGCTCAAATTATTCATTTGGGTGAATTAGAAACTTGCCAAAATACAGCTTGGCCCTGGAGTGTGGATGTAAATCATTTGGCCAATAATTCATCTGGCTTTAAGTTAAAATTCCTCCACTTGCCATAATTGTTACAATGCTAAACAGTTGTTTCATGCCCTGGGCACCCTTCACAAATATTCAGCTTCATCGGATCTCACTAGACACTAGAGATGCATAAAATCACTATGCTAAGTATGACTGGATGAGGTGAGGAGTGGATGAGGAGACCCGATTGTTAGACAAAAAAAGATGCAATGGTCAAACCACACAATATACTTAGCTGTGGGGCATTTTGCTACTAATAGATATAAAATAGTAAATTCCTAGTATTTGGTCTCAAGATGTACATTGATGACTATGCAAATCATAAATGGATTGATTTTTTTTTTACAGGTAGAAAGTTCCTCGGGGTACACTATTATATTACAAGTACACACTTTTATTTAAGATTGTATATCTTACCATATTTTACAGCCATTTCCTCCGGCCTGTGATTGACTGCTCCCGCAATTATAACTAATGGCTACCCTGAAAACATGTAGGATAGCAAACATATGGACCATAATGTGGGTACTCCTACCTCTGTGTAGCAATGTGGGAAATAACATATGCAACACTGGTGGAGAAGTAGGGAAGACTCGGACCTGCAGCTCCAAAATAAGTTTAATGAATATAACCGCAACCTATTTTCACAGTAGACTTTAGTAGTGAAAAAGCTACCGTCTGCCATACAAATGCATACGTCTGGATTAAACATCCGGGCTCTACATCCGAGATTTTACCAGACAAACTGAGTACTATAAGTGTTATTACTATGCCATCACAAGAGTCTTAGACTTTGCATGAAAGAAGCCCTCTTACCTGGAGGGGGTTCTTAGTACTGATAGCTAGGACATGATATTTGAAATAACACAGCTCACAGCTCCAGGATCCCCGCTCACTAATCCATCGTATTAGGCAAGGCTGATGTGTGCAGCGCACGGACCCGTCACAGCGGCATGGGCTCAGCAGTTCTCCCTAAAATACAGAAAAAGAAAACATTGTAAGAGGTGTATATTGGTAACTCCATAGGGCGCCATATAAGATATTATAATAGACCTGTCTATTCTCCAGTATATAGGCCATGCAGTGCTGTCTTTCCAAAAAAAAAAAAACACTGTTTGTTAAGCCACCTTAAAGGGTTTATCCAGGCTTAGATACACTGATCTTTCGTGTGGCCCGGTTGTGTGATTGGTTGTACCTTGTGAAGGCACTGCAAATGAGCGGCGATATCACCGTAGGCTGAAAATCACTAAATCCAAGACAAAAAAAGGAAGGAGATGTACCGCTAATAAGTAAGCTGGGTGCTACAATGTCAACACATCATGATAGTCAAGACTACACTAAAACAAAAAAATGTATGACATAAAGGCATTGGCACACCAGAGAGGATACAGTGGTGCCTTGGATTACGAGCATAATTAGCTCCGGGACCGTGCTTGTAATCCAAATCCACTCTTATACCAAAGCAAGTTTTCCCATAAGAAATCAGAGAAATGCAGACAATTGGTTCCACACCCCAACAAATGATTTATTATTCTGAATAACATGTAAAACAGATGAAACAAACATTCAGAAACAGCAGAATATGTGATATTATAAGTTACTGTACAGGAATGGAGAGGATGGAAAACACAAGGTGGACAGAGACTGCAGGGAGTATGAAGGAATAAGCAGGGCAGATGTGGGCACTGTATAGCAGCACTCTGTCCGGGGGAGAGGGGTTACAGCTATGGAGAGATTACCTTCATAGTCCTGTCCCCTGATGTGAGCCCCAGCCTGAAGGGAATCTGCTATGATTTGGAAGATGAGGGAGACTTCCTGGGTCAGAGTACAGAGCTGTAGACCACGCTATGCAGACCATACCCCTCCATCACTCAGTACAGTACAGGGAACTCTTAAACCAAAGCAATGCTCTTACACCAAGTTACAATTTTGAAAAACTGTGAGCTCTTAAACCAAAACGCTCTTAATCTTAAACCAAGGCATCACTGTGCATGCAAAAATCTTTATTCAAAAAGTGTAACCATGTACAGAGAAAGCAACCTAAAATCACATTAAAAACTGCCCAATGTAGAACCAATATAGAACTCGCTTGCAAAAGCCACTCCCCCTTTTACAGGTACAAGAACCCAAGTTTAGTCAAAGTGATTAAAACAGCCCTCCTAATAATCAGAATAATAATGGTATTCTTCCATATTAGATCATATACGAAGGTTCTTACATTACAGATTAACTCAATTCAATGACATTTAGCATTTTCAGCACACCAAACAGTCTGTCAGTTCATTAAGATTAGCTGGATTATTTCCAATAATAATTTATGGCCAGTCCAAAATATCGGGATTACAGTATAGATCCAATAATCTCTCTGACCATCAGCAGAGGTTCTCAAAAAACAAGAACAAGCATGGGAGAGGATCCAAGAATGAGATTATGTCTATTCGAAGGTCATTTGTAGACAGATTTTATTCAGAGTAAAACCTTTCTTAATCTATATTCAACGGGTGTAGCCACTGGCTGAAATAAGATGTGCTAGTCAAACATGGACGCCAATAGGAAATGTCATTCACAGCGGCACCTTGCTGTCTTCATAAATTCTCTTGCCATTCATCTTTAGCCATTTCTTCTATGCCATGGCAAGACTATTTCCGTAACATCAAAGGCATCGACTAGCCCCCAGGTCACCAACAATCTAGAGAATTTTATAAGGCTTTATATTCCCTTCATCCAACGCAGGTATGCTTGAGGGGAAAAATAAAGACAGGACTCCATTGTTATCTCACTGGTGACCTGTGGTTAGTTGATGTCTCTACAACATACATAAAAAAAATGTGCGGTAAAAGAATTCAAAGGCTAAGAGCTTCTTAAACACTGTCACTTGTACGACGTCAATAATAAAAGTGCACAATAACCTCACGTTGGCTGCCCACCTGTATTTTCCTTCAGCAATGACAGCCAGATAACAAGCCGCTAACAAGGTGCCACAGTAATTGATTTGCTACAGCTGAATGGCAAACACAGATCATACACAAATACAGTATGTGGAAGGTACAAACAGATCCTGCAGCCTTATGTTTTGGCTCTTATAATGCGACTGTATGTGCTTACTGTGATGTCCTCACGTAGCGTTCTGGGGAACAGCTGCAATGTCAAGCTAATGGAAAGCAAACAGGTGTGTGGGGGAAGGAGGGTGTATATATATATATATATATATATATATATATATACAAACACTATTTGAGTATTGGGATGATTCTCTTAAGGCCCTATTACATGGGCGATTAGGAGGAGCAAGCAAGAGTCGACCTGTCAGTTCAGCGCACACTTGCACTGACAGCGAGCAGGTAAGAGAAGGGGACCATGGGGAGGTATGGGAGGGGATTCCATAGGAGATAGCAGCGGTCTGCTGAAACCACTCCTATTACACAGAGCGACGGGCAGCAGACCACCATTATTGTTAAAAAAAATTCAACATGTTGACACGTTTTCTACACTTTTTTTTACAGTTTCATATGCAATCTTTGGATTGCATATACTGATCAATGCTATTGGTGATCTCATAGAACCTGCCTGAGGGCTGATCCGAGAAGATAGAGGGGAGTGTTTCTACCCTGCATGTCAGGGAAAGTGATCGTGACCCCTGCAGCATAGCTACAGGGGTCCTGATCAGTCGGTGACAGGTGCTTATCATATCACTTACTTCCGTAAATACAGCAATCTCCTGGGGACACTGCTGTGTGCGGGACCGAGTGGCCGTGGCAGTAGGAACTTGGCAGTAGGAACGTAAGAAAAACGTGAAGAAAAAAATATGTGAAGAAAAAATATAGCCCTAGTGTGGACATGAAGGGGTTAATTAATAGATGTAACCAATCTGCAGAATATTAGGCAAATAAAGCCAACTTGCAGCATCTTCTCTCACTTTTAGTAGTGAAGGCAAGGCCAGTGCTAGGCTGGTTTCACGCCTGTGTAATGCATGAATGACATGTCAATTCATTGAGTGGAGAGGCGCGGAGAGTGGAGGCGTGCGAGGCCTCCCATTTATTAGGGATAATCTGGCAAAAATATTTTCCCCATTAATTGAAACACATTACAAAGTTATATAACTTTGTAATATTCTTCAATAACCTATCTGCCCCTCTTCTCTATCTTTTCACCCCTCAATCTCCCACCAGGAAGTGAAGTAAACTTATTCTTACCTAATGACTGTTGACCCCAGGCTGCTCTGTGGCAGCCATTTTGTGACAATGACATCATTAAGAGGGAATCTGGTCTAAGCCCTGTTGGCTGAACAAGATGTAAGCCATCTAACAGTTCTACAGAGTCAGTTAGACATCACAGGAGACAAAGTTCATCATGGGAAACCCCAACCAGAAAGTTAAGAAAAAATATAGCCCTAGTGTGGACATGAAGGGGTTAATTAATAGATGTAACCAATCTGCAGAACATTAGGCAAATAAAGCCAACACGCAGCATCTTCTCTCACTAGTAGTGAAGGCAAGGCCAGCGCTAGGCTGGTTTCACGCCTGTGTAATGCATGAATGACATGTCAATTCATTGAGTGGAGAGGCGCGGAGAGTGGAGGCGTGCGAGGCCTCCCATTGAAACACATAGCAGGTAAGATTCGGTGCAGATTTCACGGGCAGGGGTTCTCCGTAGAATTTTGGCGCAGATTCCGTAGTTTGAACAGACCCTAAAACTTACTGTACAAGTAGTTATTATAAGTGACCATCTTTTTTTACAGTTTTATAATACTGCCAGGAAAAAACAGTGTGTGGCCATAGCCTTACCATAGATATCCACTGATTGTTTTGTGGTTAGGCAGCTACTGCCTTATTTACAAATGCTTATTACTTCACCTTTAAAATTGATGATCCTGATCATTTTGTCTTGCCCATAGTAAATGTACTTTGTATCTCGGTCAACTTCAGACTTTATTTACGTGGTGTAGAACACAGTGCCAATTAAAATGAGGATGCCAATCAATAATTGGGCCAAGGGCATCTTTCAAGATCAATATTAATAAGAGATCATTTCTAAAGAGAAAGAAGTCATCTTTAAAAGCTTACCCAGTATGGAAAGTCGAGAGCAAGCCACTGAGCTAATGGGCTGGAGTACACATCACTCCGCTCTATCCCCAAATAACATAAGTGGATCTACTTATCTGATTGCTAATTAACATATATACTAACTAAATTAGATAAGCACTTATTCTATTACAGTGCAGTAATTAGTATCTAAATAGAAACACTGCAAGTCTCAATTCAACACTAACCTGCTCGCTAAATAGGCTTTGCTTTACATTCTCGCCTCTGCTTTAAATAGTCACGCGGTTATTTGGAGCAAAAGCAAAGGCGTAAACATGTTTCTTTAAAATACCAACACCAAGTCCCTACATTTTAGTTGTCAGGAAGAATTGGAGAATGAAATGAAAGAATATCTATGTACATAACAAGTGATATCATGTATGCAGCCAGTATGATGTATGAAGATGAATAACTAGTATGAAGGCCATTTAATAGGGTTTATAATGGACATTGAAGCTTTAATGGACAGTGGTATCTTTCATGCATTTATTCAATCTTATGGTAAACAAATGTCTTTTTCAATAGACCAAATAAACCACATCTACATAAAAACAGTCACAATCAATCAGTCAAATTTTGACAACGTCCCTAAATAACTAATTTCAATCTCACACAACCAATGAGCTAGTTTAATAAGCCTACAAACTCTTGGCAAAGCTCTCTCAGGGCTAATGTGTGGCTGGGAAAAAGTTGAAACTTTTAAGTACATTTGCTCTGAGTGCTTTTTCCTTTGACAATGTCAGCAGAAAAACACGAGCTGACCAAATTGCGCTCTTTAACTCTGAACTTAATCCAAAAAGTTAAATGTTAGCAACTTTGAGCTCTCTATGAGAAAAGTACCTCTGATGATTACAGAAGGGTTTAACACTCATTTACTGTTTAACACTCATTTACTGTTGTTGCTTTTAAATGGGCTGTAAGGGTTTTACTCAATAGGGTGAAAATCGAAAAACATATGTAGAACTCACAATGGCTTGTATGAATAGTGTTAAAGTGGACGTGTCGGGAGTTTCCTGCTGCCTCAGCGGCAAGGACGAGCTTCATGATCATCATTTATCAGGCTCCATCAGATACTATATGATTTACTGTGAAAAGCTACTGCTTTTCTGAGAAGTCAGTTTAGAAACAGGCAAAATTAAAGTAAAAGTCAGGGGATGGCTCTTGGCTGGCTACTGTCCACTCCACTGGACTTGACTGACAGGTCTTTCTGTATATAAAAATAGGGAAGCCTATTATGGCAGTCCCAAACCTGTAGTCAGTAATAGCCTGAGCTGCACCTGCAGGCTGACAGTATTGTATCTTTTAAAAAGTTTGTCTGTTGAACCAATAATGGGCTTTTGCAGACAGGGGACTCCATAAGGAGAAGAGAGGTTGGAACACTTTTTCCTCTCTATATAATCTCACTTCTGTTATTTGTAAATTGCCCATTTTATCTAAGCTCTAAAGGAGGGCAATGATATGAACCTAAAGAATCAATTCCAAAGGCAGCACAGGAATTATTTCTGAAATTGACTGTGACTGTGCCTCTCCATACCATACATTCCTATATAAAGGCTTATAAAGGAGACCAATCTGGGCAAGACTTTCAAACACACAGAATGGCATAAAATGGCATTCTTAAGGCCCTATTCCACAGAACGATTATCGGCCTATTGGCCTTATTTGGCCAATAATCGTCCCGAGGAATAGGAGCCAACGATCAGCCGACATGGTTCATGTCGGCTGATCGTTGAAGTCGTTTGTCTTTCAACATGTTGAAAGACAAACGACTTATATCTGCCTGGAGTGGGCTGCCCGGACAATCAGCGATCCCCTGAGTAGCGCTCCCGCAGCTTCCCCCGGCCCTCCTCGGACTCATCAGCTTGCTGCTGCCGCGAGGAATAGCGGCGGCAGCGAGCGGGGAATGAGGAGCAAACGAGCTCTCACAGCGCTCGTTAGCTCCTCACTGTCGGCCCGCGTAATAGGGCCTATAGTTAAGACTGAGTGGAAGGTCCTTCTCAGATGATATATGGATCTTGCTAAAGTGACACAGATCTTTCCTTCAGCCTCCCTCTATACTGTAGGAAATACCACAATAGGGGCTCTATGTACCACATCTGACAGAAGACTTTGGATTCACCTACCTGCCATTTTACCTATCTTTGAAAAAAACGTAAGGGTGTTCTTTAATGCACCTTTCCTTGAAAGGGATCCAGAAAATGTATATATTTAATTTTCTTGGCAGCCAAAGTTAGTATTCCATTCGAATTAGCCAGAAGCAAAATCAACTGGATTTTGGCTAATAATAAGCTCACCTGTCTTCTTATGGACTCTCAAACAATGGTGCCACCTGGCGGCCTTGGCTAACTTATTTAAAGGGGTTATCCAGTGTGGGGGCACTTTTTGGGGGGGACCGGGGAGGAGGTGGCTGAAATAAAAGACGTCCACTCACCTCCCCGGTTCCAGCAGCGGGTCACTCATCGCGGCGCTCTGGTCCCCGGTTCCCGGCCGCTTCCTGGTGTTTGACGCCGCCCGAGATGCTACGTCTCAGGGCCGCTTAGCCACTCAGTGAAGGAGGCGGGATCCGTTTGAAGTAAGCTCGGATCCCGCCTCCTTCACTGAGTGGCTGAGTGGCCCTGAGACGTAGCGTCTCGGGCGGCGTCAGACCAGGAAGCGGCCTGGATGTCTTTTATTTCAGCCACCTCCTCCCCGGTCCCCCCCAGAAAGTGCCCCCATGCTGGAGCACCCCTTTAAGCAATACTCGATAACTTTTCCTCCACTATGGGACTTACTATATTTGTCTATCTACATCAGTGTTTCTCAACTCCAGTCCTCAAGACCCACCAACAGGTCATGTTTTGCGGATTTCCCATACAACGAACAGCTGTGGTAGTTACTGGTACACTGACTATAATTATATCACATGTGAAATCCTCAAAACATGACCTGTTGGTGGGTCTTGAGGACTGGAGTTGAGAAACACTGATCTACATCATCCCCTAGTCTTATCTAGGCTATCCAGCAAAAAAATACAAAAAAGACTGGTTCTTTATTAAAGGGATACTCTGGCAAAAATCTTTTCCCCAGTAATTGAAACACATTTCAAGGTTATATAACTTTGAATATGCTTCAATCACCTATCTGCCCCTCTTCTCTATCTTTTCACCCCTCAATCCCCCACCAGGAAGTCAAGTAAACTTATTCTCACCTAATGACTGTTGACCCCAGGCTGCTCTGTGGCAGCCATTTTGTGACAATGATTTCATTAAGAGGGAATCTGGTCTAAGCCCTGTTGGCTGAACAAGATGTAAGCTATCTAACAGTTCTACAGAGTCAGTAAGACATCACAGGGGGCAAAGTTCATCATGGGAAACCCCAACCAGGAAGTGAAGAGAAAATGAAGACACCAACTGGAGCTTCTGTTTAGTTTTTGTTTTTATCAGCGCCGGAGTTGTCCTTTAAAGTTGAATCCATTAAAAACACAATAGTGAGTAGAAAAAAATTGTGCATGCTAGATGACTTTCGGCCGTCGGCCTTTCTCATAGCACACAGATTTTTTCTTTTCACTATTATGTATTTTTAATGGATTCAATTTTAATAAAGAACCAGTCTTTTTTTGTGCTGGATATTCTCCTTCCATGTTCCATGTGGCAACTTTAAAGTCCCCAGGTTTTTCTTTGCATATCCTGAGACGAATTCATCGGTCAAGGTATGCTACACAGAGCAGTGTTGGGCATGATTATGGTCTGCAGCGGATTCTTTCCCTGTCCCTATACTTGGTGTGTATTGTCTGTTAGATCCCCTAGTCCCCCCCCTCCCTTATTATCAGGAATATTGGCCTGAATTGTTATGTCTCATTTTTGTCCTCATGACTATAGATATTCTGCGATGTTCTCATTATAACCACATAATGATACTTGAACTACAATGCTTTTTACCTTATTTGCACTATGTTCTGTTAAAATACCTTTGTACCATTTCAAAATACTTTTTCAGTAAAGGTTTATAGTATTTGCTAGACTGTGCAAATGTGCTGACTGCGAGAAAGAAATGCCACTTTATCTCACAGCTTTTTGAGTCAAATGCAAGGACCCCCACTGAAGCATTAGAGGCAGATCTTAGAAATGTGCCACCATTTTTAAGAGACAACTGCTTTAGCTTTAGGCCTTATTCAAAAGTTCAGTGATTTTTCAGGTCCACATAAAGGTCTGCTATTTTTACTCCATGATCCAGGAAATATGGTCCGCATCTCCCCTCTTGCAACTGTTGCAAGCAATGTAGTATACAGTGGTGCCTTGGATTACAAGCATAATTCATTACGGGACCGTGCTTGTAATTCAAATCACTCTCAAACCAAAGCAAATTTTCCCATAAGAAATCATTTAAATGCAGATGATTGGTTTCACATTCCAAAATAATGATTTATTATTAATAATAATTGTATTAATTATTGTATTAATGTATTAATTATTATTAATAATATGTAAAACAAATGAAAATTTTTTTTTAGAAACAGCTGAATATGTCATATTATAAGTTACTGTACAGTATATCAATCAGCATGTGGAGTATAATGTATAGTAAGAACATAAACCTGAAAAAACAGCCTTATTGGGTGTGTGTTCAGCATGGACCAATCAGGAAGTGAGAATCACAGAGTTGTGCAGGAGAAGAGTGACACAAACTTTTATACACACTAGTGTGTATAGCTGAGTGTAAGTGCAGGCACATTATAGCAGCAGTGTGTATAGCTGAGTGTGAGTGCAGGCACATTGTAGAGGAATGGAGAGGATGGGAAACACAAGGGCTGACAGAAGGAATGAGCAGGGCAGATGTGGGCACAGAAATGCAGCACTCCCTGTCTGAGAGCTATGAAGAGATTACCTCTACAGTCCTGTCCCCTGATGCAAGCCACAGCCTAAGGTGAGGGAGACTTACTGGGTCAGAGTACAGTGCTGTAGACCACCTATGCAGCAGGGTGCAATATTAGATGATGGCTCTGCTAGGAAACTTTTGCTCTTGGCATTCATGTGGTTAATATGTGCTCTGTCACGTTACAATTAACAGACCAGACTAAAGAAGACACAGCAGGTTAGACAAATCTAATCTGCTGATAGCTCCATATTGCGCAGGAGGCGCAGAGGATGAAGACGTGTCTCTTTTCTTTATCCTCTGTGCCGTTCCGTTGCAGTTAGTGTTTAACTTTTTGGATCGGTAAGGCCATTTGTAGCACTGAGGCAATGTTAGGAGCAGTGCCCCCCCCCCCTAGCACCCATCCACCTGGCCGGTGCTATGGAGATGATGTAGTGCTCCTAATGATCTTACCAGACCGAAGAGTAAACAGCTAACTGCACGGGAAGTGCATAGACGGGGGAAGCTAAGAGACATACCTTCATCCTCTGAGCCTCCTGCGCAATAGGGAGTTATCAGCAGGTCAGATTTGTCTAGTCTGCTGATAGTTCCCCTTTAATGCGAACAGCTCAGTGAAATCCTAGGTGCATTGCCCCCTGGTAAAGACAAATATGCAACAAGGTCCACAGAGCCTCAGTTTAAAGTCTCAAAACATGGGACTACCCTCATATCCCTCCATGGAATGGCCCCGCAAAGGGATGGCTCATGTGAGGAGACCACCATAACCAGCTTATTAAAGTGGAACTCCAGGTAGAGGTAAAAAAAAAATAATAAACTAGCTGCAGAAGCATATAGCATTGCTTACCTGTCTAACCCAGTTTTGAAACTAACAAAAATCCATTTGCTTTGGGGTTTTTTGTTCTGTATTGTGTTTCTGTACTTCCTGATGGAGAAGTTGTACATAGTACTAAAGGTTCCAGAATGCATTGCATTCCCTCAACTGTTCATTACAGTCCTCCACCCTTGGGTTACTGCAGCATTTTTGTGAATACTCTGCAGTACTGCAATGAAGCTCCAACATTTGTAAACACAGCCCTAAATTCAGTGAAGTTCCAGCAGCTGCTTCTGTCACTAATTGCCTGCTCAGATTTAGACTAGAGGCTAAAGAGGCTGGTCAGAGATGGTGAATCACTCAGAGGATTGGGGGATCCAGCTGCGCTTCCTGTGAGATCACGCCCTGCCCCCTGTCTGCATCATCAGCCTGTGCTCAGCAAACACACACAATGTGAGACAGAGGCATGGATTATTTGTCTCCTAAGGTGGAAGAGCAGTGGAAGCAGGAGACAATGTGGATTGGCACAGAGGCCATTTGTCTCCACTCCCTGGATTTCTATCAGCTACCAGTGTGGCAGAACCATACAGATACAGTAATACATTATATAGACCCATCTACAGTATATAACTTTTAATGTACTTTTAATAGAAAAAAGTTCCCTTTTAAGTGGCCCTTTCTACTAGGCATTTCTACCCCCTAGCCAGAATTCTACTCCACACTAATGAGGGGCAACACCCTGAAACAGCTGTCTGTGGATAGATATCTGTGGATGGATACCGGTGGATAGATAAATACCTTTAGTATTTCCCCTGTTATATTATCAGACTCGTAACTGAGTTGGATATTGACTGAAAGAGCCACTTAATATGGTGGTTTTGGTGGTCTCCATACAGGAGCCATCCCTTTTCTAGGTCCTATCCTGGAGGAATATCTGGCTAGCCCCTGGTTTTGAGACGCATAACTGAGGCTCTGTGCAGACTTTTTTGTAACATTGCAGAATTGTTACTGAAGATTGGGAAATACCTCGATGTGTTACTTTGCCTCCTAATTCCCCAGATCACAATCTACAGGATCATGTCATCCATGAAGAATGATACTCATAACATACAGGATGATATGATCCATAAAGAGGGATGCTCATAACATACAGGATCATCTGATCCATAAAGAATGATGCTTATAGCATATAGGATCATGTAATCAACGAAGAAGGATGCTCATAACATACAAGATCTGCTGCCAAATATCACAGGGCACCTTCAGGGGTCCTATGGAGTCCACACCTCAATAGGTTGTATATATTTTGGCAGCATAAGGGAGGCTGACAGGAAGAAGGTCTTAATGTTATGGCTGTTCAGTGTATATATCTGGCTTTTCATCATTATATTTTGCTTTTTCATGTAAGGATAGTAAACAGCTGTCACTGTCTATTAGGAGCAGCTCATATGTGCAGTGAATTCAGGCATAGCTGAAGGAGGGGAAGCTCCCACTGTTGTGCACAGATAGGAGTAATGCAGGATTTCTACATATCATAACCTGCAGCTGCTGTTCCCCACTGCATCCAGTAGGCCTTGTGTATTCTACCAGCTCCCAGTGACACACAGTAACCCAGCCGTCAACCATGAGCATCCCTCACTTCTACCCATAGCAACAGATCTTTCACCCAGCCTAGCAAGCCTATGAGAAATATGCAAGGTGGAGCTACGCCATCCACTCAGCTCAGTCTCTGCGCTTCCCCTGTGACTACAGTGGCCAAGGAAAAAGAGATGCAGGATAGCAAGGAGTGTGCAGCAGCAGCAGCAGCACGAGCCATGCTTCCCGTCAAATGGCATAAAATATTTACACTAATTACTCTTTTTGCTTGTCACTGTGCACATTAAGCCGACATGCAGTTAGGACTAATAAAAGCACTATGTAAATATCGGCTTAATGGACCATAAAGCCCGAAAGCATTTTCATATACTTAGTCAGTGAGAAAGCTATACTATTAAGCTCCAAAATAAGGCATTCTCATTAGTTTTCCTTCATTTTTTGTTTGGTTTACACTCTGTTTTTTTTGTGCCAGATTTGACATTGCAAGAGGCAAAATGATAAAACTGCAGAAGTCTTTTATAATTCATGTTCACCTCCAGGCGCAGAATACAAATATTTAATATAATAAACAGCGCTAATTCACCGGCCACTTCCCTGAAAGAGTTAAATTAGGAGTCTCTGGAATAAGCTGCTCTCTAGTTTCTCTCCATTTGCATTTACAAATATACAAGTCCCTCCTGACTCATCCGCAGACAAGTGCTTCGGTTTTGTTTTCTTACCTCTCTATGACTTGAACGTTCCAGGGGTATGAAGCTTTTGTAACACCGCCACAGCTAGCCGAACCTGATACATAATTGTTACCATCACATGGCTGATACCATGACTAGTCTATGTACGTAGAGGAAGCACACATGACACCTCCAGGCTTCTGGACTGCAGAATAAGTACAATATCCCCATACCCTTTCCCACTGAAAGTCATAATACCCTGATGCTTTCCCTTTTCCACCCACATAATGCGGACATGTCAAAGTGGCCTTGGGTTACTTTTACACTAGAAGAATATGTACTCTATTATGCCTCTATGATGGCGGCAAGTCTTGGCTCAGCGCTAACATAGATTTCTCTGTGTTGTGCACGGCCCATCACTTCACAGGCAGATTCTTTAGGGCCCAGTCTTAGCGCATTCCCCTTTAGGCCATGTCCACACATTGCAGTTTCATTGCACAACTGCATGATTTCATTGCAATACTGCATTTTTCTGTGAAAACACTGCAGTACTGTGACGGTACTGCAATGAAACTCCCACGTGTGTGAACACAGTCTAAGGCCCCTTTCACACTTCAGGAAAATCTATCCAGGTTTCATATCACAAAATCCGGATTGATTTCCAGACCAATAGGGTTCTACCGGGCATGGACACCTTTCAGGATAGAAACATAGAAGACTGTCAGTAGAAAGAGACCACCTGCTCCATCAAGTCTGCCTTTTAGTAATTCCTAACTTATTATCTAAGGATGGGTATATGTTTATCTACCACATCTGCTGAAAGTTCGTTCCAAGTATCTACTATTATTTCAGTAAAGTAATATTCTTTCTGATCTTTTCCCCAACTAACCCCTTGTTCTTGAGATCAATTTTTTTTTCTAAAAACACTTCTCTCTTGAACCTACTTTAGATAGATTTTTCCTGAATGGTGTATGTGCCGGCAATAGGCTGTTTCCCCCCTCCTGTGTTGTGACCCACGAGCGATAAGGGGCCTAATAGTTTTTGGAGTGCTGCTGACTAATTCCATTGCGCTACTGCTGTTGTCCAAAGCAATACACTAAGTTGTATGCGGCAGTCACTCCAAAGGGGTTTTTCAGGATTAGCAAAACATGCTTGCGTTTTTTAAACCTGTGCCACACCTGGCCTCAGGTTACGTGTGGTATAACAACTCTGCTTTATCTACTGAAGTGGAACTTATCTCTATACTTCTTGAAGAAAGCACCTATGTTTTTCTCCTTAGGCCAGATTCACAAGGCCATGATATACGGTCCATAAGCTGGCTAACATCGCTAACAATGACCGTGCAGCCCTTTCTAAACGATTATCTAGAACATCAGCGCTCGTTTACAATATTGATCAGACCTTCATTGGCCCTTGTAACAGGACCCTTACAGTACATTTTTTCCACATATTAGGAAGGGTATTTGGAGAATCACACACTTCATGACTATGGCCAAATTTGCTTAAATTTGAAAAACAAAAACCAATCTAGAAGTAGTCTTCCCTTTAAAATTCATAAAAACACAAGAGAACATTGAGCGGCTGTATTCAGGTGATGTACGTATGAGATGACAGCTAGTTAAAGTGCCTTATTCTGATGCCGATCATTAACTACAGAGAACTGGTTGTCATCCAGAGCCTGCTGACGTATCTGGACCATAAAATGAGCTGTTCCACATAGTTTGAAATTTAATACATATCATAACACAATGTTCTTCTATTGTAATAGCAGCCCTTTATTTCCTAACAAAAGAAACATAATAGAAAATGACAATGTCTTGTACTACAATGAAGTATAAAGCAACCAGTTATGCACACAGTATATGCTCTAGGCAGCAGTCACAATGGCCCCCCTGACTACTCCACCTTCTTAAACCACCCACCGATCCATGACTATGTTACTGATTTGAACAGTGTGGCCAAACTATGTTTTATTGCATTATGATTCCTGCTTGAGAGGGTTTAACTTATTGGGGAGACAGTCACAACATAAGATCTCTCTTTTTATAAGACCTAGTTTTGCAACTACCCCTCTGACCGCTCTTTTTCTGTGGCACTGTAAGGTTACCAATGGAACTGTGGTGCCCAGGTATCCATCATCCTTGACTGTGCAAAATCTCCATAAAAAAAAAACCTTTCCAGGGCAGACTATATTACTTTATACATGTACTGTGCTAAATTGGAACAACAATATCACCAACACAAAGTTCCACTCCAGAGTCCTGGCCTCGACTGGCTCAGGTGTCTCGTGCTATATGTATGGGGACATCATGGAGTCACTACTTTAAGGGCTTCCTATTCTCCACCACTATGTTTCTTTTTTAATGGCTTAAACCCCCTCTAAACATCAGTATGAGCTTATATTAATAATCCATTAACAAAATAGACAAAAAAAAAATCACTTTTCAGACATTTGTCTCTACTATATTCTTTAAGACTTTCTTTTTTTTTTACAGATATAGCTCATTTTAACATTACTTATTTATAAGAGATTAAAGCACTGGGACCTTCTTTATTAGATCTGTCACTTTTTTACATTTGAAAGGTTTTTATGATATCATTTTAAGGGCTTCATGAAACTCAATTTCCAAGAGAAAAAAAAGTTAAGAACAGTTAAGAGAGCGGCTGAGGATGGGTCCACTGGTGGGAAGAATATGAGCATGTGCCTTCATATGAAACTTACAATGACTGTGTTTAATTTAAATCCACAAAATTAGATCTCATATCTTTAAAGGGGTTGGCTACTTTATAGTGAAATAGTTCACTGTAGAGTATTAGTGAGTGTACTCACTGTATATTATGACAGTGTTTCGTATTTCTATGTATTGCACTGCTGAGGAAGGGAATGGGTTACTGTTTTGTAGGTACCATGTGTTGTTGTGGACCAATAGGAGGTGCTCTCTACTTCTAACAAATCTCTTTCCTTCTTTCTTTTGCACACATTCATCCCCACCACTCACAGTGAAGTTCTCTTTAGGCCCCTGTAGGAGGAGTTACATGGTGGGGGAAGTGCAGTTTAGCCTGGATAGGACAAAGCTACTAAAAGAGGTCTACCTATACTATCTCGCAACGCAGGTAACTGGGAAGGCTCGGAAGCTTAGCTACACCCAGATAACCACAACTGGGGCTTGTATCACCCTTTTACGTCGGGTCATTTGACACTGTAGAGCACAAGGTTGTCAGACATAGTCTAAACATGGGTACAAGTAAACTTCTCACTCAAAAGTATCTCTTCAAAGTTTTTAGCAGAGTACATTTCTACACTGGTTTGGGGATCCTTCGACCAACTCTTCTCCTCTACTCTACTCTCAACACATCAAGCACCGCTACAACTACCTCTCTTCTATTCTACTTTTCCAAGATTTATCTATTCTACTGAAGAGAATTGCATTGCTGAAAGACTGAACAGTAAAGCTGTTCTATTTTTTATATTACTGGGGCTCAGTTATCCATCTTATGCACCAACACCATACACACACCAACTGTACACCTTGGGTTATTTTTTTCCTGGACTGTGGGTGGCGGTACTGATAGTCTGGGCGGGTCAGTCGCCATTCAGGACTACCGTGACAAGAGCCCAACAGACCCATACCAACTCGGCAGGTTACTGACCATTGGGGAACACAGCCAGCCACACAAAACAAGCAGGTACCAACAACACACCTGTGTGCTGGACAATACCATGTTTGGCTGAGCTGACACAACCACAGAAATAACATCACCCGGTAGGTCACCACAGGTGCTCCAACTAATGTATCCAAAGGCACAACTCATCTAACGTAGCATGGATGGGTTGTAACAGCTGATGGCCAGCACCATTGCTAAGGGAAAGAGAAAGGCAAGACTCCAATGAACAAGAGAGTATAAAAACTGGCTTTAACATTGCCCAATCGGATGAACCCAGATTTCAGTTGCCCCATACTAATGGGAAGTTCAGCATGAACTGGTGAATCCTTCCTGTCAAGTGTCATCAGTTCAGGATGGTGGTGGTGGTAGGGAACCTTGTCTTGGCACACCTGGGGTCGTCTGATACCTGTGGATTGGGATTTGAATAGTAGAGCTTATGTAAGCAGTATGGCCAACCAACGTCAGCTGTTTACCCTATAGCAGAGGGACAATGTGAATTACCATGTACTAGGAACATACCAGTGAGCTTTCCTTGCTTTCACAGTCCACAGACCTAGGTAGATGTAGGACAGGCTATTGACAGCATGCCAACAGATTGCTGCAACATATATGCTACATATGGCTTTGTACAGAGCTGATGTGCTATACTATGTTATTGACATAGTCGGTGCAATACCAATAATATAACATGCCACTATGTGCTACCCTGCCCATCTAGGCCTACAATCCAGCAGAATGCCTAGTAGGGTCTAAGTTGCTGCAGTTATATATATGTATATTATGCAGTTATATATGTAAATTATGACATGATATGATATCGACTTATTTCCTTATGAAGTAGATTTCTGTATATTCTTTATGCCCCTAAAAGTACACCAAAATAAAATCATAATTACACAGTATATATATATTTTTTATCTGTCTTATATAACAGCCATTAAAAATAAAAACAACACCAAAAACAACGCAGTTTTATCACCTTCAAATAATGAAGAATTCTTACTAAAAGATTTTCAATTGCACATTAATCCCTTTTTTCCCTTTCTCAAGGAGGAGAATGCATTCCAAGTTAAAGACTTAGAGGCAAATTATGAGGAAAGTACTGGGTACATAGCAGACTTAAGCCATAGTCTTAAATTAATCTATTCATGATCTTGTGACTCTTATGATAAGGACTTTTTTAAGTCTACAAGTCCTGTATAAACACAATGAGGTTGTCAGAGTACATTACTTCATGGCAGAGAACTGAATGCATCAGAATATTGGAGCAATTACAATAGTGGGGTAACCCAATCGGAAAAGTGCCATGTTCTGCTAGAACAGGTGGGCGCTATGGGGCAGGTTTCTTTTTTTTTTTTTAAAGCGACTATTGTATATTGTGTCATTCTGTTGTTTACTTTTTTTCCACACCTATTTTGCATTTATGTTATGTATTTTAATCCGTTATCCCATGTACAGCATCCTGGCCAATGGCAGAACATTATGTGCTGTGGTCACTGAGCAGGACAAAAGTCTTACCATAATGTGCAGTGGTGACTGAGCAGAATAAAAGTCTTACCAACAGAACAAACAGTGGTGATTAATTATAGGGGTCTGAATTTTGGGATCTGAAAAAAGATTTGTATTTTGGGGTCTGGGTATGAATATGGAAGTCTATATACAAGGGATATTTGAAAACAATGTATACTTAGGCAAACCCCAATCTGTGGCTGGCAATGCTTCAATAAACTCGGATAAACCACGGCATGTCAAAGCAAAGTGTCCCTGGAAACAAATTTCGAATCTTGACAACTTTGTACTCTTTCTTGTGGTCTGTTCACATGGAAGAGTGTACTATGTTATACATATTGCTGTGTCATAGGCTGGAAGCTGCTTTATATATAGGCAAGGGACTGTCTGGTTGAGCCAGCTCAGCTGAAGACAGTCTTTCCTGGAGCATCTAATGGAGTTATTACGCTCTATGCACCATCACAAGAAAACGTACAGAGAGAAGGAGAGTATGTTTACCAAACTAGCAGAGGTAAGAGAGAAGACCCCCAAGTCTGTCGGCTAGGCACACATTTATTAATTAATGATAAATTTCTAGGATATGCCAATATTTTATGATCAGTAAGAGGGCAGAGCACTGTTACCCTCACTGACCCCTCAAGATACTGCAACTCCTTACAGTCTTTGCTGGTATAGTGGTGCGTGACCACCCTCTGTGCGTGCTAAATGCAGTACTGCTTCATTCACTTATATTAAAATGGAAGGAATTCCCTGAACAGCCAGGTGGCTAGCAGTGGTCTGCAACACTGAATCAATGCTGTGGCCCCTTTTGGTAAGGGTGCCAATGGTGGGGAGAAAATATTCTCACATAATAACAGTTAAAATACATCAAGGGATGTACCTTATAGATAGTATTATAGTGCTATAATACCTATGTAAATTAGAAATTATACTTAGTTTCAGTTCCTCAGTCGGTTTTCCTAGTGAGCTAAGCTAAGAGCTGAGTGCAGTTGTATGGAGTCTAGGCAATGCTTCAGCTAAGTACATCATACATCAGCAGTACCTACTGAAATCTCCCAGGACCCGGTCTGCACAGGTTTGCAGTATCTGAACAACAGTTTTTGATTTTACTGATGGCAAGTATCTTGCAAATGGAGAGGAGCTCAAACACTACAAGGGGTGTCAAAGGACATAAGTGATTTTTTTTTTAGAAAAGTCATTGGGTGCTGCCAAAATCTAAAAGATGGCATACTCCCCAGTCCCGCTCCCCCAGTACTGCAGTCCCGCTGGCTCCCAGTCCTCTTCTGCTTGTGATTGAAGGAAGGAAGAAGCGTAACTGACTGAGAACTGGGAGCTATCTGGGGAAAAGGAAGAGTGAGCCTGCCTTCTCTTTTTATTTTTGCCAGCACCCAGAGCCCTTATTATTGTCATTGGACAGCCCCTTTAAGTATATAGTGTAAGTATTTAAACCTGGAAAATTATTTTAAAGGGGTTGTCTCATGAAGTCCTCTTACAAAAGGAGTGATTTGCCAATACATTAATGGGCCAGATCTGCCAGAGATTAGCCACTTTATTAGCCACTCTCCCATATAGGGTCCTACATGATAGCCCTTTTTCTTCTCTGTGACATCCATTGCTATAGCCAGCTTACAGACAGAGATGGTCTTTGTGAGACAACCCCTTCAATGTAGCATAGTATCTCTTGTCATCGTTCTTCTGCTGCCTCAAATTCTACCCAAGCATGTGCTGATATACTGACAATATAAGGCTTAATGCTGCTCATTTGTAGTGGATTATGTTTACTCCTCTATCGTTAATCTTCACCCAAACTGTATACAGACTACATTGTACCCATGCAATAAGCATCATATGACAATAACACAAGTCTGGAAATGTTAGAAATAGCTTGAAGCAGCCAGTAACAGAAAGTGATATGAGGACATATAGCAACAGGGAGCACAATGTGTTCATTCGCACACGTTAGTCAGCACTGCCTACACAAGAGTATGCTCCAGGTAACATTAGAGAGCACATCTCCAGTGCAGTCACTATGGAATTGGAAAGGGCACTCCTTGCAAAGGTTGGACATAGTTCAGGACCACGGACAGCACTCACACTGGGAAAAGAGGAAGAGCTGGAATCAGACTATAAAGGAGGCAACGCAGCGTCCCAGCTTTACATCCGAGTGTGAAAACAGGAGCGTTGTAGCTTACAGGAAATGTCCTTGGTTTTTACCACACTGCTGCTATGATTTGTGAGATGACAGCCTCTTAATAACCAATACTGGCACATGTTTCCTTGACGGAAAGCTCTATTGACAAGGCCTAAAATAAAATCATCCTTTATCTCCATGACTCACTTGTGTGAGTCACATTAACATTGCCTGTATAGAAGCCATCTGAGGTCTGTGTGACAGGTTACTGGAGTTTAGTGATAAATGTCTGTGTTTGTAGTGTGAGTGTGAATAACAGGATGGCTTGTGGTGGCTATAAGCTTGACACAGGTTGCGAGACAACAGGTAAGGTTTAGATTGCGCTATGTTATATGGCAAATTTTCACTCATTTTTTCCTCCTCAGACTCTATCCATTAATTTTCGGCTGTCCCTGAGGTCATGGATGGATACTAGCTGCTATAATGTCTCTCACAACTGCACACACACAAAAGAGAATATCCTTACCCCATACATGTGTATAGCACACCCTCAGAAGCAGCAGGGAAGACGATATAGAGCAGTACTGAACACTGTAATATGATTCCTCAGTGTTACTTGCTATTATTTTCCTGCAAAGGGAATATTTCCATGAATCAATGTTTAGGCAACTTTCCTGTGGGAAGACCATGGCAGAAAATGGGCTTTTTGCAGTGTAAGGCTATGTTCACACAACGTATTTTTTCGTATTTCTACGGCCGTTGTTGTCGATTGCAATAACGGCCATAGTTAATACGCGAAAATATGTTGGCCGGGTGTTTATGGGAACCCCGGCCGGAGCGTATACACATATAGTATATGCTCCGGCCAGGACCCCTAGTGGCGCCGCAAACAACTGACATGTCAGTTTCCTGCGGCCGCTATTCAGTAAATAGCGGCCCTAGAAAACCATGTCAGTGCACACTATGAAGCGAGCGGCTGCAGCTGCAAGGAATTCTGATGCGGGCGCGCACGGATGCTGTACTGGCCGGGATGATCTTTTCAGAGAATGATTGCAGTACCGACCGGGATGATCTTTTCAGAGACCGGACGCTTTGTGACCCGGCCGGATCACGGAACAGCCGGTCTCTGACGCCATGTGAACATGGCCTAAGGCTGGGTTCACACACAGTATATTTCAGTCAGTATTGTGGTTCTCATATTTCAACCAAATCTAGGTGAATGGCCGCCATTTAATGGCAAAAATTTTCTGTTACTTTAAAACAACGGCTGTTATATTGAAATAATGGCAGTTATTTACCGTTATATGGCGGCCATCCACTCAATTTCACCATTGTGTGGACAGATCCTTTCTGTGTTTTCAATCCACTCCTGGTTTTGATTGCAATATGAGGACCACAATACTGACTGAAATATACTGTGTGTGAACCCAGCCTTATTATGGATACGGTTTAGTAAATTCATAATGACCGACAAAACCAAAGTAAGTTTCTATTTGTGCTTATAGGGTATAGTGGCATGTGTCTGCTTTGCATAATGTAATAATAAAAATATTACTACAGGATCCGTGGCAGAAATTAGAGACTATAAATACTAGGGGCCTTCAAACTATGCCCTACAGACAATCTCAGGGGAGAGAAGGATCGGTCATGCTAGATTTCAACTTCCTGTTTTTTTCTCAGAGAGCCAAGCTGACCCTAGAGTAGTCTCTGAACACACTTTTGCCCCTCTCTATATAGAACACACCAATTTAGGAAATGGGATGGGATGTATAAAGGGAATGAAAGAACAATCAGTCATCCAAGCAATCACTCAGCTGGCAGATATCATGTCTGTATAGCCAGCTTTAGATTTGTGACGTGGAGCAGAGTAACTAGTACACTACACAGAGGAAAGGTAACTAATATAAGGTTAAAATAAAGTATGAAAAAAGATAAAAAGATGCCAGTTTATTCATTAGCTAATGGTACCTCAATAAATCAAAACTTCACATAAGCAAATGTAAAATAAGAAGTTGTTCCTACATGACATAAAACTAATGCCAGCTTTGCAATATGACTATGTGAAAGAATGACATTCAGTTTTTGCCTTCTTGTCTGTATGCATTGGTTATGATTAGTTTAATGATTCTGCACCATGTGAACATACCTGTACGTATGAGCCTTAAATGTGCAGAGAGGAATTAGCAGTCAGACAGCACAGCGCTGTGTACACTGCCACACCCTTCTCCTGCAGTCTGCTCCAGTTATGTAAGAGCTGCAGCCTGAAAACAATTCCCAGACATCATCTCCCAGCATCTGCGTTCTGAGGATTTAGTGAACTGCACAAACTTCACTTCTGTCTTTGGGTCCAACCTCGAGAACATCTGACCCAGATTTACAAAAGTGTGTCTGATAGCAGCCAATCACAGCCCAGCCTTTGTTTCTGTGATAGGTTATCAGTCTAAAACAAAAAATCAGACACATAAATCAGGGACGGAGTGCAGGACTAGATCAATCGGGAGTTGCGGTGGCATGTGTCAGAAAATGCGGAGGACATGGATGCCATGGACCAAGCTGCGGGCAGTAAAGCTCCACAAGGGGATGAGGCGAGTCCTGGGTGGCTTTCAGGGCCCCAGTTTTTCGGAGGGGATGCCTTGCTTCAGGCTAGTTGGTAGGGTAGTTGGGATGTCTTATTTTAGGAGGGCGTCTTATTTTTAGGGAAACACTGTGGATTGGTGCACTGAGGGTGTTAGTTCCACAACCAGTACACCAAACTGCCTCACTTGCTTATTGATGAGCCAAAAACATCGATATGGAAACGACTAGTTTTCTGGTGGAAGCTTTGATAAATTCTTCCCACAGAGCACAGATGACTCTAAATGCTCAAGGTAACACAATGATATTTCTCTGCAAAGTGATACTTGAGGCACTGGTCTTAATGGCCAAGGCCAAACACTTGAAGGGTGGGGTGGAGTGGAGTGTGTGTATACCCTTACTAATCTCCTTAATGGGTATGATTTATGATAACATTCTAATATGCTGTTTTAGTCCAATCAATTTATCTATCTTCTTTTAATGTGTTTATTAGACATATGTGCATGCGTATGTATGATATGGAACGATTTCACACTACTGGGGGATTCCATACTACTGGAATAAATAGATGTCACCCTTTTTTTTCGTATGGCTATCTGGGTTATATTACAAGTAGTATGGAAGTGCAATGTACTAATACACAAAAATGCCTACTAATACGACTGTTATATATTTCATTACCATATCTCCATTGTTAGGCTATGTTCACATGATGTTTTTTCCTTTCCGTTTATTATTTTTTAAACTGACGTCTGTTATTTTAAGTTCCAAATGATGTCCGTCATTTGGCTTCAAAAATCTGTCAGATAAATCTGTGTAAAGGCACCAATAGGCCCAGTTCACACTACGGAATTGGCGCCAAGATTCTGTGCCTCTGCTCTCTGCGCCTCTCGGCTTAAAGAATTGACACGTCAATCCTTTATGAGGAGAGGCGTTGAGAGCGGAGGCCCGCGCACCCTCACATATTCAAACACATTGAAGGCAGGATCCAGCGCCAATTCCATAGTGTGAACGGGGACTTAGACTGTCTAGTGTCCACTGTTTAAGAAATGGGCAGGTTTAGTAAATCTGAGCCAGTAGACGAAATGTGGTCTCACTAAAAGCTGTATACAGCATGATCACAATTTCCCTCTCTCTACTGGTTATACCTCTATACCTTCACCGGTTTAGAAATATTCTCTTCCAGAAGCAATGCTGATAATATATTCATACATATGGAGTTCAATATAATATGCCAAAGCTTTTTTACTGACAGATTACTGCAGAAAATGACAGCAGTAAAACTCTGTATATATTCAATCCAAACGTTATTTTAGTGCTGCATCCCCTTGGTTTTTCCCTGCACAGTGACACATTAGACTAGGTGAGATTTGGCACGCATACACACTGACTACACAAGGCTTAGAGTAGAAAAAAAGATCCATACAAATGTAATGTCTAAATGCTGTGTGAATCTAGCTCACCATACAGTGGTCCCTAGCTATCATATGGGTGTATTATCCACAGAATATAAAACACTAATATTTGCATTTTAGCAATAGACCTCATGATTACAATGTGCTCAGAGTGAATCAAAAAATGACTGTTTCTAGGGTTACATTTGTCAAAGTGAAGTGTAATAAAACCCCCTCCTACACAATTGCACTTGTGTTACTGTGGCTTGATCTCTTCCATTCATACGGCATACACATGGTCTATGTTAATCACTCCACCTGTCAGTACGGATGGTAATATTTCCTGCCACTAACTCATTTATTTCTTTACAACTTCTGCAGCCCCTCCTTGGTTTCGTCAGGCTGTCTGGCATGAATAGACAAGCTGGGAAAATCACTTGCTAAATGACAAGGTGACTAAATAATCAGCAGTAATGAAGATTGTAAAATACTTATTTTTTTTTTTAGGGTGGGTCTTTTAAAGGGGAAGTACAGTTTTAAAAACTCTTTTTTATATTCCTTCTTGGGGAATCCTAAGATAATAAAGAGGGGGGAGGGTCCCCATTCAGGCTCCTCATATTTCTGTACATTGCCTTTACTTGTGTGATTCATTAACAATCACAAAATCTTATAATTTTATAGCAAATTGCTGTTTTTTTACTTAATTATTGGCTGCACAGTTTTCTCAGGTAAAGCATGTGAAATATTGGGTTTCAAGGCACACAGCAAAAAGCCCCTTGGGACAGACCACTTCTCTGCCTATAAGGCACGCAGTGTCCTCTGGATATTCTAGACAAGTTTCAATGTTTATTTGTATCCTGCACTTTATTGTAGAGTTAGGGGTAGCAGGCTTGCCTGTGCTGGCTCGTAGAACTTGACCCCATGCCTAATGTTGGTTCATGTTCTGCCACTTTTGAGTTGGCATACCATTGTGCAATCCAGTCAGGTACTTTGCTTGGTAACCCGACTCTAGTAGGATGCCATAATTTCTCTCCTCTCTCGAAGGGTAGCACCCAATGTTATTAAAGGCCCTATTACAAAAAGCGATTATCGACCGCATTTGGCTGATAATTGGCCATTACAGCCGATAATCGCTTAGTGTAATAAAAGGCAACAATGTCGGCTGATGGTTGTCTTTTAATGTCTTTCAACATGTTGAAAGATGAAAGACAACAATAGCAATGATCTGCTGCCGTCGCTCCATGTAATAGGAGTGACGGCAGTAGACCGCACCTATCTCCTATGGGCTTGCTGGATGATCTAAAGATAGTCTGGAGAGCACCCCTCCCCCCCAGCGCCCCCTACTGCACTTACCCGCTCGCTGTTGGCGCATGCAATAGTGCTCGCAGCGAGCGGGGGAACAAGGAGCAAGCCAGAGCTGACCTGACAGGTCGGGGCTCACCGGCTCCTGGAGATCACTCTGTGTAATAGGGGCTTTAAAAATAAAGAACAAGAAAGTAAAGCCCCTATTACATGGGGCGATCTCCGGGAGCAAGCAAGCGCCGACCTGTGAGGTCAGTACTCGCTTGCTCCTTGTTCCGAGTGGGTAAGTGCAGAGGAGGCCACAGGGAGCTGCGAGAGGGGCTGTTCGGACGATGTTTAGATGATCCTGTGAACCCATAGGAGATAGCAGAGGTTGCTGCCATCAATCCTCCTCATTTGTCTTTCAACAACGAAGCGATTATTGGCGGTAATGGCCGATAATTGGCTAAATACGGCCAATGTGGGCTGTGTGGGCCGAGCTATGTAACCAGTTACATGTGCAAGAGTTAGGTGAGAGATTAACTTAAAATGTGATCAGTGCTGGGTGGCCACCAACCTCAATTTTCCAAATGGCATATGGTGATATGCCCCAGAAAGCTGGGCATACTGACCCTGAGATGGCCTGTTTGTCATGTTCCACTCTTGCAATTTTAAACTGGGCCCAGAGTGTGCTGGTGTCTGCACTAAAGATATGATAAGATTCAGAAACTGTATAGAACAGGCAGGGACTGAAAAACAGTGACATTTAGGTGTGGCAGCTGTCCATTACTGAAGAAGACCACAGAGACACTGTCATTCCTGTTCAGTAACCTTTTCAGCATTCCAGTTTGGTGTTGGTGCCACCCTCTGCCATTGTGCCTGCTGGAAACCAGAAGAGTGCCAGGTAGTCCTCTGAGATATACTCCCTTGTTTTCACCCTGCACCTCTGGGCTCCATTACACGGCTAAAGAGGTTCCAACACTCCTGCAGGACAAGTAGGCCAGCTTTTGTGAGCCTCACATCTATCTAGCTATCTATATGTATAATTAGATTAATTTGTACTCTGCACGCTGAGCTCACTATTCATTGTTTGCCTTCTCTTTACCATAATCCATTTATGTCCTCCCAAGCTCCTCTGGCAGACATGATATTCATCTCCACATGTAATAGCTTGGATCCAGGCCTAGTGTAAATGATGTCATTGAAAGAACACTTATGCATTAGCATTACTAAAGCAGCCCCATGGAAGCAGTGTATCCCGTTATTAAACAGCATACTATTCTTTTTAACAATTCTACCATCCATAGCAAAATATAGCTGAAATTCAGTGGTCCCCAGAAACATTCCATAAATTCCAAATGATGCATATGGTTAAAAAAGCTAAATTAAGTAAACAAATGTGACTACGCTGTTTGTACAAGTTACATATATTGCATAACTCACCTGATTTCACAGTTTTTGGTTTCCTGACCACCTCGGTGAACAGGCCGTTCATTTGTTTCATTATTGCCTTCTAAGAGCCATAACTTTTTTTTTACAATAGTGAAGTGGGAAAAATATAGTGTAATTATCAAACGTCTTTCTATTTTTAAGAATCTAGTGGACAGTGTAACACGATAGGACCACCCATTGGACTCCTAAGCATGAAAGATCAAAAGTTTTAACTGCTCTAAAACACGATGTAGGTAGATCAGTGAGTCCTCACTACCATCAGGAGGGAAGACAACAAGGGGGGGGTTAATTACTATTATGCATGTGCCATAGTTGTGTCCCCTTGTGTGCCAAAGTTTGTTATGCGGCAAGTATACGTCATTAATAGAGATGAGCGAACCTGGAGCATGCTCGAGTCCATCCGAACCTGAACTTTCGGCATTTGATTAGCGGTGGCTGCTGAAATTGGATAAAGCCAAATATGTGAAAAACATGGATATAGTCATTGGCTGTATCCATGTTTTCCAGAGAAACTTAGAGCTTTATCCAACTTCAGCAGCCCCAGCTAATCAAATGGCGAACGTTCGGGTTCGGATCGACTCGAACCTGAACCCGGTTCGCTCATCTCTAGTCATTAACTATTATAGTACATTACCTGGTCATCACTAGTCAGACATGTTCATGATCACAGCTTCTGCTGCCCAAAATGGGGCCTGGCTAGAGGGGTGTATGTTTTCCCAAGTTATTTACTAATGTGCAATTCTAGTGCAATTTTTGCCACAAGCTACACAAAAAAGACAAGACTACTTTGCTCTTCTTGTTGGACTTCTCATGCCCACAGGTGCCATGCAATACAACAACACCACCCTCCTCCCTTTTGAGAAGTATTTCTGCAAAAAATTATTGATACAGTCCTGACTTATAACATCTCTCTCAGCTCGGCCTGCAAACTAGCCGTAGTCATTATCATCATCATCATCTTCATCATCACTAAGGGCCCTAATTCACCGGACGATTATCGTTCGCATAATCGTTAACGATAAATGATCCAAACGACCGCTATTACGAAAGACCTGAAATCGTTCGCCCATTTACATGAAAAGATAATCGTTACTTATGATCGTTCTTGCGGTCGTCTTGTCGTCGCTATTGCGTTCGTCACTACTGCGAACGACCAAACGACTTCTTATTCAATGCGAACGATTTGCGAACGAGCAACGATAAAAATAGGTCCAGGTCTTAATAAACGATCAACGATTTCTCGTTCGTCGTTAACTGCTATTCAAACGAACGATTATCGTTTAAATATGAACGATTTAACGATAATCTGAACGATAATCGTCCGGTGGAATAGGGCCCTAAGTCAACAGCGACCATTTCAAACACATAATTATGTGTGCATTTAGACACCACTAGGGGGAACCTTGGAACTTACTAGAGACATTAATAATTGAATTCAGTTGGAGATTTACCCAGTATATCTGTATGCAATAAGCATCTCCAATTGCTGGCAGAATTAATCTGAAATTTCAAGGCACAAATATAATTGAATATTACATACGTAGAGAAGCTGCATATAAAGTGCTCTGTTCCCCCTGTTAATTTTAATGCAGTCGATATTAGTCATGTGCTCACATCATATTTATATCTGCACAGAACCTCATTTATCTCTATGCTTGTAGAGTGAAGATTGTAAAGGGAAGCAGGGGATTAAGAGTTCTGTATAACGAAACAAACAGAACTCTGACATTAGAATTCATTTAGCACAATGTATTGGACTTTATAGGTTAACAGTAAGTAGGTTTACCTACAGGCCTTCAGAAAATCAAAGATAGATATGTAGATACACAGCAACAAATGACACCTCAACTGTGCTACACAGTAACTGCTTAAAGTGACAGCCAAGTCAGTACAGAAAAGGACGTGTGACAAAATGAACTATATCACATATATAGTTATAAATAGATAGGGGGGGCATAGCACAGAATATGATGCACCTCTGAGGCTCCTTCATTAATACTGCTCTGCTAGCAACAGGGCTCATTTTCTACAAGCTATACAAGAAATTCTTGAAATATTAGCGAAAAGTGCAGTGTAGCTTTCTAGGTCACTGGCCATATGCACAAATATGAATAATGATGCTCACCTATACAGGTGCCATATTCAAATAAATGTCATATAACAATACGTTGCACACATGGAAAATTTCACATGTAACACAGGCCTACATTCTCAGTTCTTAACACACTGAAGAATAAGGTGCAGATAAATGTTTGCACCTCTCTATAGAATGTGCTATAAAAGAACTATGAAGAAACATCTGATTACATGTAAAATTATTCTAGTGTGTTTCATGTTAACATCTCATCTCAAGGCTAAAAAGGTTTTTATATATGACTGGGGGGTGGTATAAAACAAAAAAAGAAGTGATACTCGCCTACTCTGATCCCCTGCAGCTGCTGCCCAAACTGGTCCTGGTCCCCGTTTCTTCCTAGTTACTGTAATGTGTTGTCATCTTAGCCAATCAACACATCTATATCAGGCTACAACATATAAGGTCTTAATGCATACACAATGCCTAAACAAACACCGAAAATAGAGAAAATGCAAGACCGAGATTTATAAAAAATAATGTCTTTTATTTAGATATATTGCAAATGAAAAAAATTTCACTAAAATACATATAGTAAGAGCTAGAAGCTAATACATATCCCCAACATAGGGTAGAAGTAGATTACATTACATGGTAAGACAAACCCTTATAAATAAATAAATGCTAGCTGGTAATCCACATTCATATGTACTGGGCACTGGGCATATAACGGACAGGAGATAAATTCACAGTGGAAAATCAAAAGATAAATACAGTCAAGAAAATATTGCACATTACCCATACATGTCCTAAGTACATATGTCCACCTCACCACTCACCCGACGCGCGTTTCGCGTTTTCATTTGCAATATATCTAAATAAAAGACATTATTTTTTGTAAATCTCGGTCTTGCATTTTCTTTATCTTAGCCAATCACTTGCCATGCCTCAGTAAGTTACTGGCTAAGCAGTTCTTTAGGGGACAATGCGTCACTAGAAAAAAGAAAGCAGCAATTGGTGGGGACTGGGAGCCAACAGAATGGCAGCTGTAGGGGATTGGGGTAGGTGAGTGTCACTTCTTTTTTTTATACCACCTCAGGGTATCAATCTCAGCATCTACCTGTAATTCAGATCTCAAAATTCTTCACCTACTAGGTCTCTTAAAGGAGAAGTCCGGGCAGACGGTACTGGGAGTATCGGGGAGGGCAAGGTTAAAACAATGACATGCTCTCACCTTCCCAGCTCCAGCACTGGTGGCCGCATATTGCCGATTTGGTCCCCGGCCACTTTCTGGTCTGAATGGGGACCCAGGACGTGACATGTTGGGTCCACTCAGTCATTCAGCAGCCCAGATAGAACCCAGCTATGGCCGACTGATTTATAGAGGGATACGCCTGTGCATCCCAACAGTGGGTAGGCAGCACAATGTAGAATGGAGGAAAATCATAAATGATTTTGTGTGTCGATTCTATAAACATTACTCACTCTAAGACAGGACAGATCATCAGCACCTCTGTCACCCCTATAAATACCTAATAATGACAATGTTATATTGATAGCCTAGGTCACTCATGGAGCTCAGACGTTGATGAGATATCTGTAAAGGTAAAATATAATCACATAGGAAACTGTCTTACTGACATGCGGCATCTACCTCAATGTAGTAATAGCAAAACTATCAGGAAAAGCCATATACTGTGCAGAATTCATGGCAAAAATGTGAGAAAGAATTCAGGCCTTGCACATAGCGCTGCATCTGGGGGAGTAGCGTCAGCCCTATTCACATAGAAGGGCCAAGCTCATTACTGTGGTGAAATCTCTGTGCATGTTTCCCTGCTTGTCTCAGCCCTTATCCCCTAGTAACAGTGCTCACACATAATGCAATCCAGCCATTCAGCACTATCCATCCAGCCTGTGACCAATCTGCACTGATCCACTTCCACTTCTAGGTCAAATGACAGCTTCTCACACAGACAGTCCTTGTTTAACACTGTTTTATGCCATACCTATTAAAATCCAGTGCAATATTTTCATACCATACATGTAAATGTCACTATAGTAAAAACACGGATTAACAGTCTAGGTTTCTATGCTGCACATATATAAAGCATATTCATAATAATGAACTATGAAGAATCCACCATCTAAAACAGAAAAATAAAATAACAATTCTTAAAATGAAGCACGTCACTGCAGTCACTTTCAATAATGCATTAAGGGATTGCATCTATAGCGTCATTTCCTTCTCTAATTTTATTATTACACTCCCTGTAGCTGTACAAGTGTTCTGATAATAACATGCAAAATCTCTATGGTTTTCCTGAGACTCCATTAGCAGTACGGTAATAATACAACCAGTGTCTGCTGACAGGTCTGCAGGGCAAATGCAGGGGATTGAAAATCTGTGACCCTGCAAGTTATTATCTAGTTGCTCCCATAGCTCAAGGGGCCATTTCTAATAATAACCTTATACTGGGGATCTATTATTTGTATAATTTCCTGCAATATTTGTTAAAAGGCATACTTTAGGCAAAATAATTAAACTGTGCACCTAAGAGAGCGATGGATGGGATAGGGATTCAACTATTGCCAAACTACAGCATCCTTGTGCTACGTACCACCTTTCAGGCCCGTCAAGCAAGGGTGTAGCTATAAAGGGGGCAGAGGTAGCAGCTTCACATGGGACCTGGTGCCTAAGGGAGCCTGAAGATCCCTCAGCCACATCAGAACACACTAATATTATACATGGTACTTGATAGTTTACAGGCCCTGTAACAGATTTTGCACTGGGGTTCATATATATATTTTATATGGATAAAACTGCTCAGGCTGGGGGAACAAACTAAAAACAAATGTACTTACCTTCCACCAATGCTGTCCTGCCATTCAAGCTGCTCAAAGCTTCCTGTTCTCCATCACAACATGCAGGAAATGCTCAGCCTATTGTTTGCTGAAACAGATCATCACTGTGGCCAGTGGGCATTTCCCTTATGTCGGAGCAAAGAACAGGAAGTTCTAAGCAGTGAGGATGACACATGGGAAAAGCATCAGCCAAAGTATCGGAAGCAGGTGAGTATGTCATTTCTTCTCTGTCCTCGAACCCAAGTAGTTTTACTGTCTATATAAAAATACTTACTAGTACAACTCATACAGTTATGTCTCTTGCACTAGTTGTAATGCCTTCTTCACACGACCATAGCATTTAAAAAAAAAAACGTGGATTCATCATACATGGACAGCCCACAAGTATCATGAGTGGTCCAGATTTACAGACCGTAACACCAATAAAAGTCTATGAGAACAGACTATAAATATGGTCAATATAATTGCATGTGTCCCCCCCCCCTTTTTTTTTGCAGTCCAGGCCTCTGGTCAAATGCACAGACCATGAAATCTAAAGTCATGTGCATTGTCCCTTAGGATATAATGGGTCCGATACTGAGCATATCTGCAACTGCACACCATATTTTCTGGACGTGGGTGGGTAGGCTAACACAAGTGTTCCTCTAAAGCAGCTGTAAAAGGAGAACTTTAATTTAAGATAAATGCACAAAAAAAACAATTGGCCATGCACTATTTATCCATGTTAACTATATGTTAAAAATAAAAATTCTCATGATCCATCCTATAATATCAGTCTGACCACAGTGAAAGATAAGCAGGTAAACACAAAATCATAGGCACTGCCAGAAGGAAGGATGGATGGCTTACAGTTGTTCTTCTAGTTACTGAATTAAATATAAGTATTATTTACATTCCTATGTGTAGTACGGACGTGTAACTGTGCATAGACCTCACCTGCGTGGTGTTTTCTCCCTATACTGTCACTGCATATAGGGTCACTCTACTGTAATGTGCATATGGTAGGCACTGGGCTCTGTGGCCCTCTCTGGCCCCTGTACGGGTCCACTTTGGTCCCCTTCCTGTTTTTAATCCTCTGGTAACTAGTAATCCTCTAGCAAGGCTTCTAAAAACACAAAAAGAGACTAAACAACAACAACAAAAACGGCATTTTAGCTCCTGCTTTTTTCCCTCAACAAATCATGTGATTCTTTCTTAATTTGACTTCAGGATTTCTATTGAAGTCTATTGAACAACTCTCTATGAAGTCTATGGGAGGAGAAACACCAGACCATGCCGCAATTTGGATAAACTGTCACTATGCCTGAAAATGCCACAAAAGTGTGAAAAAAACACAAAACACGAAACACAAAAATGCAATGACTCTCAGCTTAACATCTGGCTGCTGCATTTTTGTGCCAAAAAAAAAAAGCAGAGCAGTGATTATAGCGGGGTTTTTTTTGTGTAAAATGCCGAGTGCAACTCCAGCCTAAAAATGTTTTTTTTTAAAAGAAATAATACTATTATGAGGGAAACTTGGCAGGAGTATTTATGGCGACAGATGGCAGGCACTCTTCATGGTAACACTATGAGGACGTACACACATTTAAATTCCCCACAACAGACATGGCAGAAGTTAGGGCCACCAGTTAGGCAAGTGGTGTTTAAAGAATTTACATGTGACAAACTGTAGCTGGAAGAATCCTTCGTGACATTTGGGTTGACTACAAATGTTCGGTGAACTATAGCCAAAAATGCCGACCAGGCAGTGAATGTTATAGTTGTGAATTGTGTCTTTCATTGCGTTCAGCACTGTTCAGGAGTGTATTTCATTATTTAGTTTGCACTGAGATGCTTCACCATTATTTGGCATCTACATAGTGACTTAACTGGTCATTATATGGTAATATGTGTAGTGGTACCGTTAAGTTAGGTCACAGAATTCTAGGGCTAAGACCTGACAAAAATGTGTGCAACTATAATGCCCCAGTTGCTCCCAAATCCTAGCAACACCCTTGACTACACCTAAAGCTGTTATTGTACACTATGGATGTCATGATTACTGCTCATCATTCTGAGCCCCTTCCAAATCTACTATGGCTGACCACACCCTGCTGGTGCACTTTGCCTATTTAAAGCGACTCTGTACTCACAATCCCCCCCCAAAAATAAAAAATAAAAAAAAAATGCTAGTACTGTCGGATAGCTGCTTTTGGTGGCCTGGAGTGTCTTTGCCCTAGGCTTGCACTGCCTCTCTGTCCCTCCTCCCCACCCTCTTCATCATTAGGAATGCCCCAGGCAGGATTTCTCCTATCCATCACTTGTCTGAACACTGCACATATACCCTAACAATCCAACACATTTGCGGTGTTCAGAAAATAGATGATTAGGAGAAAGCCTGCCTGGGGCATTCCTAATGGTGAAGAGGGTGGGGAGGAGAGACAGAAGGGTTTTGCTGGCCTAGAGCACAGACCCTCTAGGCCACGCCAATTTGACACAGGGCTGCAAGTTTAAAAGTTGTTTTTTAGGACAATAATTGAATCACATGCCGAAAAGACCCCAGAACAGATGGATTAAAAGCAGCTATCCCAAGGTACAAACGGTTTGGGGGGGGGGGGGGATTGTGGGTACAGAGTCACTTTAAGCACCTCTTTACCAGTTCTCATTGTCTGAGCATTAGATTTGTGCATCATGGTTTGCAAAGGTGTTTTTATTATGAATTAAAAAAGGTTTTAATTCAAATACTCTCTATTTTGAGAGCTGGGTCTTTAATTGTCTCTGAATAAAATGGTTATGGTACCGTTTTCTGTGCATTCGAGGGCATGTTTATTACAGATGCAAAGCCTGGGAAATGTCATCTGCTCACATGGCCATTTAAAGCAGACGCCAGCTAGGCTGCACTCGCCTGTGCCAGATTGATGTATAGATTGATAGACAGAAAGGATGAAATCATTTGACAGAATCCCCCACTTGCCCATGGAAATGCTGGATTTCTGTATTGCTCTGAATACAGCACAATGTGCCTGCATCAAATCATTTGCCAAATGTGTTCCATTTTAGTAATTCATAGATTTAAAACGGCATTCTGAACAGGGAAGAGAGACTCTCAATCACTTGTAGCCTATAAATAACTCAGGGACATAATGGGAAGATTACAGGCCAAATAATAAGGTCTGTTTGGTGCATATGTGCTATTAAGTGATTGGCTAGTAATTTGATGAGCTTGGCTTTGGGAAATGAAGAAAACATTAACATAATGTTAAGATTCACCCTTAATCAAGAAAAGTGCTAGATAGAGATGAGAGAATGGTGGCTTTCTTACAGAGATCGGAGCTGAAACCATATGGTAGGTGGGAGTACAGCTCGATTCCCCTTATGAAACAACAGATATAGCCCTTGAATCATAGTTTATCTTTAGCTTAAAAAACATAATGCTGCATATTTTATAGTAGACTTTAGCTTCATCTATGACTATATGATTGTGTTAATAGGGAGGAACCCTTCTACTAGGTTATACCTGCCATAGAGGAGACCACACTCAACCACCCTCACCAACACCTCATTTCCAATTTCCAATAACACCTATTTCTAAATGTAGAAATTATAGACTATTCAACAAGGGTTGTGCCACCATAGACACTGGTGACATATATTGTGATCCCGCATGGAACGTCATTACTGCTTATTTAGAAGCAGGTACAGACTGATAATTGTCATGGTCCCAAATATTAATGTCTCTTTTATCTCAGTTGTGTGTATAGAATGCACTGTACACAAAGCATACACAATACTACTTTATAGGTCATCTGGGTATTGCAGCTCATTGAAAATAACTACAGTGGGCATTAGGCATTAGTTATATAGGGTTGTGTCTAATTTACACACCTTATATCTTGGTGCTATACGGCATAACTGAACCAAAAGTATGCCCAGATTCATGTTGAAAAGCCCTATCTTGCCAAAGGCTTAAGGCCCAATTACACGCAGTGATTATCAGACATATTCGGGTGATATCGGCTGTTACAGCTGATAATCGTCTTGTGTAATAGAAGACAACAATCAGGCAACATGCACAATGTTGGCTGATTATTGTCTTTCAACACGTCAAAAAATCAACGATTAGGATAGCAGCGATCTGCTGCCGTCGCTCCATGGAACAGGAGCAGCGGCAGCAGACTGCTATCTTCTATGGGCTGCCCGGACGGTCTAGCGATCACTCAGCAGCCCCTCCACAGCTCCTCCCCCCCCCCCCCGACTCTTACCCACTCGCTGCTGGCGCGTGTAATAGCACCGGCAGCAATCAGGGAACGAGGAGCAAGGGAGCGCTTATCTGACAGGTCGGTAGCGCTCACTTGCTCTCTCTCGTCGCCCTGTGTAATAGGGCATTTAGTCACACAACTAAAACCTGCTGATAGATCTGCTTTAAAGAGGTTTATCCAGAATTAACAAACCACCACTCTTATCCTCAGGTTGTGGGTGGAATTACAACACTGCTCCATTCACTTTAGTAGAGCAGAGCTCCAATTTCACATACAAACTGAGGACAAGAGTGGCGCTGAGAAAAAAAGCAGCTATGTTTTTATAATCGTGAAAAACCCCTTTACTTCTTCCAATGGAGGTGCCCAATAATGGATTTTAGACTGTTAACCATTTCAGTCCCTAAGATGCAACAACAGTTATTGGATACATTCATTCAGTGACTAATTCACCAAGTAATGGGATGTTCATATGATATTTTTACCCTGCATTTAGCATGTACATTGGCAATGTTCTCAACGTACTTTCCAAAAGCTTTTAAAGGGGTCCATTGACATACAGAGAACAGGAAAGTGTCCTCTTGGCCTCCATCCTGCTTATATGGATCAGTATACTGCAAAAGATTAGGAAAATTGCAGAAGATGACACTATCCCTTTGAATATTATGCTTACAAAATGGACTTACTAAACAATACCATGTTAGCCTAGGGGAGTTGGATACCAATGTATGGCATCTGTCAGACACATCATGAGCTCTGTGTTAGCTTTTTAGGGTGTATATTATAAACTGATGCCATGTGTGATGGATCTGCTAAACGGATGCCTGACAGTAATGGACAAAGGCATCTGCATAATGGATAAGTCATGAAACATCTCACGATACCGTGGTGTTCACTGCGCACGCTGGCCTTGAGCAGCGAGGATGGATAACTCATTGCACAGGGACAGTTACCAATACAGTGTACTAAGAGGGCAGAAAGCAAGTATGTATACTCAACCTATACAGTACAGAACCACTGCAGGACGTGTCCACTAGCAACCAGGTGATATAAACACTTCATGGGGTAATTTAGAGGGTCATTCTACACTACAGGAAACTGCTTTTTCCCCCCAAAACTTCAAACTAATTTCACAAATTATATTCATTTTAAAAAAGCAAAATGGGCATGGGGGCAATGAGATAAGTAGAAGGGTTCTGGAGAAGACACCAGGGGGGACATTTACGAAGCCTACATCCTGGGCATACGCCAGGGAGAAGGCACAGAGTCGCCCCTACTCCCTGCCGTATGCTAGCCGTATCCCCGGCTTGCCCGATGCGCAGGAAGGGGGGGAGGGGGTGCGGCAAGGCAGGGAGGAGGCGTGATGACTTAAATCATGATACAAATCTACACCGGCTGTAAGCAGGTGTAGGTTTAATGCGCAGAGCCTGTGCGGGTGCAGGACAGGCTGGGTTTACTGAGAGGTGTGTGCCTCTTAGTAAATTTGGCTGAGAAAAAGGGGGTGAGGCTTTATTTAAGACTGGCATACGAGTACGCTGGTCTTTATAAATGTCCTCCCATAAGTCTATGACAGTCCAATAGTGGTGAGGTCTGCTTGTTGGTTGCAATCCATACAACACAGTGAAATTGTTAAAGGGGTACTCCGGCGGGGGGCACTTTTTTGATGGGACCGGGGAGGGGGTGGCTGAGGAAAAAGACGTCCACTCACCTCCCCGGTTCCAGCGGCGGGTCTCGCATCGCGGCACTCCAGTCCCCGGTTCCCAACCGCTTCCTGGTGTCTGACGCCGCCCGAGACGCTCCCGGGGGACCGGAGCGCCGCGATGCGGGACCCGCCGCTGGAATCGGGGAGGTGAGTGGACGTCTTTTTCCTTAGCCACCCCCTCCCCGGTCCCATCAAAAAAGTGCCCCCCCCCCCCCGCCGGAGTACCCCTTCAAATCCAGGATGTAATTTGTAATCTGTGAGCCTATTATTTTCAAATATAGGGGGGTGGAACCAACATTTATGGAATACCCCTTTAAAGGTGCAGACCTATAGCATCCAATCATTGCACAGCTTTCATTTTGCTACAAGCAAGACAGGTTTCCTTTTCGACAGGTTGACAAATCTCCCTAACAGGTAGCTTTAAGCAGCATGAGCATTGTACGAGGAAAGTGACGCATTTGCATAGACACGTTAGACAAATAGCACTTCTTGGCTGTCCTGCTTTACACCAATGCCTTGAACCAAAATAATAGCACATACCCTTTTTATGAGGCATAGGAAGTGTCTGAGCCCATGTGCACACAGTGTATTTTTGCCAATATTTTTGGACCGTAAAAAAGTCAGTCAATAGAACTCAAAAGTAAAACAGTCATTATTGATCACAATTGGGAGGATTAACTAACACTGCTGTTTTTCGACACTGGTCATTAGTAAAATCTTTCTTTTGTATGTTTCGGCATGTTTATTAAAGGCGGCCAATCATGAACAAAGCAGTCATAAACCTATACATACACTAAAATAAAACATGTAATACTGTGATCACAATCCGCTTACCTCATCTACCCTGAAAGGCTAATTTATTTACAGTGTGAAAAATTAGCTTTTGATTTTTGGGGGGAGATGAGGAAAGCACATTACGATCACTTATATGTTTGGATTATTGCTTTATTACACTATATACAGTACATAGATTTATTGCCATTTTGGTGGTGACTGGTTCCCTTTGAGAGGTTCAATCCTCTTAATAAATTTGCCTGTGCATAAGCTGTCCCTGCACCACAATGTGACATCTATATCAGCTCTAGCCTGGCGTAGATCTCCATTATGATTTAAGCCATTGTGTAAACTGAAGTAAATTTCACGGACAACCATAGTGCAGTGACTATTCCCCTTCTATTATCATACTCTGCCCATTTTTTCACACAGTTATTGGGTGTTGCAATTAATTTATTTTTTTTACACCGGAAACCTAACAAAAAGTCAAAATTTGACTTTCATCTCATTGACATACTCTTTTTTTTGGCCGATTAGGCCAGAAGCACAGTCATTTTTAAGTGGATATTTCCAGCCATTAAAACATTTTCTCAGCTGTTTTCATAATTCACCTGATTTTTTTTTATGGTTGAAATTACTAGCTGTAAGCATGGTTTGAACATGGCATGAAATGGAAAATTTGTCGCATGGCACGTACACCAATTTATGGTTTCATTTAAGCAGAATTCTGGCACATTTTCCTAAGTATTTCTGCCTTTGCAGTAATGGCACAGCACAAGTATCCAGGCTCCTAATGTCAGGGTGCACATAAATGTGGTTATTTTTATTAATTCACAAAGTCTCCATGAAGAAAATAAACAAATGCATATTAAACCCAGAGAGGAAGCGGAGGATGACCCCGTCATATTTATGGCACCGTATTAATTAGCGGTGTAAGATGCAGAACAAATACATCCAGAGAGTAAACAGGGAGATCAAGGTTTACTGGAGCTCTTTATTATTGGCCTCGCTGTTGTTGTGAGCAGATGATTAGCGGTAATCTCTGCCATGAAATACAGCAGAATATGTGCTAGCTTGCTGTTATCTGCCGTTATACCAACAGATGCACATTTACAATAAAGAGGATCTTTTTCACACGTGCTGCGTGTACAGACAATAGGGCACCCCAAAGCTAGAATAAAAATGGGCTCCCCTCCTGAGCTGTTCACAGTGCCACACAAGCCAAACAGGCACATCATTACCCTCTTAAAGGGAACCTGTCACCTACTGCTCATTACACTCTCTGACAGCAATACGCAGTAGTGACAGACAAGCCCAATGTATGAATATGCTGTAGCTTTATCATACTTATGTTTTATTAGTCACAGCACTAGTCAGAGCCCACCATATTCATAATTTATTACTGGCTACAGAGATGCATTTTGACCCTGGGTTCCTGGCAGGCGCTTACAAAACAAAAAATAGCTCTTTAGGGCTATGTTCACATACCATCAAAATGACACACCATCATTCGTATAAGTCTACACTGCATTTTTGCAATCCATTTTTTTTTTCTTAAAAAAAAAAAAACGGATCAAAAAAAGGATGCATTTGTGCATTGTAGATCAGTTTTTCCATTGACTTCCATTATGATAAAAAACGGATCAAAATTAATCCGTTTTTTTAATGGACACAAAATTAGGTCACCTGGTTTTTGTGTATGTTAAAAAAAATGGATCTGTTTTTATCCATTTTTAAAAAAATGGAAATCAATAGAAAACAGATCAAAATGGATGCACACAAATGCATCCTTTTTTTAATTATTTTTTTGCAAAAAAAGAATGAAAAAAAAACGGTTTGCAAAAACGCACTCAGCCTAATAACAGTTGTTACGAAATAATGATTGTTATTTGCTGTTAAATGCTGTCAGTCCAATAAAAATGGACGGTGTGAGAACACAGCCTAGATCAGTAAGTCTCTAATATTCACCATTAATGTTACTGTGTGTACAATTTGATGTGCTGTGTACTGGCCTGTAACCACGCATACATACCTTCAACCATATGAATAGGAGTCTACAGCAGCACCATGCCGACAGTAGGCATAAATTCCATTTTATGATTATAAAGCTTGTTTTGTACATCATCATTGTGATTTGACAAAGTGCCTAATGGCATGAAATGCGTTGACTGCATTTTTCTAATTTTATTTACAATAAATGATTTTGGTTTATTTTGAATGCGCTTGTAATTCAGTGATTATCTCATCCAAGAGAGAACAGCCCACATAGACTGTGCTGGAACCGGCTATATATACCCACTTTTTTCCACAAATGGGGGCCGTGTATGGTCTCTTCTGCATGCACATACATATACACAGTAATAGCAATATTGTCACCCAGCCAGGGCTGGACTGGGACTGAAAATCAGCCCTGAAACTCATGCCCCTCCAGCCCACATATCATATCACACTGTGTCCTCAGGTTCTGTTGTGTGGTATTGCAGCTCAGTTTTATTGGCTTGAATAGAGCCAAGTTGTAATAACATAAACAGCTTAAGGGCAAGTTTTTGGAAGATAGCAACTACTATTTTTCCCTTTTCCCAGACTATCTCTGCCTACAAATAAAGGCCATATAGGAAATAAACTTTTAGTCATTACAAGGTGTCGGCAGCTTATGTAATCCCCTATAGTGGGCTCCCCTGTGCAGCAGTCCTTATATAGCATGGGCCTCCCCTGCAGCCGCGAAATAATATAGCCCCCCTCATAATATAGATGCCCTTTGCAGTCCCACATAATATACACCTCCCCACGTATTGTATCCTCACATAGCATAGCTCCCCTTGTAGCCCCAAAAACAAAGTATAGCCCTCTTGTAGCCCTGACATAGTATAGCCCCCACATGTAGTATAGGCCCCTTTGTAGCATCCAGATAGTATAGACCCCTTTGTAGCCAGAACATAGTATAGTCCCCAGTGAAGCCCCCACATAGAATAACCCCTATATAGTATAAGTCCCCGTTTAGTCCCCACATAGTATAGGCCCTGGTCTGTAACCCCAACCCCAAAGCATAGGTCCCCTGTGTAACTTGCCCTGTGCAGCAGCATTCTTGTAAAAAACAAAACAAAACAAAATAAAAGTATTCTCACCTCTGCGGATCCAGGAGCACCTCTCTGTTCTGAGGCACCAGTACCATTAGCTGCTGTAACAAGTCCACTAAGCTTCTGGGACAGGCCGCCTGATGCACAGCGGCCCTGGAAGCTCACAGCTCCAGCCCCGCTCGCCTGCATTTCTCTCCACTCCTGCTCAGTGCTGTACATGTAATGGCTGACGTAACAGGTCCGCGAAAGAGGAGAGAGGTGCAGGTGCATGGAGCTGGAGCTCAGTGGACTTGTTACAGCAGCTAATGGTATCAGAGGCCCCTGCTTTTAAAGGGGCAGAGCGGCCTTGAAGAGCTCTGGTGGAGCTCTGGTGGACACTGCGCGATTGAGGTGGGGGAACGAGTGGGACTGGTAGTGTATGTTCCGGAGGGGCCCAAGTCGCCCCGGGCAGAGTGGCAGGCGGCCCTCCAACTGATAATCTGGGCAGTCCAGTGGGCATTTGCCCGGTCCACCAGATTATCAGTCTGGGCATGCACCCAGCATTGGGTGATCAGGGAGATATGGCAGACTCCATGCCAATGGCACACACAGTGCACAGCTATGCAGGTAGCTGATGTAAGTTTGACCAGACTAAAGCATATCTATACACAACAGACACTCTGGTGAAATCAACGTGCCTGTCACTACTGTCACTTCATTTTAATAACGTTGTAAGGACAGCACATTTACTTCCCTCTATTGTTAGCTAAGGTTACAAGGCTTGTGGGAAAAGAAATCTTAGTAGAGGGTCACAACATCATAGACCCCACAGATGTGGCAAGGTTGTCTTGCGCACTTGCCAGGTTGCCTTGTGCACTTGCCTTTCCACACTTGATGAAGCAGATGAGCTCAATAGCCTTGGAAATAGTAGTCGGTTCAAGAACGCTTCACATAGGCCTCGTAGGTGCAAAGCTTCATAGATTTTATTACCCAATGCCTCTGATCTAAACAGGGTTTTTCTTTGTCTGAAATGAGTTATACTCTGCTATCTATTTATATAACTGGCTTGTGAATGTTATGAGTCATAGACCCTAAAAGAATACATGTGAAAAGGAAAGGATGTGATGTTTTTGGTAAATATTAATAGAAATACTGCCACTACTCATACTACTACTACTACTTCAGCTAATAATAGTAGAACACATATAACTAGAAGTTAATAAAATTATTTTAAAATAATACTTCTGGAGCAGAATAATGGTAATTAGATATATTTTTAGGGTACAAACCCACTTGGCGGGTCTGCAGCATGTCTCCTTGCTGCGTTTTTGAAGCGAGACTCGCTGCAGATCCCAGCCCTATACTTTTATTAGCAGAGAAACTCGCAGCAGGGATGTACATCCCTGCTGCGATTTTGTCTGCAGCCCTCCCCATTAACCCCCTAGCCGCCGGACATTATACATTACCGGGTCCCCGTTCCTACTTGCTTCGGGGCTCCCGATGTCTTCACGGCCCGCCCGGCCAATCAGTGCGCTGCGGCAGGGCAGCGCACTGATTGGCCGGGCATGTACATCCCTGCTGCGAGTTTCTCTGCTAATGAAAGTATAGGACTGGGATCTGCAGCGAGTCTCGCTGCAAAAACGCAGCAAGGAGACTCGCTGCAGACCCGCCAAGTGGGTTTGGAGCCTTAGGGTATAAACCCACACACCATATATGCAGCGTATTTACTGCTGCGATACGCAGCAAACTCGCAGCAAACTCGCAGCAGATTAGATCTAAATAACTGAACACAGCATCAAATCTGTACCAACAAATCTGCTGTGTATTTGTTGCTTATCTGCTGCGTATACGGTGTGTGGGTTTATACCCTAAATATTTCACTAAAGAGTAACAGATAATCATTCATTATTAGAAAACAATCATGTTCACTATAAAAAATAATCTTATAACCATCTTAATCATGCCACCGTATATATAGGAATGGCTCTCAGATGGTATCCTGACAATTACATATGTGTGGCGTACAGCCAAAACATGGTGTAAATGTCCCTTATACGGATGACCAAAAGTACAAACATAAAAGACCGTTGGTAGAAAGATCACCTGGTCCATCTAGTCTGCCCTTATTATCTTAGGATAGATATATGTTTATCCCAGGCAGGTTTAAATTCAGTTATTGTAGATTTACCAACCACATCTGCTTGAAGTTTGTTCCAAGCATCTACTACTCTTTCAGTAAAATAATATCCTCTCATGTTGTTCTGATCTTTCCCCAACTAACCCAAGATTGTGTGCCCTTGTTCTTGTATTCAGTTTCTTATTAAAAAACAACAAAAAAACAACTAGAGCTCTATACAGCCGGATCACAATCATCCTCTTCCTACTGGTTATACTTCTAGCTATACAGCCCAGCATACCATTAGCTTTCCCTACCACTGGTGACTCATTCTGAGGCTGTCAGAAAACACTACCCCTAAATCCTTCTCTTCTAAAGTCTTTGCTATCAAAGAGCTGCCAATACAATATTTTTTCTTTTTGGTTCTTTTGTGATGTCACTGGTAATCAGCTGATCATGGGGCCTCTAGCGATCTCCCTAAATGGGTTATGCAAGATCAGAAAAACATAGCTGCTTTCTTTAAAAATCAGCACTAATCAGTACTTGTTATTACAACTCGGCTCCATTCACTGCACTGGAATTAAGCTGAAATACCACACCCAACCAGAAGACAAGAGTGGTGCTATTACTAGAAGAAAGCAGCCATGTTTTTCTAATTCTGGATGACTCCTTTTATTTGTGGGAGGAACCAAGTTAACTGTTCAATTCCCCTGCAGCGCCGCCTCAGGAGAAATGAGGCATTACACAGTGTCCACTGAAATCAGATGGCTGTGCCTAGAACACATGGACATGTTGGGTCTTCCAAAGAGAAAGATACATTTAATGGCCACTTTAATAAGTAAGGGGGCATTGCTTTTATTTACTCAGCATTCTCTAATATTATATTAGAAAATGTCTCCTATAAATCACACATCCCTTTCAGCTGTGCACTGCCAACATTTTCTGCTTGGGTTCAGCAATATGGAAGGAAACAGACGTCATATGAGGTTGTGCAAAAAGAGGCCTCAGTTTTATCATTCTTAGTACATTATCAGCATCCCTTGTGTCTATTATTCTGCCATACATGTATGTCTTACACGCTGATATTCCATACTAAAAACAGAGGCTAATAAGCCCATTAATCAGGCAGCGAACATGGATCACTGACCTCTATGGCAATAATTTCCTCACATACACGCATGTTGTGACTCACTGCTACAGATTGATTGTGACATGAATAGTGCACAAAGCCCAATGGCGTTCTAATCTCCACATCCGCTCTGCTCTTACGAATTGGCATAAATGGCAGCTGAGAGTAGATCCAGAAATGCCAATGTGCATGTAGCCTAGGGTGGTAAAATACATTACTGTGATCAGAGATTACATTTACTGTTTAGGGTCTTACGCAAACAAATCACATTCGGATTGGCACCATTGGTTAAATCTACAAGGACAACGTCTGAATATAATTTTCAGCAATAATATATACAGAATGTGTCATGTCAAGTATGTCGCCAAAGTGAAATGTGCTCAATCTCCTTTTCCCAGTTAAATCCATTGTTCAGAGAGAAGGGAAAATCAACAGCGTACATGCACGTTGTGATAACAGTATAGCGCCAGCTATAGAAACAAGGTCATTGCCAGTCCTGAATAAATCAACTCTTGTTCATGTACATAAAGAGTATAACTAAAGTCGTATTAAAATCCAATGAGAAATGCCTAAAGGAAGCTAGAGAGGATGGCTGCTTTGGCATGGAATAAGTGAAACAGCTTTGGATCACAACACACCGGCTGAGTCTTTATGTCATGTTGCCTGTGTCTGAAGTCTGGTCGCAGACTGATTTATTAGCCTTGTGCCAGGAAGGTCTGCTTTCTCTCTTTTAATTGCATTGTAGCCCAAAGGAGATTTATTAAATCAGCGGAAGCTGCTGAACGCCGGCCGCCGACATTTCATTTGTTGTTCTTTTGAAAGTTTAGATCCTTAGAAGCAGAATCTGCCTTGTACGGAGTAGTCCTTTATTTCAGAGTGACCTGGTAAAGTAAAACTCAGCATAAAGTGGAACTCCACAGGGAATAAATAATTGCTTTTCTTATTTTAGATAATGGACAAGAGTCCAAAAGACCCACCTGGATTTTGGTGGATAATCCAGCATTATGTGGTAGAAATGAGATGAGGATATGAGGAAAAGATGAGTAAGATCTTGATATGTTATTTAAAGATTTGTCTGTTTTAAATCTCCTATAAAGGAAATCATGTTCAGCAGCACCCTTGTAAATGAAGCGCTGTTCTGGAGGAACAACTATGTCAATGCTTTACAAAGATACAGTAACTGTGCGATTCTTAATGTGGTGGCACTGCAGAAGAACTAAAGACTTGCTAATCGGTTCCCTTGAGGCTATGGCAATGTTCCTACAAAATGACGGCGATCCAGAAAGACGGCCATCATTTTCTCGTTGTGGGAACTATAGGTTATAGCCTTTTACTTGGGGTCTTTGCAACAGGGTAACCTGTGTTCACCTTTATCTTGAAGAACTCACCTAGCAAAACGTATGGTCCAAAGCAGACAACCACTTTCAATTTCTCAAAAAATCTAAATATACTGGCTATTGGGGAAAGAAGGCCATTCAAGTGAATAATCAACTTTTAACACCTTTTAGCTCCAAAGTTGTATGCTCAATAGCATTGTATGCACTTAACATTTGCTGGGCAAGACAGAAGTGCACCCAACCCAGCAAGTATATATGACAATTACTGAGAGGCAATGCGTACATCAGATAGTTGGGAGAACTTTCATTGGTGTTGTGAACAAGGCTCTAAGCTGAAATGTGTCAACATTGCACTTTATTGCTAATATATTTGCTTGTGGATTTATGGAAATAAAAAAGCTGTTTTTACAATGTACTGATGTGCAGGAGCTTCCACTTTAACATTCATTGGGACTGGTGCAAGAGTCCAAAGTTCTGCAAAAGCTGTAAGTAGTTATATGCACAGTACAGTGTATGTATCACCACTTACAGTATGTACACTTTGCTTGTCTGGATCATGGTTGCGCTGCCATGCTCAAATTGGTAGTGACTGTGGTTTTAATTAAATTCTGACATACTAGCATACTTAAAGGCTATAGGAATTGTTACTTGGTTTCCTTAATGCAAAATTAAGCAACTTTCTGAATAGTTTTTTTTTTTTATTATTAGAAATCTGCTATTATGTAGCTGCTCCCCAATATTAGAGATAGCAGTGGGGTAGGGTTACATAGCAGTATAAAGTTTGGACAGAAGGAAGAAAATGCTTTATGGATGGCTCACACTGGCTGAACATGGAGAGGAAAGCACACGAAAGGCAGAGTGCAGGAGAAAGTGTCTTTTGCTACATAATAAGTAAGAAGAGGGGTCTACGACCTTTACCACAGACAAGTAAAACACTTCTGCCTCCTTTATTATTCAAATAATTTTTAATTGTTTAAAGACAGACAAAAACCCCTTTATTCTGCACTGCATGTATAGTCTGTTATGCCTGAGATGCTATAGCCAATCACTTACATGAGTGGTATCTTCCTGCATATATAGTATGTGCCCACTGAGACCAACAGCATCAAAACATATAGGGGGATATTTATTAACAAATCTAAAAACATGATTTTGTCAATGATGTTTTGGCATAATTTCCAATCTAATTTGTTTAGTCAAATTTATGTAAATTGTCTAATAGCATAGTAACTGTGTCTTAAAAATAATGGTCTTTTAATTAGTCTAATAAATTCACCTGGTTCGGAGCAGACGTAGCGATGCGCCAATATATGCGACTTTTAAAAAAATTGAGCAGTTAATAAATTTAGCTAAAAAAGAATTCTGGCGCACTTTCGATCTAATTAACAACAAAAAATCTAATTCAAAAAGTCGCATCTAATTTGGATAGTCTTGTCTAAAAAAGCTTCATAAATTCATATTATATTTGTTTTGAGCGCAAAATAGATATATTAGACTAAAAATAGGCGCAATTAGGTTGATAAATGTCCCCCATAGATTCTACAAGGAGAGCATAGAAATATAGCAATAGCACTGTGGTTTAAACTGTATTGTGGCCCTTTCTTGTTCTTTTGGGTTTAATATTATAGGTTCCATGTCCCAGGTATCATGTCTGTCATCTGGTTAAAAGCTCCTGCGGAGGATGGACATGTTTAACATCCATCATGAAACCTGTCTGGATATTTTGTTCTTGTGTGTTTGATTCTCTGACAAATGATCAAGGACATTGTTGGTTCTTTTTCCATTAGTGTGAAAAAAGGAAAGCTGTGAATGGTGAAGAGGGTATCCTGTCTAGTATTCTAGTGAATATCTGTCAGATTTAGCCACTACACAAGATTTTTTTTTATCCTCACTGCGCTCCAAAACAAGGTTATTTTATAGATTTCATCCACCTAATATGGTTTCTAAGCAGTGCTAAATCATTTTATATAAATCATAACTTTGCTGTACACAGAGCTGTACCTGGATATTAGGTAAAAACTACAACTATAACATTTAGCAGATAGCTCATGATATTAGAAGTAATCAGGATTACAATTACATTAACATTCAAAAAAAGTGAAATGATTGCCTATTCTGGAGGTTAGGTTCCCCAACCATTGACGAAATGAAGGCTCTGCACTCTAGAGTGCTACACCCCATCAAAGCAGCTCATCTGTACATGTGACCATTCCTGGTTCTGGAGGCTGGAGTCCACCCAATTCCAGAGAGTACTGGCACACCATGACTGCAGCTCATCCGTATGTGAGACCATTCCTGGTTTTAGAGGCTGAGGCCAACCCACTTCCAGAGACTGCCCCTCCCGATTGCAATATCTTGTCTGCATAGGTGACCATTCCTGGATCTGGAGACCACCCAATTCCAGAGAGTGTTGGCACACCATGACTGCAGCTCATTCGTATGTGTGACCATTCCTGGTTCTAAAGGCTGGGGCCAACCCAATTCCAGAGACTGCCCGTCCCCATCACAAAATCTTGTCTGTACAGGTGACCATTCCTGGTTTTGGAGGCGGAAGCCAACCCAATACCAGAGAGTGCTACACCCCATCACAGTGGACTGTCTGGTTTGTCAAAACTTTTAGAATTCTAAGTACTACCCAGTATTATTTTACTAGAATAGCAGTGGTTATCCTTTCCTGTTCTCAATGTGGTAATAGAGGGTATACACTGTTTACATGTGCAAACATATATAAAACAATCTCTCAGCATGTATTTCATCCACTAGGAGGCCTATACGGAAGTGAGTATATAAGGCCAAACATGTTTTCCTCATTACCCACACTAGCTATGTACCTATACCAGCTGTATACATATACATATCTTTCTCCAGGCTCCACTTCTAAAGAGAGTAGGATGTGGCTGATCAAAATGCACAGACATGCTCACTTCATTATAATACAGTAGTGCATTATAAGACCAAAGAGCAGTGGACATACCAAGCCACCTACACCACCCACCACCAGAGCTGTACTGTGTAACTAAGAAACGCTCTATGAGAAGGCAGAAAAGACAGATGTATACTCTCCTATTCAGAAAATGAGAAAATGTATTTATTTTATATAGTGTATATGGCTTTCACTGCATGAAGTTTAGATGTCTCTCAATAAGTATAGCATAGAGCTGGGAAGAGGAAACAGAGCACATACTGTATGTTTATAAAAGTATATAACAAATTAAAAGGGGTATCATACTTTTTATGATTGATGGCATATAAAAAAGATATGTAATTAACATGTAATGAATGTGGATCCAACCACTGGGACACCTCGCAGTATTGGGAACAATGGGGCTGCAGTGCTCCAGTTTCAAATGGGTCAGTACACCGGTCAGAATGGGTCAGCGTCTGGTAAAATCATAAAGGGGCACTGTTATTCTCTTACAGCCATTTCTGTGGACCAACACCAGTCATAATGGTGTTATAACATCCTAGGAATATGATAAATCTTGAACCACTGGAATACATAATTTGTGTGTGTGTGTCCTTTTCAAACCCAGAGAATGTATATGTATATATATATATATATATATATATATATATATATATATATATATATATATTTATTTTACTACAAGGGTTCTTCTAGGTGTGCTGCTAGTGTTATCTGCCCCTGCTGCTTACCCCTCTCTTTTCCTGCTCATCTTGTTTCCTTGAACTAAGATTGAGAGGATCTGCAGCTGCATCCCCCTCCTCCATTTCTATTCTAGTTTGTGACTGTTGAAAAATTCTTTAAGGATTGAAAAGAAACATTGAGTGAACATGTATACAGAGCCTGCGGGCATAGAAAGGAGAAATGAAGGAGGCTGTGAAGTGAGAAGATGCTACTTTGCTCCATCTTGATATATTACAAATTTTCCTAGATTCATTTCTACTACTGACTTATATAAAGCAAGAATTTCATACCAGATATTAGACATGGTCAACTTTCACTGTAGGATGGATGTTTACACCTTTACCTTATTCTAACAAATTTGTTCAGATATTTAATTTTATTGGCAATATAATTCAATGGAAACAACCTGGGTAATGTTGAAATCAATCGTACTGCATATATATATATATATATATATATATAATTATTTTTTTTCAAAAGTCCTGCAATATTTTTTATATATTCCATCATTGGTAGAGAAGAGTGAACCTGTGATTGGTAGCGTGCAGAACTTGATTATCGGTGGCTGAAGAAGTTGGATGCAGCCCTAGTGCTGCCTGAAAAACATGGATATAGTCAAAGGCCATAGGCTGTAACCATGTTTTTCAGGACTTCCTAGGGCTGCATTCCACTTCTTAAAGGAGAAGTCCAACGAAAATTTTTATCAAAGTATTGTATTGCCCCCCAAAAGTTATACATATCAACAATATGCACTTATTACGGGAAATGCTTATAAAGTGTTTTTTTCCCTGCACTTACTACTGCATCAAGGCACTTATTACGGGAAATGCTTATAAAGTGTTTTTTTCCCTGCACTTACTACTGCATCAAGGCTTCACTTCCTGGATAAAATGGTCACAGGGCACTGGAGGGACACTGAGCATCCCTCTGCCATCATCCGCTCCAGCAGCCACAGCCGGCAGAGCTCTGGGAGTCGGGTCGTGACATCACCATTTTATCCAGGAATCCTTGATGCAGTAGTAAGTGCAGGGAAAAAAGCACTTTATAAGCATTTCCCATAATAACTTTTGGGGGGCAATACAATACTTTAATAAAAAATTTTGCCGGACTTCTTCTTTAAGCCACCAGTAATCAAATGCCAAACTTGAGTGTGCTTGAGGTTCGCTCATCTTTAGTCAACGGCCGTTAATGCATTTAAGCCGGGTTCACACTGTGTATAACACTGGCCGTTCTGTAACCAGGCCGGTGTTACTGAAGACCATTGTGGCTGGTACTGCAGAATCGACCAGATGATCTTCACTTCTGGTAAATTCGGTTGCGGGCGCACCCGTGTGCCTGCGTCTTAATTCACCGATGCACACAATGGAGCGTGCGGCTGGAGCCGCACACTGCATTGTGTGAACTGATAGGTTCTCTTCAGCCGCTATACAATGAATAGCGGCCGCAAAAAACTGACATGTCAGTTTTTCGTGCGGCCGGATGGAATCTATTCATTTCAGGATTCTATTAATTTCAATACAACGTATGTTTTGTATAAATCACGGCCGTTGTTGCAAACTGCAACAATGGCAGTGATTTATACAAAACATATGTTGTGTGAACATGGCCCTTCACTGGGAAATATATTGGTTGTAACTTCTCTTCCCTTTAGCCAAGATATAAGGATCCTGACCTGTGACCCTATTCTAGTAACTCAGAATTGACTAAAAGGTAAAAGAAAATGGATTTGTAAAAATGCTATGAATTTTTTTTTTACAAGTGAAAGAAGGGTGAAAAAAGTGTATGTGAAGAAGGTCGGACAGAGATTATATTATAAGGGCATGACAGGAGAAAAGCTGAGAGACAGCTGAGTGTTTTTGAAGAGGGCAAGAAGGGTGTAAAGTCGGGTAGGATCATTATAGAGACTACACTAAAAACCTAACTAGTCATTGTGTTTGCTACTAGAACTATAGGAACAGAGAACACTGGGAGCCACAGTAAAACTCGGGAACCCCAACGGAGAGCGGAAATGGAGACAAGGAAGAAGGCACAAAAGAGACAATAAAGAAACAGTGGAGGAGACATAATAAAAACTACAGCTGAACAGCCAAATAACAGAATAATATGCAGCCTCCAGTACAGGGTCAAATACAGAGATTCATTGAAAAGGAGCATGCAAGGAGTGGTGAAAACGATGATAGAATCTCTTGTCGGATGGAGTCAGTATTTTATACTTAAAGTAAGGAGCAAGGTCTCGAGCGGAGAGATCAGGAATAAGTGCCTGTACTTTCACACAAAGAAATAAGCTAACAGTGACAAACAGGCAGGAGATAATGGGAGTAATAGAACCCGGTTTTATATGAGTTGTAATGCTGTATGCATTTATGTATATAGCTACGTGTACGGACAAAAAAAAACTAAACACATTTGACCCACATTTGGCCAGTGAATTCCGGCCGTAGAAAGACCTGTCAGTTCACACAGTGAAGCAAGCGGCTCCTGTCGCTCGCTTCACTGTGTGCTATGGTAAGCTCTAATGCGGGCACGCGCTGATGCGCCCGCAAAATATATGTTACCTGGTCTCTATAAAATCCCGGCTGGAGCGTATACACATAGTATACGCTCCAGCCTGGATCTCTCGCAGCTCCGAAGAGGACTGACATGTCAGTTATCTGTGGCCGCTATTCAGTGAATAGCAGCCGCAGAAAACCCTGTCAGTGCACAGTCTGGAGCGAGCGGATATGAAGTTCATCCAGCTTCAGTCTTGGTCTTCAGTAACACAGGCCGGGTCACAGCTGCAGCACTAAAGATCATCCTTCCGGCACTGCAGAACCAGCTGGGATGATCTTTTGAGAGAGTGGCCGTTCCGTGACCCATCCTAGTCATGGAACGGCCGGTCTCTTACAGTGTGTGAACATAGGCTTAACCCCTTAAGGACCTGGCCTGAAATGGCCTTAAGGACCAGAGCAAATTTTATGAATATGACCTGTGTCACTTAATTCATTAATAACTTCGGGATCCTTTTACCTATCCGGACGATTCTGAGATTGTTTTCTCGTGACATATTGTACTTCACATTTCTAGTAAATTGGAGTCGATACTAATAACGAATCTTTATGAAAAAAAACAAAATAGCGTGAAAAATTGTGAAAAAAATGCATTTTTCCAACTTTAAAACTTTTCTGCTTATACAGAAAATGGTTATGCCACATAAATTATATATTAAATAGCATTAGCAACATGTCTACTTTATGTTGAAAGCTTTTATTAAACTATCTTTCATTTTTTTTAGACAATAGAAAGTGTAAAACATTAGCAACAAATTTCCAAATTTTCAGTAAAATTTCAAAATCAGATATTTTTATGGACCTGTTCAGGTTTAAAGTGTCTTTGAGGGGACTGTGTGTTAGAAAGCCCCACAAAGCACCCCATTTCAGAAACTGCACCCCCCAAACTCTGCAAAAGCACATCCAGAAAGTTTTTTAACCCTTTAGGGGAGTCACAGAAATAAAAGCTAAATAGTGTGTAAGAAATTTGAAAATTTTAATTTTCTGTGTGCAGAGATTTTATTGTAATCCAATATTTTTCATAATAATGAACCTATTACCAGAGAAATGCACCCCAATATTGATTGCTCCGTTTCTGCAGTTTATAGAAATACCCTATATGTGGCCCTATTGCGCTATTTGATGCAACCACAAGCCTCAGATATAAGGGAGTGCCTAGTGAATTTCAATGGCTCAGTTATATTTGGTCATTTCTGACTGTGCCACTTCAGGTTGGCAGAGGCTCTGGGGTGCCAAAACCTAAAAAACACCCCTAAAGGGACACCATTTAGAGAACTACACCCCTCAAGGAATGTAACAAGGGGTGCGGTGAGCATTTGGGCCCCACAGGTGCTTCACAGATTTTCCGAACAATGTGGCGTGAAAAAAGACAAAAGTATTTTTTACACTAAAATGTTGTTCTAGCCTTCAATTTTTCATTTTCACAAAGGGATAAAAGGAGAAAAAAAACACAAAACATGTAGCGCAGTTTCTCCCGAGTACAGAAATACCCAACATGTGGACATAAAGTGCCAAGCGGGCGCAGGACGAGCCTCCAAAGGGAAGGAGCGCCAATTGGCTTTTGGAAGCTGGATTTCACTGGAGTGGATTTCAAGGGCCATGTCGCATTTACAGAGCCCTCGTGCTGCCAAAACACTGGAACCCCCCCACAAGGGACCCCATTCTGCAAACTACACCCCTCAAGGAATCTAACAAGGGGTGCAATGAGGATATGGACCCCACTGGTGACGGGCACAAATGTGGAACAATGTGACGTGAAAGTGAAAAATTTCATTTTTTCACTTTCACGGCACAAATGTGCCCATCATCAAGGGGTCCATATCCTCATTGCACCCCTTGTTAGGTTCCTTGTGGGGTGTAGTTTCCAGAATGGGGTCACTTGTGGGGGGTTTCCAGTGTTTTGGCAGCACGAGGGCTCTGTAAATGTGACATGGCGTTCATCATCCATTCTAGCCAAATCCAACCTCCAAAATCCAAATGGCGCTCCTTCTCTTTGGAGGCTTGCCCTGCACCCACATGGCGCTTTATGTCCACATGTGGGGTATTTACGGACTCGGGGGAAATTGCTCTACACATTTTGTGTTTTTTTTTCTCTTTTAACCCCTTGTGAAAATGATAAATTCAAGGCTAAACCAACATTATAGTGTAAAAAATGTAATATTTCATTTTCACGCCACATTGTTCCACATTTGTGCCGGTCACCAGTGGGGTCCATATGCTCACTACACCCCTTGTTACATTCCTTGAGGGGTGTAGTTTCCATAATGGGGTCACTTGTGGGGGGTTTCAACTGTCTTAGCAACACAGGGGCCTTTTAAATGCAACATGGCCCCTCGAAATCCATTCCAGCCAAATCCAGCCTCAAAAAACCAAATGGCGCTCCTTCTCTTTGGAGGCTTACCCTGCACCCGCATGGTGCTTTATGTCCACATGTGGGGTATTTCCGTACTCAGGGGAAATTGCTCTACACATTGTGTTTTTTTTTTATCTTTTAGCCCCTTGTAAAAATGAAAAAATCATGACAAGATCAATGATTTAGAGTAAAAATTTTAAAAAAATTACACTAAATGTTGGTCTAGCCTTGATTTTTTTCCATTTCCACAAGGGGTTGAAAAAGAAAATAAACTCAAAACGTGTAGGGTAATTTCCCCTGAGTACGAAAATACCCCACATGTGGACATAATGTGCCATATGGGCACAGGGCAAGCCACCAAAGGGACAGAGCGCCATTAAGAGTCTGGAATGGAGGATGGAGGCCATGTCGCAATTACAAAACTCCTGTGCTGCCAGGACAGTAGAAACCCCCCACAAGTGACCCCAGTCTGGAAATTACACCCCATAAGGAATCTAACGAGGGGTGCAGTGAGCATATGGACCCCACTGGTGACGGGCACATAAGTGGAACATGTGCCATGAAAATAAAAAATACAATTTTTTTCATTTTCACGTCCCAAATGTGGCCGTCACCAGGGGGCCATATACCCGCTGCCCCCCTCGTTAGATTCCTTATGGGGTGTAGTTTCCAGAATGGGGTCACTTGTGGGGGGTTTCTACTGTCCTGGCCGCACAGAGGCTTTGTAATTGCATCATGGCAAGCCTCTAATGGGAATGGCGGCCATACCTACTTAGCTGGGGAAAAGGGACAATTCTAATTTATTTGGGGGTATTAGGCCAATTTTTAGTTTATAAGGTTGAAAATGACAGGTGTCCATCAAATTCAACCTGTGTTGATCCAGAGGAAGGCAAAAAACCCTTGTAAGGCAGACAACAGTAGCCTCATCACAGGGAAAAAATTTGTTCCCGACTCCATAATGGCAATCAGAATAATCCCTGGATCAACGTGACCCCTGAAATAGGAATAAGGGAAGGAATTTAGATAATGTAGAACTCCAATGACGTGTGGTACGCCTTGAAGCGATCCAGTATGCAGAGGCCGGGGTGATCAGGACAGGTGTCACACTGGAAAATGGTGTCCTTCCTGATCCCCCTGTTACGCCACACTCTGCACTTCTTCTGGGGTCTCCTGTCTTCCAGTGTGGGGGACGTCACCTGGAAAATGTGGTGCGATACGGGGTTCTTCATATCCAGAAGCGCTGGGTCCGCTCCATGGCTGCTAAATATTAGGGCTCTATTACTGCTTCTGATATTTTCGGATCGTGCCGCAAGCTACAGTAGCTCAGGCAGCGAGGGACCGGAAGACGGGGTGCTGGTATAAAAGTTATCCCCGTACAGGTGGTAACCTTTATCCAGCAGTAGGAAGATCAGTTCCCGAATGATCTCCCCACTAACTCCGAGGATGGGGGGGGGTTCATCTGGGGGTGGATTTGGGTGTCCCTTCCTTCATACACTCTAAGGGTACGTGCACACTGCGGAATGGAGAAGGATAACCCTTTGTGCATTCCGCAGCTGGCACCCACCAGCGGACTGATGCGAGCGCGCGTCTCTGTCCGTCTCATAGACTCCATTCTATGCACGGGCGGATTCCGCTCTCCGTCCAACGTATTCATTCTTTGGACGGACAATGGAATCCGCCCGTGCATAACATGGAGTCTATGACACGGGTGGAGACACGCGCCTGCATCAGTCCGCCAGCGGGTGCCAGCTGTGGAATGCACAAAGGGTTATCCTTCGCCATTCCGCAGAGTGCACGTACCCTAAATCTGTAAGTGTACCCTGGGGTACTCTCACAGAGTTAGTAGAATTTCACGCCATACCGTCATCTCTTATTGGGACGGTACTGGCGGAAAAGACATGTCTGGGGGGCAGCGTACGCTACGCTACCCCCAGATACGTCATTGGATGATGAGGATGAATGGAGGAACGAAGGATCCCCCCCATTCATCCTCACTGGCTGTTTCGGTGTCGGAGGCAATAATAGCGTATGTGTCCGATACCGAAAACACGCCGGGGGCCACTTTTATATAGGGATTGGTATATGGGGTATGTAGTGGTGTAGTGTCAAACTTTATTCAATGTAGTGTAGTGTGGTGTAATGTAGTGTTTTTTACGTGTTTTTTACAGAAAGTATGAAAAAAAAAAACCCTACGCCAAAAATGGTGTTGTTGATAAGTGCAGCACTTATGTGCGGCACTTATCAGCAGACCGTGGCAGTAGGATATAGAAAAAAAACACCCTACGCCAAAAAGGAGGAGTTGCTGATTAGCAGCGCACTTTCGTGCAATGCTGTTCAACACTCAGCGGCGATAGGGTGCGGAAAATGGAAAAAAAAAATTTGGGAAAAAAAAACAAAACCCTTTATTACATACTGAACATCCCTATAGTGGCTGATACGTGTATTACACTTATCAGCCGCTAGGGGGCAGCAGAGCGCAAGATCCGAAAAAAGACGACGCTGGAGCCGGAGTCCTTAAGAGGTTAAAGTGTCACTGTCGTAAAAATTTTTATTGCAGAAATCAATAGTCCAGGCGATTTTAAGAAACTTTGTAATTGGGTTTATTAGCCAAAAAATGAATTTTTATCATGAAAAAGCAGTTTGAAGCTCTCCCCCCTGTCTTCATGGTTTTCCTATGGAGAGAGAAAGTAAAGGCAGCAAAAACAGGACAAAAAACAGTTAATTTACACTCACATCCCGAGTCTCTCCAGTGACAGTCAGCCCCCACCTCTTGGACCACTAATTAGGGCTCTGAATAGCTCCCCCCTTTGTTCTTGGCTCTCCTTTGTTCTTTGCTCTCAGCTGCTTGCTAATCTCACTCCTTCCTCCTCCCCCCTCCCCTCTTCATAGACCAGACAGGATCCGACTGATGAAAAAACAGTCGAGATTTCCTGATTCTGAGGAGTGGATGACAGAAAGGAGAGGAAGGGGGGACCTGGGAAAAGGCTTTTTACATACAGATAATAGCATATTTGCCTAATAAACCCAATTACAAAGTTTCTTAAAATCGCCTGGACTATTGATTTCTACAAAAAAAAATTTAACGACAGTGACACTTTAACCTCTTAACCCCTAGACGACCCAGGGCGTATAGTTACGCCATGGAAGTCTGTCCCCAGACGACCTAGGGCGTAACTGTACGCCCTGGGTGTTTCTCCCGCTATGAAGCGTGCTCCGGAGCGGAGCGCGCTTCATAGGAGGTGGGGGCCGGCTGCAGTGAGCAGCCGGGGGGACCTCACCGGTAATGACACGCTGCAGCGATCGTGCTGCCGCGTGTCATTAACTCCTTAAAATGGACTGCCGGAGGTCTCTCACCTGCCTCCGTGCGGTCCGATCGGCGATCTGCTACACTGAGCCTGCACAGGCAGGCTCAATGAGCAGATCGCCGATAACACTGATCAATGCTATGCCTATGGCATAGCAATGGTCAGTGTAAAAATCCAAGTACTGGATGTAAAAGTCCCCCAAAGGGACTTCAAATGTGTAAAAAAAAAAAAGTTAAAAACACTATTACACTACCCCAAAACCCCTCCCCCAATAAAAGTTGAAATCACCCCCCTTTCCCATTATATAAATAAAACATATAAAAATAAATAAACAAATAAACATATAATATACCGTAGCGTGCGTAATTGTCCGATCTATTAAAATATAACAAGCGTCATTGCGAACGGCGAACGGCGTACACGGAAAGAGGGAAAAAAGTGCGCGGATTACCGATTTTATGTTACATTATATAGAAAAAAAATTTATAAAAAGTGATCAAAACGTCCGATCTTCACAAGTATGGTATTAATAAAAACTAGAGATCACGGCAGAAAAAAATGACACCCCATACAGCCCCGTAGGTGAAAAAATAAAACCGTTATAAGCGTCACAATAGTCCCATTTTATTTATAATTAATTGCCAAAAAAAAGGATTTCATTTAAAAAATATATATATAACATTAGAGAATCTGTGTAACCTGCATATGGTTGTGTTCGTACTGACCTATAGAATAATAGTATCATGTCGCTGTTACCATATAGTGCATTACGTAGACACAGGAACCCCCCAAACGTTACCATATTGCATTCTTTTTTGCGATTTCACCAATTTATATCTTCATAAATAATATATTTGGGATTCCGTCATACATGTTATGGTAAAATGAATGACGCCATTACAAAGTACAACTATTCCTGTAAAACACAAGCACTTACATGGCTTGTAGATAGAAAACTGAGAGTGCTGGAGCTCTTAGAAGGGGAGGAGGGAAAAACGGAAACACTAAGATTAAAATTTGTGCGGTCCACTGGGTCATTTTGGGCCTGGTCCTCAAAGGGTTAAGGACATATGACGTACCCTTACGTCATATGTCCTCATTAGCACTTCAAAGTGCCGCGGTCCCGGGTGCCGCGTATAGCCCGGGACCGCCGCTATTAGCGGGCACGGTCTGATCGCCTTGCCCGCTAATTATCTAATCGGAGGTAGCTGTCAAAGTGGGGGGAGAGACAACGTCCCGGAGGAGCGATCTCCCTGTCTGATGCCGGCCGGGGACTCGTCCAAGATGGCGCCGTCCCCGACTCGGCACTCGTTTACTTCCGGCTGCAGCAGCCGGAAACAAACGAGTGCCTATCTCATTGATCTCTGCAGCATATCTATGCTGCAGAGATCTCAATGAGAGATCACAGTGTATATACTAGAAGTCCCCCAGGGGGGCTTCTAGTATATGTGTAAAAAAAAAAAAAAAAAAAGTGTTGTTTATAGTAAAAAGCCCCCTCCCCTAATAAAAGTCTGAATCACCCCCCTTTTCCCAGGTTTTAAATAAAAGTAAACAAATAAATAAATAAATATGTTTGCTATCGCCGCGTGCGTAATCGCCCGAACTATTAATTAATCACATTCCTGATCTCGCACGGTAAATGGCGTCAGCGCAAAAAAATCCCAAAGTGCAAAATTGCTAATTTTTGGTCGCATCAAATCCAGAAAAAATGTAATAAAAAGCGATCAAAAAGTCATATATGTGCAATCGAGGTACCGATAGAAAGAACACATCATGGCGCAAAAAATGACACCTGACACAGCCCCATAGACCAAAGGATAAAAGCGCTATAAGCCTGGGAATGGAGCGATTTTAAGGAACGTATATTTGTTAACAATGGTTTGAATTTTTTACAGGCCATCAGATACAATATAAGTTATACATGTTATATATCGTTTTAATCGTAACGACTTGTGGAACATGCATAACAAGTTAGTTTTACCCCAGGGCGAATGGCGTAAAAACACAGTTCCCCCAAATAAAAGAAATGCGTTTTTTTTTTCAATTTCACCACACTTTCAATTTTTTTCTGGTTTCGTAGTGTACCAAATGCAAAAATTCAGCCTGTCATTGCAAAGTACAATTAGTGACGCAAAAAATAAGGGCTCATGTGGGTTTCTAGGTGGAAAAATGCAAGTGCTATGGCCTTTTAAACACAAGGAGGAAAAACCGAAAACGCAAAAACAAAAATGGGCCCCGTCCTTAACCCTTAAGCGACCCTGGACGTACCCTTACGTCCAGGGCCGCCTCCCCGCGTTCAGAGCCGATAGAAAGAACACATCATGGTGCAAAAAATGACACCTCACACAGCCCCATAGACCAAAGGATAAAAGCGCTATAAGTCTGGGAATGGAGCGATTTTAAGTGACATATATTTGTTAACAATGGTTTGAATTTTTTACAGGCCATCCGATACAAGAAAAGTTATACATGTTATATATCGTTTTAATCGTAACAACTTGAGGAACATATATAACAAATCAGTTTTACCCCAAGGCGAATGGCGTAAAAACAGATACCCCCCAAATAAAAGAAATGCGTTTTTTAATTTCTATTTCACCACACCTTGAATTTTTTTCTGGTTTTGCAGTGTACTTTATGCAAAAATTCAGCCTGTTATTGCAAAGTACAATTAGTGATGGAGTGCTATCGCCTTTTAAACACAAGGAGGAAAAAACAAAAATGCAAAAATTGAAATTGGCCGGGTCCTCTAAGGGTTAACCCTTTAAGGACATGGCCCATTTTCGTTTTTACGTTTTCGGTTTTTCCTCCTTGTGTTTAAAAGGTGATAGCACTTGCATTTTTCCACCTAGAAACCCACATGACCCCTTATTTCTTGCGTCACTAATTGTACTTTGCAATTACAGGCTGAATTTTTGCATAAAGTACACTGCGAAACCAGAAAAAAATTCAAAGTGTGGTGAAATTGAAAAAAAAAACGCATTTCTTTTATTTGGGGGAAATGTGTTTTTACGCCATTCGCCCTGGGGTAAAACTGACTTGTTATGCATGTTCCTCAAGTCGTTACGATTAAAACGATATGTAACATGTATAACTTATATTGTATCTGATGGCCTGTAAAAAATTCAAACCGTTGTTAACCAATATACATTCCTTAAAATCGCTCCATTCCCAGGCTTATAGCGCTTTTATCCTTTGGTCTATGGGGCTGTGCGAGGTGTCATTTTTTGCGCCATGATGTGATCTTTCTATCGGTACCTTGATTGAGCATATACGACTTTTTGATCGCTTTTTATTACATTTTTTCTGGATTTGATGCGACCAAAAATGCGCAATTTTGCACTTTGGGATTTTTTTGCGCTGACGCCGTTTACCGTACGAGATCAGGAATGTGATTAATTAATAGTTCGGGCGATTACGCACGCGGCGATACCAAACATGTTTATTTATTTATTTATTTGTTTACTTTTATTTAAAACCTGGGAAAAGGGGGGTGATTCAGACTTTTATTAGGGGAGGGGGATTTTTACTATTAACAACACGTTTTTTTTTTTTTTTACACATATACTAGAAGCCCCCCTAGGGGACTTCTAGTATATACACTTGGATCTCTCATTGAGATCTCTGCAGCATAGATATGCTGCAGAGATCCATGAGATCGGCACTCGTTTGCTTTCGGCTGCTGCAGCCGGAAACAAACGAGTGCCGAGCCGAGGACGGCGCCATCTTGGACGCGTCCACGGCCGGCATCAGTAACGGAGATCGCTCCTCCGGGACAAGGTCCCGGAGGAGCGATCTCCCCCACTAGACACCAGGGAAACGTTGCCTCCGGTAATCGGAGGCAGCTGTCAACTTTGACAGCTGCCTCCGATTAGCTAATTAGCGGGCACGGCGATCGGACCGTGCCCGCTAATAGCGGCGGTCCCGGGCTACACGCGGCACCCGGGATCGCGGCACTTCAAAGCGGGGCCGCCGCTAATGAGGACATAGGACGTACCGGTACGTCCTATGTCCTTAAGAGGTTAAGGGGTTAAAGTGTCAGTGTCATTAAAAAATTTTTTTGTAGAAATCAATAGTACAGGCAATTTTAAGAAACTTTGTAATTGGGTTTATTAGCCGAAAAATTATTTTTTATCATGAAAATGCAGTTTGAAACTCTCCCCCCTGTCTTCATTGTTCTCCTATGGAGAGAGGGAAATGAGACATCTCTGCTCTCTGCTGCCGACATTTCTCCTCCATCTCTCCTCCCCCCTCCCCTCTCCATAGCACAGAAAGGACCTGTCTGATTGAGATTTTCTGATTCTGAGCAGTGGATGACAGAAAGGAGAGGAGAGGGGGGGGGACCTGGGAAAAGTCTTTTTAAATGCAGATAATGGCATATTTGCCTAATAAACCCAATTACAAAGTTTCTTAAAATCGCCTGGACTATTGATTTCTGCAAAAAAAAAAAAAAAATTAACGAGAGAGACTCTTTAAGGCAGTAGCTTAAACACTAGTGACTAGTCTCCCAGTAAATTCTCAGGGTTACAACTTAAAGGGGTATTAAGCTCAAACATAACTTTTCATATGTTGCTGCCCATGGTGGGACTAACAATTAATTCCATACGAATTATTATCTATTCAGTCTCCTTCTCCCAGTTCTGAGCTGCTGCTTTCTGCCCAAGACATAAAAAAACTGTGTGTCTGTGTGTATCTGCAACTGAGGGTGATTATCCCTACCAGCATTATAAAGTTGCTGCAAGGTTGCAGATAAGGGTTTATTTACATGAGCCATCTCAGGAGGGAGAGGGAGAAGGATACAGTTTTTTGTGTCTTCAGCACAAAGCAGCAGCTCAGAACTGAGAGAAGGAGACTGAATAGATAGTAAGTATGGAATGAATTGTTAGTCTCTCTATGGGCAGAAACATATCAAAAGTTATGTTTGAGAGTTCTCTGGATTCTGCGCTGCTATCATCCAGGAGCTTCCTCTTACATCTCACTGAAAGGTTTTGTGAGCTTGGACAGCAATATGTCTCTTTAATATTGATGCAGTCACCAAGAGGCACAACTATACAATGATAGCGCCGGATTATAAAGCAATTAGCCAGGAAAGGTCCATCGGAGGAGAATGTGGCAGGCACTGTATATAGGAGTGCATGAGGCTATATCGTATATGTAAGGGAATGAGGTGTCACTGTATATGGGAGGCATGTAACTGACACACATGGAAAGCTATGTCTAACACTTATAAGGCTGCTGTAGAGACTGTGCGCTGGCGCTCCTCGGTTTGGGCTGTGCGGCCGAGAAGGCGCTGAGTTGGTGCAGTTCCAGAACCCTGCCTGAAAACAGGTTTATTTAAGGTTTGTTCAGCCCCTCCCGTCTTGCTTGTTGTGCCTTGGCAGCTTGAGGGTTAACCTGCTGCTGTGCAGGTGAGCTGTGTGGAGGATCAGGGGTCGTCCAATCAGCTGCTGGACTGAGTCCCTGATACTCCTTAAATAGTGTGTAAGCCCAGTGCTGGCTAGCGTCTGATGTGAATAAAAAATCACGTTTTTTCACAAGAAGTGCTGTCTCCTACGATTACTATTAGTGCTGGCAATCAGTGATCTTTGATAGGCTAGCTTGCTGTGACCTGTAGTTCCCTAACCTTTTGCTTATTTTCTGACCCGTTGCCTAATTTCTGACTTCCCAGTTTTGCCGCCTGCCTTGACCGCATTGCCTGACCCTTAACCATCCGACTGTCTGACGGTCATATAGCATAATGAACTAATTCAGAGGTACTGTATAAATAATAATAAAGGCTATGAATGTGTCAAAAAACCCATATAGTAGCGCTAAAATAGCAGAAAGTCACTAACTTGTTATTTTCTACAAAAAAAGTACAATGTTCTTGCCCCTCAGAGGACCCATCAACCTCTGGACCTCATAGCAGCTGCTACGGGGATAGTGACCTCCATGCCCACCGGTTTCTCAGAATGGCCCCCTCTCATAAATGTACTGACTCTGATAATAGACATACTGTATAATAGACACCAGTGCTTCATAGTAGCTTACACTGGACAAATCAATATATTTTATCTGCAGTAGTAAGGTTTGCAACAAGCACATTTCCATTTTACATCAACCTGCAACCTTGGCAGCTTAGCAGCATTAAGCCCTGAGAGCAGCCATGAGGCAGCGGAGGGAGAACTGGAGATTGTGTTCTTGTATTTAAGAAGTGATATTAGTGTATTCAGAACTAAGTAACCACTTCTCGTAGCGGCGGTGGAGTCGGAAGGACAGATTTGTTTATTTGTGCTGGGTTCGGATAGGATCCAAGGACAGCTGGTGAACTGGCCGTCCACCGGCTATAAGCAGATGTTTTCTGCAACCTGTGCAACAGACAGAAGAAAACCAACACGCAGGAACTGGGAATCTCAAGCAGAAACGTTTAATCACCAGAACCCTGTCACAGTGGACCGCAAGCTTTTCTAATGCACCATTATACTATTTTTCTATTATTTCTACATTCAAAGAACATAATAGAGAAAGCCAGTGTATGCTTGTAATGCTGATAAATAAACAATGCTTGAATATTTCAGATTCATCTAGGAAATGGCTCTTAATCTGTAGAGTCCCCGATGCCATACTCAAGCAGGTGACAATTACAGAGGTAAAAATACCATGAGGTAGAAATCAGGCAGCCTACTAAAAGCCCTGTAAAGCTGTAATTTCCTCATTAAAATGTTCATTTCAATGGCTTTCAATACATATGATTAGTTTACAACTGTAAAATCATCTGCTACCTGCCGCACGTGTTAACTCCTTTCTGCTATCAGGGCATTCTAGCATTGACTGTGAAGATAGAACCAACATAAACCATGGAGCATTATACTGAAGGATTAAATTTACTATCTGCAATTAACATAGTGCTGATTTATTATATAGAGCTGTACATATAATGACCTCACATATCCATCCATGCAAGACACACACTTTAAGGTCAATTTAATTTTTATGGCTTGTGTTTTCAAAATAAAAAAAAAGAAATCATACTCACCTGCCCTGATCCCCCACTGGCTGCCAGTATCTGCTGTGTACTGCTACCTCTGGCAAATCAGCAATTCACTGGCTAAGGCATGTCAATGCAACAGCCAGTGATTTGCTAAGCAGCATTTTTTGCAGGGACAATACATCAGGGGAGAGAGAATGCAGGGGAGACTAGGAATAACTGGAATCACTGCTGTAAAGGATCAGGGCAGGTGAGTATGTTTTTATTTTGAAAGCACTCCATTGTAAAACATTTGATTATCACCAAATGTGTAAGTTGTTTAGAAATATAATTGTGGAAATAAGTTCTAAAATTGTCCATTAACCTCACTTACATCTACTAATTTGCATACACCATGCGTACATGCCAAAATACCATCAAAAACATACACAGCAGCATACCATAGGCATCAATAGACCAAAAATAGCCTACCTGTGATCACATGTTGCCCGCCTTTACAAACTACCATGAAATGCTGCCCAACAAATAAAATGTATACTGGTGGGAAGATCATAGTCAAATGTATACTACATTTCATCAATTGAAGCCTATGGGTATCTCATATATGTTTGAATACATTTTTGTTGGTATTCCAGTTATACCCATGGAGCAGTACCCATGCTAAATATAAAGGAGAATGACCATATAGCCATATGCTATTTTTATTAAAAAAAAAACACATTCACTAAATCAAATATAGAATTCTGATTGTCAGTGAATACACAAAAAAATTGCTAGTATCGGCCCACTAATATCTCCATAAAATACATTCTGAAAAGCAAAATGGCAGAAATGTAGAAAAAAAATTCCAAGAGGATTTACTAAAATGGAATAAATATTTAGCCATGTAGCTAAATAGGAGGCCCTGTTCTTTTCACTGTGGGGTCTAAGCAATAAACAGACAACCTCCTCCATGCATCCATGGTTATTCATCTACTGATGTTGAAAAAATTCCAGTAATCTGCAGATTGGGTTGTTCTGTCTTTTCCACCTCCAATGCATGTTACATATGAACTAACAGGAAATTATTATATGCTCAATAAAGAAATCTGTCATATCCTAAATGGTATGACCTAAATATGAGTGAATGTCAAATGTGAATCATGAGTCACATGTAGTGAAGCCTGCCTTCCTTGTAACTCTTCCAGAGACTTCGAGTCATATGAGAGGTCCCCGAAAACTGCGATATTCTCACCATACTGGTAATAGAGGATGCGAAGGCTCTGTTGACTTTGCCTTTAGAGAATAAGAAATTGGATCAGTCCTGTCTCACTGTCTGTGGATAACAAACTCTTCATCTTTTATGTTTGTCATTGTTTCTTTGTTAGAGAAATGAAATATGTGCTGTATATCCTGAGACTTGAATCACTGCCATCTCCTTAGGGATACATTTTGATCTCACTATATCCGAACCCATAATGAAGCAAACAGAAGGCAAAAGTAGGAGAAGAAGACTATCTGCCATTCTAGAAGTCCTCATCATTTAAAGGGGGAGATTTTTATTCATTAACATCAACAGAAACTACTCTAAGAAGTTAATGATGGCCTTAGATTTCCTCCTCCGGGGACGTGTCCAGAATGTGACAACTCTACACTGTTGAGTCCTAGCATATTTACTGTAGATTGTTGAGTGGTTGTGGATTTAGATTTTCCATTAAGGTCATTACTGTAGACAAGCTCATTTCCCTGCAATTCTGTCTAATGCGTCTCCTCTGATGTCAATAATTCATGGAACACTGAATGTGAACTCTTGCATTTAACAGAGTTGTTGCACAACAATTGTTCTGTTACTTTTTGACCTGTCAAGTTGACAGGTCATATACAGTGATCAGCCATAACATTAAAGGGAATCTGTCACCATGCTTATGCTGTTCTCCCTGATTTTAGCAGAGCGTTGGTTATGGCCGACTTCAAAGTAATTCTAAACTAATAGCGTATTAGCTGCAATACCATGTAAGTGCTGAGAATTAGACTGGAAACCGTAAAGCACAGGAGTAAGCAGAGCCCAAGAAGAAGACCTGATCTAGTCAATAATATATCTAAGGGAATAGTTTACATGGGAAGCTGATCATGATGCTGCTGGAGCAGAATATATAATTGTGGGATTACATAATGTTCAGTGTTTTCTTGACTTAGAAATACATTATATAGAAATGTATTCAAAAATCTACACTTTACACCCAGAGCCTAGGGAAGCACCCTGCAGGGGGCAGCACCAGGGAGCAGGACAAAGGAAACAACTCTTTTTTTTTTTTTACTGTTCATACTTGACAGTAAATCTGTTGTCTTTCTGATGGGATGTAAGGGATGTATGGTGATATTGTTCCGGTCTGGGGTGGCGGTGTTATCCAGTCACAGTATGGCGGTATTGGTCAGGTCTGGTATGGCGGTGTTATCCAGTCACAGTATGGTGGTATTGGTCACATCTGGTGTGACGGTGTTATCCAGTCACAGTATGGTGGTATTGGTCACATCTGGTGTGGCAGTGGTAAATGTGACCCCTGGAACTGTTACCTACTAATCTACCAATCCTGTGGTGAGAATTCCTTCAGACAATATGCAGACTGCTCTAATCATTTATTCATTGTGTAATTTGTTTATGTTACATGCAGTTAAAAACCATGAAAAACGCGATTCATACAATGTTCCTACAGGTAGAGAAATGCATGTGGCCGAAACAACTCTCCTCCACGCTCCCCAAGATGGGGTGTCTTTAGGTTTAGTGCCTAGGGCAGCAGCAGATGTTAAAAAGGCCTTGTTTACACCAACAGGAACTTTTTTAGGACATTCTATTCTAAGTTAGTCATTAAAGTGATACTGCCCCCCAATTTCAACAGGATTGTGTAACTTTTAATTTAATATATGGGCAATAACTTTGTAGCCACGGAGAGTGTGAAGGTGGTGGACAGTTTCAGGCTTTGTGCCACCTGTCCCGCCAGGGCCCATCATTGCCAAGCCCTCAAGTACTGCATCAGCAGGGGGCAGGCTTGACACTGATGGACCAAGAAAGGATGGGGGGAACACAAAGCCTTAAAGGCTCCACCTCAATAGCATATAAATGCACATATTAAGGGTGAATAAAGACAGAAGGGGAAAACTTAGGGCCCTATGACACGGGACGATTATCGTGTGAAAATTCGCTATATCATTCGAATTTAAACGATAATCGTTCTGTGTAATTGCAGGCAACGATCGAAAAATCATTCATATGTCGTTGATCGTTGATTTAGATCTGAACCTAAAATAATTGTTCGCTAATGGTTTGCTGTAATTCCACAGTCATTCACTCAGGTTCCAAATTTTTTCACTAATCAGTGTAATTGCACATTGTTCATTGTTTTGCTGGGATCAAAAGGAATAAACGATCATAGTAACAATCACAATAACGATCATAGTAACGATCATAACAAAAGACCGTCGGTCTGTGTAATATGGTGAACGATTTCAGGTTAACGATAATCTCATCTTCAATTGTTTATCGTTAGTCATTAATCGTTAAAAATCGCTCAGTGTAATAGGACCCTTACACTTTTCTATGAGGACTTTCTACAAGATTTTGGAGGTGTCCATGAGAATTTTTGCCCATTCATGTAGAGAAGCTTTTGTAAGTTCATACACTGATGTTGGATGTGAGGCCTGTATGGATAGGGCGCTAGAGCCCCAGAACGATTATTGTACAAAAAAAAAAGTTATACAGTTCGAATTTAAGTGATAATCTTTTTGTGTATATGCAGGCAATGATCAGACGACTAATGAAAATTTGTTTGCATGTCGTTGATCACATCATTTGAGCTGACCATAAAATCATTGTCAATCGTTCACAAATCTTTTGGTGTATGTACACATAGGGGGAGATTTATTAAACATGGTGTAAAGTGAAACTGGCTCAGTTGCTCCTAGCAACCAATCAGATTCCACCTTTCATTTTCCAAAGAGTCTGTGAGGAATAAAAAGTGGAATCTGATTGGTTGCTAGGGGCAACTGAGCCAGTTTCACTTTACACCATGTTTGATAAATCTCCCCCATAGTTGGGTAATAATTACATTAATTTGTATAATCTAGTATATGAACGATCGTAATAACAGTGACTATCGCATGACTATCATTCTGTGTATTATGGTAAATGATTTAAGGTCGTTTGCAAAAGTGCTTGTTTGCAATTGTTTAGCATTAATCTGAAAACACTAGAATTCGCTACGTCAAATAGGACCCTTAGTCTTCATACTGGATAATAGATGGGAGAGTAGACAATAAAAAGTAGAACTAAACATTAACAGCAAGGGGAGAAGAAAAATACACATGGGACAGATTGAAGATCAATATAATCATGATCACTTACTGCTACAGGTGGTCATGGAGAAGTGGGGTCCCCTCCCATAACCTGCACTAGACCCCAGGATTACTTGTTGTGCCTCTGACCTCAGCATTTAGGTGTTCACAGCCAGAGGTGAGCGAATTTACAGTAATAAGGGTATGTTCATACTTGAGTAAATCAGGCAGAATTTCGCGAATCCATGTCACTCTTTTGAGCGGAGAGTGGCGGCAGTGGTGAAGCAAGTGTCACACTAAGGCAGGCGGTATTCCACAGGGGAATTCCACTTGTATTACCCAGTGTGAACATACCCTAACGAAGCAAAGTGCTTTGTTAACTCTGCAATTCACTCATCAGCCTTTTGTCTTCTAACTCACTGCCACTCTGTGCCGCTCCTGTGCCTGGAAAGCTGGATCCAGTCCTGGGAAACTTCTCCCAGTTATCCAGGACTGGACCCAGCTTTTCCCAGGACCCAGGGAGAAATGTCAGAAGGCAGCCGGCTGATGAGCAGATTGCAGAGATAACCAAGCGCTTCACTTCACTATTACTGTGAATTCGCTCGTCTCTATACACAGCATTTGTGTTACTTTCCCTGATACTGACTAGATCCACAGATTACAGGGAATGAATCATTGCTGACATATAAGTCACATTTCTGGGAAAGAAGATGCCGAGACAACAGCTAGAACTATACTACCTTTTATTTGCATAAAGTACAGCTATTTTCTGACTCCATAATGACAACAATTTATATCTATCAATTTACTTCCCTCTCCTTTTGTGCTCCACAATTGTTCTGGTTTTAGAAGTTCTATGAGAGAAAAAGTACAAGATGTGGCATTAAAAATTCCCCCCTAAGCATTGTTTTAATTGTCTGAAATTTACAAGGAAGTTGTGACTTTCATACTAATGTAGAGCAAATTGTTACACAGCTCTTTCTGTTGGTTTAATGCATATCACTGGGCTGTCTCCGGGGGTAAAGAAAGTGTTTTATCACCTCAAAGGCTGCAGAGGAGATTATACAAACATGTAATGCCAAGCATAGAAAATAGAGCACACAAATCAATTTCCTCTGTCTCCTACTGTAAAATATAAAACCGCTTACCAATAATTTACAAATCGGACTTCAATAAAGAGCAGCCATTGGCCACCTAGAAAAGGAAGGGCACTTACTATGAAGATCAACTATTCGCCTGTCAAGAATACTCTGGTATAATAATGTACGACACTCAAAATCCAAGCTGCTCGAGGACTATGGGGGGCTGCAAAGGAAGGAGTGGTTCACCATGGCTGCAGACTGGATGTACAAGCATGACGAAATACGCCTACTGGCATCAAAGAGACATAAGGCTGAAGTGCAGGACAACTAAGATGTGGAATAACACTGTCTTTACCTCTATTCACACTAAGTCAGATATATTTTCAAATAGATATCAACATATCCACATGGATGCCACTTGTAATGGGGTCCATCAGGCTTCCACTGAGCTTCTGTTATTTTTTACAGGAATAAAGTGGATAACGCTATGTGAACAAAGCCTAAGTATCATCATACACATACCTGGGGTTTTGGTAATATAGAGGTTTGTAAAACAAATAAAAGCAAAATGGCAGAGGAACAAAGATTTGCACCAGCCTGTCCGAGGGATTTGTCAGGGTAAAGATACTCTTTACCGTGAACTTGCACAGTTACGTGACCATTCAAAGATTGGACGGACAATCTCACAATGTTAGAAGATACACATGATGCTTAGTCACACACATATAGCCCAAGGTCCCATATAGCTCAGTGTTCTGATATAAATGCTACACTGCAGGGACATAGCTACCATGAAGGCAGACCATGCAACTGCTATGGGGCCCAGGCCGTAAGTGGTCTCCCTTCATGGAATGCCACTGAAAGCACCCCCCCCAACTAGTGGCGGACATACAGACATACGGCATAGGCACAGGCAGTTTAGCTGCACAGGGGCCCAGAGGGGAAGAGGGGCCTGCAAATGTGATGTTCAACCAGCTCACTGTAGTCCAGGGTTAGCGGACTGAACACCAGAAGAAGAGGAACAGGACCTTAATTTTAGGGACAGTTCAAACAGAGTAAAACTGGTGGAATTCCACAGCGGAGAATCCGCTGTCAACTCTTTGAGCGGAAAGGCGCGGAGAGAGGAGGCGCACAAGCCCTCCCATAGACAGCCTGTATGACATTGAATCTGGCGGGATTCCGCAGTGGAGAGTTCTGTCGCAGAATTCAGTCAGTTTTACTCCATGTTAACTGGCCCTTACTGTGGAGATCAGCCCAAGTACAGGAGAAGGAGGAGGAAGACTGAAAAATGTAAGCGCTGTATGTGTGTGTGTGTGTGTGTGTGTGTATATAAGCGCATCAGTGTTTGTGTGTGTGTGTATGTGTATATATGTCAGTGAGTGTGTTCCGGAGTTGGTCCCCACATTTTAAACACTTTAATATTAGTGTATGTAACTGTGTGAGACTAGTGTATCTAAGGCTAGGTTTACATCACGATTTTGCTATCCGTTTAATGCATCCGTTCTATGGAAGAAAAAAAACAGATGCAAAAACAGATGGTAAAAAGGGATACTGTTGTATGCCATATGTTTTGATCAGTTTTCCATTGACTTGCATTATAAAAAAAAATGGATCAAGGTGTATTGCAACAACAGGGTCACAGTTGAGAGAAGAAATAAGGAAATGATTAGACACATAGGGAGTAAAAAAAGGTACCAATGATGTATGCTTCTCTACTAACCAGCGGCTTTGTTCTCCTTTATATATATATATATATATATATATATATAATGGTACACATCTGATTATACCTTCTTTGCTTCATGAACAAACCCCTTTTTTAAGTAACACTAATAGTAATCTCATGAGGAGTGGAGTACTTAATTAAAAGTACCCATTACACACCAATTGTGAAAATGAAGGACCCCAACCACTGTGCATAGAAAGTGGACACAGCGCTATATATTCTTTCTCATAATCAGTGGGGGTCCCAGAGGTCAAACCCCTAACAAAAGTGATAGCCCAGTCTAATGGTGCGTTTACACAGAAAGATTTATCTGACAGATTTTGGAAGCCAAGGCCAGGAATGGATTTGAAAAGAGGATGGATCCCAGTCTGTCCTTTATGACCTGATCCCTGTTTATAGTCTGTTCCTGGCTTTGGCTTCAAAGATCTGTCAGATAAATCTGTCTGTGTAAACGCACCATAATCATATGCTATTACCTTATGAGCCTTAAAACCCCCTTTAAGATACAATGGGTCATTGTAATGTGTAGACTCCACATATATATATATATATATATATATATATATATATATATATATATACTGTATATCCCTTTTCATATCTATTAAGCTTCACAGAAGTTGTTTTATATCAAGTTAAAAGAGTTTGTAATCAGAAAACATAAACCTATTGTTTAAACTAAGTTTCTACTTCAAATGGGTTTTTTGGGGGGTGATTTTTTGCCCAAAACTACTTAATTCAAAGGCTATGTTCACACATCAATATATTTCAGTAAAGAATGGACGCTGATTGCAATGGAATCAGCGTCTGTTCTTTACTGCAGGGGCGGCATTGCATTGAAGTCAATGCAATGTTGCCTGCTGTGTTCACACATCGTTATTTTAACACCCGTTCTGTAGAGCGGGCGTTAAAATAATGTACATGCCTATTATTTCTAGACGCTGTTCCGGAAATAATAGCTGTTTACACAATGTAAAGTAGGTCAGCGGCCGCACTTTGCATTGAAGTGAATGGTTAATTGATTTGTGGGCACACTCGACAGTGCCCTCAAGTCAATTGTAAAAAAAAAAAAAGTTCCTGCACCCGTTACAGAGGGATCAGCTGCAGAACGTGCTAAATGCAGCCTGGCGGCTATGCATCTGATGCTGTTAAACATTGTGTGAACATAGGCATACTCTGCTCAGCCGCCAAAGAGAGTCAAATGCAGCTTTCAGCTCTCTTCTTCAACAGATTCAGAGAATAAATGGGGCAGTGGAGCAGCGATGCCCTTCTCCAAATGGAAATACCCTCTTAATAATAATTTACTGTATGTACCTTTATTTATATAGTGTAGGACTATATACTGTATATATATATATATATTATATATATATATATAAAACCACCTTCTCCTTGCTCACCTTAGCTCACCACAGAATAAATGCAGTATCTGGTGATTATATCATGGTGGTCTCCATTACACATTTTACTAATGGATGCTGTAGTGCAGACAATAATAAGCAAGCTTCTATTACACTTGAATGGTATTCTAGGAAGACAAAAGACCTCTTAAAAACATTCTAAGGTTTTGAACAAGCACTTGCTCTCAACATGTGTTTAAGGAAGGAAAAACCAATTCCCCTCTACTCTGTTTAACAGGTTCTGAAGAAGGAACAGACAAAATCTTGTAGAACTCAAGGATCATTGAAACAACTCTGGCAGCCAGTAGTATTTAGATTTGCACTAGGTTATTTCAAAAAGTTTATCTGAACTTTTTTTTTTTGTGTCCTTGATATTGAGTTCATAAATATCTAATCGGGGATGTCCCACTCCCGGAACCCTGTGGGTGCAGCCCCTTCTCTTCCTACTGGGTAAACTGCTGTACTGTTGGTAGTGGCAGAACCTGATGTTGCAGTTTGTCCCGTTCAACTCAATGGGATGAGCTGCAATGCAAGGCATAGCAACTACCAAGCGTGCCACAGTATAACTGGTAGGAAATGAAGAGGATGCAGCACTCACATCAGCTGATCACTGGGTGACGTTTACCCCTTTAAGGCTGGGTTCACACTGCGTTTATGCAATTCGTTTATCCATCCATTTGCAACAAAAACGGATGGAAAAATTGATGCAATTGTGTGCATCCACTTTGATCAGTTTTTCCATTGACTTTCATAAAAAAAAAGGATTAAAACGCATCAGTTTTTTTAACATACACAAAAACATAGCTGGCCTTATTTTTGTGTACATTAAAAAAAGGATGCATTTTGATCCTTTTTTTTTTTTATAATGGATCAAAAATGATGCACACAAATGTATTCTTTTTTTCCATCAGTTTTTCCATCCATTTTTTGCAAAAACGGATTGCAAAAAGTCAGTGTGAACCCAGCCTAATATTTTTGATTGATACTTTGGTTTAGTCTACAGCCAGTTCATTCATCTGTGGCTTCCATTTATAACAGAAAGAAAGACAGTATTAGGTCTACCACGCTACAGATATTAACAGTGGCCTGAGGACTCCATTGACTGACAGCGTGGTCTGTCACTGTGCCTTCATGGTGTCCATCATCTTCATGCAATGGAAACCTATGCATGCTTTGCTCACAGAACGTGAACTTTAGTCCTAAGAGCTGCTCTGTGAATGAAAAACTATTCTACAGGCTTCTCATGTACAGTGTGACAAGAGCGTCTTCTATCTTTTTAGAGGCTTACTATGAAACTACTTGGGATGCTTCTTTCGTAGCTTTGGAGTCAATCTTCACCAGTACCTGACTTTAGGCAGATTTCTTGTTCTATGACTCAATGGCTTCTATGTAAAGTCTCTGCGTTCCTCACTTCTGTTCCCTTATCTCCCTTGCAGCAGCTCTCCTGCTCTCCAATGTTAATGACAGGCCCAATGATTGTTTCCTGACTAGTGCGCCGCTGCCTTCAATATTACCCACATCTGTACCCTGCTCAGCTACAGCTCTCTGCATCCTGACACGCAAACTTGAGGCTTTAACCGCAAAGCCTGGTTGGCGTAGTCTTAATAAAGACCAATCGTGCCTTCAATCATTGGAAGACAAATCTACAGTGTGTCTCAAGACCAGGCACAAACAGCCTAGGTCCCTGTGCAAGAACAGCATATGGACTCCATACTCCCCAGCATTATACAGCACCTCCTCCATGCCTCTCTAGCAAACCTTTCACAAATAAGTTAATTTCTCTGGTGGATTGCAATCCACGAGTAATTGTGAGCTATGAAACCCATTAGCTCAGTCCCTTACATGCAATCTAACAGGAGACTGTATTATTCGGTTTCAGATGGTAGCGGGGCCCACACCTACTGGGTTCCTGTGCAGCTGCACTAGTTGCATATATGATATATTCATCCTGGTGTATCTATATATAGCAGGTAAACATCCTTAAGTATGACACCAGAACTAATGTCATTTAGGACCATGAAAAAGGCAGATAGTGAAATAAGGAAATACGCATTAACCATTAATTTTATCTTTAACTGAAAGTAATGTGTCACCCATCTACTATATTACATATTATATAACATATTATAAATGGAAGAACCAGACAGAAATGCCAAAAGGTTTATTTAATTGTTGTGAATAGCAATTTATTTAATTGTTGGTAAGGTGATTACAGATACCCCCTAAGGTACGGACACACACTGCAACATAATGGTAGAAAGCTGGCAAGAATGCTGCTCTCTTGGGCCTGTGAAACAGAGCCCCAATGGAAAATGGAACTAGGCCCTCATCTACCATTTATAATACTGGTGTCTTTTTATGTTACACAGGGATTGCCCAGGATTACACGTACACAGCTGTCCTCAAGTTACGGAGCACTGTAAAAGCATGGCATCATTATTATGGGGCACTATGGTGGTCTATATTATAAGAACAATGGGGGAGACTTATTAAACATGGTGTAAAGTGAGACTGACTCAGTTGCCCCTAGTAACCAATCAGAGCCCACCTTTCATTTTCCTAAGAGTTTGTTAGGAATGAAAAGTGGAATCTAATTGGTTGCTAGTTTCACTTCACACCATGTTTGATAAATCTCCCCTCAGGTGTCACGCTTAGTGTAACTATAACCATTATGGGGGTACTTAGCTGGGGCAGCTTGAGGAAACAAGATTAATAAAACTGCTGGGCAGTTTTGCGGGTTACCCCCAGTGGAGGCATGTATACTGATAGGCTACATTTGTACACAGCCTCCGTGACTTATTTCACAGTCATGTCACCAATCTGTACTCGGTGCATAATCTATGTTCACTCAGAAAACTTTACTCGACTTCCTCCAGCACGTGTGGAAGACAGGCAAGCAGTAAACTAAACAGGTCTTAATATTTCCAATGTCTCTGCCCTCGAATGGGAACATTAGCTAAACCAGCTCAGACAGGTCTTCAAATAGCCAAGCATTTTATAAGATCTCATATTCAGGTGGGAATAAACATGAGTTAACTCAATGACCTTGATTTCCATCTGGGGAATGGATTTAATATACCCACTTCTTTTGCTCTATTGCTCTACCGGTCTAGATGTCTCTTGGGCAACATATTACCAGGTCTGAATAATTCACCGTTTCCAAGCTACAGAAAGCCATATTGCTGAATAATGTCCCACATAGGTGATCCTGGAGTCCAGATGTGCAGTCAGTATATAGTAAGAAGGGTTAAACGTCCCTCTATTAATCCATGGCAGGTGCCTTCTATTTAATTCTTCATTTTCATGTTAAATCATCAACGCATTGAGCATCTTGTGCGGCAGAGGCTCGATTACTGTTTGCACTGAATATCAGCCAGTAAAATTCTGTCTGTGTCAGCTCACCAAAGTAAACTTTGAGTAGCAGTGATAGTCAATATTGAGTTGGCTGGGTAAACCGTGTACACGTCTCATTTATATCCTTGATGGTTTTGGAACAGGAAGACTGCCTGCTGTAAGAAAGACTGGCATATATTGACTAAACTCCTGTCCAGGAACCAGATGTTATACCTTCTATGTATATTGAAGATGTGAGGCTGTTGGTATCCACATTATGTCAGTTTAATAGAACAGCCGTGAGATCAGGCCGTAAACAAGCAAGGTGTTTAATGCAGTGCTATATCCAAGAAATGAGTGAAATGCTATATCCAAGGAATAAGTGCAATGCTATATCCAAGGAATGAGTGCAACCCTATATCCAAGGAATAGGTGCAATGCTATATCCAAGGAATAAGTGCAATGCTATATCCAAGGAATGGGCGCAATGCTATATCCAAGGAATGGGCGCAATGCTATATCCAAGGAATGGGTGCAATGCTATATCCAAGGAATAATGCAACGCTATATCCGAGGAATGGGTACAATGCTATATCCAAGGAATAAGTGCAACGCTATATCCAAGGAATGGGTGCAATGCTATATTCACGGAATAAGTGCAACGCTAGATCCAAGAATGGGTGCAATGCTAGATCCAAGGAATAAGTGCAACGCTATATCCAAGGAATGGGTGCAATGCTATATTCAAGGAATAAGTGCAACTCTATATCCAAAGAATAAGTGCAATGCTATCTCCAAAGAATAAGTGCAATGCTATATCTATGGAATGAGTGCAACCCTATATCCAAGGAATAGGTGCAATGCTATATCCAAGGAATGGGCGCAATGCTATATCCAAGGAATAGATGCAATGCTATATCCAAGGAACGGGCGCAATGCTATATCCAAGGAATGGGTGCAATGCTATATCCAAGGAATAATGCAACCCTATATCCAAGGAATAGGTACAATGCTATATCCAAGGAATAAGTGCAACGCTATATCCAAGGAATGGGTGCAATGCTATATCCAAGGAATAAGTGCAACCCTACATCCAAGAATGGGTGCAATGCTATATCCAAGGAATAATTGCAACGCTACATCAAAGGAATGGGTGCAATGCTATATCAAAGGAATAAGTGCAACGCTATATCCAAAGATTAAGTGCAATGCTATATCCAAGGAATAAGTGCAACGCTATATCCAAGAATGAGTGCAATGCTATATCCAAGGAACACTGGGCATTACTGAGGCATGAGGTACAATGTGCCTCAGTGATGGAACATACAGGCTGTTTCAAAAAAACAGCTGGCCACTATGTGCAACATCAACTAAGATGAATGAATTAACTTATCCAGAGATTGTGCTTCTTCATGTATATATTCATGTATAGGATAAAAACATTTAGAATTTAGCTACACAAGCTAATTTGCATACAAAAGTTTCTACACCACTCACAATACATTCGGAAAAGTGGATTGGCTTAGCCTCCAATGGCCCAGTAAATTCACTCTAATTTACACCAGAAATTGGTATAAGTAGATATGAAGCTGTCAGCACTGGCACATTAGTCCTAATAAACTGTACAGAAGTACTTTTTTAAGTTGGCTTTTTGCCTTGATTTTAGTAAATAATGGATTTATTCGTTGGGGAAGTCACAGAGGCATGGCCTCCATGCAAAGCCCAGAGCCCTGCCCACATCCTGTGTCGGCGCCATTCAGATCATTTGCGCCGATTTAAAAAAATGCTCTAAACCAACCTTTTTTTCACCAGGAATTGGCTTTAGGCAAGATAATTTTTTAATGGCCCAGGAGGTTGGGAGCAGAGCTTTGGTCATATGTGGGAAGGGTATTGGGGTGGATAGTGTTTAGTTCATACTGTATCATTTAATGATGACGTTGTGAATGTAGGAAAAGTATTGTGTCCTACCTTCATCTCCTTGTGCTCCTCCTTTCTTGCCTTAATCCCCTGCGCCATTTTCTGGATATTAGCAGTTTTATTCATAACTATGCATTTTGGTGCTCTGGAGGCAGGGTCACCACCTCCAGTGCACGTATTCTCTCTGGCCAACCAGCTTTGCCTAATAAATATTGGGGTGGCGCTCCCAATATCCCGAAAACGGCGCCAAGGATGAAGGTAGGAAAATTACCTTCGTCCTCAGCACCCTGGGTGGCAATCAGAAAGTATACTAACATGGTACCTATTAGTAGTCTCTCTGTCTGTCAATCATCCCTGCAAAGGCTGCTGACAGGCAGAAAGCTGTGACTAGTAACGGACGGTTCCCCGCCCAGATGACTAGTTTCCACCCCTCTTCCAGCCTTGCACCCCGGAGTAAAACACTTTTTTCCCCAGTATAAAGACGCTGCTTGCACACCAGGGGAGCGGAATCCTACATCTGTAGGATGCAGCTGGAAGCCATATCAGCACAAACATGCTGATTGGTTCCCTTTAAAGATAAAACAAATCCGCCCAAGAAACCCTTAGGTTGCGTTCACACTACGTATATTTCAGTCAGTATATGTATATTTCAGTCAGTATATTTCAGTGAGTATTGCAACTAAAACCAGGAGTGGATTAAAAAACACAGAAAGGATCTGTTCACACAATGTTAAAATTGAGTGGATGGCCGCCATTTAATGGCAAATATTTGCTGTTATTTTAGAACAACGGCTGTTATATTGAAATAATGGCAGTTATTTACTGTTATATTGTGGCCATCCACTCAATTTCAACATTGTGTGAACAGAGCCATTCTGTGTTTTTAATCCACTCCTGGTTTTGGTTGCAATACTGACTGAAATATACGTAGTGTGAACGCAGCCTCAATATATAAGAATTGCATTTCACATATGTATTATAGACTAGACTAAACTCTCTGAAGCTAGTATTGGAAAAAAATAACCCTAATCTGCAGGATTACAAAGCCCTTGATAATAGCTAGAATAGTAAGATTATTTGTCATCGTGCTGACGCCACCGATCAATGTCCTAGTAACAGGACCGACCATAGACACCTTCATAGTAACTAATTTTAAGTAATGTAGTGGTATTGATTCCGAACGTCAGGTTTGCTTCTCCTGCAGTAAATCCCAGTGATTCAGATTGCCTCTTAACATTAGTTACTGGCTATAAACCCAACAGTGGGGTGAGGGAGGGATGCGTACACAAAGTAGCACTGTAACCACCCTAGATACACTCCTTTGCCTCATCGGCTCTGCTTGTAAGGCCAATATAACCATGTTTTATCTATCTTTATCTGTAGCACATTGTCAGACAAATACAGCTGGAATTTCCTTCCATTTTCTTTACTCTTCTTTTGTTTACTAGCAATATCTTTCTTTCTATAGAATACCCCTGACATTAACTGATCTATATGGGTGCCATATAGGAGAAAATAAAACCCTGGTATATAACCCTGAGCTCTGAAAACTTTAAAGGGAAACTGTCACATGGAAAATCACTATCAAACCCTTTGTCCGGCCATCTGAAGCATCAAAGAGTCGTGGCCGGGGTGACTCTAGTGACTGCATCAACTCTTCCTGCTTCCTTGCACCGCCCTCTCTATCTATGATTGACATGGAGCCCTGCTGAAATCCAATGTAGGTGCCAATCATCATTCCTGTCAATCTTTGATGGTGGGGAGGAGAGAACAAAGCCACGCCTCTTTGACTCTTCAGATGGCCAATCAAAAGTATAGAAGTTACAATAAAGACAAACACAGGTAAGATTCCCTTAAGGCTCTATTCCACAGAGCAATTATCGATTAAAAATTTGCCATAATGACTTAAAATGAGCAAATATCTGCCAGTGTAATAACACCCAATGATCAAACGATGAACAAAATGTCATTATTAGTTGTCTTTCAACTTGTTGAAAAATCATTGTTAGTAGTTCTACGATCGTTCGCATATCTGTTCTCACTATCTGTGCCACTATGGAACTGTTAGCAGTGTGATAAGGAGTTTCCATGTGACAGTTTTCCTTTATTAATCTATATTGGTCTCAAAAGAATTTTTTGCTTCAACCGAATTACAGTAATTTCACTACCCAAATGTGTTAACACCCTGTTCTGTACTACTGTGCAGAATTATACATCATCTCCCTTAATGAGAGGCTAGAAAGATCAGGCTTGTTAAGCTTGCGAAAAGATATCTTAGAAGTCACCTCCGCACACACACACATTTTATATATATATATATATATATATATATATATATATATATATATAAAAACGCCCAACAAACACCCTTTTAACTATATTGGGTGATGAGGAGGGAAGGTGTCTGTCAAGTTCCTGGCATGGTGTCCGGCATTTTACTGGATAAAACATTGCAGTATGCTGCTCTTTTTTGTCCAAATTTCTGACAAAACCTGTGACACAGAAAGCCAACAAAACCAGCTTTATATGTATTCATTTGTATAAAGATGTGTTTAATCAATACATGTTTATTCTTTACTTCACAAAGTACCAAAGGACATTCATTACATACAGTATGGAGGAAAGACTACTTGATTACATATAACAGAGTAAAGCTGGCCATCCACTATGGAGAACTATTCGGACAATTTTTTGTGTCGTTCAGCTGTCCTAATCCTTTTGTTCCCATTTGAATCCAAACCTGGGAAGGTGGAACGATAGCTGTCAACTAAAGACGTGTGTATGGGCAGCTTTGGAGTAGTAAAACTATAGAGTGACCTTCCCCAAGAGAAAGTAATGGAAAATATTACGTCAGCATTCAACAAAGAGCTAGATGCCTATCTAACAATCAATAGCATTGTGGGTAATAGTTAATGTAGTAATCAATAATGTATATAATTGATCAAAAAAAACACTGAACCTGATGGACCTATGCTTTTTTCTCAACCTATTTAATTAAAATGACTAATAATAGCCGTGAAACTCAAACATAATTTTTTTTTACTTTTTATGTTTTTAGATATTGTCCTGATTAATAAAGCATGCTAAAACGTGTAGTTCCACATTGCCCAAAGGACTGCCAATGACCTCTATGCTAAATATTTGCTTTAGATTCTAATATATGTAGCAATCTTCCAGCCGAATATCACAAAAGCTCTTCTAAAGCCACAGCAGCCATGTTTTTATTTTATGTACATAATACAGTGGAGAATAAAACTCAGCTATTATAGAATCAGAAGGTGTCTGAAGCTATAAACTCTGAATAGCTCCACAGTACAATGCCCCCCGTGTAAAGGAGAGAAAAGAGGACGTGTGCGTGTCCGGAATACCTTGACAAAAGATAATTACCGTTTTGAGGTTAGGTTGTACGACTATGGGTGATATGATCATAGATTTCCTGGCTGGATGACTAGAATGGCTTGTAACAGCAGTTGGCTCTATCATTGCTGTTATCATAAAGGTGTAACAATGAAACACTGACACAATTGGGAGGCAACATGTTGTTGGCACTTCCAGCATAGCGGGTATAATACTGGTGAGAAAAAAAAAGGCTCAGCTATGAAATGCATTAACAGGATAGGAAGGGGTTACAGTCAGTAAAAGGACACAAGAGCGGGCTAAGGAATTACATGGTTTGTTTGGTAAATTCAATACTCAATGCTTCAGCACAGTCTGCTTATATCAGCACTACTAATTTTTGCCCCAAGCATCGGCATGCTGTTTTCTAAAGACATAATTCCCTATATGTGTAACGTGAAGGCTGACCGCACAAGGGATAGGTTTGGGAGAGACCCTGTACATGGAAATAGAGACTGCTTAAGGCTTTTGGGGGGTTTTAACATGATCCCAGAACCTGGAACCCATATAAATATATACATTAGTTAATATATAAAAATTATTCATTATAATAATTATTATTAAATCTCCACACATAACAGGGACGCTTAGATACAAAGGCCATAAAGAACAATACCTTGTCTTTATATATTACACTAATAGGGAACTGAGATATAGGGGCTGTTCGATGGTGTCTTTAGGGCCAGTTCACACGGAGTAAACTGTAGGAATTCTGTGGCCAAACTCTCTGCCAGCCTCTGTGTCATACTGGCAGTCTATGGGAGGGCTCGCATGCCTTCTCTCTCTGCATCGCTCCGCTCGGAAGAATCGACATGTCAATTCTTCCGGGCAGCGAGGTGCGGAGATTAGGCGTGCAGGCCTCAGACTGCCTGTATGACACAGAAGCTGGCAGGATTCTGTGGCGGAAAGTTGTAGTATGCTTGCATCACATGACACGGAACAATCAGGATGAGTACTTTTTGTTTTTTCTTAGCAAAAATCCGAAGGAGAACCACAGCAAACAACCGCATATATCTGGGTTTCCAGAACAACTGCAAGTATGACGAAGTGGGAAAATATTCTGGCTACAAAGAAAGAATCCCCTAGATTTTCTTCTAGAAGCAGATACTGAGACAACATGTTCTATGAGTCTAACATGTTTCTCTTTTTTAATTGTTCATTTTTTAAATTACATTTTTAGTACAATTTTTTCTTTGTAAGACAGTGTCTTGTATTAATTTTTGCTCCCAAAGATGCGCTATGTCTTATTTTCAGGGGATGTCGCATTTTTACATGAAGAAGGATTAACAATTATTGTTGAACAAAAAGAGATGAACATTTATTACACACTGTATAGTAGCTGTCATCACAAACCAGCATAACCAGACAAAACCAGACATAACCAGACAAATGCTGCACACTCGGGTTCGGTCAGACCTGAGCATGCTTAAGAATCTTTCATCTATCGTCATAAATATTAGTGGCCAGGCTGAAAACTGCAAGATTTTGTTATTATTTGATAATATAGACAGTAAAATGGAAAATTAAAAAATACATTTTTTTAAATCTATTTTTACTGTAAAGTGTGTGATTTAAACAGCAGTTCCTTTTCTGATGACACATTCCCTTTAACACTGGGTGTCCTAACAGCAAAAGGGTTTTCCAAAGCAGACTGATCTTTTTATTACGACTAGCAAGCGCTGAAAACACAAAGCATCCTATCCCTTAATTTTCTTTTTTTTCCCATTGCTTAGAAAGTCATCAAAGGCACCTGAGTACACGCTGAGCACTTTTGTCAAATATCAAGGTTGACAAATGAACACTTGAAAACTAGAATTTGAGATTACAGGTAATGTATATATCATGCTTGGTGAACATGAAAGTGACAAACAAAAATGAACATTTTTTTCCCCCCTGTATTTCACTGCCGTCAAAAACTGAAAGAAGGACAAGTGTTGCCTGCAATGGCAGCGGACAGTCTGCAATAAAGGGTTTATCCAGGATTAGAAAAACACATGTACCAAGTACCACCCCTGTCCAACGGGACTCCATTCCCTTTGTGGATCGGAGCTGCAATGCCACACACAAACTTCGGACAAGAGTGGCACAGTTTCTGGAAGAAAGCAGTTTTTCTGATCTTGGATAATCCCTTTAACATACTTTTACCACTGTGTATACCTGTAAATCTGAAACAGTGTTGCATGCATGGTGCAAAAGGACTGTTTACATAGTACTGTCATGTCAGCCAATAATATAAGCACCGCAATTCTTATTATCTAATCTAAACACAATTTAAGGCTTCTAAAATGTCTAGTATGGAAAATATCTTTCTATTTCTTTATTATTTATATATAATAAATATTTATATAAATTTTATTTATAATATATTATTTATTACATATTATTTACTTCCTGACTTGAAGGCCAACCATAACCCCTATGAAGATATAAGGCTATGTTCACACAACTTCAAAGAAGAGAAAAGGCGGCCACTTTTGCTATTTAAAAAAAGTCCGTTATTGCCACAATTTAACTGACTGCAATGCAATGCATTGAAGTCAATGGAAAGACGGATATCCAATGCACACAATGTATTGAATAACGGACGTTATCACCACGAACGTCAAAATAATGATCATGACAATTATTTTCGGACGTCTTTTGCAAACAGCGAAACGTTTTTTATCAGTTGTTCACACACAGTTTTTCTTTTGTCACCGTTCTTTCTCCGTTTTTACTATTAAATTCAATGGACTTTTCAATTAAGCCGCATGCAACGGCCAATTAGTAGCCCAAACTAGAGTAATGTACCAACAGCCGTCATTGGAGTAAGGGAAGGCTAGACAGCTAAATGACGTCCGTCATTTTAAACGGAGCTGAAAAAAGTTAAGTAAACATAGCCTTATTTTGGTTTATTTTTTTGAAGACTGCAAATAACCTTATTAAAGTTTACACCATCTTTATTATTATTAGACGTATCATCACTAAGACCATATGTAGGATGTAAAAAGCAACGCACCACCAACTGTGAAACTATCCAGAACATCCAGTAGGTCTAATTTTTACCATTTAATGTATTGGCTATTGTTATTATAAAAGATGGTATTTAACAGCTCATCTGAGCGTAGGAGAATAGTGCTAAATTGTGCTTTTTCATTATTATATAATATGTGTTATATAATATTTACGACGACTTAGGAATAAAGGATTTCCAGTAACCAGGAGTCTACAGTTACCTTAAAGCGAGAAGTCTTATGCACAGTGTGACACCAATTCATGAAGGGGGTGTCACCTCCAGAGCCACCCATCAAACAAACCCCATCTTAGGTATTTCAGCCCAAAACACCAATTATCTATACATAGTAATAGGTGGTTAATGTCACGTTGGTGGATTTGTGACTACTCAAACCCCACTTATTGCTAGAATGAGGTATCCTGGTCATCTAACTACCCCAGCTCCATGGCCAGCCATGAGCATTCTGCATGGAGTGCCAACTGAGCATGCAAGATGCCCACCATTTAAACTCAATGGTGCATGCCTGGTTGCTGTTTTTAATTATGGGGGTAAGATCTATGGATAAGCAATGGATTATCATTCGGTGAAATCGATTGACTGCCAAGATACACTAGATATAGCCAAATTGTAGCCGTGCTCCCTAGTGATGTGAAGCTACTGGAGATGAGCCAATGTCCTTAAATTCATTTGTTATGATCTGCTGTCAGATCTAGGTTGGTACAAGTGAATTTAGTCCTTTAGTTGCACTGAAAAATCTTGTATGACACTCTCAGATCTCAGGGATCCAAGCAGAAGCACCAGTACAGTATGGAAGATGGACAAGGCAGAAGATGTACAGCTGTGTAGGGCTAGTAGCAGTGGCTGCAGTGGTACAGTATGGAAGATGATGGACAAGCCAGGACACTGGCAGCTGAGTCTGGCCTTCACACATATATTACATTTGTGGGAATTTCAGACCAAAATCAATTCAAGCTAAATCCATTCGGTCCATTCTAGATGCTACTCCTCCCACGTCACATGTGAATTTTATACCTAGTTGTATTGGTACAAACAGTGTTTCTCCTTATACAGATACCACCTTACTATGCGGCTGACAAGACCTCTCATACTGTTGTGCCCTTTATGTTTTCTTCCTTTTATTCCAAAGATGCTTTTGATAATTTCCCTTTGCTACAAATTATACCCTGCACGGTATTGATGTTAACCCTGTCCAGCCTGAGCAGCCATTACAACAATCAAGCTGCGCCCGCCAAGAGTGGATGCTCTAATGTATTATAATTATGGGTGACTCACACACTTTCAACATTTAATCTTCCCAAATTCATGTAATGTATTTTCATCTTCTTTCCTGTTGTTAAAAGTGACATTGGCTTCCAGTCTCACAGTCATCGTTCTTAAAAGAAATGACAAATGAGAAATCTAATAGTCTTTGATCTGACACGGGTGAACATGGGCCCCTCACATTTACCAGGTTCTTACGCACCCAATAAGTAATTCAATTTAAGGCATAGGACCTGCGAAGACAATTTTATTGCTCCTTTTTAAGTACTTAATTCTATTCTTATTCCCTGCTTTAAGGATATATTGCACAAGTACTAACTGTAAGTTCCACTTAAATGACAAATGTTATGCCTAGTGCAGGGCCTGGCACATGACTTCTACGAACCTGAGGCATGCACTACCCAACAGGTTGCACTAGGCATAGAACAGCATACATTTTTTCAAAAAGGGTCTGTGAATGCCATATTATAGCTTATACTTCATTATGCCTGGTAACATCGCAGCACAATAATACAGAATTTCATACGTTTGGGGTCATGGGAGAGTAAGTGCTGGCAGGGATTGTGTTTACATGAATCAAACATTTGCATTTACCAAACCCTGGATTGGTTGTCTGTCATTAGAAAACATTTGCTATATAGCTACGGTTATATCTATAATTTAAAAAAAAAGCGCCTATGCTTACCATTTTCGTGCTCTCCCTGTGTCCTGCTGCAGTGTCTTTGGTGTCCTCCACTGACTGTAACAGCCTTTACCTCTGAGATGGATTTGTCAGCCCACTAAGCTAATCACTGGCTACGGGCTGTCCAGTCTCACTCAGTGAGTGAGGGAGTGCGGGGAGTTAAACATAGGTTCCTTTCTTTTTTTTATATATCTGCAGCTATATAGCCATGGCCGTATTTACCACTAGACACCCGTGGTCTGGTGCCCAGGGCAGCACATTGCAAGGGGGCAGCACCAGGGACCAGGGGGAGCACATTGCCTCCCACCTCCCATTCAGACTTGCCAGTAAATCTGGTGTCTTTTGGAGGGGGGGGGGGGGGGGGGTGAATGGTGGAATTTTTTAGGTCTGGTATGGTTTCATCCAGTCCCAGTATGGCGGTATGGTGGAAATTTGTTTATGTTTTAAGCAGTTAAAAACCATGAAAAACGCAATTCAGACAATCTTTCTACAAGGGGGCGTCTTCAGGTTTACTTCCTAGGGCAGCAGCAGCTGTTAATATGGCCCTGGATATTGCAAAAGTTCTCTCACACCAAACAACCCCTTTAAGGTGCCATTGGCAATCTGGGTAAACATACCCTACACTAGTGAAGCTGAAAGTGTCCCCCTATTAAAATAGTGTACACTGCACATTGATAATGCATAGCACATGGGCTGGAGGAGTGTCCGGTGAGCTGACTACCATTGACTTTGTATACTGCACATTATACTATTTTTGTGGGATCCTAGAGTAATGACTTCCAAGCCATGTAGACGTCTGTCTTTATGCTCCATTTACATAAATGGAACTGAGTTGCAAATCCACAGGCAAACTGGAAACAAGAATCATTCTGTTTTTAAAGAAACTGGACATGTTTTTCTAAGCCTGGATAACCCCTTTAAGATTAGGGCTCTGAGAGGGGCATATCATCACTTCCAAGATACTAAAGATAGTTCGTAATGCCACTGGCTGGATGTTTGAGGTTATTGTCCCACGGCAGAATCAGATGGGAGGCATATTACTTTGCTGCACTTTACCACACCTACTTTAGCACAGCACCACATTTTTTTTACTACACCTTTTACTATCGATATATCTACTATGGCTGGTTTTGCGTTAGCTTTCTAGAACATCATATCCCAACAAATGTATTCCTATTCCATAGCAGCTGTTCGGCTCACTGTACGAAGACATTCTGTCCCATTAACCAAAGTCCTGAACTAACCTGAGCAATGAAAACCTAAAATCCCATTTAAAGGAGATCTGTACATGCCACCCTATGTGTTCTGTCAGCTATACAGCTATAACATATGTTCTGTATGAATAATTAATACATACTGGGAGATACGTGGAAAAGTGTAAAGAATATTCAGAGTCTGGCACTTCTACATGATAAAGTAATGTTCCTTTGAAGAGACATTTAAATATCTATTTAAGCTGTTATATAACTCTAATCTATGAAAGAGTCGATATAAAGTGAAAGAGAACTAAATTATTTCTTATTATAGACTATAAAGACATTATATGGCTGTACAGCAAAGATCAGTCTCTATCTCCAAGAATTGTTTCTACCATACTGGATAATTCAAGGCTTGACCAATCTGACCAATGTGGGAATTGTTATTAAGAGAAATCATTAGGAATCATTTAGGCCACATTCACACAATGTATTTTTTTTTTACTAAGTGCTTTACTTTACTAAAGGCCATTGTTGCAGGATTGCAACAACGACTGCTATTTAGTGAAAAATCAAATAACATTTTTTTCTATGGAATCCCGGCCAGAGTGTATACACACTGTATAAACTCCGGCCAGGATTCCATGCGGACGCACTCAAAACTGACAAGTCAATTTTGTGCGGCCACTATTCATTAAATAGCGGCCACAGAAAATTGACAGTGCAGACAATATAAAGTGCGGCTCCGGCCACACTTAACATTGTTGGCTATGGTGAATAGGAATGCGGGCACACCCGAATGTGCCCGCGCTCCGATTCAGAAGAAATTAATTTCATGCGGCTGGTACTTCAGTACCAACCAGGTTGAACTTCACAGACAGCGGCCATGTCACAGAATGGCCGCTGTCTTACAGCATGTGAAAAAGGCCTAAAATGGCCCAATGGCTATTTTTTAGGGTCTGGTGGAGTGGTGGGCTACAGTGTAACAGCACTGTGATAATAGGGTGTAAATTGGAGGTAAGTTTTTGGTACTTTATAGTTACTAGTTTGATCTCAAGGCTTTCTTAGGTTTACCTCTACGGAATGTCAGTCTTGAATAAGATTTGTCTTGCTGGTTGATATATAGATGCTTGAATATTTAAGCTTGTGTCGGTTGATTTTATGGTGTAATGTTTATATTTATATAAAATTAAAAAAAGACTTTAATAAAAAAAAAAATGTTGGCTACATGATGGTTCCAGGTGATAGATGCTGTATCTTTCCAGCTCCTGAAGACTGTGTTATTTTTGGCTTAGAACAGCCCTGACATCTGGTGATATGATCTTGCTGAGCACACACTGATGAGCCGCCATTGCTTGTCATTGGGTATAAACCTGTCTGTTTCATCAGGCTATAGCTTACTATTTGTAAATTGGATGACGTAAGGATGCTGAGGTCATGCAGACACTACATTCCAGACATCAATCTTCAGGCTTTGCTCGCTTCTCTGTAATCAATTTATCAATTTTACGGAAATCCTTTAATCAATAGATCTGTGATTGATCTGTTTGGCCTGACAAACCAAGAACTGAAAGGAGGCCAGACATAGATTTAATGGAGGTAGACCTTAAAATGAATATTCTCAGCTCGTCACAGTAATAAATCAGGAAATAGAAGTATTTTAGGGAATTGCCGAGAATACAAACTCCTGATAGACAAACACTTTAAGGCCTCGAGCACATGGCTGTATAACAGCTACATAAATTTCCTAGATGTAAGCAACCATAATAGGGCACTTTTGGAATTTTGGGGGGCTGTACTGTATCTATGCAGTAATTTAGAGTCATGCATACATTTTTTCTAGATGGTTCCATTTTAATTTAAATGTAATGAAAAATAATTCGATACTTATATACAAGAAGTATATATATATATATATATATATATATATATATATAGTGGTACCTTGTGGCACGGTCCCGGAACGAATTATGCTTGGAATCCAAGGCACTACTATATATATATATATATATACACACTACCGTTCAAAAGTTTGGGGTCACATTGAAATGTCCTTATTTTTGAAGGAAAAGCACTGTACTTTTCAATGAAGATAACCTTAAACTAGTCCTAACTTTAAACAAATACACTCTATACATTGCTAATGTGGTAAATGACTATTCTAGCTGCAAATGTCTGGTTTTTGGTGCAATATCTACATAGGTGTATAGAGGCCCATTTCCAGAAACTATCACTTCAGTGTTCTAATGGTACAATGTGTTTGCTCATTGGCTCAGAAGGCTAATTGATGATTAGAAAACCCTTGTGCAATCATGTTCACACATCTGAAAACAGTCTAGCTCGTTAGAGAAGCTACAAAACTGACCTTCCTTTGAGCAGATTGTAATTCTGGAGCATCACATTTGTGGGGTCAAATAAATGCTTAAAATGGCCAGAAAAAGAGAACTTTCATCTGAAACTGGACAGTCTATTCTTGTTCTTAGAAATGAAGGCTATTCCATGGGAGAAATTGCTAAGAAACTGAAGATTTCCTACAACGGTGTGTACAACTCCTGTCAGAGGACAGCACAAACAGGCTCTAACCAGAGTAGAAAAAGAAGTGGGAGGCCGCGTTGCACAACTAAGCAAGAAGATAAGCACATTAGATTTTCTAGTTCGAGAAACAGACGTCTCACAGGTCCCCAACTGGCATCTTCATTAAATAGTACCCGCAAAACACCAGTGTCAACATCTACAGTGAAGAGGCGGCTGCGGGATTTAGGGCTTCAGAGCAGAGTGGCAAAGAAAAAGCCATATCTGAGACTGGCCAATAAAAGAAAAAGATTAAGATGGGCAAAAGAACACAGACATTGGACAGAGGAAGACTGGAAAAAAGTGTTGTGGACGGATGAATCCAAGTTTGAGGTGTTTGGATCACAAAGAAGAACGTTTGTGAGACGCAGAACAAATGAAAAGATGCTGGAAGAATGCCTGATGCCACCTGTTAAGCATGGTGGAGGTAATGTGATGGTCTGGGGTTGCTTTGGTGCTGGTAAGGTGGGAGATTTGTACTGGGTAAAAGGGATTCTGAATAAGGAAGGCTATCACTCAATTTTGCAACGCCATGCCATACCCAGTGGACAGCGCTTGATTGGAGTCAATTTCATCCTACAACAGGAACATGACCCTAAACACACCTCTAAATTGTGCAAGAACTATTTACAGCAGAAGCAGGCAGCTGGTATTCTATCGGTAATGGAGTGGCCAACGCAGTCACCAGATCTGAACCCCATTGAGCTGTTGTGGGAGCAGCTTGACCGTATGGTACGCCAGAAGTGCCCATCCAACCAATCCAACTTGTGGGAGCTGCTTCTAGAAGCGTGGGGTGCAATTTATCCAGCTTACCTCAACAGATTAATAGCTAGAATGCCAAAGGTGTGCAATGCTGGAATTGCTGCAAAAGGTGGATTCTTTGACGAAAGCAAAGTTTGATGTAAAAACAATGTTATTTCAAATACAAATCATTATTTCTAACCTTGTCAATGTCTTGACTCTATTTTCTATTCATTTCACAACGTATGGTGGTGAAGAAGTGTGACTTTTCATGGAAGACACAAAATTGTTTGGGTGACCCCAAACTTTTGAACGGTAGTGTATGTATATATATATATATATATATATATATATATATTAACACTCACCGGCCACTTTATTAGGTACACCTGTCCAACTGCACGTTACCACTTAATTTCTAATCAGCCAATCACATGGCATTTAGGCATGTAGACATGGTCAAGACAATCTCCTGCAGTTCAAATTGAGCATCAGTATGGGGAAGAAAGGTGATTTGAGTGCCTTTGAACGTGGCATGGTTGTTGGTGCCAGAAGGGCTGGTCTGAGTATTTCAGAAACTGCTGATCTACTGGGATTTTCACGCACAACCATCTCTAGGGTTTACAGAGAATGGTCCGAAAAAGAAAAAACATCCAGTGAGCGGCAGTTCTGTGGGCGGAAATGCCTTGTTGATGCCAGAGGTCAGAGGAGAATGGGCAGACTGGTTCGAGCTGATAGAAAGGCAACAGTGACTCAAATAGCCAACCGTTACAACCAAGGTAGGCAGAAGAGCATCTCTGAATGCACAGTTCGTCGAATTTTGAGGCAGATGGGCTACAGCAGCAGAAGACCACCCGTTACTAGCATGGTGTACCTAATAAAGTGGCCGGTGAGTGTATATATATATATATATATATATATATATATATATATATATATACACACAGTGGTGCCTTGGATTACGAGCATAATTTGTTCCGGGACTGTGCTTGTAATCCAAATCCACTCTTGTCAGTTTTTTCTGGCGCCGCATAGGATCCCGGCCGGAGCGCATACGATGTGTGTACACTCAGTTCGGGATTCCATTGAAAATAAGGCTATGTGAACATAGCCTAAAAATGTAAAACAAACCGTGCAAACAAACCTAAACTGCATACCAGCTTATGTCTACAGTTCATATGCGGTCTTATGCATTTCCATGGTTACAGACTACAAAGAAACCCTATTAAGTAAACAAATCCTTAGATGTTAAAGAGGATATACCACCCGGTACATCCTCTTTAACCTGAAGCCACGGATCGATCGGCGCCGGCATGGGGAAGCCGGTGCCGTGGTCCGTTTTTCGGACCGTCGCCCTGTTCCCGTGCACGGTGCCGTTCGATCCAGCGGTACCGGCCGGTGCTGAAGCACTGGAGGTAGGCCGGGCCGCCCCCAGTGGGAGGGAATTCCCTCCCCTGCATGATGCGGCTCCATTCATTCTAAGCGAGCTACGTCATACAGGGGAGGGAATTCCCTCCCACTGGGGGCGGGCCGGCCGACCTCCAGTGCTTCAGCACCGGCCGGTACCGCTGGATCGAACGGCACCGAACGGCACCGTGCACGGGAATCCGTGGGTTCAGGTTAAAGAGGATGTACCGGGTGGTACATCCTCTTTAAGGCCCCATCACACTAAACAATTATTGGCCGATAATCATCTGGCGTAATAGAAGACAACGATTAGCTGACATGAACAATGTCAGCTGATCGTTGCCATCGTTTGTCTTCCAAGTGATCACCCGGGCAGCTTCCCCATAAAAATTACCCACGTACGCCATGTGACCATAGCCTTATAGTTTAACTACTACTTGCTGATCTCAGGGACTGCAGCTATGGACAGCAGTGCTTGAGATACTGACTGTTAAATGGCCATGACATCTAAAAAGGGAATTTCTTTACTTAAATCTATAGTACCGACTCACAGACAAAGCAACAACAACAACATAAATGCTTCATTACAATCCTCATTTTGCTGCATTAGTTGATTTGAGAATAAGGCCTATTTACTGCAGAATAATGCATGGCAAAATGACTATCGATCATCGCTACAACAGCAAGAAGACCTCTTAAATATTGCATTGAGACTTTTGTTTTGTTCTCCAAGACAAGTTGCTGAAATATTGCTGGGAGCCTGCATTCACCAAAGAGGGATCATTTACAGACTGTGTGTATAGTCCAAAAGAGCTGAGCCCCAGGGTGACATATATACATATATATAAGCCTTCATTAGATGGCTTATAGCTTATATTTATGCTATAGTATATATATATATATATATATATATATATATGTTCCTAATCTATTATTAAAGAGTGAGAAGTGAATCTTTGCACTTACCATTAGGCAACAATGAATTTGAAAACTGGCAAGTGTCCTATAGACTACCCAGTCCCATGCAGCCTTTTTTCTTATTTTTTACTATCTAACTGGTTTAATATAATCAAGTATTCAATATTCCTTTAAGATATTTAGGATTTAGGTGGAATGGAGTTCACACCCTGTCCAGCTTCCCATAAGGATTGTGCTCCATAAACCTCCCTGGTTGACTTTTTTCCTCAAAGGACAAAGTTTCACCCTTTAGGTTCACCTATATAATGACTGGGTGCACCCATTACAATAGTTATGTACCCTTTATTGTTACCATTAGAGATGAGCAAACGCACAGTAAAAGTTTGTGTTCGTGTGAACCTAAATACTCAGTATTTGACTTCCTGTGGCTGGAAAAGATGGATGCAGCCCTATGGCTGCCTGGAAGACATGAGAACAGCCTATGGGTGAACCCATGGTATTTGAATCCTGGTAGCTAGACCTAGGGCCACATCCACCTTTTCCAGCCACTGGGGTTCCAATACTGAGTGTTTGGATTTGCAGGAACCGGAACTTACTGGAAGTTCGCTCATCTCTCTAGCTTCTATGTTTTTCTTCCATTTTATAGACATTGGCAACATTTACTTATAAGCCAGAATTGTGGGTCAAAGCGCACCAAAATTATGGTGCATTCGCGATCCAAAGCTGGAAACACACAGCAATTTTTTGAGGACTACCATTGCAGTTTTTGTGCCAAAACCAGAAGTGGATTTAAATGGGATGGAAAATATAAAGGAAGGACTTGTAATTTTCTTTCCTGTTAAATCCTCTTCTGGTTTTGGCACAAAAACTGCAGTGACAGTTTCCCCCAAAAAAGCTGTGTGTGTTTCCAGCCTAACATATTCATTATGAAGTTTGAACTGGAGATAATAGTTAAATGCTCCATACTAGACATTAATGGGGACATTTATCGTACGAGTTCACCAGTCTTAAATAAAGCCCCGCCCTCTTTTCCCCGTCCGCACACCTCTTAGAGTGCGTTCATATGTACAGGATCCGCAGGATATTTGATGGAGCATATTTGATGCTGTGTTCAGTTAAGCCCCTATTACACGGGGCAAAGAGAGGATGAGGGGTTTTAAGCCACATTTACAAAGCCAAATAGACAAAGTTTTGGCGCGTGTGCAAAAAGCAACAAAAACCTATGCTAGAGCAAAGATGGGCACTTTAAATAAATTCCTTCAACAAATTTTATTGATGCGCATTAAAACGGTGAATACAACTTATCGCTAGGAATGCCGGCCGGAGTGTTTTTTTACACCGGGCTTACAAATGTCCCCGCAGCTCTGGAGCTCAGGGGATTTATGTAGAGGCGCATTGCCTCTCTGCGTGCTGCTGCACCCCCCATAACAGACGGGGCAGATGCGAATAAAATATTCACAAAAATACCCTTTGCGAATATTTTTACGCCGATCTGCCCCTAAAATAGGCATTTTCGCCTTTTGATACATGTCCCCCTAGGTGTATACACTCCGGCTGGGATCCTGTGCTTTCAATACAACGTGTGTGCTGTATAAATCACGGCCGTTGTTGCAATACATACGTTGTTTGAACATAGCCTAATTATGTTTACTTCCTTTTTGCTGTTTTCACTTTGTTTACAGAAGATGTTGCTGACCAAATCTTATATGGATTTTATTACAGGTTATTATATTTCTAGCTATTGCTTGTAATAATATCCAGGTTTGGTGCAGGAACTGCCTTATAGTTTTCTATAACAGGGAATACTTTACTAGGCCCCTGCAGTAGATGTGTGTGGCCTTTTTTAAGGCCATATGTGTAGGATTTGGGAATATCTTCTGCTTGATTTTTAGCATGGGAAGTGGCTGTCTCAGATCTGCCATATTGTCAGCCATGCAACATGTTGTGCTACTTTTCCTATCAATTGGTCACCCACTGCAGCAATTGATCCCACAGTAATTAAAGATGAGTGAATCAATTCAGTACAATCTGGATTTGGTCCGAATTTTACAAAAAATCCTAACTATTAGAATCCAAACTTTCTGTGATTTGTTTCTGATTTGTTTCTTCCCTGCTCCTGTGGCTTGGGGGTAAGCAGCTATGCTGTATGCGCTGCAGCTTCCAGTCACTGCATTCTTTGGGCCAGGCACTCTGCACCCATTCACTCTGGACTGAGTGTATTAAGGCACTTGGGGCACTTCCAAATCTGAATCTTGGTTGGATTAGATATATGGTCATCTCTAATAGTAATATATAAGATAACAAACATATCATTATAATGCTACTGCCTAAGACATACCCTACGTATTGCTGAAATTCCCCTAAATAAGTTTGTGGGGGCAATACAAAGTATTATGCTCCATTAAAGAAAGTTTTTCAGGATAAAACAATTGATAGGCTATCAATAGCTGGTTGGCAGGGTGACGACATCCAACAAAATTGCCGATAAGCTGTTGAGTGCCCACAATACCAAAGGCAATTGACTCTGTTCCCTGTGTAGTGGCGGTACCAGTATACTGCAGCCTCAGCCATTATTCAATATGGGCTTAGGCTTCAGTACTATGGTGCCGCAGCTACACAGGGATCAGAGACAACTGCTTCACCATTGGATCTGGCATTCTCCATTGGACCCACAGCCTCGAATTACATCCTAGGTATAATACTATGAATGTGAACATTATATTAGTGAATCACGCCCAACATTCATATATATAGCAAGGTTTGCTTCAATATAGCATCACATTAGAGCACATTTACCGATCTCAAGCACTGCACCCCAGACACCTTCTATTTAGGAAACACTTAGTTCCAACTCTACATTTTCTAAAAAAGACTGCAATAAGTGCAATGTGGTATTTAGATGCAGTACTTGAATGTGGTATCAGTTGCCTATGCATACATACACAAAGAAAATTTTCCAAAAAACTACCTCACTGGAAGGACCCCCTTATCCAGATCAGATTTCGCCCAGATTTTTAAATGCCCACATATTTTATGCTTACGGGACAACTTCCCATAGAAGACCCCTTTTCGATGCAATTGTGGGTAGTTGTTTTTACTGTATATGACATGTCACACAGAATACAACACCAAATGCTCTCTTAGGTAGTTTGGGGGTTATCCAATACATATCACAACAAACAAATACCCTCAGGCCTGGGGTACAAAAAAAAACCTTAGCTGTGACCTCCCCCAGTTAAAATATAACTTTGATTTAATGATAAAATGGCACAAAAATTGTGATTTAAAAACATGATCCCAAATGTCTATACATTGCACTGTATTGCCGGAGGTTTGTCAATGCAGTCTGCAGTGTTGCACTGACTTAGACACTACGATCGCTATTTAAAACATAAAGGCCCCTTCAACATGTTTCGTTGTAACCCACAAAGTCCTCAGGAAGAATATAGGCTATTCTATATATAGGCTATATAAAAGTTATATTTTAACTGGGTGAGGTCACAGCTAAGGGGGCCTTTGTACCCCAGGCTTTTGAGCCTGAGGGTATGCTTGGTAAAACCAGCTATCCTAGTAATCTGAAGAGACAGGTGATAACTACATTCAGGTTACACGATATTGCTGGTGTCACACATGGCTGTTTTTTATTTGGGGGGGGGGGGGAGGGGACTGTCACTGCAGTTTTTGTGCCAAAACCAGAAGTGGATCCAGCAGGAAAGAGAAGTCCAAGTCCTCCCTTTATATCTTCCATCCCATTTGGATCCACTTCTGGCTTTGGCACAAAACTATTCTGCCGTAGAGTTAAAGTCTGTCTTATGGTTGGTTATTGCTCTCTAATCTCCTTCCATGGTCATCACCTCCACTACAACTGTTTGGGTCAGCTCTAAAAGATTAGAAGCCACGTTTAAAGGGAAATTAAAAAAAAAGGGAAAAAAGAATAATTTTGTAAAGGAATCATGAATTATAGAAGAGACAGGATTAGAGTTCTGACGGTAGGAAGCAATTTGCAAGTTGTCCCATTAACACATACTCTGAAGATAGGAACATTATTGTACCATTATTATTAATACACTTTATCCACTTGATTTAACACTTAAGGCCACAAGTCACTGGGATTTTTTTTTTACTACTGTACATTCCCCACTCTTCTGTATGTAAACCTTAGTCTGTACCCCCTTTTCTAAGCATAGATAGCGCAAAAGAGAGGCAACTAAAGGGAAAACTACTACATGTCAGATCCTAGGATCAGTGCATGTCAGAAACAGCGTTCTGGTTGGCTGCATTTCAATCTACCTACTCTTGTTTTCTCTGGACTCGTGAGCACGTTATGTCATATATGTGCTTAGCCTTTAGGCAAAAATGTTAAATAAATACAATGAATATATAGGCACAGTAATAGCCATTGTAGAAGGACTAATCACAACTGTACCCCTATGCCTGGGGGGGCCTACATGCACCAATGGAAAATTAAAAAAAGAAAAAGAAGAGCCTTATAAGTACACGATATGGAACTAAACATCACAGTTGTCATTGCACAATGACAGCGCCAACTGATTCCACAGCACTTTACATAATTTGTTGTCCTTATATATATATATATAGATAGGTATACACATGCATGAAAGTTCAGTACCCTCATGCACCTGAGGAAGAGGCCAGTCTGGCCTGGAAACACGTTGCGCTTTCACCCTTTTATGTATTTTATTGTTTTGCTAATATAATTTAATATTCTATATTATCTGGCCCTTGTGGTGGATGACCTGTAACTACTCACCTGTGCCTTGGATCAAGTGGATTGGAGGTGTGGTTGTTTGTACTTATCAGCACTCACATTCTAAACTTGCCTATCTGTATGTTTTGGGTGTGGTAGGAAACCGGAGTACCTGAATGAAACCCACGCAAACACGGAGAGAATATACAAACTCTTTGCAGATGTTGCCTTTGGTGAGATTTGAGCCAAGTGCTAACCACTGAGCCACTGTGCTGCCACAGAATTACTTAAAGGGGTTAATGGATCAGTGTCAATGGGGGTCCAACTGATCACAAGAAGGTCACTTAACCCCCCCCTCGGGAATGGGGGGGCAGTAGGCATGCTCAGCGGCTGCCCTATTCTCTGTCTATGGGATTTCTGAACACAGAACTAGAGAGCAGCATCTGGCAAAGTCTGGGAGTCCTATACAGAATGAAAAGAGCAGTGGGAGAGCATGCGTGCTCCCACTTCATTGAGTCGGGGGTCAAATGACCTTTGTTCTAGTGATAAGTGGGGGTCCAAGTGGTTAGACCTCTACTGGTCTGTTAGTTATTTCTTCCCCTGTGACTAGGGGATCTTGGTGAAGCCCCTTAAGGAAAACAATGCCCCATCTGTATAACTAGCTATGACGGACTTGCTGCACGGGTCCGGCGTCCTGCTCTCCCGCCCGGCCAATCAGTGGCTGCGGCTGGGCAACACACTGATTGGCCGGACAGGAGAGCAGGACGCCGGACCCGTGCAGCAAGGACAGGTAAAGTATGCTTACAGCGGGGGAGCAGAAGGGGTTAAGGGCGGTATAATTACATACTCGCTGCGGTCGTTTAGACCGCAGCAAGTATGTAGTGTATGGGAACTGCCAGGACCTGCCGGGCTCGCAGCGAGAATCTCGCTGCGAGCCCGTCCGTGTGAATATACCCTTTCTGTGTTTTTAATCCACTCCTGGTTTTGGTTGCAATATGAGGACCACAATACTGACTGAAATATACGTAGTGTGAACCCAGCCTTTAGGTAAGAAAGAGTACAAGTCGTGGGCCTGTGTGGTGCTACAGCATGGCTGATTTTCTTTCTGAAAGCATAAAACACTCTCACAACACTTGGATCACTGGTTATAAACCCAATAATCAATCCAATCAGATGTCTTGGTGATAAACACTATACTATACAATTACAATGAAAGATTACTATGAAATAGCCATCTCCATTTAGTGGAATGAATTCTTTTTCCACCCTGCTTAGTAGGTTATAATGGAACGCATTGATCCTACCACCTTCAACCTAGGCCTCAGCTTCTGAGTATAAACAACATATTAGGCTTTGGTAGTCTATTCCATATTCATCCATCATAGCTACCGTCCTAATTCGCAATATGAATCCTAACACCACATTTTCAGCATGTACACAATGAGAATGAATAATGCAGATAACATACAAAAACCTGTATCTTTTTTTCTATACACACATGAACTGACATTTTTCTACAATTCCTTGGAAAATCACTGTGTTTAAAACGAATGTAATTGCGACTACTGGCATTGTCCCACAATTCTAATGAATCTCTGTTAATACCTATAAAAGATTTCAGCATATCTGAAAGCAGGTACTGACCGATCCAGAGACCCGGAGCACGTATGAGACCCAGTCAGCCAAATTATCTGTATGTCTAGAGCCAGCTGAAGATCTCAGACACAATATATCCTCCTGCACATTTCCTCATGTGCTGAAAGCCAAGCCAGGGCATCTCTTCTATCAATCTTACACACTCTCTTTGTGGCAGCTCTTTGTTCACATAGGCACAGGCCGGAAATCTATTTAACACTGTTTATCATAAAATTTGCAATATTATGTATATACTGTGTGCGATTATTTATAAAATAGTTTATATATATATATATATATATATATATATATATATATATATATTCAGATCCAGACAACCCTCACAGCTCATAGAAGCCATGAATGATAGCACTTGATGCTTTTCAGACATAAAAGCCCAGATGGCACCAAGGAAAGCCAATACATTCTGTCCCCCAGACCCTTTACCTTAGATGACTTCATCTCAAGTACTAAGTATGACCCCAAGTACAAACAGGACCCACCTGCTCAGGGCCTTGGAAGCAGATTCTGCACTGCGGGGTCCTCATGCCACTGTCAATGCTGCTGCCCAGGGACACAGCGTCCAGCGCAGCCCCAAGCCTTCCATCCTTCTCCTCCAGTGCAAGGCTGCGGGGTCTAGGATCAGACCCATAGTATTCCTCATCATCGTCTCTGGAGGAGCAGTCTGCAAAGGGTGGCCATCCACAGCCTCCAACCCCAAGCCCTCGCATAGCGTGGCCCGGCTCCGGTTCACTTCGCCCAGATCGGGTCAGCACCAGAACCTTAAGTTCATTAAAGAACATGCGGAGCCGGTATTTAAACATCATTCACCAGCCGGTGGACCAGGCGTTTGGGGGCTTCCAGTGCACAGGCGTTGCAGAGGCATGGACGGAGGTCCCAAGTGACCCAATGGTAGTGGAATGTTTCTGGCTCTCCTGTGCTCCTGTGGCTGGGGACTGCACTGCATGGGGTTAAGTGAGTGCAATTCAGTATTCTCTATCTAAAGGGTTTAGAGGGGATGGCAATGAGGAGCATCCATCAACCCTTAGGTTTAAAAAAGGAGGGGAATGGGTGCAAAGAATCTGGACCCTAGAGATACATTTCATAAAGGGGCTTGTAAAATAGTTGTATTATTCCGACATGCAGTGAGGGGGAGGGGGGACCTGCAACCTTAAGGCCAAAAAAGGGGCGGACAGCAGGTAAGGGACGGCAGGTAAGGGATGGCAGGTGAGGGTCGGCAGGTGAGGAGGTAAGGGACAGCAGGTGAGGGGGTAAGGGACAGCAGGTGAGGGGGTAAGGGACAGCAGGTGAGGAGGTAAGGGACAGCAGGTGAGGGGGTAAGGGACAGCAGGTGAGGGTGTGCTGGGTGAAAGGCAGGAGGGTTTACTGGATCCAGGAGAAAGCCATTAGCATGGATGCGGGATGGGGCAGAATAATGGGGGATGTGTGGCCATCCTATCTGCCAGGAGCGCAGCCTTCCAAGCCCTCTGCCTGCAAACAGAAGGAGATCTGTAAAAGAAGAGACAAGAATGGTGTATAATCCAATGGAGAAGGCAGGAATGTGGCTGAGGTGCTGGGCTTGCTCCTATGTCTTCCCTCCCCCTTGCTTCCTCTTTCTCTTCCTTGGATGAGGCACGCAGGGCTCCTCTATTGTCTCAGCATCCCTGATCCGCCTGTCCATCCATCCAGCAGGGAGCCGCATCAGCACCAGCCCGGCTCATGCGTCCATCCTGCTGCTGCTACTGGGGGGCATCACCGTCACTGCACAAACAAAACCCAGCAGACATGGATGGGAGCCGATCTGGCCGTCATGCCCGCCCTCCCCCCGGCTACACCCCGCATGCACGCTATGGTCGGGGGCTTACCATGCACTGGCTGCTGCCGGCCGCTGCATCCTATCCCGCCAGCTTCCGTCCTCTTATTGCTGGGAGCCCGGGCGGCGATGGCTGGCTATGAGGTGAGGGCTGGAGAAATATGGCTTCTTCTTCCGGTATGGCATGTTAAATAAAACATTTCAGTGGAGTGGATGTGTCTTGCGTGGAGCCGCTGCCGCCGCGGCTGCTGCTGCTGGGTCCGGGCTGCGCATCTGCGGCGGGGTGAGGGACCGGGGGACCTGACGTGCCGGTTCACGTAGGAGCTGGGCGGGTGATGTGATGGTGACCCGTCACTCCGGGCTCATTCCTGCCCATTCCTCATCACATGACAGCGGGGTGAACCGGCTCTCCTGTCACACAGCTGGAGGAGGATCAGCCCTGGCAGAGGAGGCTGGGGAGAGGATCAGCCCTGGCAGAGGAGGCAGAGGAGAGGATCAGCCCTGGCAGAGGAGGCTGGGGAGAGGATCAGCCCTGGCAGAGGAGACTGGGGAGAGGATCAGCCCTGGCAGAGGAGGCTGGGGAGAGGATCAGCCCTGGCAGAGGAGGCTGGAGGAGGATCAGCCCTGGCAGAGGAGGCAGAGGAGAGGATCAGCCCTGGCAGAGGAGGCAGGGGAGAGGATCAGCCCTGGCAGAGGAGGCAGGGGAGAGGATCAGCCCTGGCAGAGGAGGCAGGGGAGAGGATCAGCCCTGGCAGAGGAGGCAGGGGAGAGGATCAGCCCTGGCAGAGGAGGCTGGAGGAGGATCAGCCCTGGCAGAGGAGGCAGGGGAGAGGATCAGCCCTGGCAGAGGAGGCAGGGGAGAGGATCAGCCCTGGCAGAGGAGGCAGGGGAGAGGATCAGCCCTGGCAGAGGAGGCAGGGGAGAGGATCAGCCCTGGCAGAGGAGGCTGGGGAGAGGATCAGCCCTGGCAGAGGAGGCAGGGGAGAGGATCAGCCCTGGCAGAGGAGGCTGGAGGAGGATCAGCCCTGGCAGAGGAGGCTGGGGAGAGGATCAGCCCTGGCAGAGGAGGCTGGAGGAGGATCAGCCCTGGCAGAGGAGGCTGGGGAGAGGATCAGCCCTGGCAGAGGAGGCTGGGGAGAGGATCAGCCCTGGCAGAGGAGGCTGGAGGAGGATCAGCCCTGGCAGAGGAGGCTGGGGAGAGGATCTGCCCTGGCAGAGGAGGCTGGAGGAGGATCAGCCCTGGCAGAGGAGGCTGGGGAGAGGATCAGCCCTGGCAGAGGAGGCTGGAGGAGGATCAGCCCTGGCAGAGGAGGCTGGGGAGAGGATCAGCCCTGGCAGAGGAGGCTGGAGGAGGATCAGCCCTGGCAGAGGAGGCTGGGGAGAGGATCCGCCCTGGCAGAGGAGGCTGGGGAGAGGATCAGCCCTGGCAGAGGAGGCTGGAGGAGGATCAGCCCTGGCAGAGGAGGCTGGGGAGAGGATCGGCCCAGGCAGAGGAGGCTGGAGGAGAATCAGCTCTGGCAGAGGAGGCTGGGGAGAGGATCAACCCTGGCAGAGGAGGCTGGGGGGAGAGGATCGGCCCAGGCAGAGGAGGCTGGGGAGAGGATCAGCCCTGGCAGAGGAGGCTGGGGAGAGGATCAGGCTGAAGTCTAGCAGCTGCTACACAGGGCGCGTCCCATGGTACCCCAGCCTCTTCCTTCCTGCATCATAGGCCCCTATTGTGCCTTAATGAACATTTATAGGATAAGTCTACCAAAATCTACTAAAATGGTGGGCATTATCCATTGTGCAAACCTCATGATACCAGCTACCAGTGCTCCAGACCTTATTAGCACCCCACCTGAACCCCCAAACCACAGCACCCATCCTGACAGGAGATCCCAGAGCTCATGTGGTTACTCCATCCACTCATCACTACTGACAAGCCTCAAATGTAAGGCTACTTTTTTGCCAATGGAGTGGGGCCATCTGCACGAACCCTTTTAATTAGCCAGCACCTCCTGCACTGGTCAGTCAGTTACTTACTGGGGTAACACAGATTGAATACAATTGGGACAAGCCCTTTGACAATACTCAGATCTCTTAAAGGGAATCTGTCAGCTCCCACACTCTGGCACACCTTACCACTCCTTCCTCCTCCCTCATCTTCATGAATAATCAATGCTGTCGGCCTCCTATTTGCTCATATGTCAGTCAGTGTCTCTGATTGCAGATCAGTCCTCTGTAAGCAGTTAATGTCTGAAAGAATTACTCAGATATAGTTGAATCTCTGAGCCCAAATATGTTGGAGCTGTGGTCTAGGGGTAACTAACCTGTGTACAGACCTGTCAGCAGTTCATTGTGTGGTTCAAATCCCTTGATGAAAATCAAATATAGATCATAATTTTGGTCATAAACAACCATTATTTCAAAACAGTGGTCGTTGCTTTAAAATGATGGTAATTATTTGCCATTAAATGGCAGCCATCCACTCTATTTCAACAGAGATTTGAACCAAAGAATAAACTGCTGGCAGGTCTCTTGACAGGTGAGTAAACCCTAGACCACAGCTCCAACACATTTGGTGTCAGAGATTCAACTATATTTGAGTGTTTCTTTCAAACATAACCTACCTACAGAGGACTGATCTGCAATCAGAGACACTGGCTGACAGCTGAGCGAGCAGGAGGCCGGGCAGCATTGATTATTCATGAAGATGAGGGAGGAGGAGTGGTGAGGTGTGCCAGAGTGTGGCACAAACAGCACTTTGGCACTTCATTACATTAGGATTGTGTATAATCCACTGCATGGACAAATTACCAAAAGTCACCATGCTTACTAGGAGACTGCCAGCTACAGCACACTGTCAGCACCTTAGGTAGGGCACGGGTACTGACAGATTGCCTTAAATGAAGACTTGCCTCCTAAGTACACTGTGGTCAACATGTGTCCTTGGATTACAAAATGTAAAGTGATTGGTCCATTGATATTTATCACTTATCCACAGAATAACTGATAGATGTATAATTGCCTGGGATCATCAATCCGCCACATGGGGGTCCTTGACTCCCTTGTGTGAATTAAGCAGTACTGGACCTGTATCACCACTATATGTATCTAGTACAGCACCCAGCTAGCTCTGTAAGTCTCTTAGAAAAGTGAGTGGAGCTGTGGTAACGCAGGCACACTACTGAAGGAGAAAAGGACTGGTAGGTACCACCAGTAAAATAACCATCATACCATCATGAGTGCAGCTCTGCCAGAAGAAGAAAGCTCTATTTGAGCTCAAAGATCATGCACAATCATACCACACGTCTAAATGATTGTGAGCGGGAACACAAAGAAAGAAAAATGGTACAACAAAGAAAACACAGGAGAAACACTGATAAACACTTAAAGGGAAACGGTCACATGAAACATTGCTATGATATTGCTATTACTGTATTGAAGCGATGATTGCAGACAGTAATATTACCTCTATTTTATAGATCCGTGGGTCCAAAGCATGAATTAATGCTTTCAATTGGCTGTGCAAAGTGTCATAGAGGCGAGCCACGGACTGCTTTGTTCCATTGCCCTCCCCCCTCCTCCAAGTCTGACTGACAGGGCTGTGCTGAAATGCTTTGCAGGTACCATCATTGCCAGCAACATCTTCACTGACTCCCCGTCCGCCCTAACCTGCTTGGAATAGATGCCTGCATGGGATTTTAGCAGAGCTGTTCGAACCCTGGCTGTCAGTCATAGCTGGGAGGGTGCAGGGAAAGTACGGCATAAGGATCTGGGACAGGCAATACAGCCTGTGGCCCTTCAGTGCCCTGGCCACACCTTTATGACACATTGTACAGGTGAACAAATGCATATATTCATGTTTTGGACTCACAGACCTACAAAATAAAGGTAATATCACTGTGTGATCATCGCTGTGAATGGATGTTTCCCCACCCTCTTCACCCCCAGCCCCGCCACACCTAGAGAGTGCATCAAAGACATACCATCAATAAGAATAATACCAGTAACCAATATGAAAATAAAGTATCAGAAAGACAAAACTAACTAATCCAAAGGGGCACTCCGGCCATTCTTGTCAGCGGTGTTTGTGATCAGCAGTCAAATCCCTGGTGATGATACATTTATCAGCTCTCCTGGGCAATCCTATATCATAGCATTTTCAATAAATTATATTCATTGTTTATAGAAACTTGATGGACATGTGTCTTTTTTTTAACCGTACTAAATATGTAACTATGTAACACTAGGCAATTCTCTAATGTACGTCGTGCATGAACCATTACTGTGCATGAATCGGTGCCAGTCATGTGATGCTCGCACAGGTGCGCAGCTCAGATCTGAGCTCTTCTGTAATGAGCTGTGCAAACAAAAGTGGTTCTGAAAAGCAAATTCATCTCATTTTTTAGCACTGTCAAATGAGCAGGTACCAGATGTGTGTATGTGATCACTTGGGTTATAAATAGTATCTGCGTGTGTGCAGTGTGTATATATGGTGTAAATCCACAGTAGAATGAGTGGAAAACATCCTAACCAACAACCTTTTGGTGTTCTCTTGTGGAATTGGTTTGGGAAAGTGATGGAGAAAGATGTCAAGAACTATTCTGATCAACAGGCGGTGAAAACACAACTTGCTGTTCCTTAACATGGATGGGCTTTAACAGCAGGTGACTAGCTCTAGTTTACACTACGGAATCGGTGCGGATAAGTACCAGTGGATTTTATCGCTCATACCCACTCACGGCGGCGCGCATCTCTGCCCGTGCTATAGACACCATTCTATGGCCGGGCGGATTCTGCCTTCCGCCGAAAGAACTCACATGTCAATTCCTTTGGCAGACAGCGGAATTCGCCCGCCCATAGAATGGTGTCTATGGGACAGGCGGAGATGAGCGCCACCATGAGCGGGCATGAGGGACCAAATCATCCGAAACTTATCCGCACGGATTCCATAGTGTGAACCCACCCCAAGACAAGCCTCCAGTATACAAACAAACACAAAAACTACATCACTGAACAATGAAAAAAATAGATGAATCCAGATCTCCGCTTAACCATACTGGTGGAAAGGTCAGGATTTGGCCCAAGCAGCATGAATGAACCCTTCCTGTTAGGTGGCAATGGTTTAGGTGAATAGAGTGGAGATTGTATTCTGGCACACCCCGGTTCTCTCATACCTCGAGATGGGTGTTTGCATAGTAAGGCTCATCTGAACATTAGGGCCAATGAAGTTTATCCCTTCATGGCGGCTGTTTACCCAATGGCACAGGAAAACTTACAGCAGAACTGTGCACCATGCACCAAGGCTCATACAGTTGGGGGATTTGTTTCAGAAACATGACAGTGAGGTTTCCATGCTACTCTAGCCATCTTTTTCCTAAGATTTTGATCCTATAGAGCATAACTCGAATAGGATGGGCTGTTTAGAGTACGTCATAAAGCCTAAGAAATTGATACTAGCTCAGAGCGTATATTTTTGTGGTGTATATTTCAAATACAAGCTATGCCAGCTGGCAGGCATAAATTGTAGTACATTTGGTGCGCAGGGGTGGCCTCTCCCCTTTTGTGCAAAGCCCCCACCCTCTGTACAGTAAGCCTCTCCTGCAGGTGTGGTATAGATTTTTTCCAGATGATTAAGTGAAACTTTTTTTTGGAATGAAAAAAAATATGGAACGCTTCACAAACATGCTAATCTTCTCTATATCTTTCCAATTTTCGTATACTAGCTGCATATGAGCATATGTGTGGCACAGATTACTGGTGATTCGAGAGAGTTAAATGATGAAGTCAGCTTCTGGTATTGTGGATACATACTGTTTTTTTTTATAAGGTTGTAGAGACTGCTATGAAAATCAAAATAAATGCTTACTCACCTACCTTAATCCTCCAAGGTCTCCCCTTTCATGTTTTTTGGCCCCACGATTGTCATTCTATTTGCTACTTCTGAGACGGACTTCATCCTGGAAAGACAAGAAGATGAGAAAGGGGGAGTCCCAGGGGACCGAGGTAGATGAAGCATTTTTGTTACATTTTTTAATAGTGTTTTCAGAATATGCCTTTTAAGCAGTATTCCAAGTCACAACGTTCTCCCATATCCACAAGGTAGGAGTTTTCAAGCTGATTAAGGGAGGAGGCAAAAATGGAGGAAGACCAGCTCTCATTCTCTGTAAGGTTACCAAACACTGCAGAGCGCTGAATTTGACAGAAAAAAATCTCTTTACCTCCAAAAGAAATCTGAGATGTATAAAGATTCATCTCAGATCCGTTACAGCTTTATACAAAATATAGTATACATCAAGCCAAAAGGCCTTTCACCAGTTCATGCTACCCTTTGCTAAAAGAATAAATGTGAACATCACTCCATAGTGTAGTATCCAAGGTAAAGGGTGAGAACCTTCAGAATAAACAGAGGACTCTCACCTGATCGTGTTGTGCAAATGCAAGGCACAACGCTCGGTATAGGTATAAGTTGGACCGCAGCCACTCCCAGCAACCAAAAATAGGTACTAAAATGTAACAATTCCTCCGCTCCACTCTGGGTAATCGATAGGCGCAGGTCCATGTAGGTGGGTATAAAATCTTTTATTGGCATAAAAACACAACGCGTTTCGAAGTCGGGCTGACTTCTTTCTCAAGTGTCTTGAGAAAGAAGTCAGCCCGACTTCGAAACGCGTTGTGTTTTTATGCCAATAAAAGATTTTATACCCACCTACGTGGACCTGCACCTATCGATTACCCAGAGTGGAGCGGAGGAATTGTTACATTTTATGCTACCCTTTGGGCACTATTATACGGAGTGATAATTGACCAAATTATCGCTCAGTGTAGTAGAGACAACAATCAGCCGATGATGAGATCATTGGCTGACCGTTTCTTTAGGCCCAAACCTAAAATCATCGGTTCCCGACCGCACATCGCTATGTGTAATAGCGATGCATGGCCAGTGGCCGACGACTCTACGAACAGTATACATCACCCATCCACGCTTCAGGGCTCCTCCTGCAGTCTGCTTCTTCTCTAGTCCCGGCGGTCCTGGCCAGCAATTGGCTGAGCGGCCTGTCAGCTCAGTAAGGCCACTCTGAAGCTGCAGCGCACGGAACCGGGGAGGAAGCAGAGCGCAGGAGGAGCCCTAGAGCGTGGATGGGTAATGTATACTGTTTCGGTAAGGACTAAAGATGTCCAGGCAGCCCTTCCTAAACGATTATCGGTCCATGTAATAGACCTAGATAAGTGCCTAGACGAGTGCCAAACTATCAGATTGGCACTCATTTACAGTATTCGTCGGGCCCCCATCGGCCTGTGTAATAGGACCCTTAGGGCAGCATAAATCTACTGACAGGGTCTCTTTAAGTGTACAGGTGATTGAATAGAACATGACACTGTTGCCTGTAGGATGATGGTGTTGTGCTGTAGAGGTGTTGGGAAGAATGAAGACAGGTACGTTTTATCACATTATTTTTAATTTAACAGCATCAGCCCCATTCCCAAAGCTACAGATGCATCCCCTGCTATAAATGTATCCATATGAAGCAGAAAAACAACACAGTTACAACAACTCAACCTTGATTTGAAACAGTATGACCTGCAATGAGGGGCGGAAAAAGGCACAAGCCTCAGGAAATATGAAAGTTTCTGCAGTTTGTAATTAGATGCTATTTGCTTTGCAAAGGTCTGGTTCACTTCTGCCTCGAAAGCCCTGTGGTCAAAAGCTCTCAAATGTCTGTGTGTTTTGGAAGGAAAACTCCAGAGGAAAAAGGGAAAAAGAACAGATTGGCTCTGGTTTCATGAAGTCCGATCATTGCATTATGGGATAGCTTCTAATAATTAACTCTCTTTTTAATTGCACAGCGAACATTCCTAATTACATTCTGCTTCTTACAAGCGTGCAGATTAATCACAGTGAAAGTGATACTTGAATTACTGAACAGGTAGAACACACACACCAATGGCAAAGACTTCATCTATCATAGTAACATTATAGAGAGCTTTGCATTTAATATAGCAGCTTGCCTCTATGTTTTTGGCAGTCACTTGGCAGAAACAAAAGGTATTTGTGAAATTATAGCTATTGATATAGTATAAATATTTAAAAGTAATTACACATAATGTAGGGTATACACAGGTATGTGTAGGCCATTACTATATTGTACTATTACTACAATGCAATCTACAGTAATGTGAACCCAGTTTTGCCAATATTGTTTTGGGTCTGCAGCTCCAATGCAGAGCTATGTGTTTCCATTGTTACAGAATACAAAAAGGTAATTTATTGGTGCATTATATGTCCACTTCCACACAATGTCTATTTTTGGCTGTCTGATGGCCATTGTTTTGGATGTCTGTCATTTTGTGGCCAACCAACAGTTGTTATTTCACCAACATGTTGAAAGACAAACGACTAATATAGCAGTGATATGCTGCCGTCGCTCCGTGGAATAGGAGTGGCAGCAGCAGACCGCCGCTATCTGCTATTGGCTGCCCGGACGATCTAGCAATCACACGGGCAGCCCCCCCCCCCCCCCCCCCCGCAGCTCCCCAAGGCCCCCCTGTACTCACCCCGCTCGTGTAATAGCGCTGGCAGCGAGCGCTGACAGCGCTGTTTGCTCCTTTCTGTCGCCCCGTGTAATAGGGGATTAAGTGTTTACTGAGCCAAACTCACAGTATGACAGATGTGCTGCAAGTAGGGGTCAGTAGACCCTACATCGGGGACAATTAGGTATAAAAGCAGGCTTAACATATCCCCTTAAAAGTTGTCAAGGCTAAGTTTACATGTAGTGTTCTAGTCAGTAAGGTGCAAACCTTACTATTTTAAACAATACTAATACTAATACCTAAAAAAGTAAACGGCAAATAGAAGGAGGTCACACATGATTACAGGATTAGACTAAATTAGGTTTGTTTGTAGTCTGTTGCCATGGAGACAGTTAAAGGAGCTGGATACAACATGAAAGAACACTCAAAATAATTTGCAAAGTTTCTTTGTTTTATATTGACATTAAATGGAACAATACAGACCTCAGTGTGGGGCAATCACGGGTTAATGGGGGAGTTCCAGTGTAGATTTCTCACACAGTGATTAAATATCTGAGTATAAACATTGGGAGGGCCCCTGGTTCATTGTACGGCCTTAACTTCTCCCCCTCTTCCAGTCGATCTTTAAAGATCTTGACCGTTGTAAATTTCTTCCCCTGCTGACTATGGCCAGATGCCATTTGATCAAGATTATGGCCTTTTCCTGCTTACTATTCCCCATGCAAACCCTCCCAGTTTTACTTAAGCGTGTAGATGTTAACAAACTGAACTTGGCTTTTCTAAAAATTTATCTGGGGCGGTAAGAGGCCACGCATTGCCTTGAGGAATTTGCAGCTGTCCCGAGATCAGGGGGGTCTTATCGTCCCTGATGTGCGCAGGTATAACGTTGCCTGTCTATTACGACTGTCAGGGCTGCGGCGGCGTCCCGCGCTCCGGACCGCCGCCGCACTTCCTCACCCTGTCCTGCAGCCGCCGGTCTCCACGTGCAGGGACCCGGCGCTGCTGCCACTTCGGCCCCTGGGGGCACCTCACCTCGCCCCGCTCCTGTCCGTCGCTGTGCCGGCCGGCGTGCGCGTCCCCGCCTCCTAGGGCGCGTGCGTGCCGGCTGTCTTGGAGTTGAAGGGGCAGTCCGCCCCTAATTGGTCACAGCCCACACACTCTCCTATAAATTCCAGCCCTGCCCCACCTCAGGTGTTGGAGCCTCTACATGCTTCCCATAGCGTTTGGCCCAGCTCCCTGTTGTTCCTGACCTCAGTCCTTGTTCCCAGTTCCTGTCCACTGTCTCGGTCCCTAGCTCCTGCCCGCTACTTAAAGGACAACTCTGGCGAAAATTTTTTTTGGCTTATTTAACACACATTACAAAGTTATATAACTTTGTAATGTGGTTAAATACCCGGTCTGGCCCCCTTCCCCCACTTTCCGACTCGCGACCCCCCACCCCGGAAGTTAAAGAATGTATACATTACCTATTACGGTCGTCACGGTCCTCTTCTCCCGGGCGGCATCTGGTGACGGGTGACGTCAGAGCTGGGGGGCAGTCCGGGTCTTCTTCCTCTTCGACGTCTTCATTGAGAGTGAATGGGAGAGAAAAGGCTGCTGGTGCACATGCACACCAGCAGCCTTTTCATTGGCTGGAGCGCATCACATGGCTTCCAGCTTGCTCAGCCCTGATTGGCTGAGCTTGCTGGAAGCCATGTGATGCGCTCCAGCCAATGAAAAGGCTGCCGGTGCGCAAGCGCACTGGCAGCAAGAGACATATGGAAGCAAGAAATATGGTGACTACAGTGACTCCTGATTTGTCCAAAAGGCAACCCTATGGAGTTGTGGTTCAGCTTTACTACCATCTTTTATTATCCGATTGCTTGGGGGCTGTTCCAGGAAAACAAATTAATGTGCCACCCATAGGGTAGCTGATCACTATGTAGTGGTGAGGTCTAGGGTCTATATCCCTTCAGATTGCAAAAATTAAAGGGAAATGGCACTTTCTGGAGTGAGAATAAGCAGCTACATCTAGAAAATCTACAAGTACAAAAGTGAAGATAGTGTCTTTATAAGCAGTAACAGGACTGTATAATGTAGCCCCTTAGTAAATCTCAAATGATGTCATATCCTGAAGATATTTTCTTTTTCTTTTTATTCTTGTGGGCATGTAATAGAGCACCAATATGTGCATGTCTTTAATCTGCATAGGTTGGTTATAAATGTTATGTCGTTTTCCTTGGTATAAATTAAGGTGTGCTCCAGTTGATGTGATAGAAGCAAACTATCTGCCTATTTTTTTCAATAGGTCAAGTCTAAGGAATGTGAAACCAAGTGCTCAGACATACTGTAGTGTGGACCGTGTCAGAGGGGCTCCAGCAACATGATCTTAGAAAGCGAATACCATCTCTGATCATACTTAAGGCCCTATTACACGAAACGATTATTGGCCGTATTTGGACAATTGCGGCCATTACAGACGGCGGCAGCGAGCGGGGAACGAGGAGCAAGCAAGTGCTGACAGCCCCATGTAATATGGGCTTCAGGGTGTCTTTACACAGAGATTTATCTGACATATTTGAAGCCAACGCCAGGAATGGATTTGTAAAAAGGAGAAATCTCAGTCTTTCTTTTACGACTTGTTCTTTGTTCATAGTCTGTTCCTGGCTTTGGCTTTAAAAACCTATCAGATAAATCTCTCTGTGTAAAGGCACCCTTAGTTCTGACAGCAACCTGCATAAAGGGGATCACTGAGCAGAAACAGGAGATCTGGGTTCCACACAGGTAGAACGAAAGCTTTAGCCCAGCTTTCTCTGATGCAGGCTGGCTCACTGTCATTCAGCTCTGCAATCCCACTGTCAGGACAGAGCTTTGGCTGTCCACACCGACTGACAGTGTCATGTTTATGCCCAATTGTCAATTTATTCAGTTTTTAGCATATTTGGGGTTTAATATAACAGAGGGCAATTGCAGGGAAACAGGAGGACCTAGTGAAAACTACCGATCAGGCGACATGACAACTCCTCTTTAATAAACACATTTGTACGTTTCAAAACAGAAAAAAAAAAACTAGATAGAATCGGTAGTAAAATGAAATGCAGAAACAATTGTACAGCAATTACAATGGTGGTTTGGGGATAAATCTGCGCTGTAAAAGAAAGTGGATCCATTATAGCAATTTGTGTTACTCAACTTGTATCAATTGGTCTGCTGAGGCTTCCTTTTATTTTGTACAGGTAAGTAGTATGCTACCTTTTGTGTAATGTATTGAGTTTTACCTAGAACTGGATATGAAATTGTGGGTTTTTTTTTTTTTTTTTTTTTTACATGCTTACAAATGTGTCTACAATGTCTTGTTGACTTAAAAAGAAATTTATGGTAGGTAATGACTACTCTCCAATCACTGCCACCTGTAAGAACTTGTAAAACTCTACTACAAAAAGCTTTGCATTATGCATACTATTCTGTAGCTAAATAATCTCAAAGCAGAGTTAAACTATGTATTTTCCGCTATATTGCACAGCTACCATTAGTGACATATAAAAACTTACTTTAAGAAAGTGGCGAAAATTATATATAAGCAGGGCTGTAATAACAGCTGCTGCTGCCCTAGGCACTAAACCTGAAGACGCCCCATCTACACGCACCTATTGGTGATACCAGACCTGACCAATACCACCGGGCACCGGACCACGGGTGCCTGGTGGTAAATACGGCCCTGTATATAAGAAGACTGAGAGTGAGATTATCGCATTGTCAGACGCTAGGCTAACTTCACCTTTAAGGGAAACTAAGGGAAGTTTCTAACCTGCTGATATCTCCCTATAGCGCACAGGGCTCTGAGGGTGAAGGTTAGTTTCTTACCTTGATTCTCAGTATCATTTGTTTGGGAATTTTGTGATTTATTACATATCTAAATTAGATGGTTTGGTGCACTGGGAATGGGACTTTCACCCTCAGTAAGCCAATACACCCTTGCTCGCCAGCCCTCCAAATGAATATCCATCTAGCACCCTGCAGTGATGAGCACCAGAGTGACGCCACAGCCCAATATTCATGAGGAGGGTGAAAATGGCACTGAGGATCAAGCTCCGCCCAGGTGGCACTGTTCTCCAATTAAATTAAGCAATTTTCAAGCAGAAAGAAGACACGGACAAGTGTTATACAGGTATATATCACATGTGCAGCATCTAAGCTTGTGGATGGTGCGAAGAACCGCACATAGATTAAGGGGGTGACCGTATCACTTTAAGTTAGTTTGTGTGATATTGACTTTTCTTGCCCATAAAAAGCATTTCTATTTCTTCATACACAGTCTCTCTATGGTGTCTAGGGGAGAGTATCTTCATTTGGCATCAGATGGAATATGGCATGATATAGGTAACTGCAGAGATATTGAGGTAGAGTATAGAGAAATAGACCAGATTGATGCATGAGCTACATCAACAATTCAGTCCAGTCCTAGGGCTGCCAGGAAAACATGAGTACAGCCTTTGGTTGTAGCTATGTTTTCCAGGACTTTCTAAGGATGCATCCAACTTCTCCAGCTGCAGGGAGTCAAATGGCGAGTCTTCAGTAGAGTTGAGCGAACTTTTCGAAAGTTCGGTCTGACCGGACTTTCTGAATTTTTCAGAAAGTTCGGTCCGACCAAATTTCGGATTTCTTCGGATTTCATAGTTTAAAGCATCTATATGATACGGAGGTAGTGTATTTGGTTAAATTTAGGGCTCTACATATCAGTAACATTATTATCTTTTCGATATCTCAAAGTCAATTTTTTTTTTTCAAAATTCACCATTACAGGGTCTATGCAGGAAACTCACCATTACAGGGTCTGTGCAGGAAAAAGGTCACAAAGGCAGTGAAGGAGCAGCAGTAGTCATTGGAGGCCAGTGGAGGTCCAGCTATAGTCATTTGAGGCCAGTAGAAGAGCAGCAGTAGTCAACATGGAGGCCAGGCAGGATCAGCAGTAGCCAACATGGAGGCCAGGCAGGATCAGCAGTAGCCAACATGGAGGCCAGGCAAGAGCAACAGTAGTCAACATGGAGGGCAGGCAGGATCAGCAGTAGCCAACATGGAGGCCAGGCAGGATCAGCAGTAGCCAACATCGAGGCCAGGCAGGAGCAGCAGTAGCCAACATGGAGGGCAGGCAGGAGCAGCAGTAGCCAACATGGAGGCCAGGCAGGAGTAGCACTAGCCAACATGGAGGCCAGGCAGGAGCAGCAGTAGCCAACATGGAGGCCAGCCAGGAGCAGCAGTAGCCAACATGGAGGCCAGGCAGGAGCAACAGTAGTCAACATGGAGGGAAGGCAGGATCAGCAGTAGCCAACATGGAGGCCAGGCAGGAGCAGCAGTAGTCAACAATTGGGTATATAGCACTTTTTAAAGATATAATACTATACACCTGAACCAGGTATTTTAGTCTCTCAGGATAAGACAGATGTGATATACACAAGTTCAATAAAAAGGGTCCAAGTATGGAAATTGGGTATATAGCACTTTTTTTTTTAAATACAATGCTATACCCCTGAACCAGGTATTTTAGTCTTTCAGGATAAGACGGACGTGATATACACACTTTCAATAAAAAGGGTCCAAGTATGGAAATTGGGTATATAACACTTTTTTTTTTAAGATACAATGCTATACACCTGAACCAGGTATTTTAGTCTCTCAGGATAAGATGGATGTGATATACACACTTTCAATCAGAAGGGTCCAAGTATAGAAATTGGATATATAGCACTTTTTAAGATACAATGCTATACACCTGAACCAGGTATTTCAGTCTCTGAGGATAAGACGGATGTCATGTACACACTATCAGAAGTATAGGACTTGTATATCTGTACTGCACGTTTTGGTTCCGTGCACCCTTTTCTGTCCTATGCCTAATCTATCTATCTTTCACCCTCTCTATATTTCTCTCAATCACTAGATGTTTCTCCTCTCCGCTTTCCTAATCTTTTCTTTCCTTTCCCACAATATCTTCTCAGTAGTCTGTAGTACACCACAACAGCAGCTTGTTTCATTTATCTCTCTCTCTCTCCCTCCCTCTACACACTGCGTGGTGCGGTCAGGTGACCGCTCCTTTTAAAGCAATAAAAGAGGGTGGCCTAGTACAAGATCCCAGCTCATTGGATGTGTTCCGGGCATCATGGGAAAGCGCTTTTCCCGCCCGGAACACTTCCTGCTTTCTAGAATGGCGGCTGCCATTTTAGAAGGCAAGAAAAAAAAATCGGAGTGGATTTCCAAAGATCCGAACCCGATTGGACTCGGATTTTTGGGAAAATCCGAACCGGATCCCATACCGGGCGAACCGATTCGCTCATCTCTAGTGTTCAGGTGCAGAGAATGTTGCAGAACCTGAACAGCACTTTGGTGCTGCTACGGGACGTATACACATTATAAATACAATAATCTCTACTGTGGGGAGAAAGGGTTGGACTTGGGAGACTCTTCTGGCAGCTTCTAGCAGAAGATTGAGAGAAGATTATGTGACCAAATTCTCATGCATCCTTACACATTATCCATCAATGGTGTCAAAAATATTGAACCTTGCAAGTCCTGATGCCTCAAGGCATGCAGTTGTAGAAGTGTACCAGACAATATGAAAGCTTATGCAAGTTTAACACATGATACCCAAGCAGGATACACTTTACAGTCACACAACAAAGCAACTTGTAGACAGGTATCAGGACACTGTAAACAAAAAATGTATTTCTCACTTATGAATGCCTATCTTACAGGTTACATTGGTTGGTAGCAGCATTATTTCTACAAGTTTCTTCAAAATACGTAAAACGTATTTGGCTGTTAAGTCAGAACCTTTTTTCAGAAAACAGCTAGTTAAAGTGTACTGTACCTGTCATGACATATGAAAAAAAGGCATAGATAGATAGATAATGGTTGGCTTATGTATGCTTCCCATTTAGATTTTAATATAGCTGCTACATTGGTCTGTTTAGTGTCCCAATGTGCTGCTAATGCTCCTGCATTTCACTCTGAGCTGGTGAGCGGGCCCTTTTTTTTTCAATAAAGGACATTGGCCTTAGGCCGCAAGATCAGTTAGTTACTCAGCTATAGCACTGCACATTGGCTATTGTCACTGGGCAATCAGCATTCATCTTCACTGGGCCAAAAACTGTACAGAGCAGAAGGACAACTGACATCACTTCCTGCATTTGGTCTCTTTTCTGCTGTTACCAAATAACATTACACGAACATTATATTTAATATAGAAAACAGTGAATGAATTGCAAAAAGTGATTTTTTTTAATTTGTTTAATTGTTTATTGGTAATGAAAGTGCAAATTTAAGCAACTTTCTAAATAAACCCTTAAAAGCTTTTTTTTGCTGCTGTAAATCCTTTACCCACCTAGTTGACTGTCCTGCAGAATGTAACATAACTGTCATAATTCTGCTTCTGTTTCTCCCCGTGTTCTTCTAATGGGGTAGTTTTTACCCCTCTGTTCCTAATGTTTGCTGGAGATGCGAGTGGGAGAAGGGTACCATAATCGATATTTGGTGGGATTGCTCAGCCATTAGAGATTATTGGAGTTCGGTGGTCAATCTCTCACATACCGTTACTGGGATCAAGATCCAGGATGAACCAGCAGTTCTTTTATTGTTAATGCTTCCTGGCAAAATTAGTCGGGATAAAAAGAGCACATTGTGCTTCCTATTAGTAGCTACTCATACTGTAATACCTAGAAAGTGGAAATTGACATCTCTGCCAACAGTCTCCAACAGAGTGGTTTAAAGAGATCCTCCAGAAATTTCTGGCCCTTCTAGAAATGATCATTGGCAATAATCGGCCTATGTAGAAGGTACAGATCAGTCAGCAAACGAGAAAATGCTTGTTTGTCAGCTGATTGAATCTTTTGCAGCCATTTAATTTATCTTTATTGGACACACATCACCCTGTCAGATGCGTGGTCAATAACTGAGTTTAAATGGACCACATGAACAATCAACTTGAACAGCAACTTGGCACAGCAGCACAATTAATTGAGCCTTGTAAAGGTTCTGCAAACGAGCGTCAACTCATTAACTGCCTTCAGTTGGGCAGTGTAAAGGGACTCTAGAGGTAGTGGTAGGGTGGAAGAGGTTGTACATAGCAGATCAAAGTGTGTAGAGGGGAAAATCATGGATAGAAAGGATGGAATGGATAGAGAGCAGAGCACTTACTGAAAACTCCAGGCTCCTGAAGATTCAGACCTCACATCTAACATCTATGGTTGGGAGGGACAAGAGCTGCAGAACTGAACTTCAAGATGTCATAAAAAAAATTAGAGCATTGTTTGTTTGTTTGTTTGTTTTAGGTAACCACTAACATGTATAAAAATATTTTTTAAGGTCAAGGGTGTCCATACCATTTAAGTAGAACCAAACATACAGTAAGATGTCTTCCAAAATTCGGCCACCATGCAGGGCCAAAAACAGGACAAAATAGCCGCCTCTAGCTGGTGAGAAAAAAACCTCTTTAAAGCTTTGGCCTTTGTATGATGCTTGACTTGGTTTATCTGGATATCTTTGGTGAGTATTAAAGAGATTGTCCACAACTTGAAAAACATGGCTATGTCCCTCCTCCCCCCCCCCCCCAAAAAAAAAAAAACAAAAAAAAAAAACAGTGCCACAGCTTGTATCTGGTATTTCTGCATACATCCACTGAAGTAAACCTTTTTTTTTTTTTTTTTTTTTTTTTTTTTACATTATAATGTTCTCGTTCAATTGAATAGTCAAGATCAAGATTCAGTAGTGGTACATGCAACACTGGATTTACCCTCATTGTCCTGGGAATTTTTAGATCAAAAGCCATTTAGGCTTACTTGTTAGATAAGCTTAAAGGGACTAATACATTTTGGCCCAAACCTACAGAAGGTGCATTAAGTTTCAGATTCTTGGTGGAAAGCCATTCTTCATCTCCCACTCTAAAGGTTGTAGAAGGTCTTTGAGATTAATCTGCTACCTCCTTATTCTGCATTTCTCCTTAATGTGTCTTTTAGCACCAAATTCTGTTAAAGTGACTGCATTTTGTCAGTGACTACAGTGACTTATGAAGAATGTAGGGATGAGCGAACTTTTGAAAAGTTCGGTTTGGTTCGATCCAGCGAACTTTTGTGAAGTTCAGATTCGTAGGAACCGAACCTAAAACGAACCTTGCAATAACGGCTGAACAGTGGCGTAGCTACCAGGGTCGCAGCGGTTGCCACTGCGACCCGGCCCGCTACGCGGGCCCCCCCTTGCCACTGCACTGCTCACCCCTTAAATTACTCTTGTGACCGCAAGCATTGATTTGCTTGCGGTCACAAGAGCGTGCTCGTCCGGGCCCCCAGCTGATGCGCGGCTGCCGGGGGTGTACCGTCCTATCCCCGGCAGCACGGCGCATCAGTGAGCTGCTTGGGGCCCTGACTTCCAGCACAGGAAGCGCACGTCAGAGACGCTTCCTGTGTCAGAAGTACCAGCCCCGGCATACAGGGAGCTCACTGATGCGCCGCGCTGCCGGGGATAGGACGGGACACCCCCGGCAGCCGCGCATCAGCTGGGGGCCCGGACGAGCCTGAAGAAGAAGAGGATCGCCGGGGGAGCGGGTAGTCAGGTGAGTTTGTGTGTTTTTGTTTTTGTTTTAAATACTGCTTAGCATAGAGGAAAGGGGGAGGGGCATTTATAATGGGGTGAAGAGAAGGGGGGGCATCTATAATGGGGGGGAGAGGGGGGCATCTATATTGGGGGAAAGAGAACAGGGGGGCATCTATAATGGGGGGAAGAGAAGGGGGGGCATCTATAATGGGGGAAAGAGAACAGGGGGGCATATATAATGGGGGGAGAGGGGGGGCATCTATAATGGGGGAGAGGGGGGCATCTATAAGGGGGGAAAGAGAACGGGGGCATCTATAATGGGGGGAGAGGGGGGCATCTATAATGGGGTGGAGAGGGGGGAATCTATAATGGGGGAAGAGAAGGGGGGGCATCTATAATGGGGGGGAAGAGAAGGGGGCATCTATAATGGGGGAAAGAGAACAGGGGGGCATCTATAATGGGGGGAGAGGGGGGGCATCTATAATGGGGGAGAGGGGGACATCTATAAGGGGGGAAAGAGAACAGGGGGGCATCTATAATGGGGGGAGAGGGGGGGCATCTATAATGGGGGAGAGGGGGGCATCTATAAGGGGGAAAAGAGAACAGGGGGGCATCTATAATGGGGGAAGAGGGGGCATCTATAATGGGGGAGAGGGGGGCATCTATAAGGGGGGAAGAGAAGAGGGGGCATCTATAATGGGGGAGAAGAGGGGCCATCTTCAAGAGGGGGGAGAGGGGGCCATCTATAATGGGGGGAGAGGGGGGCATCTATAATGGGGGAGAGGGGGGCATCTATAATGGGGGTAGAGGGGGTCATCTATAAGGGGAGGGGGGGCATCTATAATGGGGGGGAGAGGGGGCATCTATAATGGGGTAGAGGGGGTCATCTATAAGGGGAGGGGGTCATCTATAAGGGGAGGGGGAGAGGGGGCCATCTATAAGGGAAGGGGGGGTGCAACATGCAGTGGGGGCCATCTATATATACTATACCTACTAAATGAGGGTGTAAAGGGGACAGTACAGATGTGCAGTGTGTATAGAGATGAGGGTGGTGTCAGTGTGAGAAGACTAATATGTCTGTCTGGCAGATTCTGTGGATTCGTGGCTCGGAGAAATTCTCATAACGGCCCAGGGCAGATGGAGAAGAAGATGAAAAGGAAAGAACTCCGATCAGAGAAGACGTCTCCTGTGAGTCACCTGATATATCTGCGCTGTAATGTATATGGTGTATACAACCTGTGTGGAGCTGCTTCCACCTCTATATGAGTGTATGAGGTGAGCAGCAGTGGTGATATTAGTCAGTATGTGGTGGTAATATTTGTTACTTGTTATCTGGTACTGTGTTTTATTGGTCTCAGTATACTGGTTTTGGTCAGTAACAATATGGTGGTGATGGTTGTGGTGTGGCATTAATATTTGCCCCTTGTATACTTGTATTATTGGCAATATTGGTCTCAGTATACAGTAACAGTATGGCAGTAATATATATGGTGATAATATTTTCACTTCCTATATGCTGGTGTTATTGGTAATATCTGTCTTGGAGTGTATATATATATATATATATATATTTACATACACACATACACCTACCAGTAGCATCACTTAGTCGTGAAAGGGGGGGGGGGGCCCAAGTTGACCTCTCGCACCAGGGCCCAGGAGACATTAGCTACGCCCCTGCGGCTGAATAATTGCAGCTACAATAGTGGGAGTCTGATAGGGTATAGTTTCGTTTAGTTGCAGTTGCTGTTACAATGAAAAAAGTGGAATAAATAAAAGTGCAAAAATAGTTAAAAAAAATAGCCAAGGTGTAAGTGATTACATGGGACATAGGACACAAAGTTCCTTGGACCCAGTAGGGTGGATAACAGACATTTGACAGTGGAACCAGCAGCAGTAATAGTACTGTATTGGACACAGTATGGTTGAGAACAGACAACTGACAGGGGAGGAGGAGGCAGTAGCACTTGATTGTACCCAGCCCAGTATGGTTGAAAAGAGACTTATTTGAGGAGGAGGAGGAGGCAGTAGCACTTGATTGCACCCAGCCCAGTATGGTTGAAAAGAGACTATTTGAGGAGGAGGAGGAGGAGGAGGCAGTACCTGATTGTACTCAGGCCAGTATGGTTGAGAACAGACTATTTGAGGAGGAGGAGGAGTCAGTACCTGATTGTACCCAGGCCAGTATGGTTGAGAACAGACAATTGGCGGAGCAGGAGGATGTTCAGCCTAGGAGTGGTGGCCTGGTAATCCTCGCTGATGATGTTGTTCAGCGCACTTTCCAGAACACGGATGAGTGGGATGATGTCGTTGATCCCATAGTCAGAGTCACGTTCTCAAAAGGGATCAACAATTGGCAGAACATGTTTGCAGAAACCTGTGCACTATGAGGTTTATCACATGTGCCATACAAGGTGTATGACTCCATGCTGCACTGCAGAGAAAAGGTTCCTCCCTTTGTGGGCTACAACATTTCTCACCGTTAGTTCGTATATCTCCTCCCTGATGGTCCGGAGGAGCTCCTGCCCACTGGGGCTCCGTTCACCCAGGCTTACAAAATGGAGGACAGCCTGAGAGCGCCGGGCCTGACATCGTTGGTAAGACACCGGGGCAGGTTGGACTGCAGTCAAAGCGGTGGATGGTTGTAAGCTGGTGGAGGCAGAACTTTTGCAGAACTGGCCCCCTAAAGCACCGGGGAAGTGACAGTGGCAAGAAAGGGCTAACTTTCTGATGGTCTTCTGGGGGAATGTTGACACAATGGGAAGTAACAGACTTATACTGCCCTTGCCCATAATTAAAGGACCAGACAGTCGCCAACATTTTTTCTACACAACTGTGCAGTGATAGGACAACCGATGGGACTTTTTTTTTCTGGGACAGTGATGGGAATTTTTTTTGGACTGTTTTTTATTTTCTTGTTGCGGCTAAACGGGGTTCTCCTATTTTTTTTAACCTTTGTTGTAAAGGTATGAACTGAGATTTTGACTTAATAAAGTAGATCAGCTTGAACGCTGAAGTTGCTTTTATGTGTCTTGGTTGATACAGACAGCTGTCACATTACATTTTTGATTAGGCAGCACCCAGGTATATCTGAGGAGACTAATTTAAGGTCTCACCCTAACAGGGGTGACTGCACACATCTTGATATTCACAGAAAACCAGGATACAAGGGATTATAGGAGTAATAATCCCTTGTATCCTGGTCTATTCCGTGATTTTATTTGTTATTATTATTTTAACTAGATTCGTTACGAACTATTTGCAAAGTTCGTAACAAATCTGGTTCGTTATGGTTCGGTTCGCTCATCCCTAGAAGAATAGTGGTTGTTTATTGGATGTATGTACCCAGTCATCCAGATAGTAAATATATAGCACCAGATATGCTGCTCCACATTTTCAGTCTGCCCAGTTACCTGGATATGAAATGCAGATGACAGGCTAACATCAATGTCAAGTGTTGTGCAAAAATTTTACCAGAATCTTGACATAAATTGTACTCCATGATCAGAGCCAAATTCATTTGCTACTTTATGAAGACGAAACACATTCTGAATTATAAGATCAGCCGACCCTTTAGCAGAAAGTGGTCCAGAGTGAGAAATAAAATGTGCTGCTTTAGTGAGCTGATCCACTATTAGCATGGAATTATTCCTCTTGGAAACTTGTAGGTCGACAATAAAGTCCATACAGATAGATCCCAGAGGGTGAGATAGAATTTACAGAGAATGCAATATTCCAATTTGTGATGTACATGGATTTTTATACATTTATTACATGGATTTCAAGAAGAAACATATGGCTTATATATAATTTATGACAAATCATTTTTGATAGTTAACTAGAAATGTGTCCTTGTGACCTTCTAGTTTGGAGTCATGAAGTCATTTTAATCTCTTTAATCTTAGTTTCGGAAACAGTAATGCATTGCTTATGACCCCATATTTTATTTTGGAAAGGTTAAGTTTACCTGTCATTAAAAAGGACTTTTGACATATGAAAAGTTTTGATCAGTCAGGGTCTCACTGCTGAGACCCCAACTGATCAGGGGCACAAGAGGATAGACACATACATTATCTCACATCACTTCTCCATTGTCAAATATCTCTACTCTGGCCCCATAGATTTATGGAGCTGCCTGAACTGCAAGCAGAGGAGTGAAATGTGCTATATGCACTTCTCCCGGCTCATTCTCCTAATCTATGGAAGATCCTGACCAATCAAACCTTTTGACATGTCCCTGTGATGTGTGAAAAGTTTTATTTTCATGACAGTGTCTATTTAAGACATCTAGGAGCTCCTTGATATCCACATTATATTTTTTCAGAATCCATTTTAACAATATGTTACGTTCAGGGTTATAATGAACCAGTGTAGGGACTGTCACCCAGCACCCGAGGGGACCAGACAGAATGTGTCCCTTTGTTAATTGGTTCATTTGTACAATTTTAACTGATAAAACAGTATTTGTGATAAATCAAAATGTTGGACCTTTATTGTCTTTTTATTGTTTTGGTCAGTCTGTAGACTCTTGAATCTTGCTAGTCCATGCAAAACCCTAGTTTAGAAATTATATAACCCAAGAACTGGATTTCTGTTTGATGGACTGCTGACAGTGTTAGATAGCTGTCAGGTCAGGGAGACACACAGTATCTTTCATATATCTGTCTGTGCTTCCAGAATGTTGAAAATGCTTTTATTCTCTCTGGTACAAGGAGCCAAAGAGGCTTTTCCAAGTTTCTGAATAGCTGAAAGCTGGAATGCCTTCTCTTCCCCCTCCCTGCTTGATTGAAACAAAAGGACAGAGCTCCATGGCGGGGATCAGTGTGTACTGGGTGAGAGAAAACAAGGGCAGGTAACTCTCACCTATTTGAATTGTACATACAACAGAGGCGTTGGGTCGCAATAAACACATTCTAATCTGATCATCCATTTTCTTCCTTAGACCTGCGCCTGGTTATACCCGTTTGGAGGTGTCAGGAGTGTTTTTTTCTCCCTGCTTGATTGACATCTGGAAGCTGAGTTCTAAACAGGATCAGGTATGGGAGGGGAAATAAGGAGGTGTTAAAGCTTTCTGCACTTCAGGAGCTCTGTAAAACCTCTTTGAGTCTTTTTACCATAGAAAAAGTATTTCTATTTTCTGGAAGCAGAAAATGATATATGAAAGGTGCGATGTACTGTAATTTGCTGAGGTGTGTTGCTGGGTGGTGTAGTGCAACCTTAGGGCTCACCTTCTGTAACCTTCCTGTCACGGTGGGGTCCGAGGGTGCCGGGGCCCTTCTCCTCTCAGCATACACATGGGGGAATATCTATATAATAAAAATGAAAGTCTGTCTGTCCCAAAAAGACTTCCAAACGCCTGAACCGTTTGACCCCAAATTTGGCCCACAGATACATTGGGTGCCCGGGAAGGTTTTAGCGAAGGTCCAGTCCCCGCCAGATGTACAGAAGGGCAGGGGGAGGGGGAAGAGCGGCGTCCCGTACAGATGAATTGGAAAATCTCCACACTGCAAACACAGGTGATATAATTAGCTGCAGCTTTGCCCAGAGGAAACGGCAGTTGGAGCCTTAGCGACCAATAGGATTACTGCTCTCATTTTCATAGGGAGCAATGGTTGCTAGGGAAGCTGCCTCACAACATCCACAGAAATAACTGGTAGACCCCTACTCCAACTATACAGTACATGTATATACAGGACCCCCTACTCCAACTATACAGTACATGTATACAGGACCCTCTACTCCATCTATACAGTACATGTATACAGGACCCCCTACTCCATCTATACAGTACATGTATACAGGACCCCCTACTCCATCTATACAGTACATATATATACAGGGCCCTCTACTCCATCTATACAGTACATATATATATACAGGGCCCCCTACTCCATCTATACAGTACATATATATACAGGGCCCCCTACTCCATCTATATAGTACATATATATACAGGGCCCCCTACTCCATCTATACAGTACATGTTTATACAGGACCCCCTACTGCATCTATACAGTACATGTATATACAGGACCCCCTACTCCATCTATACAGTACATGTATACAGGACCCCCTACTCCATCTATACAGTACACGTATATATAGGACCCCCTACTCCATCTATACAGTACATGTATATAAAGGACCCCCTACTCCATCTATACAGTACATGTATATACAGGACCCCCTACTCCATCTATGCAGTACATGTATATACAGGGCCCTACAGGTATACCAAACTGTGACTGGGTAACACTGCCACACCAGACCTGACCAATACCACCATACTGTGCTGGATAACACTGTCATACCAGACCTGACCAATACCGCCACACTGTGACTGGATAACACTGCCATACCACACCTGACCAATACCGCCAAACTGTGACTGGGTAACACCGCCACACCAGACCTGACCAATATCGTCATACTGTGCTGGATAACACTGCCACACCAGACCTGACCAATACTACCATACTGTGACTGGGTAACACTGTCATAACACACCTGACCAATACCACCATACTATGACTGGAAAAAACTGCTATACCAGACCTGACCAATACTGCCATACTATGACTGGATAACACTGCCATACCAGACCTGACCAATACTGCCATACTGTGACTGGATAACACCGCTACACCAGCCCTGACCAATACCACCATACTATGACTGGATAACACGGCCATATCACACCTGACCAATACCGCCATACTGTGACTGGATAACACCACTATACCAGACCTGACCAATACCGCCACATTGTGACTGGAGAACACTGACACACCAGACCTGACCAATACCGCCATACTGTGACTGGATAACACCGCCATACCAGACCTGACCAATACCGCCATACTGTGACTGGATAACACCGCCATACCAGACATGACCAATACCGACACACTGTGACTAAATAACACTGCCATACCAGACCTGACCAATACTGTCATACTGTGACTGGATAACACAGCTATACCAGACCTGACCAATACCGCCATACCCCACTCGAAAAGACACCAGATTTTCTGGCAAATCTGAACGGGAGGGTACTGCCCCTCTGCAAGGTGCTACTCTACGCACCAGACCATGGGTGCCTAATGGTAAATACGACCCTGCAGGTATACAGGACACTACAGGTATACAGGACCCCAAACTATACACTACAGGTATACAGGACCCCAAAACTATACCCTACAGGTATACAGGAACTCCATCAACTATATACTACAGGTATACAGCACCTTCACCAACTCTATACTACAGGTATACAGGACCTCAAACTTTACACTACAGGTATACAGGACCCCAAAACTATACACTACAGGTATTCAGGACCTCCACCAACTATATACTTTAGGTATACAGGACCTTCACCAACTGTATACTACAGGTATACAGGACCCCAACTTATACACTACAGGTATACAGGACCCCAAAACTATACCCTACAGGTATACATGAACTCCACCAACTATATACTACAGGTATATAGGACCCCAAAATATACACTACAGGTATACAGGACCTCAAAACTATACACTACAGGTATACAGGACCTACACCAACTCTATACTACAGGTATACAGGACCCCAAAGCTATATACTACAGGTATACAGGAACTCCACCAACTATATACTACAGGTATATAGGACCCCAAACTATACACTACAGGTATACAGGACCTCCACCAACTCTATACTACAGTTATACAGGACCCTCAAACTATGCACTACAGGTATACAGGACCCCCGAACTATATAATACAGGTATACAAGACCTCCACCAATTATACACTACAGGTATACAGGACCCTCAAACTATAAACTACAGGTATACAAGACCTCCACCAACTATACATTACAGGTATACAGCACCAACTATATACTACAGGTATACAGGACCCCCGAACTATACAGTACAGGTATACAGGACCTTCACCAACTGTACACTGCAGGTATACAGGACCTCCCTCAACTATACACTACAGGTATACAGCCCCCCCAACTACACACTACAGGTATACAGGACCCCCCCAACTATACACTATAGGTATACAGCCCCCCCAACTATGCACTACAGATATGCGAGACCCCTAAAAACTATACATTGTGGTTACACAGAACCCCTCCAACTATGCACTACAGGTATACACTAATTCCACTGATTAACTGATGAAACAATACATTTAGCTTGGCCTCCTGGGCACCTTAGAACAAATCTGATTAACACACTGACACTTTATACCCGGGCAGCGCCGGGTACATTTTCTAGTTTTTAATAAAAGTCTTCACACAGTAGTGGTGAAAGTATATGGAAACTTTACTTGAAGGATAACTATGTACAATCCAATACAGGGGCATCTGATGATGAATATTTGCTGGCTTGATCAGAGTCCTTAGCTTTGGGGGGGGGAGGGTTGCCTTGGTTACTATAACTTAGACTTGGTGGATAGATAGATAGGATTTCAAGTAGACAGACCTGTTCCAGGGATTTTGCGGTTTCCAGCCTTTATAAGGTACGTGTGAATAGGTGCTTGAAGTTACTGACGAGACTTGACGCTGTCAACGCTCGCTGGCAAGCAGAAGGAAGACGCATGGGCACACTGACTTGAGAGCCAGGAACATATGAACGGTGAATTGGAGACCAATCCGACAGCAGGCACTAATAAATACAGAGAATGTCCTGCTGAGACTTTGAGGAGGCATATTAATCCTTATAGATGCCTGGGAACAGGTTAGGAGACTGAACTTCAAGTCTGACAGGATTACTGAGGTGATGCAGGGAGGTTAGATGTGACTCTGGCCAAGCCAGAATACCAACTGCCAACTGTCAAGACCGCACAGCCCTCTGGGTAGAATGTGGGCGGAGCTACCTTCTCCTGGCCAATCACTAGAGTCTGATAGGCTGCAGGGGAGAAGCACTGATCAAGCTAAACACTTGTTTCATTGGAGATTAATACATAACTACATATTAAATAAATATATGGCAGAAAACAATGCTCATTTAAAATACCACCATAAGAGAGGCTAGGAGAAAAAACAAACAAATACATAGGCCCCAAAACAGACAGTCTAGGGTTGCCAATGGCAATAATAAATCTCCAGACGCCTGAAAATAAATACCCTTCTGGGCCATTACAAAGGCACCATGTGTCTCCCAGTTATCTAACAGTGTCAGCAGTTTGGAATGTGTATTAGAGCTGACAGATTCCCTTTAATAGAAGATTATTTGCGTTTAAATCCCAACCCAATTCTCACATGATGTTCTGTAGAAATAGAAAAGATTAAGGTATCACTGAGATATATATTAACAAAACAAATGAAGTCGTTAAAAATGTCTTCAATAAAATACTCGAAAGTTGAAAAAGCATGTCAAAGTCCAAACGACATAACCAGATATCAATAATGGTAAAGCTGTTTTCCATTCAGCTAACACATAAATAACAGTTTACATTATAAGGGCAGGTAAAACCTCACTTTTATGTGTTGTGGCATGGTGGGGCTTTGAGAGGCAGTACTATGCCTCTGGAGTGGGAATTGGAGTTCAGGTGGAGCTCCTGGTCCAGGTACTCCACTCCAGTCCAAGAGCTAATGAGGCTCTGAAACCACCTGGTGGAGCTCTATTAGAGACTCCAGAGCTTCCCAGGTGATGGCTCCCAGGTGAAGACTCCCAGGGTGGGAGAACAGGCAGTGCTAGGCCTGTGGGAGCTGCAGACAAGAAGTCTGGGTAAGACCAGTGGAGCTGGTGATATTGAGCATTAGGCTCATAAGTGACAGCTAGGGAAGCTGCAATGTGTAGTCAGTGGCTAGACGGCCTAGGTTTTATTTTATTGTTGCCTATGTCTTGTGTTTTTTGAACGGATAAATAAAGCTGACTGAGGTCCGTATAAAGCCTACAGCACTGACTGGACTGCAATTTGTGATGTGCCAACCGTCTCAGGCCCAGGAGATGGCGATCCCAGCGAGTGAGTAACCCCCAGATTGTCACATATGGTGGAGGATTGCTGTGGGCAAGAAAATGGCACATGAAGTTTGTGGCTGGATTTAAAGGGCCAGAAGCCTTATAAGAGGTTGTGTCTCTGTGGAGCAAGAGATATACAGAGACTGTGTTGCTGTGGAGAGAGACCTACAGAGACTGTCTTGTCTGGATAAGGCCAGTATTGCTTATGTTTGAAGCTGGTGTTTCTGCTGCATAAAGAATATAGTTGCCATGGGTCTAGCAGAGGACTATGTCAGACGCATGTGGGACATACAGCGCCGTGAAGACATGGCCAAACAAATGGGTTATAACCTTGCGCAGTTTGAAGTAGAGCGGGAGGCTGTTGAGGCCCAACTGCAAAGGACATTAGATAAGCAAACTCCTGTACAAAGTGCATGTACTGCTACACCCCGCACTGCACTGCAGGGGGCTGCTAACCAGAAAGCACAGGGGTCCAAGCCCAGTGGTTGCTGTACCAAGGTCCCAGGTGCATCCTGGTCTGATTCTCCAGATAAAAAGCGTGAGGGTGCCGTCCCTAAAGCCAACCAGCCAGAGCCAGGCTTGAGATGTATGAGAATGGACTGTTGGATGTGCTTTTGCCCAGTGCCCAAGTGTTAAAAAGTCACTTTTGCAGAGGCGCCATGATGTTGTTGCTAGGAGCAACCAACCACACCAGCAAGTGGCCGTCACTGAGCAGAGGGAGCCATGTTGGAGGTGCATGGGAGTGGGTGTCTGTGCATCTTATTGTCCTCTGGTCAGGAGATCAGAGAAATTTAAACCAAAAACCTGTGAATTGCTGGTGGGTGGCATCCCACTGCTGGTTGACCTGGACTGTCGCCAGGAGGTGTCCAGGGTCCACCCGGATATTATACTGTTTGTGAAGAGTCGACCAGAGCCGTATGGTAAGACTATTCTAATTGACTTTAAAACCTGTTATGGGACAGTAAATCATGTGCTGGAGGTCTGTGCGGAGCTTCAGGTGGAGTTCATACTTGGCAGAGACTTTACTTATTTCTGGCAGTTGTGGGAGGGAGAGTCCCCAGTAAAGTGTACTGTACCACTGCCTAAGGGGGAGGAGCCAGGAGAACCATATACAAAAGTCCCAGAGTTACCAGTGGGTGGAGCTTCACTGTCTTACTGTGTGAACTGTGACCAAAATAAGTCCAAATGTTCAGCAATGCTACCAAGTGAGGAGAAGAATCCTGTGGCTGACAAGACCATCCTGATGTCTGATGAGATTATTGCACAGTCTGAACATGGACTTGAAAAGTCAGATGAAATTAATGATAATGTATTGCATGCAATGTGTATTGAAAATGTCACCCAGCAGTTATGTGATAGCAGTAATGTCACCCCGCAGTTATGTGATAGCAGTAAGGTAATGTCAGATTTGCTGCCTAACATGCATTTAACCTATAACTATGTCCCACAACCTAAGCAGGTAAATGATGGGTGTGCTACAGCGTTAGTTCCAATGAATGCAGAGTGTGAACTAACCTCTAAAGCAGAAAAAGCAGCAGAGGGGATTCGCTCTAGTGTGCCCCTAAAGGTCATGATGTGTAATGACGAGAAGATTGCATGTGATGAATGTGCTGTGCTGCCCCTAGAGGTCATGGTGTATAATGACCAGATGATTGCATGTGATGAAGGTGCAGTGCTTCCCCTAGAGGTCATGGTGTGTAAGGACCAGAGTATTGCATGGGATGCATGTGCTGTGGTTGAAAGCAATACAGAGAGTTTGGTGGCCTTTACTGAGTCAAGTGAGGCCAATGTGGTTGCTAGTGGCAACCAAATATCTGCTGAAGATAACAAGGAGGGTGAGCAGACTCACAAGCCCATGGGTTCATATTATGCCAAGAGAGTGACCTACAAAGTCAAACAGCATGTGAGAAGTGACTGTGGCAGTAAGCGGTATGTATGCTGGGTTTGTGGGGCGCGTTTTTCCCAAAGTGATGCAGTGAGAATGCATGGGGTGAGGAAACATAGTGAAAATGTGTTGTGTATTCTCACACCTAAACTATGTTCCTACAACAGCTGTGCTGTGCCCAATAGGTATCTCCAAAATAAAAGGGGAAAAAGTGACCAGTGTGAATATGGTTGTAGACTGAAATGTTGCATGGAGATAGCCAGATGTGCTTGGCCTGGTAGGAAGCCGTATGCACGTGGTTTGTCTGAGAGCGCCCCCTGTGTCTATGACAGTAAGCCTGGTGTGGGTGACCGTGTTACAATGCAGAGCCAGATAGACTTGAGTGGTGCATCCAGTAGGGTTAGTGAGGGTCACACAGTAGCAGCATCCAGTGAGGTTAGTGGTGGTCACACAGTAGCATCCAGTGATGTTAGTGAGGGTCACACAGTAGCAGCATCCAGTGATGTTAGTGGTGGTCACACAGTAGTAGAACAGCCACCGCTTATTGTTATAGAATCTCTTCTTTGTCAGGTCCCAGAAGCTGTTCCTGTGACTAATGTGAACATGCCTCAAGTAGCAGGTGATGAGATGGTGGCCAGAGAATGTCCGGCTGAAGAGCTTGTGTTGGCTCACACATTACCTCTTACAGGGAGTCTTGAAGTTACTGAGGCTGATGTGAATAATGAAGAGGTAACTTTGGAGGAATCATGTCCTCAGTACCAAGATGTGCATGAAGGAGCTGGTATGAAGACTTACACTTTGGAGACTGAAAGTGAATGCAGTCTGTATGTTGCCCTGTCTGAAGTGAGAGGTAGTGAGAACTGTCAGTCAATGTCTGAGCCGAGTGTCACTCATACAGTCCCCTACAATGTAGCTGGAAGTGAGAGGTTTCATGTTGCCAAGGGTAACAGCCTGGATGTTACCAATAAGGGAACCCAAATTACATATGAGAACAAGGACTGTGTGCACGCTGAGAGTGGTTCTCAGTACAGCCATCCTATGTATGTCTCGACTTATGGACGTGGTCATGAAAGAAATGAACGGCAAAGTGAGAAAGTGGGGTACGGTGGTTCTGTGTTATGGAAAATGCGGGGAAAACAAAAATCTTATGAAAAGTGTGATGTGTGTCCCCAGAAAAAGAAAATGAGGCATGAATGGTGTCACATCTTACCCCAATGTAGGACTTTTGACCCAGGAGGGGGTGTTAATAAAGTGACAAGTCCTACGGCCTTTGTCAGGGGGGGAGGATATGTGGCATGGTGGGGCTTTGAGAGGCAGTACTATGCCTCTGGAGTGGGAATTGGAGTTCAGGTGGAGCTCCTGGTCCAGGTACTCCACTCCAGTCCAAGAGCTAATGAGGCTCTGAAACCACCTGGTGGAGCTCTATTAGAGACTCCAGAGCTTCCCAGGTGATGGCTCCCAGGTGAAGACTCCCAGGGTGGGAGAACAGGCAGTGCTAGGCCTGTGGGAGCTGCAGACAAGAAGTCTGGGTAAGACCAGTGGAGCTGGTGATATTGAGCATTAGGCTCATAAGTGACAGCTAGGGAAGCTGCAATGTGTAGTCAGTGGCTAGACGGCCTAGGTTTTATTTTATTGTTGCCTATGTCTTGTGTTTTTTGAACGGATAAATAAAGCTGACTGAGGTCCGTATAAAGCCTACAGCACTGACTGGACTGCAATTTGTGATGTGCCAACCGTCTCAGGCCCAGGAGATGGCGATCCCAGCGAGTGAGTAACCCCCAGATTGTCACAGTGTACTTTTTGACAACCAAGTATATCTCAATATAATGGTATATAATAGTATCAAAGGCTGCTGGAGCATTGGCTTGTGATAACTTCTTCTTAAAGGAATTATCCCAAGATTAAAGATTCTCAACTATCCAAAAGATAGGGGATAAGTAGCTAATTAATGGGGGGTCCGACTGCTGATCATGAGAACGGATGTCCCTTGTACCCTGGATGGCAGGGTGGCAGCACACGTGCTCACAATGGGACTTATAAACATAGCTAAGTACAATTGTTCTTGTGATCAGCGGGGGTCCCAGCAGTCAGTCCTACTAATCAGCTAGTTATAACCTACCCTGCGGAGAGGTGTACTAGATAATTTTGCTGTATTTTGTTTACTCACTGTCAATCACATACCATTGGAAAACTGTGACATTCAGCAAAACAAGGGTTAGGATCACTCTAAGCTGTGTACTCTGGAAATTATAGTTAAAATCTCCATTCAGCTTGACAGGAACTGCTGCTATTTGGCTTGTTAACCTTATTAGCATGTTGTTATAACTCTTTCTTTTTCAGAGTGCACAGCTTAGAGGAAACACTGGATAGAATCATTAAATAATTGGCGGATGGCTGCTAGGTAGACTTCCAGACCATCACATCGATCATCACTAGTTCCGTTGCCTAGGCTGAAGCCTTGTGTGTCAGAAGCATAATCATACACAGCAGGATCTATCAGCGCGGTTTGCATCAAAGTATAACTTGCACTAATTGATAAATCTGCAGTGCTTGTGATGGTCAGCATCAAACCTGAAAGGCAAAAGTAGGAGGATGGATGACTAGGGCAGCGTATCAGTTGTAAAATTCCAGAATCTTCTGTACTTGCACAGTCATATTATTGGTCAGCTCTATCCTAGGTAGGTTGTTCAAAAGTGTGGACATTATGGAGTAACTGAGTAACAGGGCTTCCAGGTAACCATCTATCAAATCAAGATAAGGTAAGCTATGTATAAATGACAAATGGAAGCAGCACACCCACTTCCATTACAGAATAGGGGGCAGTATCAACACTATACCTGGTGGTCCACAGCCCCTATGGGCATAGGCTCTGAGTCAAAACACAGAATGACGCAGAATAACGTTTGGCCAGAGGATACAACTCCTTACATCTCCATACTCACTTTCCTATTGGCTTTTTTCATGGACAAGGCTTGAGATGAAGACAACATAGGAATAAATACAGCAAAGTTACAGTCAGGCAAACATAGTTCCCAGGGGTAGCGACCTGGGGGTCGCCTGCCGCAGTAAGTCCATCCTGCGTTGCAGTGGGCACTGGTGAAGACCAGGGGCCCCTTAGGGTCCTATTACATCGTTCCGTGTAATAAAGACAACGATCAGCCGATGATCGTTGTCATCGGCTTATGGTTGATATAGGTTAGAACTAGAGATGAGCAAACCTCGAGCATGCTTGAGTCCATCCGAACCCAAACTTTCGGTATTTGATTAGCGGTGGCTGCTGAAGTTGGATAAAGCCCTAAGGCTATGTGGAAAACATGGATATAGTCATTGGCTGTATCCATGTTTTCCAGACAACCTTAGAGCTTTATCCAAGTTCTGCAGCCACCGCTAATCAAATACCGAACGTTCGGGTCATCTCTAGTTAGAACCTATAATTGATGGTCACCGACCTTGCACCACTACGTGTAATCGTGGTGCGCGGTGATTGACGATATACATTACCTATCCACACTCCAGGGCTGTTCCTGTGGTCTGCTTCTCCCCGAGTCCCGCGGGCTCTAGTTCCAGAGCGTCCTGTCTGAGTTGACAGGCCGCTCTGAAGCTAGAGCGCATGGGACCCGAGGAGAAGCGGACCGCAGCAGTAGCCCTGGAGCATGGATAGGTAAAGTATACCATTTAAGCAAGGGCTGCAAGGGCATCGGTAATGATGTCCTTGCAGGTCTTGTTAACCGATTATCGGGCCATGTAATAGGATCTAGCAAATCGGCGCTCGTTTACAGTTGTTATCGGGCCCGTCTAATAGTACCATTAGACTCCGCTTCCTGATGCGACTTGTGTCATTGCTAGCGGTGGTAAAGAAGAACCACAACTCCAGTCATTTCACATAACATTGTTGGTATTTTCTAAGCCAAAATCAGTAAGTAGTAAAAGCTATAATATATAGTTTTCATTATATAGTTTTCTGATACATTTCTGGCTTTAAAAACTAATATACAAAATACTGACCAAATACGCGTTAAACGGGAACTCCAGGTAGAGGTAAAAATATAATAAACTAGCTGTAGAAGCATATAGCATTACTTACCTATCTATCCCAGTTTTGAAACTACCAAAAATCCATTTGTTTTGGGGGTTTTTGTTTTCTATTGTGTTTCTGTACTTCCTGGTTGAGCAGTTCTACACAGTTCTACAGGTTCCAGAATGCATTGCTTTTCCTCAGTTTTTCATTACAGTCCCCCCCTGCCTACCCCCCCTCCCAAATCTGCTGCAGAACATCTAGGCTGTGTTCACACATTGCAGTTTCATTGTGTAACTGAATTAATTGCAGTACTTTATCATTTCATTGTGGTCCCACACAGCACACTGTATTCTCTACCAGTAACACCACACAGCACGCTGTATTCTCTACCTGTAACACCACACAGCACGCTGTATTCTCTACCTTTAACACCACACAGCACCCTGTATTCTCTACCTGTAACACCGCACAGCACGCTGTATTCTCTACCTGTAACACCACACAGCACGCTGTATTCTCTACCTGTAACACCACACAGCACGCTGTATTCTCTACCTGTAACACCACACAGCACACTGTATTCTCTACCTGTAACACCTCACAGCACGCTGTATTCTCTACCTGTAACACCACACAGCACGCTGTATTCTCTACCTGTAACACCACACAGCACGCTGTATTCTCTACCTGTAACACCGCACAGCACGCTGTATTCTCTACCTGTAACACCGCACAGCACGCTGTATTCTCTACCTGTAACACCGCACAGCACGCTGTATTCTCTACCTGTAACACCACACAGCACGCTGTATTCTCTACCTGTAACACCACACAGCACGCTGTATTCTCTACCTGTAACACCTCACAGCACGCTGTATTCTCTACCTGTAACACCACACAGCATGCTGTATTCTCTACCTGTAACACCACACAGCACGCTGTATTCTCTACCTGTAACACCACACAGCACGCTGTATTCTCTACCTGTAACACCACACAGCACGCTGTATTCTCTACCTGTAACACCACACAGCACGCTGTATTCTCTACCTGTAACACCGCACAGCACGCTGTATTCTCTACCTGTAACACCGCACAGCACGCTGTATTCTCTACCTGTAACACCTCACAGCACACCAGCAGCTGCTTCTGGCCGGTCTGAGATGGTGAACCACTCAGGGGATTGGGGGATGCAGCCAAGCCTCCTGTGACATCACGCCCTGCCCCCTGTCTGCATCTTTATCAGCCTGTGCTCAGCAAACACACACAATATGAGACAGAGGCATGGAAGATTTGTCTCCTAAGGTGGGTGAGCATTGGGAGCAGGAGACAATTTTCTTCCTGGATTTCAATCAACTACCAGTGTGGCAGAACTGTACAGATATGGTAATACATTATATAGACACATCTATATAACCTTTAATGTACTTTTAAGAGAAAAACAGTTTTCCTTATGTGGAGTTCCCCTTTAAGATATGACTTAAGACCAGACCTCTGCAGTATAGAATAAGTCATCATTTGGAACAGTTTGAATTTAACCAAATAATCACGGTTCCCTCTTTTCTAAGACGTGAAAATAATCTTTTTGGATTTAGGATATTATAACTTTTTATCTATAGACTGGATGTAAAAGAAAAATCACATGTGCTTCTCTGTTCTCTCTATATCTTTCTTATGAATCCCCAGCATGGCATAAAATATCCTGAAGCCTCTTTTTGCTGATGGCCTACATTCTTTTATAATATTCTAAAGGCAAGAAATGTTAATTTGCAACACTGTATATCTTGAAGCCATTGTGTCTCCGAGAATATTCTAATGCTGGCACTGATCTTGGGTGAAGGTACCCAGAGGGAAGCTTGGGCATAGGTTTAGGATCCCTTTATGATATATCCCCAATGGTTTCATGCCACAGTCTTTGGCATCAGGAGGTTTAGTGTTATAGTCCCCATTGACCAGTCACCTGGTGCCCAGCTCCACTGTGTACAGTTTAGTAATGCCACAGTGGCAGGTGTGAAAGGGTCCTATTACACAGCCCAATCAAGTGTAAATGAGCACCCATCTTCTAAATTGGTGCTCAGAATTACACAGGCCTTTACTGAACAATTACACAGGCCTTTAGTGTAAAATAATTACGGTCCTCAGGCCTTCCCTGGTCTCTGCAGCTGCAGATCTGCCTTCTGTTCCCTTCTGGTCCAGTCTCTGCATTGAGAGGCCACTCAGCCAATCACTTGCCGAGACAGGACTGTGGGCAGTGATTGGCTATTACACATAGCGATTCACGCCCGGTGGTCGATGATTTTAGTTCCTGACCTAAAGACATGATCAGCCGATAATAGTTGGCCCAATTCCGCCAATTATCGACCCGTGTAATAGGGCCCTAATAGTCTCTAGTCTTCTCTTCCCAGAAGAAACAACATGCAGTTGGCCAATACATTTGTCATATAATAATTCCCGTTGTTTCCTCCACTGGTCTTATTGTTAATGGAGATGAAGCACATAGAGAAGAATAGTAATATGAAAGAATGGTTGTTATCGGGCAGCTGCTTATTTCTATGTGATCAGCACTCATGGTGCATTTACACAGAACAATTATCGTTCGAATTTTAACGATCGCATTTGAGCGATAATCAGCTTGTGTAAACACAGCGAACGATCAAGCGCGAATGATAAATCATTCATCATGATCTTTCAAATTTTCAAATCAAACGTTGGTTGTTCACTAAAAATTTGCAGATCGTTTCGTGTAAGCAGTCTTTCACCGATTTACCCTATGTGTGAGATAGGCTTAAGCGATCTTAAAACGATCGCAATAACGTATTTTTTAAACGATATATTGTTCCATCTAAATGCTGATCGTTATAAAAAACACATTGTTACTTCGAAATCGTTAATCATTCGATTATGCGAATTATCGCTCTATGTAAACGTAGCATGAGCCTGCCGCATCTATCATCCCTTAGGCTAGGTTCCCACAGCGTTCTTTCAATCCGTTTTTTTTTATCCGTTTTTTTAACGGACACAAAGGTAGAGTAAGCTACGTTTTTGTGTTCGTTAAAAAAAACGGATCCGTTTTGATCCTTTTTTTTACAATGGAAGTCAATGGAAAAAACTGATCAAAACGGATGCACACAAATGCATCTGTTTTTTTCATCTGTTTTTTTCGCAAAAAAATGAATGAAAAAAAAAACGGATTTCAAAAACGCAGTGTGAACCTAGCCTTACCCTGCCCTTAAAGCATACTTTTTGTAGTTCGTGCTTATAGTCGGTTACTTTTTAGGAACTTTAGTTACATTATATATATATACATTATATATATCCTTTAGTAGATTTCTCTGGTAATTTACTCTTTAAACTAAAGGCAGTTCGGCCAACAGTATAAGGTGCATGGGGGCCCCCAACTCTCCACCAACTGATGATGTTAATGATTAGGGTCTGTTGTGATGGAATTTCAATGCCCAACCCTTTTGGTCTCGACTCACCCCCTACCCATAGACAGCAGATGGACATTCAGCTGTAACAAATGTTTATGTGTATGATGAGGATAGGAGAGAACTGTTGGGTGAGGGATTATTCAGCCGACAGTTATAAGAGGTGTATGGACCCACCTAATGAAGACTCATGAATGCATTTTCAGATTTTAGTTGTAAAGTTTTTATGAAAGTGAGGCTATAAATCTTGAAGGGGTTTCTTTAGTTTCAGAAAAAGACAACTGTCAGACAAAGCCAAGTTGGGGTTGGTTGAAATATATGATTAGAAGTTTATAAGGCACCTACCAATGCAGTCTGTCTATAAAAACATTTGTGAAAAAAGGCTGTTCTAGAATCTGTATCTGTAATTCTTCTTTTGTGATGTACATATGATGTTAACTGAAATTGTGCCTAAAAATATTGTTTAAAAAAAAAATAGGCTGTTCTAAAGACTTGCTGGATTCCAGTGTGCTGCTGTAACAGGATGCCACCACTGCAACAACTCAGTTCTTGAAATTTCTTCTACAGTCAACTGTTAGTGGTATTGCTGAAAATAAAGCAACTTACTGTGGTGGACCACATATTGCTACACAGCAAGGTCACTAAGTGCTAGTCCATAAAAGTCACCAATGGTCTGTTAACTAAATAACTGCAGGATCCCAAACTTCATCTGGCATTAAAATCAGCATAAAAAACTGCACTTTTTATGGCCAAGAAACTGCATGCACGCCTTACATCATCAAGCACAATGCTACTTATTGGATGGAATGGTAAAAAGGGTGCCACCACTGGACAGTGTATTTTGTAGATTGACTCTGGGTTTGATGAATGCCGGCAGAACATTACCTGTTTGGTAGAGGAGAGGTAATGGCTTAGTTTCTCAGAGGATGGCTTCTGATTCAAGGCTTAGGCTAGGTTCACATCTGTGCGGCTGTATTGCGGGTGGTAAATCATCGGCCGTATTTTTCCGGTTCATGCGTACGCTGGAAAGTATACGATATACAGCTGCACAGTGCACACTATGTATGAGCCTACGGCCCGATCGTAAACGGACCCGTAAAAAATGAACAAGACCATTGTTTGCGGCTGGAAATGTGCAAATTCACGGCCGTGGATTGACAGGTGGTCCGTACGGAGTACTTCAAAAATAGCCGGCAATAATGCCGAATGCCGATGCCTCTAATAGTTAATATATTAAATTAATAAAACACATTTTCTTTGTAATAAAGTCCCTTTCGTTGTTCAACAATTTAATTCTGACAAATCCATCATTGTGCAATTAAATATACTGTTAAAATAAATATATATATAAATAAATTTATATTTATATATATATTTATTTTTTGACAGTATATTTAATTGCACAATGATGGATTCGTTAGAATTAAATTATTGAACAACGAAACTGATTTTATTACAACGAAAATGTGTTTTATTAATTAAATATTAATTAGTACAGGAAGCTCCATTAAGCCGTTAATTTATATTCGCGGTAATAGAGCTTTCTGTACTAATCATCACTTTACTTTAATGAAAACATCAAATGTTTCTTCTAATTATGTTATCACAATAGCATTAATAGAAGAAACATTTTGAATTATATGTGCGCTCAGCTGATTGGCTGATCGGCTGAGCGCACATATAATTAGCGGGTATGCAGCACAGTGACTTCATTGTGCTGCGGACCAGCGAAGAGACAACATCGGGGTGAGTATACAGATCTCCCCACCCCCTCCCCAGCACTGCACCCATCCCAGTAAGGAAGGGGGGTCACTTAACCCCTTCCTTGCTGGGATGGGTGCAGTCTGACATCAGTCTGGCCCCCAAGGGGTTAAGGGGGATGCAATACATCCTCCCTTAACCCCTTGGGGGCCAGACTGTAAGCAGCGATCTGTAAAGATGCTGCATACTGTAAGGAGCACAACACCGCTCACAATGATGGGTGTTGTGCTCCTGTTTGTGTGTTTCTCCCTTTTTGTTTTTCAGATATCGGTATCCTGTGGATTACGTCGGATTCCGTGGACTACGTTGTGACCAGTGGTTGTTTGGTGTTTTTTTTTTATAAAATGGTCAATGAGGGGTGTGGGGGTGTTTTTATTTGAATAAAAAAATGTTTTCACTTGTGTGTTGTCTTTATTTCTTTACTTTATAGACTTAGTAGTGGAAGCCGTCTAATAGACGGAATCCATTACTAAGTCGGGGGCTAGTGTTAGCCGGTATAAAATGGCTAACACTAACCCCCCATTATTTCCCCAGTACCCAATGCCACCAGGGGTACTAGGAAGAGCCGGGTGCCAGTGGTCCCGGAGCGTCAAAATTGGCGCTCCTGGACTGGGCGGCAGCAGGCTGGTAAGATTTAGGCTGGGGAGGGCCTAAACCAATGGCTCTTCCCACCCTGGTGTTACCAGGCTGCTGTCGCTTGGTTTTTAACCCGGCTGTTTTTTTTTTAATTATTTATTTATTTAAAAAAAACCCGCATAGGGTGCCCCCTATTTTTATAACCAGCTAGGTTAAAAACCAAGCAACAGCAGCCTGTTAACCCAAGGGTGGGAAGAGCCATTGGTTTAGGCCCTCCCCAGCCTAAATCTTACCAGCCTGCTGCCGCCCGGTCCAGGAGCGCCAATTTTGACGCTCCGGGACCACTGGCACCCGGCTCTTCCCAGTACTGCTGGTGGCATTGGGTACTGGGGTAATAATGGGGGGTTAGTGTTAGCCATTTTATACCGGCTAACACTAGGCCCCGACTTAGTAATGGATTCCGTCTATTAGACGGCTTCCACTACTAAGTCTATAAAGTAAAGAAATAAAGACAACACACAAGTGAAATTTTTTTTTTATTCAAATAAAAACACCCCCACACCCCTCATTGACCATTTTATAAAAAAAAACACCAAACAACCGCTGGTCATCGACGTTGTCCACGGAATCTGACGTAATCCACAGGATACCGATAACTGAAAAACAAAAAGGGAGAAACACACAAAAAACACACAAACAGGAGCACAACACCCATCATTGTGAGCGGTGTTGTGCTCCTTAAAGTATGCAGCATCTTTACAGATCGCTGCTTACAGTCTGGCCCCCAAGGGGTTAAGGGAGGATGTATTGCATCCCCCTTAACCCCTTGGGGGCCAGACTGATGTCAGACTGCACCCATCCCAGCAAGGAAGGGGTTAAGTGACCCCCCTTCCTTACTGGGATGGGTGCAATGCTGGGGAGGGGGTGGGGAGAGCTTTATACTCACCATCTGATGTCCCGATGTGTCCTCTTCGCTGGTCCGCAGCACAATGAAGTGACTGTACTGCGGACCGGCTCTTTATATGTGCGCTCAGCCGATCAGCCATTCGCACATGTAATTCAAAATGTTTCTTCTAATAATGCTATTGTGATAACATAATTAGAAGAAACATTTGATGTTTTAATTAAAGTAAAGTGATGATTAGTACAGAAAGTTTTATTACCGGGAATATGAATTAACGGCTTAATGGAGCTTCCTGTACTAATTAATATTTAATTAATAAAACACATTTTCGTTGTAATAAAATCAGTTTCGTTGTTCAATTATTTAATTTAAACGAATCCATCATTGTGCAATTAAATATACTGTCAAAAAATAAATATATATATAAATATACATTTATTTATATATATATTTATTTAAACAGTATATTTAATTGCAAAATGATAGATTCGTTTAAATTTAAATATTGAACAACGAAAGGGACTTTATTACAACGAAAATGTGTTTTATTAATTAAATATATTAACCATGAGAGGCATGGGCATACTGCAGAGGATCGCAAACCCCGGTAATAGCAATTCATGTAAACTGTGTTCCCTGCTTTCCCAGATGCATCCAGAGGTGTTTGCATCACTTTCTAAAGATTTTATTTGTTATTTTTAGTTGAACCAGATTTCCAAGTAAATGACCGTATGTTTTCAGCCGCATGTCTATTTTTTCCCACGGCCGTAGTTTCATCCGCACATTTACAGCCGCATAAAAAATACAGCCACACGGATACATAGTGTGAACATAGCCTTAAAGGGGTACTCCAGAGGAAAAACCTAGTTTCAAATGAGCTGGAGTCATAAAGTTATACAGATTTGTAAAATAATTCTATTTAAAAATCTCAAGCCTTCCAGTTTTTACCAGCTGTTGTATGTCCTGCAGGAAGTTGTGTATTCTTTCTCACACAGTGCTCAGATTTCTATGGAGATTTGCTCCTTCAGGGGATTGCTACATACAGCAGCTGATCAGTGCTGGAGGGCTTAAATTGTTTTAACAGAAGTAATTTACAAATCTATATGACTTTCTGTTCCCTATTTAATGCTGCAGATTAAAGACAATTTTGGACAATTTTATACTTATAACTTTGTGGGAACAAATTGGGTTTGCCTGTCTAACATAACTGTGCTCCAGTGCACGAAGATCCATAAAGGCATGGCTAGGTGAATTTGGGGAGAAAGAACTCAACTCCCACTAAAATCTCAACTCAAACCCTCAACTCATTCGAACACCTTTGTAATAAACAAGAATGATGACTTTCAGCTTTCTCACCCAACATCAGAGTCGGACCTAGTATATCTAATATCAAATGACAGTCCAAATTCAATTGTTTCTATTTCTTACTTAGCTATAGTAGTCTATCTCAGTTATAATAGGAGCCTCTTAAAATTTCCATTTGACATGGCAGTTTGTCCAAGAGTGTATGTGAGAATATAGACGGGTGATTATGGACGGGTAACCTGCTTCGTTCAAAGCCTTCTGACCCCTATAGGAGCCATAGCTCATCTTATGTCATCTCCTGACTAGCTCCAAATGTCTGTATTTTCTATTTCACACTGACAGTCCTTCCCCTGTCCTCCTTTCCCTGTAACTCATTTCCACCATGACTTGTGAATAGGAAAAAAAAAATCAATATTATTCCTTCAACCATACACCCAGACACCACTCACACAATCTGTTGTCTTAGCTATGGATTGGATCCCCTTGTCACTCATTGATTGAATTGTCAGGCTTGGTGCTAGGAGCTGTGACAGGACTGGCAATTATCCGCAGTCTTGACTCTAGAACACATTCCTACAAAGGTTAGGGGCAGATATATTCATCTATGTCTATGGCTCATGCAAAACTTTTTTTTTCCATAAACCAATCAGTTCTAAGGATTTATGAAACAGTGAGAGCAGAAAAAATAAAGTAAAAGTTTTCTGCTTAGAATCAACCTTTTTTTTTTTTTTTTTTTTTTTACATTTGACAACAAAAATTTACTTAGTGAAGTAACATTAAATATTCATCCTTTACTAATTTAAAATCCCTTAAAGGGGTACTTCAACAAAAAGAATTCTTTTAAATCAACTGGTGGTCAGAAAGTGCCAGAGATTTGTAATTTACTTCTTTTAAAAAAATGTCAAGTCTTCCAGTTATTATCAGCTGCTGTATGTCCTGCAGGAAGTGATGTATTCTTTTCAATCTGATACAGTGCTCTTTGCTGCCACCTCTTCCCGTGTCCAGAGCAGTAACAAATCCCCATAGAAAACTTCTCCTCTCCAGACAGAAAAGAATACACCACTTCCTGAAGGACATACAGCGGCTGATAAGTACTGGAAGAATTAAGATTTTTTTTTTATAGAAATACATTACAAATATCTGGCTATTTTGGCACCAGTTAATTTAATTTTCTTTGCTGGAGTACCCATTTAAAACAATGGGAACCCCTCTCCAAATAGACAGAGAAGGGGAGTTTACTATTCTTGTAGGCCAGGTAAGTTTTTGTTAAAGCTAGTGGCTTGAACACTTGTAATTTTTCTCCCTCCTATGTCGCCATTGACACTATTTGTAAGTGGATGTAACATAACTTACGCTAGCAATCGGTATAAGTTATGTCATGAATGAAGTCCAGCTTATGGCTGGGGGAATTATGCCTCTTAAAAACTGGATTATCCTTTTCTGGCACAAATAATTACCCTCAAAGTGTTAAAGGTGCAGCAGTTATGGCTCTTTCCCTTATGTCCCATTGGCATCACAACATATGGGGTAAATTCGCCCCTGCGAGCCCCTGGGACGAAGGAATATTTAATGAAAAAATAACAATTAAATTTTAATCCCCTCCTCCATGAGGTATAAATAGGCTCCACCTCCCCCTAGACCTCAGTCTTTTTTTATTTCGTTGCTGTTAGCCCTAGGGGACTTTGTCCCTCCTCTGTTTTTATGCTTTGTTTACCTGTTGCATTCAGGTTTTCTCTCCAAGTAATGATTGCTGGGATGCCGCTGGAGCCGGTGTCCTGGTAGTATCCTGATATTTGCTTCTGCAGGTCTTAGCTTTTAAGTTTTTCTTACCTAGTGCGTCTTGGAACGCACTCTGCGTGTCACCCGAGCCGCTGGCTTTTCTTCCAGTCGTGTTCGACTGTGGAACGCATCGGCGCTGCGTGCGTCTCAGCACTGCGGCATCAGCGTCATGTCACTTCCGGGGGCAGGCAGCGGCGCGCGCTCTCTGCATGCTGGATTAGCTGTGTGTTCAAGGCAGAAGGTAAGCTGTTGCTACCTCTAGGTCTGGCTGTCTTCCTCTGGAAGGATTTTCTGTGGCTCATTTGGATCTAATAGAAAACATCTGAGTGCAAAGTGCTGTGATCTCTCTTCTATATACTTAAAAGTAAGTGTTGCTGCCACCTAGTGTCTCTTTCCGATATCACTCTAGCCAGGCTAGTGGTTTATATGTATTGTAATACATTGATTATTTGCAGATGTCTGAAATGGAGACCAGTCCTGCTGCTGGCAAAAGACCTTCTAAGGAAGCACTTCATGTGCCGAGTGTGAGACTCCTCTACCTGACGGCTATGGATACCGTAGGAGGATTATTTTTTCCAGATAAGATTCATCCTTTCTTTCATAAAAATATTTATGAATGCCTATGTGTTTCAGTACGCTGTCCTTCATGCAGACCTAAACCTATGAGGAGCCTGATGTTCAGGATGTAGTTGTATGCGTCAAGGACTATGTGCAAAAGACTTTAGCGGGACACGCCGCCCGTGTCCTAAGATAAAGACCAAATGGAGTATTTCTCTCTCTACTCCCAGCCTTTGAGTATATTACTTTATGGCTGTAGGATTATGGTCATTTTCAGTTTTACTGTGATTGATGAAGTTAAGTCATCATCTTCTTCTGAAACCTCTTCTACTTCTGAAGATGAGAAAGAATTATTCAGGGGGTATTTCACAGCTGATAGAATTCACAAGCTCTGCTAAGCTGTGCAAGCTGAAATACACCCTGAGGAAATAGAAGAGGATAAGGACTCGTCCTCCTCAAAAAAGCCTAGGGCTTTTTCTGTGGGTAAGACTTCATTGTCTATGTTACAGGCAGAATGGAAGGAACCGGAAAAGGCTCCGGGTTTGAGCAAGAGGTTTAAGACCTTATATGTTCTCAAGGAAGAACAATGTAAGGACTGGAATGAGCCTCCAAAGGTGTACCCGGCCATAGCCAAACTGTCAAAATGTACTGTGCTTCCTGCGGAGGACGGATCCAATCTTAAGGATCCGATGGATAGAAGGGTGGAGGTAGCCCTCAAGAGATCATATACGGCAGCGGCAGTCCAAGGGGCAGTCTCCATTTCTTCTTTGAGGTTTCTAGAAGCCTAAGAAGATGGCTGACCAAGGTCCAGGAAAATTTGGAAGGTAGAGCTAGCAGGGACAAGGTCCTTCGCTCCTTAAAAAAGCTCATTATGGCCATTGACTTCCTCTGCGATGATGCATCTCAGGGAACCAGGTTAGCGTAAAAAAACTAGTACGCTCTCAACCGCTGCCGAAGGGCGCTATGGTTAAAACCCTGGGTTGGAGATGCTAACTCCAAAATTCAGCTCTGTAATATGGAGTTCCAGCCAGGTAGGCTGTTTGGCTCTGAGCTGGATAAATTAATGGAGGAATTGTCTGACAAGGAGGGGAAGTCCCTACCATTGTCCTATAAGAGCGGTGATTCCTTTCGCAGAGCAAAATCTCCTCAGCGAGGCAAAGGGAGATACCAGTACAGAGGTCGAGGAAGAAACTATTCCAGAAGAGGTTCCGGGAAGCAGCAGAATAAGGACACCAACAAGAAACCAGACTTCTGACGCAGAAGCTGTCCAGTGGGAACACGTCTGAGTTTGTTTCTCCCTGCCTGGGAAGAATTAAGAAAAGATCACTGGGTGTTAAATATTATTCAAAATGGTTATGTCCTTAATTTATCATCTCTTCCTCCTCCAAGATTTCTTCTGTCAAGAAATCTTAAGCCAGAAAGACACTTAGTCCTAGAGACAGAAATTCTTTACCTCCTTTCCATTGAGGCTCTAGAGGATGTTCCTCTATCTGAGATCGGTCAGGGAGTTTACTCCCCAGTGTTACTAGTGCTGAAGCCATCCGGAAATCGGAGGCTTATTATAGATTTGCGATATCTCAACAGGTGCATCGTAAAGAAGACGTTCCACATGGAGAACATAAGATCGGTAAAATCTATCCTCCAGGAGGGAGATTTTATGGTCACCATAGATCTACCGGATGCATATCTTCATGTACCGATTCTGAAGGCTCACAGGAGAGCCTTCGCCATCCAAATCCAGGGGAAGGTAAGACACTTACAATTCAAGGTCCTTCCATCCGGAATACCTCCGCACCCTTTGTTTTCACAAAGGTAGTGTCACCATGATGGTTCGCTTCCGTTTACAGGGGATAAAGTTATCCCTTACCTGGACGATTGGTTGATTATGACTCGGACTCAGAATCTTCTGAAAGTTCAGTTGAACTATGTCCAGGACATACTTCAACAATTAGGTTGGCTTATCAACATAGAGAAATCAGACTTAATTCCTAATTCCTCCTCGTCAGGTATCCATAAGAACATAAATGCGCTTTCTAGGGCTCCTTGCCTCAGCTGCGGACGCGGTGCCATGGGCGTTATGGCACATGAGATTTCTTCAGAAAGAAGCACTAACAGTATGGAACCGAGGACTGAAGGACTTGGATGCGATGCATGTTCCATCGACTCAAACAAGACATTCTCTAATGTGGTGGAGACAAGTCAAACATGGAGTTATATTTTCAGAACAACACTGGATAACCATCACGACAGATGCTTCAGGAACAGGTTGGGGAGCTCATCTGACAGTCATCATGACTGCAGGATCTTGGAGTCAACAGGAATCCGCTCTGCCCTCCAACGTGAGGAAGCTCAGAGCGATTTACCTAGCTCTACTTCATTTTTCTCCTCCTATTTTACAGAGAGCAGTCAGAATCCGGATGAACGACATGACCTGTGTGGCGTACCTAAACAGGGAGGTACCAGATCCCCTTCTCTCCTCAGGAAAGTAGAGAAGTTTTTTCTGTTGGGCAGAAACCAGAATAACCAGACTCTCTGCCATTCATATCAGGGGTGTCGATAATATATTGGCGGATTGACTGAGTCGAGGCCTGACATTACCGGGGGAATGGTCTCTCTCAAGGAGAGTGTTCATTCAGTTAACCCAGAGGTGGGGGCTTCCTCAGAGAGACCTCATGGCATCATGAAGCAATGCCAAACTGAGGAATTTCTGCTCCCTTTACAGGGCAGACAATCCCACGGTAGTGGACTCAATGACAATACCATGGACATACCAGCTGGCGTATATCTTTCCTCCCATAGCCATGATTCCCAGAGTTTGACGAAGATCAGTCTAGATCAGTCGTCAGTAATAATAATAACTCCCTTCTGGCCGAAGGGGTCATGGTTCACCCTGCCCATGAATATGAGCAGAGGGGAATTTTGGAGATTACCTCTCCATCCGGATCTAATATTCCAGGGTCAACATCTGTGCAGGAATCTTTCCAGCCTCAGCTTGACAGCTTGGAGACTGAGAGGACCGTATTAGACTTTAGTTTTTCTGAGAAGGTATAGTATACCCTTTCTTACGCTCGTAGTAGCACTACAAATAAATCTTATGCACGTATTTGGAAGATTTTCAAGATTGGTGTGCAAGCAGGAGTATTGATGGACTTAAACCTTCTACTCCACAGTCATTGGAGTTTTTACAGGAAGGCTTCTATAAAGGATTAAAACCTAGTTCCATCAAGGTGCAGATAGCAGCCCTCTCTGCACACCTAAACTCACGTTTCTTTCAGATCTTGGAGGTAAAGAATTTTGTTAAGGCTAGACTGGGCCTAACCTGGTAAAGCAGGTAGACCCATGGGACTTATCCTTTGTGTTGAGATGCCTGTGTCTTCCTCCCTTTAAGCCTTGGGAGGAAGTAGACTTCAAGTTAACATTGAAAGTTTCTCTTTTACTAGCCATTACCTCTGCTAAGAGAGTTGGAGATCTTCATACGTGATTTTTTTCCCAAGACAAGGTTATCCTTGGGTTCCTTCTAGGATTCCTGCCTATGGTGGCTTCATTTGCCAACATCAACCAGCCAATAGTATTGCCTGTATTTTCTCCTACTGGATCATCTAAAGAAGACTTGGATCTTTCTTTATTGGACGTATCCAGAGCTATCAAGATCTATCTACATAGAGTAGGTGATTTTCGTAAAGACGAGAATTTCTTTATCCCTTTCGCAGGAAAGAACAAGGGGAGAAAGGCTTCAAAACCTTCAATATTCAGATGGATCTGTGACTCCATTGCCTTATGTTACTCCTCTGCTGATCTGGATCCACCAGAATTTACCAGGGCTCACTCTACTAGAGCTGTGGCCTCTACTTGGGCAGAGCGTGCCGCTGTGCCACTTGAGGACATATGCCAGGCAGCTACCTGGTCGTCTTTGACTACCTTTGTGAGTTGTTTCTTGTGAAGAACAACCTTTGCAAGATCTGTTCTTAATGCGGACGTAATAAATAACCCGCCCATTGGGGATAATGCTTGCTAATTCCCCATATGTTGTGATGCCAATGGGACGTAAGGGAAGCTAAAATTATTATGTTAATTTGTTTTCCCTAAGACCCATTGGCATCACAAGACTCCCTCCCTGTGTTTTATGTTTCTTTATAATTAGACTGAGGTCTAGGGGGAGGTGGAGCCTATTTATACCTCATGGAGGAGGGGATTAAAATTTAATTGTTATTTTTTCATTAAATATTCCTTCGTCCCAGGGGCTCGCAGGGGCGAATTTACCCCATATGTTGTGATGCCAATGGGTCTTAGGGAAAACAAATTAACATAATAATTTTAGCTTCTTATAACCTGGGATATAGTCTACCTAAGGATTAGTCCTTAGCAATGGTGTGGACACAGAATAGGAAGGGTTATGTAAAGATATAAAAAAGGTAGAAATAGTGGCCAAGAAGTGTATCTTGAGACATTGGCTCAAGGACTCGGTCCCTAATATTGCTGAAGTCAGGGAAACTATGTTATTTATTTATATTTACTTATTTATTGTTCTTATACAGATGGAAGACACTAGGTTCTAAAGAACATTCCACTAAATTCTTCTTCCACAAGTAGAGGAGGTACATATCCAGAATTTTGCCTGCTGATGAAAGGGTATCTATTATGAAACAGTTCAGGACCTGAAGGGCACATTGGGGAGATGATCGGCTGATTCTTTCTTCTTTCTTTGTACCAATAGAGAATTTTATATTGTTCTTCTGATAATTACTGAAGCAAGTTTTTTCTTTTTTTTTTTTTTTTGGTTCTGGTTGTTACCCTGCTTAATCTCAGGTTGTATATATATAAGTATAAAAAAGGGATATCATACGAGGCATCTATGCATCTATGTTCTGAGATGTGTATGAAATTTCTCACTTGTCCACATTTATGTAAATCATCTTGGACTTCTCTCTTAATGCTTACTATCATGCTTAATGATGTCAATAAAAAAAATTTGCAAAAAAAAAAAAAAAAAAAAAGTAAAACTTCTGACACAAATTTTAAAATGTTGGTTGGGGGTTCAATGCTGAGATCCCCCTCTCGATCACTAAAGCAAAGCAGCACAAGCTCAGCAATTTGCCTCTTCTTTTATGTGTCAGCTATTCTTGAATAGCGTCATACAGGCTAAAGGCTTTATAGAGGTTGTCTAGGGAAATCTTAAACTCTCCCTATTGCCTCCCCATGGCATAAAACAACTAACAAGCCCTAATCACCACCCCACAATCCCAATCTTTTGTGTGTGTGTTCTGTCATTCATCACCACCTTTTCCCTGCATTACTGATACCATTCCTGACTTTTGGCTTTGTTGTCTATGTCCCTGACCTTAATTTTGTACTACGCTACCTCCTGTGTCAGCTGTGTTTTCTGGTATTGTATACAGTTTTGATTCTTCATTATTGCTCTGATTTTGACTATGGCCTCTTAAAGATTTGTTACTTATCTGTTACTGGTTGGATTTTCACTCCGATAGGCCTGAAGCATTCCATGAGAGTACAAAATGTAAGACAGTTGGGGGCTGCCAGATCATTCAAGTAGGCAGAGACAGTGGACTGGGTTCAGATTCAGAGCTCAATGTTTCCCTACAGACTTTGATCTTAGTTTCTCCCTTGTCTCCTATTCCACGGGCTGAGCAGGGCCCGATCAACGATGTAAATGAGCGCCAATCTGCTTGTTCGTTTACTGGGCCTATTCCACGGCCCCGATGATCGTTAAGCGAGGGCTGCAGGGACATCGTTACCGAAGGTAATGTATGATGCTGCTGAAATCGTCGGTCGCCGCCGCGCACCGCTATTCCACCGTAGCGATGCGCTGGTGGCGAACGATGATTTTAGGTCTGAACCTAAATGAAGGATCAGCTGATGTCCTGCAGGAAATGTTGTTTTGTTGTCAGTCCGACAGTGCTCTCTGCTAACATTTCTGGCCGAGACAGGAACTGTCCAGAGCAGGAGAGGTTTTCTATGGGGATTCATAGAAAACCGAGACAGAGTTCCTGTCTCGGCCAGAGATGTCAGCAGAGAGCACTGTGTCAGACTGACAACAAAACAACATTTCCTGCAGGACATACAGCAGCTGATAAGTATGGGAAGACTAGATTTTTTTAATTGAAGTTAATTACAAATCTATATAACTTTCTTACACCAGTTGAATTAAAAGAAAAAGATTTTTGCTGGACAACCCCTTTAACTTGTAATATAAATAATTCTTCCTTCTCCTGTCAAGCCTCTTTCCTTTCACCTCTCCCTGCCAAACTGTCATCCATTCTCAAAATCAGCTTAGCAAGGAATTTATTTACTGGTTAGAACTTGTAATGTTATTCCTAAACTTGCTACAAGATAATGGGCGGGGGTGCAGCAAGAGAGAAAGAAACAAACTTCTGACATGTCATAGCAACATGTCAGAGGTTTGTATTGGTCCAGATCCGGGTGCTGAGATCCCCGCCAATCATTAGAATGGAGAAGTGTGCGCTCTGCCTCTCTCCGTCTCACTGCTAAAGTAGCAGTTGCCTGAATTATAATAAAGCTCTAAGGAACTTCTGGTAATCGCTATCCCGGAAGTTCCAAAGGGCTCCATTATAATTCTGTTCATCGCTAACTTTAGCAGTGAGACGAAAAGGAAGAGCACACGCTGCTGTATGTGTCTGCCCCTTCACTCTAACAATCGACGGGTGTCTTAGCACCCAGACCCCAACCAATACAATTATTATTTAATTTGAAAGCACCCTTGATTCTAGAGCGCTGTACAAGCTATAGGGGTTAACAAACAGGAACATTACAAGATCAAAGCACATTACATGAATAGGATAAACGGCAGACTGGTACATGAGGAGAGAGAGGACCCTCCCCGCGAGGGCTTAAACTCTATAAGAATACAAAACTTTTACATTTTGCTATGACATATCAGAAGTTTGTTAAAAGCGATAGGTACCCTTTAAATGAATAGAGCGCATCCTATGTGTGCTCCATTCATTCTCTATGGGGCCACCAAACATGTGCAGCATGCTCCATTTGTTCTGGGGACAATTTAGTCCCTATTCTCAGGGACGTTGGGTGTCCCAGCGGTTGGACTCCGGTCAGCTTTTTATGCTCTATCCTGTGGTTAGGAGACAACTACTTCAGATGGAAATATCCCTTTAACAAAGTTAAGAACAGATGCAAATATGAAATAGGGACATTTCCAGGTAATGATCCCAGAATGTGTATTTTAGGAAGAGTTGGCAAATGTGTCATTATTATTGTCATCAACTTTAAAATGTATGACATCAGCAGAAGAACCGCTACAAGTCCCAGTAGATCTACTGATACAGCTGGAATATACTAACTATAATCACGAGCAGTACACCCCAAAGCATCAGTGTTCACCTCGCAATCCATCTTATCTGTCTGTTTGAGTGGGATACAGAATGATTTTTTCCCCTTGTTTTGAACAGAGTTTAGCTGTAATGTGCCAGATGGTGAGTAGTGCTTGTGGGTAATAGAATAATTTTCCATATGGTGACTGTTACGTTATCTATTTTGTTTTTAGGATGTTATTGCATTTGTTCCATTTATGGATCCTTTTATATTCAATCTTTCACATCTCCAGGGATGGACACATATATAGCATTCAATTTCTTATCTTTCATGGATTCTTTTTTTGTTCATATGAAATTGAAAACGTTGCTTCCCCAAGTTTCTCAAATGTGTGTTATGAGTCATGGATCTATCTAGGTTATCGGTAAGCACACATTGTGTAAAATTTCCCCTTCCTTGTACACTTTTCTTGAAATGTTGCTGTCATGTGCTGTTTTTAATGATTCGAAGCAAGCATGCATTTTCTAGTGCAGTCAGTGGGGACACAAGATTTACTTTGCATTCTTTGGAGAAGAATGCAGTTGGGGCCACTCAAGTACACATCAAAGCCGCATCTGAAATGTTTGGAAAAATGCTTTGAAAACACATTAGTTTAGTACGTGGTTTCTGGTTCATACAGGCCTAGTATTAGTAATCGTTTACAGGGCAATATTAAAGTTCACTTGCCAAACTTAACCTATCTATCTATCTATCTATCTATCTATCTATCTATCTATCTATCTATCTGTCTATTTATATATTATCTATCTATCTATCTATCTATCTATTTATATATTATCTATCTATCTATCTATCGCTATCTATCGTTTATCTATCTATCTATCTATCTATCTATCTATCTATCTATCTATTTATATATTATCTATCTATCTATCTATCTATCTATCTATCTATCTATCTATCTATCGCTATCTATCTTTTATCTATCTATCTATCTATCTATCTATTTATATATTATCTATCTATCTATCTATCTATCTATCTATCTATCTATCTATCTATCTATCTATCTAGGTACAGAGGAGAAAGGAGCCGCACTTCTTCACAGGTGTAGCGGGTGCAGTTGGATGCAAATCCCTTGGCAGGGGGGATCACCAAGTATCACACGAAAATCCAAAGCACTCCAGCATAAGGTGAAAAAAGGTGGTGGTTTATTACAGCATCCTGTGTTTTTGCACATTTTTGTAATAAACCACCACCTTTTTTCACCTTATGCTGGAGTGCTTTGGATTTTCGTGTGATATCCATTTGTCTATCTATCTATTTTTTGCTATCTATCTCATATCTATCTATCTATCTAATGAAAAATCCGTAGCACTCCAGCTCAGATGGTGAAAAATGTGTTTATTCAAAAAAGTGCATAAAACATAAGATGCGACATTTCGAATCCCTACGGATTTTTCGTTGAATATTTTAGGAATCCCTAGCCTGGGGACTTGTTTCCCACAGCACCCGCCACATAAGTATTAGATGTGCTGCTTTTTCCTCTGTTCTTTATCTGTCTATCTTACTATCTATTTATCATCTGTAACACCAACTTGGATGTATAAATTGTATACCCTTTATAAGTAGATTTCAATTAATCCCTTAGGGACCAAGCCTATTTGAGCCCTAAAGGAGAAGTCTGGCGAAGTTTTTAATAAAGTAAAGTATTGCCACCCCCAAAAAAAAGTTATACAAAACACCATTATACACTTATTACGGGAAATGCTTATAAAGTGCTTTTTTCCCCTGCACTTAATACTGCATAAAGCCTTCACTTCCTGGATAACATGGTGATGTCACGACCCGACTTCCAGAGCTGTGCGGGCTGTGGCTGCTGGAGAGGATGATGGCAGAGGGACACAAGGCACTGGAGGGACACCGAGCATCCTTCTGCCATCATCCTCTCCAGCAGCCACAGCCCCACACAGCTCTGGGAGTCGGGTCATGACATCACCATGTTATCCAGGAAGTGAAGCCTTGATGCAGTAGGAAGTGCAGGAAAAAAAGCACTTTATAAGCATTTCTCATAATACGTGTATATTGGTGAATTGTATAACTTTTGGGGGACAATACAATACTTAGATAAAAATTTTCGCTGGACTTCTTTAATGACCAGGCTCATTTTTCAAAATCTGACCTGTCTCACTTTATGCGCTTATAGCTCAGTGATGCTTTAACATATGCTAGCAATTCTGAGATTGTTTTTTTGTAACATATGGTACTTTATATTAGTGGCAAAATTTTGTCACTATCTTTTGTGTTTTTTGTGAAAAACATAAAACTATCATGGAAAATTTGAAAAATTTGCACTTTACAAACTTTGAAATTCTCTGCTTCTAAAAAAAGAAAGTCGTATCACATAAATTAGTTACTAGGTCACATTACCAATATTTCCTCTTTATACTGGCATAATTTCGTAAACATATTTTACTTTTCTTGGGTGTTACGGTGTTACAGTAAAAATGAAAAACTTGAATTTTTCCAATAATATGTTTGTTTAGTTTGAAATTTCTCAATTTCACAAGGAACAGGAGTGAAAAGGCACCCCAAAATCTGTAAAGCAGGTTCTTCCGAGTAGAAAGGTACCCCATATGTGGGCATAAACCACTGTATGGGCACACAGCCGGGCTCAGAAGGAAGGGAGCGCCAATTAGCATTTTCAATGCAGGTTTTGCTGTAGAAGTTTCTGAGCGCCAGGTGCGTTTGCAGCGCCCCTGTAGTGTCAGCAGAGTGAAACCCCCCCCATAAGTCACCCCATTTTGGAAAGTGCACCCCTCAAAGAATTCATCTTGGTGAGCAGTGAGCATTTTGACCCCACAGGTATTAGAGGAAAGTATTCATAATTAGACAGTAAAAATGAAAAACTAGAATTTTTCCAATAATATGTTCGTTTAGTTTGAAATTTCTCAACTTCACAAGGAAAGGGAGAGAAAGCGCACCCCAAAATCTGTAATGCAGGTTCTCCTGAGTACCCCAGTACAGTACAGTACCCCATATGTGGGCATAAACCACTGTATGGGCACACAGCAGGACTCAGAAGGGAAGGAGCGCCTATTAGCATTTGCAGTGCAGATTTTGCTGAAGAAGTTTCCGAGCACCGGGTGCGTTTGCAGTGCCCCTGTAGTGTCCGCAGAAGAGAAACCCCCCAAAAGTCCCCCCATTTTGGAAAGTGCACCCCTCAAAGAAGTCATCTGGGGGTGCTGTAAGCATTTTGACCCCACAGGTATTAGAGGAAAGGATTCAAAATTAGAAAGTAAAAATAAAAAAAATGAATTTTTTCAATAATATGTTTGTTTAGTTTCAAATTTCTCAATTTCACGAGAAACAGGAGAGAAAATGCACTGCAAAATTTGTAAAGCAGGTTCTCCTGAGTACCACGGTACCTCATATGTGGGCATAAACCACTGTATGGGCACACAGCAGGGCTCAGAAGGAAAGGAGAGTCATTTTGCTGGTGCAAAACCGCAGCTAGTATCGGTTATTAGAATAGCGCAGTTACTAAAAAAAAAATTGTAAAATGAGATTACAGGTAATCTGGGGTGGTAACAGGCAACCTGGGAGTGTTTACTTGCTATCTGGGGTGGTGACGGGCAATCTGGTGTGGTACAATCAGTCCGTGGCAATCTGAGGTGTTTATGGGCAATCTGGGGGTGTTTACTGGCTATATAGAGGTGTTTACTGGCTATCTGGGGGTGTTTACTGGCTATATAGAGGTGTTTACTGGCTATCTGGGGGTGTTTACTGGTTATCTGGGGTGGTAACGGACAATCTGGGGGTGTTTACCGACTATCTAGGGGTGTTTACTGGCTATATGGGGTGGTAACAGACAATCTGGGGGGGTTTACTGGCTATCTGGGGTGGTAACGGCAATCTTGGGGGGGGGTCACAGGCAAACTGGGGTGGTGATGGGAAATCTGGGGGAGGAGTGACAGGCAAAGTGGGGTGGGTATGGTCAATCTGGGGTGGTTTACGGGCAATCTGGGGTGGTTACGGGCAATCTGTAGTGGTTATGGGTAGCCTGTGGCAATCTGGGGTGGTTACAGGCAATCTGGCGGTGTTTACTGGCTATCTGGGGTGGTTACGGATAATCTGAGTGGTTACAGGTAAACTGTATTGGTTATTCATAATCTGGGGTGGTTACAGGTAATCTGGGGTGGTTACAGGTAATGCAGAGTGGTTACAGGTAATCTTGGGTGGTTACAGGTAATGCGGAGTGGTTACAGGTAATGCGGGGTGGTTACAGGTAATGCGGAGTGGTTACAGGTAATGTGGGGTGGTTACAGGTAATGCGGAGTGGTTACAGGTAATGCGGAGTGGTTACAGGTAATGTGGGGTGGTTACAGGTAATGCGGAGTGGTTACAGGTAATGCGGAGTGGTTACAGGTAATCTGGGGTGGTTACAGGTAATGCGGAGTGGTTACAGGTAATCTGGGGTGGTTACAGGTAATGCGGAGTGGTTACAGGTAAACTGGGGTGGTTACAGGTAATCTGGGGGTGGTTACAGGTAATCTGGGGGTGGTTACAGGTAATGTGGGGTGGTTACAGGTAATCTGGGGTGGTTACAGGTAATGCGAGGTGGTTACAGGTAATCTGGGGCACTTGACTTTTTATCCCGTCACCAATGATTTTTGGTGACAGGGGACAAAAAGTGCCGGCAGTATTTGGAACAAGAGAATAAGAGTTTGATCTTTTTTTTTTTTTTTAGGGTACAAACACACTTGCTGCACGCAGCTAGTATTGGTTATTAGAATAGCGCAGTTGCTAAAAAAAAAAAAAAATTAAAATGAGATTACAGGTAATCTGGGGTGGTGACAGGCCACCTGGGAGTGTTAACTTGCTATCTGGGGTGGTGACGGGCAATCTGTGGTGGTACGATCAGTCTGTGGCAATCTGGGGTGTTTATGGGCAATCTGGGGGTGTTTACTGGCTATCTGGGTTGGTTACGGGCAATCTGGGGGTGTTTACTGGCTATCTAGAGGCGTTTACTGGCTATCTGGGGGTGTTTACTAGCTATCTGGGGGTGTTTACTGGCTATCTGGGGTGGTAATGGACAATCTGGGGGTGTTTACCGACTATCTAGGGGTGTTTACTGGCTATATGGGGTGGTAACAGACAATCTGGGGGGGTTTACTGGCTATCTGGGGTGGTAACGGGCAATCTTGGGGGGGGGGTCACAGGCAAACTGGGGTGGTGAAGGGAAATCTGGGGGAGGAGTGACAGGCAAAGTGAGGTGGGTATGGGCAATCTGGGGTGGTTACGGGCAATCTGTGGTAATTTGTAGTGGTTATGGGTAGCCTGTGGCAATCTGGGGTGGTTACAGGCAATCTGGGGGTGTTTACTGGCTATCTGGGGTGGTTACGGGTAATCTGAGTGGTTACAGGTAAACTGGATTGGTTATTCATAATCTGGGGTGGTTACAGGTAATGTGGAGTGGTTACAGGTAATGCGGAGTGGTTACAGGTAATCTTGGGTGGTTACAGGTAATGCAGAGTGGTTACAGGTAAGGCGGAGTGGTTACAGGTAAACTGGATTGCTTACAGGTAATCTGGGGTGGTTACAGGTAATGCGGGGTGGTTACAGGTAATGCGGAGTGGTTACAGGTAATGTGGGGTGGTTACAGGTAATACGGAGTGGTTACAGGTAATGCGGAGTGGTTACAGGTAATGTGGGGTGGTTACAGGTAATACGGAGTGGTTACAGGTAATGCGGAGTGGTTACAGGTAATCTGGGGTGGTTACAGGTAATGCGGAGTGGTTATAGGTAAACTGGGGTGGTTACAGGTAATCTGGGGGTGGTTACAGGTAATCTGAGGTGGTTACAGGTAATCTGGGGTGGTTACAGGTAATCTGGGGTGGTTACAGGTAATGCGAGGTGGTTACAGGTAATCTGGGGTGGTTACAGGTAATGCGAGGTGGTTACAGGTAATCTGGGGTGGTTACAGGTAATGCGGAGTGGTTACAGGTAAACTGGGGTGGTTACAGGTAATGCGAGGTGGTTACAGGTAATGCGGGGTGGTTACAGGTAATGCGAGGTGGTTACAGGTAATCCGGGGCACTTGACTTTTTATCTTGTCACCAATGATTTTTGGTGACAGGACAAAAAGTGCCGGCAGCATTTGGAACAAGTGATCAGTGGTATTTACCGCTGATCACTTGTATCAGGACCACATCGGCTAGTCCCTGATCATTGCCCCATGCTCTTCGCCACCTCTGGTGGTGGAGAGAATGAGTTTGATCTTTTTTTTTAAGGGTACAAACACACTTGCTGTATCCGCAGCGAGTTTCTGGCTGTGTACTCAATGGCAGACAAACTCGCAGCAGGGATGTACATCCCTGCTGCGAGTTTGTCCACAGCTCGCCCCGTTAACTCCCCGGCCGCCGGAGACTATACGTCACCTGATCCCGGCTACGGGGCTCCCGACGTCTTCACGGCCCGTTCAGCCAATCAGTGCTGCGGTGGGGCAGCGCACTGATTGGCCGAGCGGGATGTGCTGGGAATCAGCAAAGGACCAGATGATGTATAGTTGGGACCAAGTAATGTATAGTCTCCGGCGGCCAGGGGGTTAACGGGTCGGCCTTTGGACAAACTCACAGCAGAGATGTACATACCTGCTGCGAGTTTGTCTGCCATTGAGTACACAAGACCCGGATCCTCAGCGAGTCTCGCTGCGAATGCGCAGCAAGAAATCCGCTGCAGATACGCCAAGTGTGTTTGTACCCTAAGGAATTACTCACTGTGAACACTAAGGTTATTCCGGGGGGACAGGGGGGGGGACATTCATCTCCTCTCACTGTGGATTAACGGTGAGAGGAGATGAAAGCATGCAGTGCCCGTTACCGGTGGCCTCTGTTATACTGGTAATAACGGCGATAGTTGGTGCGGGGACTGGCCAGGACTGAGCCCACACTCTGCCCCAACTTCTCAGCGACCTCCGATAGCTGAGAGGAGGGGGCTGCGGGCATTACCAGCGCTGCTGCACTATTCTGTGCCATCGCCATAAAGAGCTGATGGCAGCAGAATAGAGTGATCACCGTAAAAATCCGTATCGGCGGTGACTAATAACATAATACATGTTTTCTCTGGGTCACTACGGTTACGGCGATACCACATTTGTGTAGGTTTTTTACCGCTTTGGCACAATAGAAACTATCTTCCTAGCCAAAACCCACAAAAACTGTTGCCACATTGAAAGATCCATAGCGTTTTTATCTTTTGCGCGACAGAGCTGGTTTTGGGCTTATTTTTTGCGGGAAGATCTGTAGTTTCTATTGATACCAAGTTTTATATGTATATGACTTTTTGATCTCTTTTATGACGTATTTTCTAAAGCAGATTGATAAAATACAGCTATTCTGGTAGTTGTTTTTTTTTACAGCGTGTGTCGTGCGGTATAATTATTGATAATGATTGATTTTATAGATTGGGTCGTTACAGACGTAGCGATACCAAATATGTATAGGATTTGTGTTTTTGATCACTTTTATGTAATGGTTTATTGTAAATGGGGAATGTAATGCATTTTTATTATGGGGGAGGGGGGGCTGGGGGGATTGTGTTTGGTGCACTTTTTTTTACTTTTTTACACTAGTGTACATTACTGTACACTAGTGTAACACTTAGATAACATTATACAATACACTGTACTGCTTCTGCAGTACAGTGTATTGTATAATGGGACCATCCTGCTGACAGGCAGTAGCACAGCCACCCCTGTCAGCAGGATGGCTTATCCATGGTAAGCCCGGGGGCCTTCATTAGGGGACCGGACGGCGCCGCGGGACCTCCGATCGTATAAGTGGACCTGCGGCGCCGTCCGGTACACACTGGAACCCGTTAGATGCCGCTGTCATGCTTTCACAGCGGCATTTAACGGGTTAAACTGCCCGTAGCGGAAAATCCTCCACTCCGGGCAGTTACAGGCGGGGGTCAGCTGCCCCACTCATCTATAAACTATACTGTATATAAACCTGTGGGAATGTATTCAGTAACAATTTACTGTACAATGCAACCTCTCCAATAGATAACCTCTTTGAGAAGACCATCTCCAGAACAGATTTTCAGTTCCACTTATTTTTCATTCCAGCCAATTTATTTCAGATAGTCACCTCCAAGAATGCTGATTTTGAACACAAATTTGGATCATTGTTGTTTTAAAGAGGCTTCTTGGTAAATTATTAATTTAAAGAGAATCTGTCAGTTTTCCTGACATGTCTGCTTAGTATATATTTGTATATACTAATATAACATATTTTCTTGCAATAGTGCATTTGCGTTTCCTTACAGAAATGTTTGAATAAATTGACAATAAAGTGTCTCTTTCCTACCTTGCATAGTCTGAAGGCCCTATTACACAAAGTGATTATCAGCTGTACTCGGCTGACTACTGATCGTTCCGAAAGATAATCGCTTAGTGTAATAGGGCTTGTTGAAAAGTCACGATCAGCCGACATGCACAATGTCAGCTAATCTTGATCCTTCAACATGCTGGAACAAAACGATCAGCACAGTGATGGTCTGCTGCGTGTCGGTATGTATCCATATTTACCTGCAGTCCACAAAGCTAGGCCTCATGGAACCCACAATATGCCTCATCAAGGAACAATTTAGATGAAGCTCTCAAGTTGGTGCCTGCCAAGGTGTGTCTGTCTTTTTAGATGGGGCAGTTGAACTGTGGTACTCGGCCAGGTATTGAGATGTTGTTTGTTGTAACACCAGTTGTTTGTCGTGTAGTAGTGCACAGGTATGATGTTGGTACCTGTTTTCGTGCAAAAATAGAACACTTTAATGGATAACATTGTAGGCGAACAGTACACTTAATACAGGCAGTGCAAATCTTGACAAACGTGGTTGCTGACAATAGGGTAAACCAGTGCTTAGTAGAAGTAGTTGCTTGTTGTAGTAAGTTCTTTGTAGAGAGTAGAAAGAGGAGAGGAGTTGCCAGAGGAGCCCCGCCCAATGTAGACACTGTACTCTGTCGGAACGGAAGTGAAGGTAAGAAGAAGATAAGTGATACTCATACTCGCGCATTGACTACAGTCTGACCGCCTTCTGCCCCCTAGTTGCTAAGTCCTAAGTGGGTAGCACGAGCCCCAGTCATTGGTTATCTGGGTGTAGCAGACTTTCAAGATTACCTGGTTGTCTTGCACTGCGCAGTAGGATACATAGACCTATTCCAGTAGCTTTGTCCTACTGGGGTCATCTCCTCTTGTTTTAGAAGTCTGCCCTGCATGTTTTTGAGAGGTTCCTGGTGTGGGCTAGGGTGATCCTAAGTGGCTTCTCTCCCCTACTTGGAGCTTAGTACTGCAGTGGCTGCTTATATAGAATATAAAGTCTTTAGCTGCACCTGTCTCTGGTCAGTGTCAGGGGTCCTGGCCAGAGTTAGGCCCCGGCTTAACTTCTGCAGGAACTTGGTCTCTGTGTGTCCTCTCTCACAGAAAACTAAGTGAAGTCTCACTCACTTCCTCCACCAGGTTACCTCCTCCTACAGGGGTCAATCTAAACCCTCCTGTAAGTGGTGGGGCTGAGTGTGGGTGAGAGAGAGGCTAGATAGGATAGGACAGAAAGAAAGAGCACCTGTGACTGGTCAGTAAAGAAACACATGACAAAAAACAGTTACCCATTACTCTTCAGCTGTGAACATAGAACACAAAGACAGTGGTAACACCTAGTGGGAAAAAAAAAACACTTCATCTAATTCTTATTTAACCCAAGTGAACGACAAAACCGTGGTGGGACACCACAGAAGCTCCTTCTTACACTGTTTGTAGGACCATTACTTAGGTAATGCTTCATGTAGGACTCCAAAATGGACAGAGTAAAGCAGACTATTATTAACAAATAACAAATCCTTCTTTTGTATGTGACTGTGTTTGCAAGTCTCTGACAAAGAATGAGGTCCAAGTCTTGATCCTCTTGCTTCTCCAGGTTGGTACTTGACTAAAAGTAGTAGAAGAGCTCCTTCCCTTGCCATTGGCACATGCATTGGTTCTTTAGGATGTTGTCTGGTTTGTAAAGGGAGTACCAACTTTACAAACTCAAATTTGACTTGAAGCAGCATATTGTAGTATTTGGTGTTTTTTGGGCTATTTCCTGAAAATCAAACTTTTTGAGCAATATAGGAGGTCTGGCAACATATGAAGAGTTGTAATTACACTATATGGCTAGCCTGGAGTTGTGAAGGGAAAGCATGACCAACCTCAACCACTGAAGACTGCAGCTCACAGACATTCCATCCTTAACAGCTCAGAAGATGAAAAAGACATTGGGGGACAAAGGTGCACACCTTTTAGTAAATCCGTCCGGCCCTGCACCTGGCACAGGCATTGCACAACAAATCTACACCTGCTTGGGCCTGCAAGCAGAGGTAAATCATGATAAATCAGGCCACGCCTCCTCCCGCCTTGCCACTTCTCCCCCCTACCGGCCCATCAGATGATATGACTGGTGTACGCCAAGGAGAAGGAACGAATCTGCCACTTTCCTTAGCGTACGGATGGGGCACATTTCGATAAATATCCCCAATGACCACCCCTTCAGGCCTGTGATTCCCTGCATCCCCTCCCTCTATCCCTCATCACAGTCTGTAACACTTTATTGTTGGACTGGTTTTCCTTATGTGGGAGTGTTAACATAACTTATCATATGATGTATAGTGTAGTGGATCCTGTGATGTATGTGGCACTGCATTGCTATATACAGTATTATGCTTGTTATTATTTATTGTGTGCCGCTTTGTTGGCTGTGCTGTGTCGCAGTATATTGTCTTATATGTAGATGACGATTGGTTGTTAAAGCATTTTAAATAAGATAGAATAGAAATAAATAGCTGCTAACAGGTGTTCTCTTCTTTCTGCCATTGACTAAAATCCCTCATCTTGTTTCAAGGCTTATTAATGGGTTGCAGGTTGAGGAAAATGTATCAATGCTTACACCAGAAAACCAGCATGAACAGTCAATTTTTTACAAAAACACAGAAAAGTTTCAAGTGTTGGCACAACATGAAGCTTTGGCTATGTTAATAATAAGGGCTTCTTTTGCTATTAATGGCAGGGGCAGTCTCCTGGCACTATTCTTAATTTCAAGACAATTCACTGGAAAAGGAGCATCTTGCTATGGGGGCCCCTGATGAAGTCACCTTGTGTGACGACAAGCGTTGGATTTCATAACGGGTCTTTATTTCCCATATGATTCTAGGGTGACTAGGGACTGGTTCATGTGCAAATCCTCTCTTGGTCTGTATGCACTTTATTTAATGTGTGCAATTGATTGCTATACACTTTGCATTATATGTATTTATTAGCACGCAATTTAGAATTTTTGTATTAATAGTTATATTGTGTACATACTAATATATGGTGGTTGTTGTGCCCATTTGTATAGTGTCTAGCTTTTTTTTTTTCCAGGTTAGGTCTTTCGAGGTGAATGTCACAAAGACGTGCAGACTTCTAGACCGTTCATGCTCAACTGGGAATTCTGGGAAGAAGGATATTCACTGCAGCTCTCTAATACCACCTTTTAGAAGAAGCTTTCTCTTCAAATCCATGTTTTACTGCAATAAGCTCTCTGGCTTCACCTTCACTTAGATTCCCTGTCATGTTTTAAGGCTTCTTATTGGAGTAAAACGTTGATTTGAAGACAAAGCTTTTTCTAGAAGTGGTTGTCATGAATGTGCCTGTGCTGAGTTCCGTGCGCCCCTCGGCCTGTGCTGTGCAACTGAGATGGCGCTAATACTCAGTGTTTTGTGTGTGTTGTGCTGTAACCAGAGCCCTGTCTGAACACTGGCCTGTTTCTATCAGGATGTTCGGCCCCATCCGTCTGCTGTGTGCTCTGGCCGTAAAGGGGTTACACTGCTGCCAGTTCTGTGCACAGGTGATTTGGTTGGAGCCGGGAGCCTTGTCCAATAGGGACTGGGAGTTTCTCCTTGTTCCCTGTGGGTGTTTGGCTGAGGCTCATTCTGGTGCCGGTTATTGAGCTTGTCTCAGCCTGCTTCTGACTCTGTTTAGCGCTGTGTTTTTTCTGACTATTTTGCCTTGTATTCTGACTATCCCTGCTTGCTGCCTGCCCCTGACCATATTGCCTGTTTATTGACCTTGCTTTTTGGATTGTGTTTTTGTACTGCGCTGCCCGATTGTTGTTGTCCCGGACTGTCGACCATTCTTTATTGTGTTTTGTCTGTCTGTCTTGTCTTTGTGTCCCACCTAGCCAGTGTAGGGACCGCCGCCCAGTTGCTCGCCGCCATCTTAGGGCGGATTGTGGCAAGTAGGTAGGGACAGTGGGCGGGGCTGAGCTTAGGGTCCACTGTCTGTGTCCACCATCTTGTCTGTCTGAGCGACCAGTTCCTGACAGTGGTATTAGAGAGCTGCTGTGAATTTCCTTTTTTTGTATGGTAAGAGAAAGTGCTCACTATCACACAGTATTAGGCTATGTCTGTGCGACAGAAGCCTGTTTAACCAATGAGGATTCTGATTTACTAGGAAGAAAACTGCTCATGACAACCCTGCAGGGTCCAGGCTAGGCAATCCTGAAGCATAGATCTATTGCCTGCCCGTGTGTCCACATTTGCATGAACCAATTGCAGACAGAATAAATGGATATTTGAAAGAGGCCTTAATGTATTGGAACAAAATGGTAGGAAATGTTTAATAAAGACTGTTTTTAGAAGGTTCTTTCATTTTGAATTTGGGGAGCTTTGGTGTTTAAAGTCTTTAAAGATGAAACAAGTACAACCAAATGCTAAAAAAACAACTAATTCATTCTAAGATATAAAGCATAATAATTGCATCACTGTTAGAAAACACCGATAATAAACTCTATGTAAATAAACATGTCATTTCCGCTACAATTATATGTTTTTATAGAAATGTAGCAACAAGTGTAATTTGCATATTACCATATTAGCATACAAAATTATCATGAAAAGATCTGAGCAAATGCTTTTTTAATCGTATTCTTTCCCCTCATTCTTTCACACACTTCCTTTAAATCTTTTATTCTGCACAGACATACAGACAAGCAGACAGGTTTCATAGATGCTATTGTCACTGAAGCTTACCAGCTTGACCTGGAAAAGAATACTATATGAATTCTCTTTATGTAACTGGAAAGATCTACAGGGGCCATCACTTATTAGAGGAGGCTTCTGTCCAAGGACAGGTTGATGAAAAATTCAAAGCTTTTTGTGTTGTGTAACTACAGAACAATAAGTGCACAATGGGAAAAAACACTGTAGTGATGGTGCCCTCTAGTGAAATAGTTGTATATAAACTGTCTAATGCTCGACTCAAACTCTTATGTGCACACCATCTAGTCAGTGTACACGTTAAATGTTTCCATAGGGCTCCAATCACATGACAAAAGGCCAATATATCTGTCTTTGGCATTTGTCAGTCTTGTAAACATCATTATATATTTTTTATTTAATTAGGTCTAAGGGAAATATATATCTACTTGAGGAGGCTACCAAGCTGACATAGTATGTCTTGCTGCGGATGGACTTGCTTGCGGATGGACTTGCTGCGGCAGGCGACCCCCAGGTCGCTACCCCTGGCTTGGTTGCTAGTGACGGCAGGCGAGGCGTGGCAGGAGCAGTAGGCGGGAGATGGTGCTGGCAGAGGTCTGTAGGCGTAACCGCAGGTGACAGGCTGAACACAGGAGCAATGGTGTAACAGGGAAGCAGGAACCAGGAACAAGGACTAGGGACCAGGTAGCGGATAGGAATCAGGAACAGGGACTAGGGACCAGGTAGCGGATAGGAATCAGGAACAACAGGGAGCTGGGCCAAACACTATGGGAAGCATGTAGAGGCTCCAACACCTGTAGTGGGGCAGGGCTGGAACTTATAGGGGAGTGATTGACATGTGGACCAATTAGGAGCTCACTGCCCCTTTAAATCTGAGACAGCCGGCGCGCGTGCGCCCTATGAGGCGGGGACGCGCGCGCAGGCCGGCACAGACAGAGACTGGAGCGGAGGAGAGGTGAGGCGCCCCCAGGGGCCGAACTAGCAGCAGCGCCGGGTCCCTGCACAAGGACCCCGGCGGCTGCATGGGGCCGGAGGAGGTCGCGGCGGCGGCCCGGAACACGGGACGCCGCCGCGGCCGTGACAGTACCCCCCCCCCCCCTTTGGCCTCCCCCTCTTTCTTGCCTGCAGATGGAGGCATCAGGCAAGTCTTGGTATTCCGCCGGTAGGCCGGACAAAGACTTGGCGGGCTCGGGTGACAACATAGAGTACTTGGGCTGAAGTGGCCTCAGACACTGGTTGGAACAGGCCTGACCCCAACTAAGAATCTTCCCGGTTCTCCAGTCCAGCTTAGGGGCATGTAATTGCAGCCAAGGGAGTCCCAGGAGGATGGTGGAAGAAGAATGGGGCAGGACGTAGAAGGAGATCTTTTCCAGATGTGACGTGCCCACCTGGAGGACTAGAGGTGCGGTCTGGTAGTGCACATGGTCGGTAAGAATCTCGCCCGTGACCGAGGAGATAGTCAGGGGTCTGGCTAGTGGGGTCACGGGTAGCCGCCATCTCTGGACCAATGTAGCTGCAATAAAATTGCCTGCTGACCCAGAATCGAGAAAGGCAGTAGTCTGGTGAGTTTGTCCTGAGGGTGTCTGGATGGAGACTGGCACAGACAACTTTGGAGAGGTGGCATTCACACTTAGGGAGACCTCTCCCACCGGACCTAGGTGCTGGCATTTCCCGGACGCTTGAGGACGTTGGGGACATCTCAGTCGAAAGTGATCCGAACCACCGCAGTAGAGGCAGAGATTCAGCTCCAGACGACGAAGTCTTTCATCAGGCGTCAGGTGAGCCCGTTCCACCTGCATAGGAATCTCAGGAGTCGACTGGGACTCCGGAACGTCAGGATTCTGGAAGACCGGCGCCAGCTGGTGATGGCGACGGGACAGGCCTAGTCGCCGTTCATGCCAGACCTCCTCCTCTCTCTCAGAAAAACGAGTATCGACCCTGGTGGCCAGTAGGATGAGTTCGTTCAGGGAGGTAGGTAGGTCTCGGGCGGAAAGCACGTCTCTCACCCGACTGGACAGGCCCCTCTTGAAGGTGGCTATTAGAGCGGCCTCATTCCAGTCTAATTCTGCCGCCAGGGTGCGGAACTGGATGGCGTAGTCACCAACAGAGGAGCTCCCTTGAGAGAGGTTGAGGAGAGCAGTTTCAGCTGAAGAGGCACGGGCAGGTTCCTCAAAGACGGAGCGAAACTCGCCTAGGAAGGTTCGGAGATTGGCAGCAACAGGATCATCTCGGTCCCACAGCGTCGTGGCCCATGGTCAGAGCTCTACCCTCCAATAGGCTGATGATGAAAGCCACTTTAGAGCGCTCGGTGGGAAACTGACTACTTAAAAGTTCAATATGCATGATGCACTGAGTCAGGAATCCTCTGCACAACTTGGAGTCACCAGAGTATTTGCTTGGGAGAGCCAGTCGGAGTGTAGAAAAAGCAGCAGGAGGTGGTGAGCACTGGGCTGTAGTATGCTGCTGTAAGGCGGCAGTGAGTTGCTGGATCTGCTGCGACTGTTTCTGGATTTGTTGCGCCTGTAGGGTGACCACTCGGGCTACTTCGCGGATATCAGGCACCTCGCCGGGATCCATGGTTGGAGCCTACTGTAACGCCTGGAGTAGTGGATCCACTGGACCGTCACCAGCGATGGCACTAACCTCACCAGGGAGCGGAGTCTAAGGGGCCGCTGGATTTCACCAGAGCCCGCCGCCGGCGGGATGGACTTGCTGCGGCAGGCGACCCCCAGGTCGCTACCCCTGGCTTGGTTGCTAGTGACGGCAGGCGAGGCGTGGCAGGAGCAGTAGGCGGGAGATGGTGCTGGCAGAGGTCTGTAGGCGTAACCGCAGGTGACAGGCTGAACACAGGAGCAATGGTGTAACAGGGGAGCAGGAACGAGGAACAAGGACTAGGGACCAGGTAGCGGATAGGAATCAGGAACAGGGACTAGGGACCAGGTAGCGGATAGGAATCAGGAACAACAGGGAGCTGGGACAAACGCTATGGGAAGCATGTAGAGGCTCCAACACCTGTAGTGGGGCAGGGCTGGAACTTATAGGGGAGTGATTGACATGTGGACCAATTAGGAGCTCACTGCCCCTTTAAATCTGAGACAGCCGGCGCGCGCGCACCCTAGGAGGCGGGGCCGCGCGCGCCGGCCGGCACAGACAGAGACTGGAGCGGAGGAGAGGTGAGGCGCCCCCAGGGGCCGAACTAGCAGCAGCGCCGGGGCCCTGCACAAGGACCCTGGCGGCTGCATGGGGCAGGAGGAGGTCGCGGCGGCCCGGAACACGGGCCGCCGCCGCGGCCGTGACATCAGGCAATGCTTCCTGGGAAAAAATACATGCAATGTAGCTCTTTTCCAGAAAGAAGAAAGCTGGCTATATAAAATTAAGATTTTTCTGATAATCCCTAATCTTGTTTCGAAAATTTAGGGGGTTGAACGATGAATTACAGTGTAACTATCTCCAATAGTAGGCACTGAGTGGTCAACTTTCCTCTTTCTGGAGGAGAGTTACTTTTCATACTCCCACTTTAATGGAAAGCAGACTCTGAACAGTACAGAGATATTTCTGGTCACCCTTCTTGCCTAGACTTGTAGCTATAACAAGAGGGCATCCTCTTCATTTTGGTGAGAAAAGGTTTCACTATCATCACAGATAGGATTCTTTACTCGATCTCTAGTTTCCTGATGGTCGATCTGGGCCTATTTATTGTACAGGTCCTAATTATAGCAGACGATCTGTCTAAAGCTTATTATAGTAAAAACAAGGACCACACTTATGTTACATATTTATGGCGTCAGCCCTCACTTATAAAACACCCTTTGCTTTATAGCCAATTTCTACAGTTGTTCACATTTTTTTCAATCAATTTAGGACATAGGCACACCCCTTTAATAAATAAATACACAGTGGAAGGCTATGTGCCCACTACGATGGGTTTTTTTAAAAAGAAAAAAACGGGGGCGTGGCCTGGACATGGTGCTGAGTGGCAGCACTGAGTGAGAGCTCCAAGACCTCGCCAGCCTTCTCCTTACCCACAAGCGTCTTCCAACCCGCAACGGAGGCCTTCATGTCGGGTACAGCACGCCCGAGCTCCCCGCCACCATCCGACATCACCCCGAAGAGGAATAGGAGCAGCATACAGCGATTCTTCACGGAGGCACCTCCGGCAAGCTCCTGCTCTACAGTAAACAAAATACCGATACCACTTGGGGACCCATGCTTTCCTCAGGGGCAGACATAATGGCGGCAATCCCCACCAAGCAGGACATGGAGGGGTACATCAGCAGAATGTCTGCAAAGCAGAATTCAGATTGCTGAAAACAGATATAGTGGCCCTGACCTCCACTGTCCATTCTCTGGAGCAGACATCCACGCAGTTACAGTCAGAACAACAGTCTCAGCAGCAACAGCTAGAGCCAGTGGCGTAGCCACCGTGGTCGCCGGGGTCGCCGCCGCGACCGGGCCCGCCACAAGGGGGGCCCGCGGGGCCCCCCGATCAATCACTCTTGTGACCGCAAGCATTGTTTTGCTTGCGGTCACAAGAGCCTGGCTCCGTCTTCCCCCAGCTGCTGCGCGGCTGCCGGGGGTGTCGCGTCTTACCCCCGGCAGCGCGCGCATCCCAGAACTCCCTGCGCGCCTTGGGCCCTGACTTCCGGTTCCGGCGCGCAGGGAGTTCTGGGATGCGCGCGCTGCCGGGGATAAGACGCGACACCCCCGGCAGCCGCGCAGCAGTCGGGGACAGACCAGGAGGAGTGAGGATCAACGTGGGAGCGCGATGTCAGGTGAGTTAAGTTTTGTTTTTTTTATCAGCCTGTACGGGTGGGGGGAAAGGAGGGGGCCATCTATGAGGGTGGGGGGAAAGGAGGGGGCCATCTATGAGGGTGGGGGGAAAGGAGGGGGCCATCTATGAGGGTGGGGGGAAAGGAGGGGGCCATCTATGAGGGTGGGGGGAAAGGAGGGGGGCCATCTATGAGGGTGGGGGGAAAGGAGGGGGGCATCTATGAGGGTGGGGGGAAAGGAGGGGGCCATCTATGAGGGTGGGGGGAAAGAGGGGGCCATCTATGAGGGTGGGGGGAAAGAGGGGGCCATCTATGAGGGTGGGGGGAAAGAGGGGGCCATCTATGAGGGTGGGGGGGAAGGAGGGGGGCATCTATGAGGGTGGGGGGGAAGGAGGGGGGCATCTATGAGGGTGGGGGAGAAGGAGGGGGGCATCTATGAGGGTGGGGGGAAGAGGGGGCCATTTATGAGGGTGGGGGGAAAGAGGGGGGCCATCTATGAGGGTGGGGGGAAGGAGGGGGCCATCTATGAGGGTGGGGGGTAGGAGGGGGCCATCTATGAGGGTGGGGGGAAAGAGGGGGCCATCTATGAGGGTGGGGGGAAAGAGGGGGCCATCTATGAGGGTGGGGGGAAAGAGGGGGCCATCTATGAGGGTGGGGGGGAAGGAGGGGGGCATCTATGAGGGTGGGGGGGAAGGAGGGGGGCATCTATGAGGGTGGGGGAGAAGGAGGGGGGCATCTATGAGGGTGGGGGGAAGAGGGGGCCATTTATGAGGGTGGGGGGAAAGAGGGGGGCCATCTATGAGGGTGGGGGGAAGGAGGGGGCCATCTATGAGGGTGGGGGGTAGGAGGGGGCCATCTATGAGGGTGGGGGGTAGGAGGGGGCCATCTATGAGGGTGGGGGGAAGGAGGGGGCCATCTATGAGGGTGGGGGGAAGGAGGGGCCATCTATGAGGGTGGGGGGAAAGAGGGGCCATCTATGAGGGTGGGGGGGGAAGGGGACCATCTATAAGGGAGGGAGGAAGGGGACCATCTATAAAGGGGGGGAAAGGGGACCATCTATAAGGGAGGGGGGGAAGGGGACCATCTATAAGGGAGGGTGGGGGGAGAGGGGGCCATCTATAAGGGAGGGTGGGGGGAGAGGGGACCATCCATAAGGGAGGGTGAGGAGAGAGGGGGCCATCTATAAGGGAGGGGGTATAGGGGGCCATCTATAAGGGAGGGGGTAGAGGGGGCCATCTATAAGGGAGGGGGTAGAGGGGGCCATCTATAAGGGAGGGGGGCAACATAGGGGGAGAGGGAATACACAGAGGGGGGCATATATTATTAGGAGGTCACATAGAGTCAGGGCTACCCACTAAATGAGGGTGTAAAGGGGACAGTACAGATGTGCAGTGTGTATAGAGATAAGGATGGTGTCAGAGTGTGGAGCCTAATATGTCTGTCTGGCAGATTCTGTGGATTCGTGGCTCGGAGAAGTTCTCATAACGGCCCAGGACGGATGGAGAAGATGATGAAAAGGAAAGAACTCCGATCAGAAAAGACGTCTCCTGTAAGTCACCTGATATAACTGCACTGTAATGTATATGGTGTATAGAGCCTGTGTAGAGCTGGGGCCACCTCTATATGACTGGATGAGGTGATTTAGTGTACTGGATTTGGTCAGTAACAATATGGTGGTGATGGTAGTGGTTGTGGTGTGGCGGTAATGTTTCCTCCCTATATACTGGTATTACTGGTAATATTGGTCTCAGTATACAGGATTTGGTCGGTAACAGTATGGCGGTAATAGGTAATATCTGTCTTGGTGTGTGTGTGTGTGTATATATATATATATATATATACATACAGTGGTACCTTGGTTTAAGAGTAACTTCGTTTAAGAGCGTTTTGGTTTAAGAGCTCACAGTTTTTCAAAATTGTGACTTGGTTTAAGAGCATTGCTTTGGTTTAAGAACTTCCTGTATCGGGTGGGAGCGCGAGTGGAGAAGGGGCATGGCCTGCATAGCGGGGTCTACAGCACTGTACTCTAAACACCTTCCAAATCATAGCAGATCCCCTTCAGGCTGGGGCTTACATCAGGGGACAGGACTGTGGGGGGGGGGTAATCTCTCCATAGCTGTAACCCCTCTCTCCCCGGACAGAGAGTGCTGCATGTATGTACCCACATCTGTCCTGCTCATTCCTTCCTGCTCCCTGCAGTCTCTGTCAGCCCTTGTGTTTCCCATCCTCTCCATTACTGTACAGTACAGAATAATAAATATATTTGGGGTGCGGAACCAATTGTCTGCATTTACATGATTTCTTATAGGAAAATTTGCTTTGGTTTAAGAGTGGATTTGGATTACAAGCACGGTCCTGGAACGAATTATGCTCATAATCCAAGGCACCACTGTGTGTGTATATATATATATATATATACACAAACACACACAACAATAGCATCACTTGGTCGTGAAAGGAGGGGGGGGGGGGGCCCAAGTTGGCCTCTCGCACCAGGGCCCAGGAGACATTAGCTACGCCCCTGGCTAGAGCTACACTCTCAGCAAATACAGCAATTGTTCGACATGGTTGACGACGCAGAAAATCGTAACCGTTGGAACAATATCCGAGTCAGGGGGATTCCAGAGGCGGTGAAAGAACTGGACTTAGATCTTTAACATCCTACTGCAAAAACCACCTACAGAACATATTGCAATAGACCGGGCACACAGGACACTAGGACTGGCAAGCACTGACCCAGCTCGTCCTAGGGACGTAGTGTGTAGGATCCATTCCTTTGTCATTAAAGAGGACATCATGAGGTGGGCAAGAGGCACTGGAACCATTGATTTTGATGGCACACATATCCAATTGCTATCCGATCTATCACGCACGACGCTCGCCAAGAGGAGGGCCTTGCGTCCGCTACTAACTGTTCTCAGAGAAAAGAACATTCTATACTCATGGGGCTACCCCTTCTAGCTGCAGATCCGCCATGATAACAGAGTTTATTTCCTGCGCACCCCAGATGATCTGCCTGACCTGCTTACAGCATTGGATCTACCTCCTGTCACCCTAGATGAATAGCCGGCTTTGCCATTAGCACAACCACGGAATGCTCGAGCGGCTCCAATGGCTCCACACACGCAACCTCGCAGGCGCTGTAGACGTACGTCACTACCCTCTCTACCACACAAGCCGAAATGTAAAAGTGGCCTCTACATAACAGACCTGAAGATGCCTAGATAAAGGACCCCTTCGCTGTTGACCCCTGCTTTTCCAGAACGGACTCTCTGTGCCTCAATGTGGTTTAGTTTACGATGCTTCCCCTGTTCCCTGACTTTGGGTTGTTTGTTTATTGTGTTGGGGAGAGAGGTTCACAAGGGTCCAAATCCAGTCAAAGATTTGGGGGTCAGAGGGAAGGCCTCATTTCCCGGGTTCTCCACCTCACCTGATCTATACTACGTCGGCCCATGAGGTGCCGCCCTATGGTCTAGGGCTGGCTCCAGCATGTCATATACACCTGTTGGTGGGAACTTTGGAAATGTACGCAGTACCATTTGCAGTAACATGTCTCCTGCCCTGACCGGTGACCCCTAACAAATGGTATGTTTGCAGAATGTCACTAGCGATGTGTATTCATCTATCACTCACCTCTTTTCTCTCTTAGGAGATCTCCCCTCTCACCATTGATGCCAGCATATGGCTCCCAGTTTGGCTGTTTATCTGTCTATTGGTATTTAAGTACCTGTTTAGTAAGGACAAAGTGCTGGCGAAAAATGTATAATTTTCTGTTCATTTCCAGTCACGACCCATATAGTTCATTTTAGCGTATGGTGTAGTACACGCTTAACTGGAGTTTTTCTCCCCTCCATCCTTAGTAGATTGAGGAGGACAGTTCCTCTATAGAACTGTCCAACGTGATCAGTAGTGTCTGATCTCCTTTCCTTCTCTCCTCCACCTCTGCTGTTGTCAAGTACTTCTGTTCCTCCTTGTTTCTCGTCTCCTTTTCTGTAGCCCCATGCTGACTGGCTCCTCTTTCTTATTCTCCTTTCTTTTCTTTTTCTCATTTCTAATTCGCTTTTTTCTGTTTATTCTTTACTTTATTCCTTTTTAATCATCGGTTGACCTACAATGTCTTTTGGAGTGGGCTCTGAGATGGCCTCCCTAAAGTTAACCTCCCTAAACATTTGAGGCTTTAATAAGCCTGAACAGTGATCCCAACTCCTGTATTGTTTGCATAAACAACGCACACACATATTACTATTGCGGGAGACTCATTTTAAGACTGGACATGTCCCCTCCATGCCCACCAGGTATTACACACAATGGCACCATAGCACTAATCCCGAGGCAAAAACGAAGGGTGTAAGTATTGCACTCCATAAATCCCTGTGCGCAACGGTTCTAAATAAGTTAATAGACCCAGGGGGTGACTATGTGTTTCTGAAATTGCAAATTGCTGCTAAAATATACACAGTGGCTAATGTATATTTACCTAATTATAACCAGGTCCGTGCAGGGACACAATATCTGAGGGCTCTGAAGAAGTTCGCTGAAGGCTTCATTATCACAGCAGGAGACTTCAACCTGGTGCTAGATAAGACCCTGGACTCTTCTTTGGGCAGGCCTTCCCAGTCGTCACGCTCTCTCAAGAAACTTCTATTCGAGCACAAACTGGTCGACGTCTTCGGTGCACAACACTTACAGCAGGATTGATCTGTTCCTGATCAGTCACCACTTTTTGTCCTGGCACCCCCGGACCACCATAGACCCCATGACGTGGGCAGACCACGCCCCTATTACCCTCTCATTGACTCTCCCGGATCCGGCCCCTAAGGAATGGAACTGGAGACTCAATCCAACTCTCCTGAAAGACGTGGCATGCCAGGCCGACATTAAAAAAACCATATCTGACTTCCTCACTACACATTCAGGGGATCACACCTCCCTTCCAATACAGTGGGAGGCACTCAAATGTGTCCTTAGAGGGGTGCTGATTCAACATGGGGCGCGCCTGAAGAAAGACCACGCGGCCAAGATGACACGATACATGAGGCAGAGACATCTCACAAACAGACGCAAGACCCACAGTTATTAGCCACTCTAATAGACCCGAGAGGCCAGTTGCAAAAACTTGTAGATGTTAGGTTTGCCAGGTTTCGTGAAAAACCTCTAATAAATGTGACACAGACATTTGTGCCCTCCATTGTATCCCCTCATAAAGGGACATGTCATACGCCCGCAGATATTGTGAGCAAATTCCGACAATTCTATCACACCTTATACAATTTGAAGGGCCCAATGGCGGATATGGCCCCAGAGGCTTTCCAGGCTAAAGTAGACCAATATATCCGAGCCACACCACTACCGACCGTGCCGACAGAGGCTATCTCAGAGCTAGAGGCTCCATTCACAGATAGGGAACTATCCTTAGTTATTAAAAATAGGCCTACTGGAAAGAGTCCGAGACCCGATGGGTTCACGGCGCAATTTTACAAACTATTTTCCCCACAACTAGCTCAACGGCACTCTATCACAATCCCATGGCCAGAGTAAAAGTCAATGGGGTACACTCTACGCCCTTTATCATTGGGACTCGCCAGGGATGCCCGCTATAACCGATGCTTTATATACTTGTGATGGAGCACCTGGCGGTGGCCCTGAGGTCCTCACCAGATGTATCTGGAATTAAGTTGCCCCATTCACATTACAAACTGGCGTTATATGCAGATGATCTGCTATTGTACATGGCAAACCCGCTGATCTCGTTCCCGACCATCCTGAGAGAATTTGACCTGTTTTGAAGGGTGAGCAATTTCAAAGCCAATTACTCCAAGACAGAGGTCCTCAACATCTCCATGTCCGACACCTTAACCGCACATCTACAGAGCTCCTTTCCCTTCCGCTGGCAAAAAATTGCTATTAAGTATCTGGGTGTCTGGGTACCAACGGACCTGTCCACCCTGGTCAACTAAACTACCTTCCCTTACTGGCTCGCACTAAATCAGACCTCTCCTCATATGATAAATCACAGCTCTCCTGGTTTGGAAGGATTAATGTCATCAAGATGGACATCCTGCCGAGGTTCCTATATCTTTTTCAGGCGCTCCCCATACCTGTCCCTGTTGCCTTCTTCCAACAACTGAAAGGTGTGCTGGGGAAGTTCGTGTGGGGTCTCATTTGGCCGCACATGAAATACAAGACACTCACTCGGAACAGGCTTGCTTGGGGTGCGGGGTTGCCGGACTTTTCCGTATACCATAAAGCTTTTGTCCTGCTGAGGGTGCTGGATTGGTTTCACAACACTGCCAGTAAGCAGTGGGTTACAATCAAAGGTGAATTGTCGCCTATTGCCTTGAAATCTTTACCATGGATTTTTCCAGTCCACCACCCTCGGCTGGATACTTTTGCCTATCTAACCAGAGGTTTTCTGCAACTGTGGGATAGGTTAATACTCTCCCTCACCATCTCACATCGGGTGGGGATTATGAGCCCCCTGTTCGATAACCAGGCGTTCTGGCCAGCATGTGGGAGAGAGCATTTTCTGGGGTGGTCTAGGTCCGGGGGGGATGTCAGGATGTGCCAAGTTCTCGGTGCGGAACAATACTTGCTCCGTTGACTAAGCTACAAGAGACCTGCCCGGAAAAGACCTTATTATGGCTGGAATATGGTCAGCTTAAAAGCCTTTTTGGTGGACAGCTTCCCACAAGGTATTCCCGACAGCTCACCTACAGAGCTAGAATCGCTCCTCTTGGAGTCCTCCCCCCCAACACAAGTGTTATCCCAATTGTATTGCATTCTTTTAGAAGCTGACGCGGACCCGAAGCCTTCATATATTGCTGCCTGCGAAAATTAGCTAAATGTTACGTTCTCAGACCTGGACAAGCAAAAAATTTTATGCTGACACATAAGATGCCGGCAGCTTGTTTAGCACAAGAGAAGAATTTTAAAATCCTCTCTCGGTGGTACAGATACCCACAATATATGCATCAGTGCTACCCTGAAGTTCCTGACATCTGTTGGAGGTGCGAAAGAGAAGTGGGTTCTATGGTGCACATCTGGTGGAGTTGTTCAGTCTTGACACTGTTCTGGGATGCCATCTTTGAAATCTACACCCAAGTGACAGGGAAGACTGTTGCACCCACACCTAGCCTACTAGCCTAGCCTTATTATCCTTGATTCCAGGCCTTTCCTCTGTCGCCAGGAAGGCATTGCTTTGCCATTTTCTCACGGCAGCTCGTATGGCCATACCCAGGCATTGGAAATTGACCTCTCCGCCCCGCAATTCGGAGTGGGTAACCGAGATGGATTTTCTTCATCGTATGGAGACCCTGACGGCAGAATAACATGCTCGAGCAACCAAGGTGGACCAACTTTGGCTACCTTGGACTTCTTATAAAGAGGTTCCCCACTTTGCCCGCTGGTTGGCTGTGTAGACATGACCACCCCCCCCCCAACCTGATGTTCCAACCTAGAAGTCTACTCTAACTCAGATACAGAAGCCCTCACGGGCCTTTCTTCCTGTTCTTCTGTTCTTCTCCTTTTCCTTTTAGTTTTCTTTTTCTACTGTTTTTACTTCTTCTTGATCTTCTAATCCTCTTCTTCACCCGTCAGCACGAGGATGTTTGTCCCTTTTTGTTGTTCTGGCGCCTGACAGATGCCTTAGTTACATTTTCGATTATAGTTATTGTTTTAAGAATAACATCAGATATTTCTCATGATGGAGAGGCCTAGCGAACTATTGGATAGGAAAGCCTGATTACGGTATATTGTGCATACATGCTTTATTCTTGGCCTCTTAAAATGTTAAGCCTCACCTTCTAGAGGGCTGTACCCAATGGACAATGTTGCTAGCACAGTTATTATGACACAAGGCTACTGTTCATTTGTTACTGCATAAGTGTTGTAACTTATTTGTGTGTTCTCATCGTTATGCCGATACTTTTGTGTTATCTCTTTTGTTAAAATTGCAAAACTTAATAAACATAGATTTACAAAAAAAAAAAGAAAAAAACGGACGCTGATTACAATTAAATCAGCGTCCATTCTTTTTTGCAGTGGTGGCATTGCATTGAATTCAATACAATGCCGCCCGCTGTGTTCCCACTTTGTTATTTCAACGTCCATTCTTTAGAACTGACGTTAAAATAGTGAACATGCCTATAAATATCTAATATGCCTTACAATAGCTGTTCACACAATTTAAAGCAAAAAGATAATGTTCCTGCAGCCGATACAGCGGTAACGCCGCCCGGCAGTATAACACCGTCCGTTGCTATGCAACAGACAGTGTTATACATAGTGGGAACATAGCCGAATACTGAAACACCACAAGTAACAGTACTTCCAGCTTAGAATGGAGCAGACCAGCAGAGCTCACCTATCCTAAGGCTGATTGTGGGCTATGTTCGCACAATGTCAAAAAAAGAAAAAAAAGGAATCTGCTTTTTCTATTTAAAAAGATGTCCGTTATTGCCACAGTGTAATTGACTTCAATAGAGTAAAGTTAATGGAATGATGGATGTCCAATGCACAAAGTGTATAAAATGACCAACGTCTGTGCGAACGCCAAAATAATGAACATGACAATTATTTCTGGACATCTTTAGCAAACAGCGGACATTATTTTTTATGCACATGTAGAGGGCAGTGGCACTACAGGTGTGTACTGTGGGTATAGCTACGTTCTGGTCTCAGTCGGGGTGTAGCTATTGACCGGTGGTGCTAACTGAAAAAGTGCATCAACATATGTTAATGAAGTAAACAGACAGTTGCACTCACCAATGTAGCCTTCTCAACCTTTATTCTTGTTATAAAAACATGGACATAGTGCGGACATAGAGTGAGCAGATGCTACGTGAAAGGAGTGGTGACAGTCTGTTTCACACCCACGGCGCTTCTACGGACCTCCTCACTGTTTTTACTATTAAATTCAATGGACTTTTCAATTAAAGACATACCCAAAGGCCAATTAGTTTACCTAAACTAGAATAATGTACTAACAGCCGTCATTGCACTGATGGGCAGCCAAACAGCGAAATGACGGACGTAATTTTAAACTCAAAATGAAGGATGTAATTTTTTTCTTTTCAAAAACACAAAGGAAAAAATGTGTGAACAAAGCCATTGGGAGGAGTAAGAGGAGAAAATACAGGAGATGGCTAGGGAGGAATCTAGTATTCTGCACATTATATCACAAAATATTTGTCTGCAGTGCTTTTTCCCACTCTTTTGCCAGTCACTTGTCATGTGCACCTGTGTCAAATTTATGAAAATGTTACGCGTTCTTGATAAATAGTGTAGATGTAAGTTTTAGGCTATGTTCACAAAATGGTTTTTTTTACAGCTGTTATTTGATACTTAAAATAGCAGCTGTTGTCTTGAGTACCAAACAACGGCCGTTGTTTAGCATGTTCCAACAGCCATCATTACAATAACGGCCATTGGCACATTATTCTAATTGAAAGTCAAAGATGGCCCTTTTGGGTGTGTCTTTAATTAAAAGGTCCATTAATTTTAATACAAAGGAAGGTGAAAGGACAGTGAAAAAAAGTTCTATGTGTGAACAACTTAAAATAATGGCCGTTATTTTATACAGTGTGTGAACCAACAGCCGGTATTTCTATCGACTTCAATAGAAATCATTGAAGAATAAAAGCAATCGTCATTATTTTAAATTGAAATGGCCGTTATTTACCAGCATGTGAACATGGCCTTAAAGTGCGGTCTGGGCTGGAGTGAATTAAAAGTTGTTGCATCCCATAAATTGTTGCATTTGATAAATCACCTACCACTGTAAAAGTGAAAGCAAATTTGAGTTTCATAAAACAACTCAAGTAACTCAAAATTACTGTACAGAAGAAAATGTATAAATATCGTAAATTTTTCCATAGATTTTTTTTCTTTACATTAACATATCAACAATTATATCCAAAGTGGCAAGTCAGCTCGATGTAGAGCAGATTTTCAGGTAAGGATATTCATGTAGGTACACTGTGTTTTTTTCTTGGAAAATGGCAGCAGACTTGTCCTGTGTGAATGCATCCTTACATCCTTATTGTTACATAGAAAAAGCAATAAAAGTATGAAGAAGCTGAAAAACTTGCGCACTGACCGTGTTCATGAATCATTCACAGCCAGCAGATGGCAGCACAGCATGGAAATTATAATGTTCAAGACATATTTCACATGGGATAAAAACAAAACACTTCAAACTCCTAGAAGGAGGATGACCTTTAACCCTTAGAGGACCCTGCCAATTTCAATTTTTGCATTTTCGTTTTTTCCCTCCTTGTGCTTAAAAGGCCATAGCACTTGCATTTTTTCACCTAGAAAACCACATGAGCCTTATTTTTTGCGCCACTAATTGTACTTTGCAATGACAGGCTGAATTTTTTCATAAAGTACACTGCAAAACCAGAAAAAAAAATGTGGTGAAATTGAAAAAAAAAAACCACATTTCTTTGGTTTTTTTTTTTTGGTTTTTACGCCGTTCGCCCTGGGGTAAAAATGACTTGTTACGATTCTTTACAAGTTGTTACAATTGCAACTATATGTAACATGTATAAATTTTATTGTATCTGATGGCCTGTAAAAAATTCAAACCATTGTTAACAAATTTATGTTCCTAAAAATCGCTCCATTCCCAGGCTTATAGCGCTTTTATCCTTTGGTCTATGGGGCTGTGTGAGGTGTCATTTTTTGCGCCATGATATGTTCTTTCTATTGGTACCTTGATTGCGTATATGCGACTTTTTGATCGCTTTTTATTACAATTTTTCGGGATTTGATGCAACCAAAAATGCGCAATTTTGCACTTTGGGATTTTTTGGCGCTTACACCATTTACCGTGCGAGATCAGGAATGTGATTAACCCCTTAAGGACAAAGCCAATTTTCGTTTTTGCACTTTTGCTTTTTCCACTTTATGTTTAAAAGGCCATAGCACTTGCATTTTTTCACCTAGAGACCCACATGAGCCCTTATTTTTTGCGAAACCAATTGTACTTTGCAATGACAGGCATTATTTTCCCATAACATATGCTGCGAAACTGGAAAAAAATCATTTGCGCTGTCAAATTGAAAAAAAAAAGGAATTCATTTTGATTTCGGGGAGTTTTGCATTTACGCCGTTCGCCCTATGGTAAAACTGACTTGTTATGCATGTTCCTCAAGTCGTTACGATTACAACAATATGTAACATGTATAACTTTTGTTTTATCTGATGACTTGTAAAAAATTCAAACCATTGTTAACAAATATATGTTCCTCCAGGCTGGGTTCACACTATGTATATTTCAGTCAGTATTGTGGTCCTCATATTGCAGGAATGTGATTAATAAATAGTTAGGGCGATTACGCACGCGGCGATACTAAATATGTTTACTTATTTGTTTATTTATTTATATTTATAAAATGGGAAAAGGGGGGTGATTTGGACTTTTAATGGGAGAGGGGATTTTTTTTTAATAAAAAAAACATTTTTACTTTTATTTTTACTTTAACTGGAAGTCCCCCTAGAAGTCCCCCTTTAACTAGAGATTAATGCTGTGTATATACACAGCAAAGATCCATCAGATCGTTCATAGATTGCTATGGCCTGCTGCAGGCCATAGCAATCTATTGCTGAGATGCGATCAGCATCATTCCGACGCTGAGGCCCGGCACGGGCAGAAGAACGGATCTCCCCCCCGCGATCACATCGCGGGGGGAGATCCGTCCCACTAGACACCAGGGACAGGGAGAGCACAGCATCTAAGTGCAGCTGTCAGGTTTGTGCAGCTGTCCCGTTGCCGCGCCGGCTAATAGAGGCACTGCACGTCAGCCGGGATCAGCGCAAAACACCCCCCGCGGCACCATGACATATCAGATACGTCATGGGTCGCTAAGGGGTTAATTAATAGTTAGGGCGATTACGCACACAGCGATAGCAAACATCTTTTTTTATTTATTTATTTGTTTATTTTTATTTATAACCTGGGAAAAGGGGGGTGATTCTGACTTTTATTAGGGGAGGGGGCTTTTTACTAATTACCACACTTTTATTTTAACTTTTACACTTATACTAAAAGCCCCCCTGGGGGACTTCTAGTATAAGTGCACTGATCTCTCATTGAGATCTGTGCTGCATAGATATGCAGCACAGATCCATGAGATAGGCACATTGATTGCTTCTGGCTGCTGCACCTGGAAGCAATCGAGTGCCGAGCCGGGATCAGAAACAGCGCTGGCTATTCACAAGGCTGTGCACCTTTTATGTACCAGTCTTTAGTAAAATCCCGCAGCCATAGGATTCGGACAATTCATTGTCACTGCAGCATCTGCCTGTGCGTCCTGTTCAATTTGCAATCTACAGGGAACAAAGCACAAAGTGCCTGTCACCAAATGCTAAAGGGATTTCCAGGATTATGAATTATTATTCCTATGAATCATGTGTACAAGTGTTGTCATGTATCCATGAACTTGTAGTTCTAGAAATCCTGTCCTAATGAACAGTGTCGGACTGAGGTACCTTGGGACCACCAGGGAATTTGATTCTAGGGGCCCACCCTACATACACCAGATATAACCATTGTCAAACCTTTCAGCGCTGTGTATGTGACCGGCAATGCTAGCTTACTGCTAGTAACTTGTCAGTCACTCTATGCTAACAGCATAGCGTGCCACTTAATTTCCTTTAAAGTAGAAGTGTCATGACACTAACAAATCTCAGGCAAATATCTCAGGTGGCACCGATGCCAGCCCTGCAGGGGGCAGCATGAATGGGTAAATAGATTAATTAATTACCCATCCAGATTACGCCCCCTGTTATTGATGAAATCCCTGATTTTTTTATTTCCCTGCAACATATATATGATGCATATTTATGGTGGTGTCCATGTTGCTATGATATGCTATGATTGGTGTGACCCTGTCACTTTTGATAAACCTTGCAGATGTCGGTATAAACCTTGCAATGCATGATTGTGTCCCTTTTAATTTAGGGATACGCACATATATGCAGGAGTTCTACTGTCCACTGCTCCATCCTACTTGCGCTCATTGTGTGTGGTACTCGACCAGTGACGTGCTAAGGTGTTGTGACGCCAGTGCTAGTCCAGCACACAGGTATGGTGGTGGTACCTGCTTTTTATTGGTAGATGGCTGTACTCCCCAAAATAGTAGGTGACCTGCCGAGCTGTAGTGGGTCCCTTGGGCTCTTGTCACGGTAGTCCTGAGTGGCAATTGACCCACCTGGGCTATCTGTACCGCTGTTGTGGAGGAAAAGATGACCCAGTGATGGGAAAATAGAACAGCTTTACTGTACAGTCTCTTGAAAATACAGAACACTTTTGCAGAAAAAGATAATCTTTGTACAGACATTGGTGCTTGTTTGTGCTGATGAGATACTTAAAACGTAGAGTAGAGGTAGTTGCAGCAGTGCTTGAAGAGTTTAGAGAAGAGTAGAGTAGCGTAGAGGAGTTTGTCAAGGAAGTCCTAACCCAATGTAGTACTGTGCTCTGCCGGAACTTGAGAGGATACTTGAGAAATACTTGTGAGTGAGAAGTTTACTTGTGTTTAGACCACCTTACTTGAGTCTGACCACCTTTTGCCCTACAGTGTCGAGGTACTCGTCCTAATAGGGTGATACAAGCCCCAGTCTTGGTTACCTGGGTGAAGCTAAGTGTCCAAGGTTTTCATGTTTCATCTGCACTGTGAGATAGAATATGTCGACCTTCTGGTAGCTTTGTTCTATCCAGGCTAGTTCCTCTTGTGTATCAGAATACTGCCCTGCACTTTGTAGACTGATTCTCAGTGTGGGCTAGGATCATCCCCGACTCTTCTTCCTTGGTAGTGTCTAGCACTGTATAGTAGGTATAGGATAAGTACTGAAAGAACTGAGTGTCTCTGAGTGTACTGAAAGAACTGAGTGTTGCTTCTGCCTACACTTGACCAACTGAACTGGACTTGTCCCGGACAAGGTGTAGCTTTATTCACCAAGCCATGCAACGTTTCGGCTGTATATCAGCCTTTCTCAAGCATAAGTGATTAGTGCCAAAGGCAGTCTTTATATACACACGTGACGTACATACAGTGTAATTGTGTAATCAATCAATAATAAACATGATAGAAATATCCACAGCAATCAGATAACATCATAAGGGATATGCAATCCATAACTCATTAGCAGCGTGATCATCATACAAAATAAACATAATTCATGTGTCATAATGTGAGCATATAACACCAATGGTGAGATATAACATAACGCTGCTAATGAGTTATGGATTGCATATCCCTTATGATGTTATCTGATTGCTGTGAATATTTCTATCATGTTTATTATTGATTGATTACACAATTACACTGTATGTACTTCACGTGTGTATATAAAGACTGCCTTTGGCACTAATCACTTATGCTTGAGAAAGGCTGATATACAGCCGAAACGTTGCATGGCTTGGTGAATAAAGCTACACTTTTTTTCACTATTTTTGGATGCTGTCTCTACACTTATTGAGTATTGCTGTTGGACTTGATCCAGTCTGGTGAGGCGTGCATCTGTTACTTTTTAGTCATATTGATTGACTTATCTACTGAGTGCTGTTGGACCCTTCTTGTTGTTGTCCCGGACAAGGGTCCTGGCAGAGCCAGGCCCTGGCTTGGCTACAGCAGGGACGTCTGCTTTGTGTGTCCTCTCTCTGTTAAAATCTGGATAAGACTGAAGCTACACCTCCTCCCACCAAGTAACTTCTTACAGGGACTATGTAAAGAAAGTGATAGGCTAGAAAGAAAGAGTATCTCCATTGGACAATAAAAGTACATAATACATAAGAAACAGTAACCCTCTGTTAGCTTCAGCTGTGCCATACCTAAGAGCATACATATAAAACACTGACATCTACTGGTGAAACTATAAAATACCTTCATCACCACTCAACTTTGAGTGAGGGGCTTTTGCGACAGGTGTGGAAACACGAAACACCCGTGGTGGGATACCACATGTGAAGGTGATAGATCTGTGTAGCAGGCAGATGTCCAACTTTATGACTCTGCAATATGTGATGTATCCCCAACTCCTAAGCATAATAAGTTAAACCTAAGAATGCAAAATAAAGACACAACACATTGTAATCAGGTGTCAAAGGGTCCCAATTTTATTTAAATTACATGACACTGAAAATGGCAGACCCCCGACTCACGAAGAGTCACCCTCCAGCACTCAGGCGAGGAAAAAAACCCTGTGGGGGAAACCTCAAGGGAGCCATGGCTGGAGAGTTGCCCCTCCCCTGGGCTTAGAGGGTAATAACATTCTATAAATATAATAAACTGGATGTGAGAGAGATCTGGCTGCAACATCTGTCACCTTATTGATGGCTAGGCGAATGTATCTCTTCTCTCTCACAGATCCAGGTCCACTTCTCAAGAAGGTGGAGACTTGATGAAGGGGTAGTCTAAAGCAGACCATCCCTTTTGCTCTGCTAGAACCTCCAAATTATATCAAGGGTGGGGAAGAAGTCAAGCTCAAGGTCCTCTGGCGCATTCAAGATGGCACTGATCAGGGCGCGGTGCATTGCTTTATGTAACCCTCTTCATGACATAAGTGCTTGTCATCACAGTGCAAGGTTGCCACGGTTACTGCAAGTAAACACATCTAAAGCATTAACCCATTAATGACTGGCAATGCGCTTTACTGCAGAGGTCACTCAACACACTTGTGACCAAGCAAACAGCTTATGGTTAGGCCACACTAAGAACACTAAATAATATGGTTTGATGAGGCCCATAGCAACCAATCACAGCTCAGCTTTCGTTTCTCAAATTACTCTAGTAAAATAAATGCTGAACTGTGATTGGTTGCCATGTGCAACTTAGACAGTCTATCTTGCCCATAGCAACCAATCAAAATATGAGAGCTGAGCTGTAATTGGTTGCTATAGGCGAATCAGACCGTGTTTTGTCTCTGGCAGATTGATAAATCTGCTCCATTGCTGTAAAGCTTATAATGATGATGATGACTGAAAACACATGACATCAAGCTCCCCCATAATGCTTTGCAGTCAGCCCTTCCTCCATACCTCCCACCTTTTTGGAGGGACACTTGTGGTTCACAGACATTTCTATACACTACAATTCCCAGCATTTCCAGTCACTCTGTTATACAGTTATATGCATGGATTTGTTAACATGAAGGAGACTGCTCACAATCTGATGTAATTGTATGTTGAAAGGGCGGCCAAAGAGTGTTATTAATGAATCTATTGAAATGAATAGACAAGGAGGGGATCCCTACCTGGAAATATATGATGCAATTTGGTTGGTGAACTCCCAAGTCTCTCAATAAGTTCACCAATCAAAATGCATGTTAAAAACACAACATATACTGTATCCGCATTTTGTGAACAGATCCTTCTCCCAGAAACGGCTCTATTCCTGTCTATAGGGTAGCTCTTCCTTAATTATATCCAATAGCCACCGGCCTCCTGCAGCTCTTCCAGCTGCAACGTCACATACTCGGCTGATGGATCGCCCGCTCAGCCAATCACTGACTGGGGATGGACACCGCTGTAGTCATTGACTGGCTGAGCAAGCAGTCCATCAGCCGAGTATGTGACATACATACACAGAACCCGGTCAAAAACGACTGAAAATGACTTCCAGCAGCTGTGGAAGAGAGAGCAATGCAGGGGCACTGGGACTGGTGTTTATTATTTTCCCGCACTCCCCTGCCTTTCTGTCATTTGTTAGTTTCATGAGACTTCTCCTTTAGGGTGCGTTGACACGTACAGGATCCGCAGCAGATCTGCAGCAGATTCACAGCAGATGGTGCAGATTTGATGCCGTGTTCAGTTATTTAGATGAAATCTGCTGCGGAAAATCCGCTGCGGATCCGGTACGTATGAACGTACCTTAAGGGTACAAACACACACACCGTATACGCAGCAGATCTGCAGCAGATTTGATGGTGCAGATTTGATGCTGTGTTCAGTTATTTAGATCTAATCTGCTGCGTATCTGCTGGGTATAATGCGTGTTCCCAACTGCTGACACTGTTAGGTCAAGAAGACACATGGTACCTTAAATATATTTGTCTGTGCTTCTATAGTATAGAAAATGTTTTTATTCTCTGGTACAAAGAGTCGAAAAGGCTTCTCCATGCTCCTGAATAGCTCCAAGCTAGAAAGTCTCCTCTCTCCTCCCTTCCTGCTTAATTGACACCTGGAAGCTGAGTCCACAGCAGGTTTAGGTGTTGGGGGGGAGTTACAAGTGAGTGCACATTACATGTACAAACATTATATACAAATATGCCAAATACATACACAGATATAAAAAAAAGCCTATACTTATATCCATAAATAGTACACAAAATATGCATACTTTATGACAACACACACAAATTTACCTCCATTACAGGAAAGCACCAGGTACAGCTCACATGCTGTCAGATTTTCAGTCCCAGGGCCACACCGGGCAGGCTGCAGCCCCTCTCTCTCCTCTCCTCCTGTGTCCCAACTGCCAGCAGCAGCACATAGAGCAGATGTAGGCAGCCTAAGAGGAGAAGGTGGCAGAGGGTCCCAGTGGAGAGGGGCTGCCCTAAATCTGCACACTACATGCTGCAACTTTTCACCCCTGTCACTCCTTGCCTCTATATAATATGATAAAACCCCAGGTTACTAGATAGAGGCAGTAAAAAATAATAATAGTAATAATATTTATTTGTATAGCGCCAACAGATGAAAGGCATGTGAAGCAGTGTTGGGGATTATATATCATCCTGGAGCTGCTAGACAGAGAGGCCCACCTACTGTTTAGGGGCCCACCAAAGGGTAGGGCCCACTGGGGGATTCCCCTGCTCCCTTGTGGGCCAGTCTGAGCCTGCTAAGGAATAGGGTTATACTGAAATTACTGACTATGCTATAGCTAGTGCTTATACTCAAACACAAGGCTCCTACATTTAATCACAGAAAATTACATGTAAAATCTCATGGTGTCAGCTAGCGCAGGAGCAGCTATTTGCTGACTATGGAGGTTTTGGGCAAGGTACCAGGCTCTTTGACAGGCTCCTTATCCAAATGAGAATGCACAGTACATATCTGGTCTTAAACACAGCAAAGAGTAGCCGACACTACAGCCTGGAGCTAAAACCTCAAAGGCAGCCAGGTGATAACTGGGGGTACGGCGGTGCTAGTTATTTGTACAGTCTCTGTAGCACACAATAGATCATGAAGAAATGAGAAAACTGCACTCACCGACGTTAGTGCTTTCATCTACCCCCTCCCCAGCCATAGTGAAAAAGGGCCCCCTTCCTGGAGTACCCCTTTAATAGTGCAAAGTGTAAAGAACACACCAGGGGTTAAAGGGTCAATTCACTTTAAAGATTACTAAGACCACCAAAGTGGCCCTTTTTTCCCCAACACCCAGCATAGAAGTTAATTTATTAAGTGTATAGAAACACACTAAATTAAAGACTAGCAAAGTTAGAGATTATTGTGAGTTCAAATGCTAGTAGTAAGAATTGTGTCTTAGGGGGACATTTATCAAACTAATTGCACCTGTTTTTAGTCTAATATATCTAGTTTGCGCTCAAAATAAATCTAATTTGAATTTATGGGGGGGCGTGGCCTGGCAATGGCGGAGTAGAGACGCACACAGGCAGAGCTCCCGCCACGAGGCAGCATTAGCAGCACAGATCCCGGTCCCCCTGCGTGCACACCCGGCCATATGCACGGGAGAAGGAAGCAGACGCAGCCCAGCACTCGTTGCCTCCATTCCGCCCCGCGACAGGGTCGGCTGGACGGATATCTGTGCCCCGTCACGAAACGCCGCACCACACCACAGGAGACAGGCCAGGGCCCGGCAACACTCACCCCAGCAAGCTCCGACTCCTCTGTCGCGCCCTCTGATCCTCACATCGTGCCGACAGTCAGCGGAGTGGCATCAGAGCGTCCTGTCACCCCATCTCAGCAGCGGGTGCCGGAAGGTGAGAGCAGACAATCGGCGCCATTAAGCCCGGAGGAGGCTCCTCCCTGTACCCTGTCAGCACTAGCGTCGCCATTTCTCCCTGCTCACATGGCTGCTAAAGGCACTCCCCGCTCCATGCTCCCTGTGCAAGCACCCTCACCACCTCCTGCAGCCCAAAATTGGGACTGGCAGGAACATATGAAACTGTTACCAACCAGGGCTGAAATGGAGCAATTTGTACAAAGGCTAGAAAATTCATACAAACAGGAGCTGCAGTCTCTTAAAGAGACAGTACAAGCCACAGAAGCTAAAGTGGAGGAAGTAGCAGCTGAACAGGGGGCCTTGTCTGCACAAGTAGAGACAGTCACAGCCACAGTAAAGTCTCATGAATACCACATTACCCAATTGTACAGATTACATGATGACAATAAAAATCGCAGTAGGCGAAATAACATACGAATTAGGGGCCTTCCAGAGGCTACCCAGGCAGCCGACCTAATCCCCACGCTACAGGGGATCTTAAGCTCACTCTTGCAATGCCCTATATCCAAAGACTTGGACATAGACAGAGCGCATAGGGCACTGGGCCCCCGCAATCTTGACCCCAACAAATCGCGGGATGTCATCTGCAGGATGCATTATTATGCAACCAAGGAGGACATTATGAGAAGATGTCATTGACTTTGATGGTGCCTCCATTGTCCTGCTACAAGACCTGTCCCGCCACACATTGGCGCAACGCCGAGCTATGCGACCTTTGCTCTCCTTGTTGCGTGAGAGGGAGATTCCTTACTCTTGGGGGTTCCCCTTCCACCTAGTTGTCCGTCAAGGGGGCAGGCGCCATGCCCTGCGAGACCCAGCTGAATTGCCTGAATTTCTTCGAGCACTGGATCTTCCAGTGGTATCCCTTCCGGAGTGGTCTATGCTCCCGTCATTTCTAGACCAGGGACCCTCTACTTCTGCTCGTCCTGGGGCTGCAGCGGGAACTAATTGATAAATACGCCTCTGTTTTCTTGTGATATGGGCAACGAAGACTATGTTATGTATCTCTTGTCTTTTTATTCACTGGTTTGCCTTGTACTTTTCTTTTGCAGTCCACTCCTTTTGGACCCCGAACTCATCCATGTATACTAGCTAAGTCACTGATTAGAAAACTAGATGTAGTTGTGAAGTTGATGCTACCAACTCTTTATGTGAGCCTGATTGTTCAAAGGTGTGAGTGTGCTCGATCCCACCTATAGTCCGAGCTCACATGGAGCGGCGAGTCTTAGGGTGTGAGATGCTGTTATTTGTATTCAAGGCCGCGCACGTTATGGCCGGGATAAGTGTTACCCAGTTTTCCTATGCAACTCTCATTTTACCTCGTGGGGGAGACTGCTACCGCTATTGGTAGACAAGCTCCCTTATAGTGTCAGAGCGCCTGGAGCGCTCACTTATAATTGGTACTTTTCTGCAGAGTTTAGTTCTCTGTAGTCCCGGAGCCCCCTTGGGTGCTCTTGGTTAGTTGTCTTGGCGTCTGTTGTCCTGTTCCTGTCTGATAGCATTAAATACTTGGGTATACAGATCCCTGCACGCCTAGAACTTCTCTTCCCTTTGAACTATCTCCCACTGCAGCGGAGGACTTTGGACATGCTTCAGGCGTATCACCGAAGATTCCTTTCTTGGTTTGGACGCATGAATGTGCTGAAAATGGATGTCCTGCCACGCTTCTTGTACATCTTTCAAACGATTCCGATAGCTGTCCCTGCCTTCTTCTTTAAGGAGGATTCTCTAAGTACGTGTGGGGAACTGGTAGGGCGAGGACCCGTGCTCATGTCCTTACTCAGCCAAAGTCAAAAGGGGGGACAGGTCTGCCCGACCTGAAACTCTATCATGAAGCAGCAGCACTGACACGGATCATTGACTGGACACGGAGGGGTAGCGATAAACGGTGGGTGGAAGTGGAGACGCTATTGACAAATAATGACCTACGAACTGCACCATGGCTCCTCAGAGAGGATAGAGAATCTATACCTAAATGGGCGTATCTGACTAAACACACACTTAGCATATGGGATAAATGGGTGTCACGCTTTCCTATCTCACATAGACCGGGCCCTATGACACAACTATTTTCCAATCCTGCCTTTGAGCCGGGCCTTACCCAACAACCGTTCCTGATATGGAACAATCTGGACAGTCCCAGACTTTATTACTTGGGTGTAACTATTGCAATCCCTCCACTACATTCCTTGCAAGAGCAGAGCCCAGATCGAGTTCTGTCGTGGTTCACCTATAATCAATTTTGCTCTTTCATACGCGCTTCTCGGATGGGGTCCACCTCGAGTCCTGACCTTACAGAATTTGACCACTGGGTCTTGTCTGACGAGAGGAGTACAGGGACATTGTCACGAATGTATTCACTGCTCATGTCATTGAGCAATACCACTCGAGTTCCCTTTCTCGGTGCCTGGGAAAGGGACCTGGCAGTCACGTTCTCGCCCGAAGATGAGCTCAAAATCTGTACTTTCTCACATGGCTTGTCCCTGGACTCCTACTCAAAAGAGAAGAGCTACAAAATCCTCTCTAGGTGGTATCGATGCCCCACTCTACTCCACCGCATCTACCCTGAGATTTCTGATAGGTGTTGGAGACGTGGAACCGAGGAGGGCACCATTCTACACATTTGGTGGGGATGGATTAAACTGAAGCCATTTTGGGAAGGCGTCCTGAAGGTTTATGAGGCCTATTCAGGAAAGAAAAAGGCAAACACGCCTCAGATTGTATTGCTATCCTTGCTGCCCGGATCCCTGGCGGCACAGAAGAGGGGCATGCTGAGGCACCTGTTGGGAGCAGCGCGTGCGGTGATACCGCGCCACTGGAAGACAGAGCATACTCCTACTTTGCTTGAATGGTACAGGGAGCTTCAAAACATCCAAAGGTTTGAAGAGCTGGTGGCCGAGGCACATGACAGATCGGATAAATTTCTGAAAATCTGGTCACCTTGGATCCTGTTTGTGGAATCTGATAACTTCACTGCTCTGGTACACTGATATGCCCTCGGTGATAACTACGGGGTGGACTGCCCTTTCCAGTGCATCCCGTTTACATGGTTTAGATGAGTCGAAGGTCCTGCTGTCACATTGGTTAAAACCCCAAAGAGCTCTTTTTCTCTCCTACCTGACCCCCCCCCCCTTTTTCTTTCTTTCTTTCTTTCTCTTGCCCTCCCCTTCTCCCCTCCCTATGTTTCGTGTTTCTATATATACACGTGTAAAGTTATCTTATTGTTAGAGCCAGCACTAGATACCAGGCTCGTGTTTACTACTTTTTTGCCTGTTTCATGAACAAATTTCAAGGGACAGGTGGGCTGTGCTAATTTTTCCTCAACATGTTTGGCGCTCACGCGCCTGGCCGTGAGAATTCACATTGATTTGAGGCTATCTGTATACTACTTGTGTACCACATATGCTCTTGCGCACAGAATGTATAATCCGGTTTGTGTTTTTCTTGTCTTCTGTAATAACTTGGAAAAAAAGTTAATAAACTCAGAGTAAACATAATTTGAATTTATGAAGCTTTTTTGGACAAAACTATCCAAATTAGATGCGACTTTTTGAATTAGATTTTTTTTTGTTAATTAGATCAAAAGTGCGCCAGAATTCTTTTTTAGCTAAATTTATTAACTGCGCAATTTTAGAAAAAGTCGCATATATTGGCGCATCGCTACGTCTGCTCCAAACCAGGTGAATTTATTTGACATTACGTGAGCATCCAGCCGCTCCGTGACCCCGTCTCAGCCGGGATCATCCCGGCCGGTACTCAAGTACCAGCCGGGTGATCTTTCCGGCCGTGGAGCTCTGATGCGGGCTCATCAGCGCGCGCCCGCATCAGAGCTTCCTATAGCCCACAGTGAAGCAAGCTGCCGGAGCCGTTTGCTTCACTGTGTGAACTGACAGGTCTTTCTGCGGGTGGAATTCACTGAATTCCGGCCGCAGAAAACTGACCTGTCAGTTTTTTCCAGCGTGGCATGGGATCCCGGCCGGAGCATATTCGATGTGTGTACGCTCCGGCCGGGATCCCATTGAAAATAAGGCTATGTTCCACCCCGCAAAACTACGGCCGTAGTTCTGCGGCGAGAACTACGGCCGTAGTTTTACCTAGTGTGAACATAGCCTTAGACAGTTTACATAAATTTGACTAAACACATTAGATTGGAAATTATGCCAAAACATCTTTGACAAAATCGTGTTTTTAGATTTGTTAGTAAATATCCCCCTTAGTGTTTTCTTTTAGCCTAATGTCCTTTAAGGGTTTATTCACTCAGAATTTTTACATAGATTCAATGTGGATTTTTATGGGATTACACGTTTTATGGCATGTCTAACTTAGACCCTACAACTGACTCCTAGAAATATTTCTAGTGGTTCACAAAAACAATTACTGATTCTAGTGGACGTTGTCTCCATCAGTCTCAGACCTTTGTGTTCTGTTCAGTCATTTGCTCACACTATGGGGGAAATTTATTAAAAAAATAAAATGCCTTTTTGAGGCGCAGATGGGCCGGATCGGCGTAAAAATATTTGCAATTGGTATATTTGTAATTATTTTATTTTATTTAAGGCCGAACTGCGCCTTAATAGTGAAACCTACAGCAGATGGCGTAAGTTTCATTTTATTCGCACCGACAGGCTGTGTGTGCTTGGGATTTCCCGGAGCTGCGGGAACATTTGTAGGAAAATGTCAGACTTAATAAGTGAATTCAGTGAATTGCGGCCGCAGAAAGACCTGTCAGTTCACACAGTCAAGCGAGTGGCTGCGGGAGCGGCTGCATCAGCGCGCACCCGCATCAGAGCTTCCCATAGCACATAGTGAAGAGCTCCGCGTCCGGAAAGATCATCCGGCCGGTACTTAAGGGGTCACGGAACGGCCGGTCTCTTAGGTTGTGTGAACATAGACTAAAACTAGATTTGCATTTCCAGGGAAATACATAGTGCTTGAAAAGAGCGCCCCTTTAACAGGGACTTCCTTTTAAAAAGAACTCTAACCCTGGCAACTGTCCCTTTAAGAGCGGATTGGGTTCCATCCCTTTAAGAGCGACTTGGCTCCTGTCCCTTTAAGAGCGGCATAGGTCCCGTCCCTTTAAGAGTAACTTAGGTCCCTTTAAGAGCTACTTGGGTCCCTTTAAGAGTGACTTGGGTACCTTTAACAGCGACTTGGGTCCCTTTAAGAGCGACATGGGTCCTGTCCTTTAAAGAGCGACTTGGGTCCCTTTAAGAGCGACATGGGTCCTGTCCTTTTAAGAGCGACTTGGGTCCCTTTAAGAGCGACTTGGGTGCTGTCCCTTTAAGAGCGACATGGATCCTGTCCCTTTAAGAGCGACTTGGGTCCCTTTAAGAGCGACTTGGATCCCTTTAAGAGCAACTTGGGTCCCTTTAAGAGCGATTTGGGTCTCTTTAAGAGCGACTTGGGTCCCTTTAAGAGTGACTTGTATCCCTTTAAGAGCGACTTGGGTCCCTTTAAGAATGACTTGGGTGCCTTTAAGAGTGACTTGGGTCCCTTTAAGAACGACATGGGTCATTTCCTTTTAAGAGCAACTTGGGTCCCTTTAAGAGCAACATGGGTCCTGTCCTTTTAAGAGGGACTTGGGTCCCTTTAAGAGCGACATGGGTCCTGTCCCTTTAAGAGCGACTTGGGTCCCTTTAAGAGTGACTTGGGTCTCTTTAAGAGCGACTTAGGTCTCTTTAAGAGCGACTTGGGTCCCTTGAAGAGCGACTTGGATCCCTTTAAGAGCGACTTGGGTCCCTTTAAGAGCGACTTAAGTCCCTTTAAGAGCGACTTGGGTCCCTTATGAGTGACATGGGTTCCTTTAAGAGCGACTTGGGTCCCTTTAAGAGCGACTTGGGTCCCTTTAAGAGCAACTTGGGTCCCTTTAAGAGCAGCTTGGGTCCATTTAAGAGCGGCTTGGGTCCCTTTAAGAGCGACTTGGGTCCCTTTAAGAGCGACTTGGGTCCCGTCCCTTTAAGATCGACATGAGTCCCGTCTAGAGATGAGCGAACCTCGAGTATGCTTGAGTCCATCCGAACCCGATCGTTTGCCATTTGATTAGCGATGGCTGGATAAAGCTCTAAGGTTGTCTGGAAAACATGGATACAGCCAATGACTATATCCATGTTTTCCACATAGCCTTAGGGCTTTATCCAACTTCAGCAGCCACCGCTAATCAAATGCCGAACGATCGGGCTCAGATGGACTCCCTTTGGGCTCAGATGGACTCCCTTTAAGAGCGACATGGGTCCCATAATATGTGTCAAAAAACAGAATTGTGAACTGTCCAAAAGGTAAATTAATAGAATTTATTTGATTACTATTCCATCGCTGGGGTAGTGTATGGCACTACTACTGAAACATGTTCTAAAAAAGATCTTTCTCCGCTTAGTACACATCTTTAGAAGTAAAATACAAACAGTAAATGTAAAATTTTAACTTTTACAGTAAAGGAATCGCGTGTAAACTCTGAGTGATCACCTAATGCAGTTGTAGGGGCCAGCATTAGTAATGTTTGGCCTCCTTTACTGGCAGGGTTAAGATGCAGTGCCTAATGCTCAGTGCATAACTCACTTTAGAAAGAATCTAACCTGTTGCTGCTCCCCGTGGAGCTGTCATTTATCAGCATGCTCACTTCAGTACTCCAAGCTTTAGAGTCTGTCCTATTAAGATGTTTTATGTAGCCCTGGGGCCATTAGGAAAAAGACTGCAATTATTGATGACCTTATAAAACTTCCAATATGGCAAGCATGGTCAAAATCTGCCGTATAAAACTGCAGTGACAATCAGTTATATTCAGTTCTTCACCAATTACAACAGATTTAAGGGAGAGAAGATGTAGAAGTGTGTGGTGAGAGCAAAATATGGATTATGTGTACATCTTGTCAAAGTAGCATACTTAAATTGGGGTATAGATTATTTTAAAGGAGAAGTGCGGCATAAATATTTATTAAAGTATAGTATTGCCCCCCAAAAGTTATACAAATCACCAATATACACTTATCACGGGTAATGCACATAAAGTGCCTTTTTCCTGCACTTACTACTGCATCAAGGCTTCACTTCCTGGATAAAATGGTGATGTCACAACCTGACTCCCAGAGCTGTGCAGGCTGTGGCTGCTCGAGAGGATGATGGCAGAGGGACACTGAGGGACACAGGGCGACACCGTATGGGGCGACCACAAAAAAAAGAAAAAACATTTAACTCACCTAGGGCCTGTTCCCCGCCTCCGGTACCGTTCCTGGCGCAGGCAGTGTGACGTACACTACCTGCACTGGAGATCGCCGAACCTCTCCCCAGCAGCCGAGCATCTCATCGGAGACGCTCGGCTGCCGGGAGAGCTTTAGGAGAATGAGAGAGGCTTCGGGAACTTCCGGCGCCTCTCTCATTCTCCCGAAGCTCTCCTGGCAGCCGAGCGTCTCTGAGCCTCTCCGATGAGACGCTCAGCTGCCGGGGAGAGGTTCAGCAATCTCCGTCTCTGGTGCAGGTAGTGTACGTCACGCGGTACCGGAGGCCGGGAAGGGGCCCTAGGTGAGTTAAATGTTTTTTTTTTATTTAGCTGCAGTTAACCCCTGCCTGACCACAGCAGGGCTGCGGTCAGGCAGGGGTTAACATTTTCCTGCGTAAGGCGAACCCCTGACAATCTGCTTGAATCTGCTTATGGTAAATAAAAAATTTTGCCGCACTTCTTCTTTAAATGTTATCTATTATCTATCTCCTATCTATCTATCCATCCAAAACATAGGCAACACTTAAAAGCAGCTTCATACATCGGGAGAACTGAGAACAATGCAAGTAATACTTCTGTTTAGTGTGTCTGTCATTAGTTTATGGTCCCCTCAGACAGGACAGCATAAACCTAGTGACAAATTCCCTTTAAGGTTTGGACACAATATAACATGCATTCTAATAAAAAGAAATAGATAAAAATATTTTTGAAAGCTATCCCTGGAATGTAGTTTTCCATCTAAAGACTGTACAATGACATTGTGGTTTGTGCAAAAAAATAAATATAATTATTAATTTCCTCAATGGAACATTTCTGTAACACATACAAAAAGAACAATCTATACTATTGTATATAATCTACATAGTATGAGAGCATGCTGACCATTTCCTAAAGAATGTGTGGATGAGATTAGTGTCTGCTTGTCTGTGTGTGCATGAGGTATGCTGGTGTCAGTGGTTGACAGAAGCATGTGAGGAATGTCAGGCCTCTGTTCTGGGAAAGTAGAGAACTGAAAGGCAATAGCCCAGATTTAATAAACCTAAGACCCTGCTATGGCTGCTGACTTGCTGAGCGGGCCTGACATATTACAACCTGGGTAAGGGGTCGGGAACCACAGAGGAGGACAGGAGACCCCAGCACTGGAGCCGGGGAGGTAGGTGCATGTTGTTTTGTTCAGCCACCTTATCCCCGGCCATTTTGAAAAAAAAAATTTGAGCACCACCACCTTGTCCTCATGTTGTGTTTGGTATTACAATTCAGTTCCACTTACTTCAAAGGAACTGAGCTGCAAAACCACACCCAACCTGAGGACAAGAGGTGTGCTGTTTCTGGAGGAAAGCAGCCAAGTTTTGCTAAGCCTGAATAACCCCCTTAAAGCGAATGTACCATCAGGTACATTGCTGTGCCTTTTGCACCTTAATGAATCAGCACCTGTGACGCGGGGATGCAGGTGGCGCGGTCCTTTTTTTTATGTGCCCCCCAGTTCCCGCACTCAGCGCTGGTCTTTTTGGGAGCACCAGAGGCAGGCCCGCCGGCCCCCAGTGTGACGATATACCGTCCCCTCTCTGACGCAGTTCCATTGATTCTAATGGAGCCGCATCACAGAGGGGAGGGAGTTTCGTTAGACAAGAGGCCTGCCCCCTTTGCTCCAGACAAGACAGACGCTGTGCTGATACAAGACGCTTTAATGTTTCCAGGCACTGATGACAAACAATATATAATAGCAGTGTACCTGCAAGGGGTGCAGAGGTAGCAGTCGCACTCTAGGAAGGGAAAATAATGTCTGTGTATGCAGAAAAAATAAGTTTCTTTTTTAAATCTTGCAGGTCTGAATGGTTTTCTGGCCATGTATGTTCTTCTCCTAATCTTGGAATTGGGAAGATGGGTGAAAGTGGGATTCCAGAGAAAAGGCCAGTCAAGAACCACCACTCATATCTTACCCTCTAGAAGCAGAAAAATGGCAGTACTCAAAAGAGGGAAGCCAGAAGAAAATTGAAGTCCAGGTATCTAGGGCTCAAAACACAAGCCTTTTCTTCACACAGGTTCCAGGAAGAGAGTATCTCTCAGCTAGAGGTGGCTCAGGTACTAAAACGAATACTGAGGAAGGGAGCAGGAATTCATTGTGAGGCAGTGGTCCCTAAATCCCTATCGATATGTGCTTTGAGAGAAACCTGGTATACATCCCTGGAGAGTAGTTAAGCAGGGGAGTTGCAGCATTACACTCTACATAATACTGGCACACATCGCCTTGCAGCCTGATGCCACAGCAGTAGCATTGCATATGTCCTGATAGGTACATCAGGTGACCAATAAATTTCTAGTTCTAAACCAGAACCAAACAAGGCTCTTCTGGAGCCCATAATAAACACTTGCCAAGCCGGGACCAGCACCATATGACACTGAGGCCTGACCCAGACAGAATCATGGATTGCACCTCCACGATCGCATCGGAGGGGGGGGGGGGCAATCCGACCACTCATTAGCCAGACGCAACGATCAGCCCATGCAAGCTAATAGCCGCGGTCCCCGGCTGCTGTAGCCAAGAGCAGCGCAGTTTGGAGCAGGTTCACGAGGTAACTCTTCTCTGAACCCCCAGGACATATGGGTACGTTAAGGGACGTGAAGGGAGAATGTATGCAGGGGGAAGGGGCAAAAGAATGAAGAAAAAACATTAATGGGGGCTGTTGTCTCAGCTGTGAGACCTTATGTAGACAAGAGTGTGTCTTTGCAAATCTTGTCCAATCAACTGAGGTAAATATAAGATATAGAAACATCTTAAAGCGACTCTTTACCCACAATCTGGACTCCCCCCCCCCCCCCCCAAACCGATTGTACCGTCGGATAGCTGCTTTTAATCCAAGATCTGTCCTGGGATCCATTTGGCAGGTGATGCAGTTATTGTCCTAAAAAATTAATTTTAAACTTGCAGCCTTGTGTCAAATCGGCGTGGCCTAGAGTGTCTGTGCCCTGCAACTCCTCTCCTTCCCTCCACCCTGCCCTTTTCACCATTAGGAATGCCCCAGGCAAGATTTCTCCTATTTATCACTTCATATGTGTTGGAATATTACGCCACATGTGTGATGTTTAGACAAGTGATGAACAGGAGAAATCCTGCCTGGGGCATTCCTAAAAGTGAAGAGGGCGAGAAGGAGGGACATAGGGGCATTGCAGGCCGAGGGTACGGGTACTCTAGGCCATGCCAATCTGACACAGGGCTGCAAGTTTAAAAGTTGTTTTTAAGGACAATAACTGCATCACCTGCTGAACGGACCCCAGGACAGATCTTTGATTAAAATCTTAGAAAAATATTGCATTAGAAACTTGACTGTACACGCTCAAATGCATAAGTGGATAAGTGGAGGTCAATTTTATTGCATAACAAAATAATTTACTTAAAACATACTGTATATTGGCACACAATGTTATTCTATAATTTCACATTATATATATGAGAGGTACATTTAGACAATGCATTGGTAAATACTTTGTAGCCTTGTAGATATTATCTATTGTTGTAGCTTTCCTTCCTTTTTCCAACGCCCTGTAGAAAGCCTTGATGATCTGAAAGCTTTATAATAAGTAATTACGGTATGAAGTTCTGCACATACACACTGCAGAGGGAGAAGCATGACCTGTAAATCTGATTGTTTTAGACCTAGAAGTTTATTTTTTTACAAATTATTTTGGGAGTTGCAACATATTACAATCACTCTTAACAAAACTGTTGCTAATTATATTCCAGAGTGGAAGAAAAAGTAGGTTCCGATGATGTTTATGGTTTGACTTACAAACTGTGCAATCGGGGGCTCGGTTCAGACGTTGTAACTGTGCGGCTGTATTTGCGGCTGTAATTGTGCGGCGGTATTTTTGGTGGTTCATGCATATGCTGGAAAGTATAGGATATACGACTGCACAGTGCACACTATGTATGAATCTACGGCCCTATCGTAAACGGACCCGTAAAAAATGAACAAGACCATTGTTTGCGGCTGGACATGCGGCCGAGGATTGACAGGCGGTCCGTACGGAGTACTTCAAAAATAGCCGGCAATGATGCCGAATGCCGATGCCTCTAATAGTTAATATATTAAATTACTAAAACACATTTTCTTTGTAATCAAGACACTTTCGTTGTTCAATAATTTATTTCTAACGAATCCATCATTTTGCAATTAAATATACTGTTAAAATAAATAGATATATAAATAAATGTATATTTATCTATATATTTATTTTTTGACAGTATATTTAATTGCACAATGATGGATTCGTTAGAATTAAATTATTGAACACCGAAACTGAATTTATTTCCACGAAAATGTGTTTTATTAATTAAATATTAATTAGTACAGGAAGCTCCATAAGCCGGTAATTCATATGCCGGCAATAGAGCATTCTGTACTAATCATCACTTTACTTTAATGAAAACATCAAATGTTTCTTCTAATTATGTTATGACAATAGCATTATTAGAAGAAACATTTAGAATTATATGTGCGCTCAGCTGATTGGCTGTTCGGCTGAGCGCACATATAATGAGCCGGTCCGCAGTACAGTCACTTCATTGTGCTGCGGACCAGCGAAGAGACAACATCGGGGTGAGTATAGAGCTCTCCCCACCCCCTCCCCAGCACTGCACCCCTCCCAGCAAGGAAGGGGGGGTCACTTAACCCCTTCCTTGCTGGGATGGGTGCAGTCTGACATCAGTCTGGCCCCCAGGGGGTTAAGGGGGATGCAATACATCCTCCCTTAACCCCTTGGGGGTCAGACTGTAAGCAGCGATCTGTAAAGATGCTGCATACTGTAAGGAGCACAACACCGCTCACAATGATGGGTGTTGTGCTCCTGTTTGTGTTTTTTTTGTGTGTTTCTCCCTTTTTGTTTTTCAGATATCGGTATCCTGGGGATTACGTCGGATTCCATGGACTACGTCGATGACCAGCGGTTGTTGTTTTAATTTTTTTAATAAAATGGTCAATGAGGGGTGTGGGGGTGTTTTTATTTGAATAAAAAAAATTTTTTAACTTGTGTGTTGTCTTTATTTCTTTACTTTATAGACTTAGTAGTGGAAGCCGTCTAATAGACGGAATCCATTACTAAATTGGGGCCTAGTGTTAGCCGGTATAAAATGGCTAACACTAACCCCCTATTATTACCCCAGTACCCAATGCCACCAGGGGTACTGGGAAGAGCCGGGTGCCAGTGGTCCCGGAGCATCAAAACTGGCGCTCCTGGACCGGGCGGCAGCAGGCTGGTAAGATTTAGGCTGGGGAGGGCCTAAACCAATGGCTCTTCCCACCCTGGTGTTACCAGGCTGCTGTCGTTTGGTTTTTAACCCGGCTGGTTATAAAAATAGGGGGGACCCTATGCGTGTTTTTTTTTTTTTAAATAAATAAATAATTTAAAAAAAACGCATAGGGTCCCCCCTATTTTTATAACCAGCCGGGTTAAAAACCAAACGACAGCAGCCTGGTAACACCAGGGTGGGAAGAGCCATTGGTTTAGGCCCTCCCCAGCCTAAATCTTACCAGCCTGCTGCCGCCCGGTCCAGGAGCGCCAATATTGACGCTCCAGGACCACTGGCACCTGGCTCTTCCCAGTACCCCTGGTGGCATTGGGTACTGGGGTAATAATGGGGGGTTAGTGTTAGCCATTTTATACCGGCTAACACTAGGCCCCAACTTAGTAATGGATTCCGTCTATTGGACGGCTTCCACTACTAAGTCTATAAAGTAAAGAAATAAAGACAAGACACAAGTTTAAAATTTTTTTTATTCAAATAAAAACACCCCCACACCCCTCATTGACCATTTTATTAAAAAAATTAAAACAACAACCGCTGGTCATCGACGTAGTCCATGGAATCCGACGTAATCCCCAGGATACCGATATCTGAAAAACAAAAAGGGAGAAACACACAAAAAAAACACAAACAGGAGCACAACACCCATCATTGTGAGCGGTGTTGTGCTCCTTACAGTATGCAGCATCTTTACAGATCGCTGCTTACAGTCTGACCCCCAAGGGGTTAAGGGAGGATGTATTGCCAGACTGATGTCAGACTGCACCCATCCCAGCAAGGAAGGGGTTAAGTGACCCCCCTTCCTTGCTGGGAGGGGTGCAGTGCCGGGGAGGGGGTGGGGAGAGCTCTATACTCACCATCCGATGTCCCGATGTTGTCTCTTCGCTGTCCGCAGCACCATGAAGTCACTGTACTGCGGACCGGCTCATTATACGTGCGCTCAGCCGAACAGCCAATCAGCTGAGCGCACATATAATTCTAAATGTTTCTTCTAATAATGCTATTGTCATAACATAATTAGAAGAAACAATTGATGTTTTAATTAAAGTAAAGTGATGATTAGTACAGAATGCTCTATTGCCGGGAATATGAATTAACGGCTTATGGAGCTTCCTGTACTAATTAATATTTAATTAATAAAACACATTTTCGTTGAAATAAATACAGTTTCTTTGTTCAATAATTTAATTCTAATGAATCCATCATTGTGCAATTAAATATACTGTCAAAAAATTATTATATATATAAATATACATTTATTTATATATATATTTATTTTAACAGTATATTTAATTGCAAAATGATGGAATCATTTACATTTAATTACTGAACAATAAAAGGGACTTTATTAGAAAGAAAATGTGTTTTATTAATTCAATATATTAACCATGAGAGACATCGGCTATAGTGCAGAGGATCGCAAACCCCGGTAATAGCAATTCATGTAAACTGTGTTCCCTGCTTTCCCAGATGCATCCAGAGGTGTTTGCATCACTTTCTTAACATTTTATTTGTTATTTTTAGTTGAACCAGATTTCCAAGTAAATGACCGTATGTTTTGAGCCGCATGTCTATTTTTTCCCACGGCCGGAGTTTCACCTGCACATTTACAGCCGCATAAAAAATACAGCCGCACAGTTACATCGTGTGAACCCAGCCCAAAACTGCAACCAAAGTACTGGACTTAATGCTGCGTTTACACGAAACGATAATTGGCCCGATCGTACGATTAACGATGTTGGAGCAACGATTTTTTTTTTCATAACGGTCAGCGTTTAGACGGTACGATATATCGTACGGAAATTCGTTTTGCGATTGCTTAAGCCTATCTCACACATTGGTTAAATCGGTGAACGACAGTTCACACGGAACAATCTGCGAAATTTTTTTGAACGATGATTTTAGAACATGTTGTAAGATCAAAATGAACGATTTCTCGTTCGTCGTTGGATCGTTCGCTGCGTTTACATGTACGATTATCGTTAAAATTCTATCGTTATCGTGCGAATTCCCACTATAATCGTTCCGTGTAAACACAGCATTAGAAAGACAAATTTGAGAAAATGGGGGAGTATTTAAAAAATTAATTAAAAGGGTGGGATAAAACATTAGAAGTGAGCGCTCATTGTCTACTCTCTGGTTGGTAGACGATGAGGACCAATTCCTAGAACTGTTAAGCTTGAGATTCTTAATTAATAATATTTAGAGTTCATTCTAGATTAAATCATTGGGCACGTTCTGTTCAACATACTTACCTGGATGAGACATGACCTTCAGATAGGTTTATTCATTTGAATAAATGATAGCTGATGATCAATATATATCTTGTCCTTAAAGGGGTAGTGCGGCGGTAAACCATTATTCACAGAATAACACACATTACAAAGTTATACAACTTTGTAATGTATGTTATGTCTGTGAATGGCCCCCTTCACGTGTCCCACCACCCCCACCCGTGTACCCGGAAGTGTGGTGCGCTATACATACCTGTCACGTGCTGACTCGTCTCCGATCTTCAGTCTGCGATGTCGTCTTCGGACGGCCCGGCTGAATCCCTCCGAGCGTCCTGAGTGCCGGCCGCCCTCTTCAGCGTCATCAGATGCTCAGCCGCGATTGGCTGAGCACAGTTCGGCACAGTTTGGCCCACAGACGTGTTCAGTTTGGGTGACGATTATGGGTGACAGCCATTGATAAGTTTTATTGCTCTAATTATTGTATTAATGATATATTATTATTATATATAATAATAAGTATATTATAACTATATATTATTATATTTATATGGATTGCACTGTGTGCTGTGTATTACTGTGTAGCAACATGTTATCAGATTTCTGGCAAGAAAAACACCTGCAATGACGCCTGGTAACCACATGGCAAACCCTAGATAGCCAGTTTAAACAAAATTGCAGATCTCACATAATTAATCAGATTATTATTATGCCTATATAAAAAAACTGGAACAAAATGTGGAACACAGCTTCAGTGCAAACTGGGTCAGTAGCTGAAAGGACACAGAGATAGAAAAGCCTGATCCTGTGAATGCTTTTCTATTTGTTAGCTACAGGTAAAGAGACCTGTTGTTCTCTGTAATTTGCGCTAAGTTAGGGCCCTTTTACACGGGCGAATTGTCGCAATGAGCATTCCTAGTATACGCTCTGGCCAGGATCCCATGCGGAACCGCAAACATGTCAGTTTTCTGCGGATGCAATTCAGTGAAAGCTCTGTCGGTGCACACAAAGAGCGGCTCCGGCCGCATGCTTCATTGTGTGCTGCGGAGTGTTCTGATGCTGGCGCGCGCCAATGCGCCCGCATCAGAACACTGCGGCCAGAAAGGTCATCTGGGCGGTACTGTAGTACCAGCCGGGATGATCTTGCCAGAGACGGCCGGTCCAATACGTTGTGTGAACATAGACTAAATGAAGCAAAGCGCTTTGTTAGCTCGGCAGTCGGCTTATCAGCCTGCTGCCTTTGATCTCCGTGCAGCTCCGCTCCAGGTGCCTGGAAAAGCTGTATCCAGTCCTGGGAAACTGGGAGAAGTTTCCCAGGACTGGATACAGCTTTTCCAGGCACCCAAAGTGGAGCAGCATGGAGCGGCACAGAGGCAGCAGGCTGATAAGCCGACTGACGAGCTGATAAAGCGCTTTTCTTCATTTATACTGTAAATTCGCTCATCTCTAGTTCCAGCATTCAGCCGACCAGCAGGCGTTTTGGATCTTTTGTGCAGTGATAAAATTTATCATAACGGTTCTGTGTAAACAGAAGATGTGCAGCCGATAACAATGAATGTTAATGGCCGCACAGAAGATACAGCATTCATTCATGCAACCCAGCTGCTCATTTCTGCTCAATTGCAGCAAGGCATTGTATTTCATTTTATTTAATATGTTAGAAGAATCTAACCTGCTTATATGTCCCTATGGAGCATGGTTCACTGAGCATGAAGGTACATTTCTTGCCTACATCCTCGGTGCCATTTATGTAATATTAGCAGTTTAATTCATATGCTAATTAGCTGTTTTGGTGCATTGTGGGTGAAGCTACTGCCCCAGTGCACCAACCTGCCTTCGACTGGCTCGCTCCTTCAAATCAGCAGACCAGGTCGGCAGAGAGTGGGGAAGATTGGTGCACTGGGGCAGTAGCCCTACCCTAAGTGCCCCAAAACGCCTAATTAGCAAAGGGAATAAACTGCCGATTGCTGGGAAACTGCGCCGAGGATGAAGGTAAGAAACGTACCCGCTGATAGTTTCCCTTTAACATTATTTATTGGTAACGACAGTGCCCATTTAAACCTTTCTAGACAATAGCTTACACATATTTGGTCCTGTCTGGTAAACATAGTGCTGGAAAGCTTTGCGATTGCAGGGATTACACTTTAAATAATAGCTTTTAAATTATGTTGAACAAATTAAAACAATATTCAAATATTTTTCAAACTTCTGAAGGGTTAACACATATTTTGCAGCACATCCTGCTCAGCCCTAGTCCAGCCACTTCCTCATGTCAAGAAAAAACTTTTGTAGTTTGCTCCATCTATTAGTAACACATATGTTACTGCTTCTTTCATGATGTATCACATGTAATGTTATTTTATATTCTTTTTGTTGTACACCTGTTTACCCTATGGTGCTGAAGCAGGTGGGACAGTTTTTTGGTGCTGCCACCAGGCCCAGCGTGCTTAAGGTTAGCTCACTTCTAATTCATCTCACATTCATCCTACTTCCCACACCCTCCCTGTCTTGAGTGAGTTTCCAGCCCTATATGTCAATTAGTCAAAGAAGAGAGAGGTGGGGGAGGAGGTGTGCATGTTGTGGCTCAGCATCACTTCTGTGGCACTTCAGTTTCCAAGAAAAAAATGCAATTCTTTAGCTCTGAAAATGGCCACCAGCAAAGACAAAGGCATCATTTGTTTTATCCCATCTCCCATCATCTATCTGCCTTTGACTGCAGCTCTGTACCTGCTACGGACCTGACAGAGTCCCTTAAATTCCTCCCCCCCCCCTCCTTAGAGAACACGGGAATGCTTGGCTGTGCTGAATGTTCCTGTGCTGCATGGGGAGTGAAGGTAATTGCATCATTGATAAAATGGTAGGGCTGAGGAGACTCAAGACCAGGGATTGAGAGACAGTGAAAGATTAAGGATTGAATACTCATTGACCATTCAACTTCAAGAGACTGGCTGAGTGTTATCATAAAATGACATTATTTAAATAGTATCTTTATTGTAAACATAGTTTTAAAGAATTTTTGGTGATTTTTCTTTTTCCAAGTTTTCCATTTTACAAATTTTTATTGTATTATAAGATAATCCTGAAATCTTGCAATTTTCATTCCCACCACTGGGGCAAAAACTAAACTGAGACTTCCTGTTCTGTCTGTGGTGATAAGAGAAGGCTGTAAAGTGATCTGTGCAGCATTGCAGTGTATTTTAATGTGTGTGTATTAAAGAAGACCTGTCAGCAATAGTGTTGATCTCAAGTGTTCGACTCCATTAAAAACTCCATTAAAATCAATGGAAGACTTGAGCATTTAACCAGGTTCCCCTGCCTGTCACCTCGGCTTCTCTCTCCTTGAAGGGATGTGAACAAAAGTTAGAATGAAAAAATGCAATACGTTCTAAAGTGACTTGTGTCTTTTTCATTCTAATTTTTGTATGTTTAATTTACACATCCCTTTAAGGGATGAAATATACAAAACTTGGAACGAAAAAATTCAATAGGTTACTTGAAGGTGAACCAGACACCCTTGTTGTTTATCCCTTCAAGTACAAAAATTAGAATGAAAGCAGGTGCAGCAGGTGGGAGATATAACTGACGGCCAAACAATCATTCGGCCATCAGTTATTAAAAGTGTATGGCCACCTTTACCCAAGCACAACTATGCAACTCAAGCATACTCGCTTAACATTAGTCAGCAGCTTTTTGTTGACTAAAGTAAAGGCAATGTACAATAGGTCTCCTTACCCTGTATCAGGAGATATGATTCTTATTTTAATGGTGCGTTTACACAGACAGATTTATCTGACAGATCTTTGAAGCCAAAACCAGGAGCAGACTATAAACAGGGATCAGGTCATAAAGGAAAGACTGGGATCTATCCTCTTTTTAAATCCATTTCTGGCTTTGGCTTCCAAAATCTGTCAGATAAATCTTTCTGTGTAAACGCACCCTAAAGCGACTCTGTACCGACAATCTGTCCAACAAAACCACTTGCACCTTTGGAAAGCTGCTTTTAATCCAAGATCTGTCCTGGGGTCCGTTCGGCAGGTGATGCAGTTATTGTCCTAAGAAACAACTTTTAAACTTGCAGCCCCGTGTCCAATGGCCATGGCTTGGAGTATCTGTGCCCTAACTTTGCATCCCCCCCCCCATTTTAGGACAATAACTGCATCACCTGCCGAACGGACCTCAGGACAGATCTTGGATTAAAAACAGCTATCTGATGGTACAAGCAGTTTGGGGGAGTCAGATTGTGGGTACAAAGTCACTTTAATTTTTCGATCCAGTGTTGAGATATAAGCTTGAGTAGTTTTATGCATATTAGGAGTTAAAGCCCACGGGACATTCCTGGGGCTGCACTTTGCTTTTAGAATCAAAGGGGCACACTATTAAATGTGTCCCTGGAGTACACAACAGAAACTACCCAGTTTATGCAAAAATCTGCACAGTTTCTGTAGTGTAAGCACTGCTTGCCTGATGGGCGGGCAGAGGGGTGCGGAGAGTCAGGGAGGAGGCATGGCATCTTCTTGCCCCTGATTTCTCATGGAAAACAGGCATAAACCATGGCTGAAATCTACATGGGCTTCAGAGCTGGTGTAAATGCTGCTGCACAACAGGCACTGGTCCTGCGGGCCTCTTAGTAAATCCAGAAGACTGCCTGGGGACGGCGCTTCAAGACCGGCATACTGGAACATAATAGGCCGGTGTAAAATCTTGATCCCATGAAAGTTACTTCACGACTCCCTTTAGTAATCTGTTTGCAGCAATGCTACCAGTGCTCAGGAGCTAAATCTAGGTAGTTTTCCCATTTATCCATGAAAAGAAGTTTAGTCAGTTAGGGTAGGTTCACAGGACGGATTCCGTAGCTCGTACCTGTTCATGGCTGCGCGCCTTTCCTCCGGCTCCATAGAGGCCATTCTATGGGCAGCCCGATTCCGCTATCCGACAAAAGAATTGACATGTCAATTCTTTCGGCAGAATGCGGAATCCACCCGTGCATAGAATCGTATCTATGGCACAGGTGGAGAAGCGCGCGGCACGAGTACGGAACGGGTGCGAGCTACAAAATCCGTCGGAAATTGTGAACCTACCCTACGGGAGGGGAGATGAATGTGGGTTAGAGCCCAGAAATAATTGGGTCAGAGTAACAGATGAGCTCAAATGGGAAGAAGGTTCTAGTAGTGCGTTGCCAAGGGAATGATTTGAGAAGGTGGTAGATTTGGCAGAGCCTAAAGAGTTCTGAGGGGGTAAAGGATGGTTCAGATGAAATCTGTCAAGGGGCAATCAGGGTAGAGAATCATGTGACTTTCCTGAGGGTAGTCAGGTGGTTTTCTATCCACCAACAGAATTTAGAGAAAAAGAGGCCTGGGGGAACGTGGGGTTGTGGAATAGCTTCACCATCAGGGATAGGTTAAGCTGTAGCTTATATTGGAAGTGTTGGGTTCTCCAAAGAAGTAAGGAATAGTGGGTTGGGGGGGGGGGGGAGATGAGTTTACAGCTCAGAGAGGACCTGTGGTCTACATGATGCCACTAGGGGTGTAGGGTTCTAGCAGCACAGATTTGAGGAACACTTGGCGTGAAGCATTGTGGTGGGTGGAGACAACTGTGAGTTGGGTTATGTGAGCTGCTTGTAGTACCTATAGAGGTGAGGGACAGAGAGGACCCTGTGGAGTTGAGGGTCTATTTTATATGTGTTATTGGGGAGTTGAGAGTCTATTTTATATCTGTTCCTCCATTTTATAGTCTTAAAATGTGTACATGCTGTGTGTAATGCTGTGTAAGCAGCTATGGCGAAAGAGGCCCCCGCTCTGTCTATTTACTATGTTTTATTACTAGGAGAATTTGTTCTTCCACCGCCTTAAAATGGCGGAAGAACTGAATGTGTTGTGAACAAAAAAAATAAAATAAATAAATAACAATTTGTGCAGTGTTTAAACTCATCCGCTTAATTCCCTTCTCTCCCCCCTTTTAACCCCTTAACGACAAAGGGCGTATAGGCACGCCCTATTGCCGGTAAGGGCGTTCAGAGCGGGGCCGCACGGCGACCCCGCTCTGAACCGCGGTGGTCCCGGGTGCCGCTTGTAGCCCGGGACTGTAGGTATTAGCGGGCACGGTCTGATCGCCGTGCCCGCTAATACAGTAATCAGATGCAGCTGTCAAACATGACAGCTGCATCCGATTACCGGATCCAGCGTCTCCCTGGTGTCTAGTGGCGGAGATCGCTCCTCCGGGATGTTATCCCGGAGGAGCGATGTCCGTTTCTGAAGCCGGCCGGGGACCGCTCCTAGATGGCGCCGTCCCTGGCTCGGCACTCATTTACTTCCGGCTGTAGCAGCCGGAAGTAAACGAGTGCCTATCTCATGGATCTCTGCAGCATATCTATGCTGCAGAGATCTCAATGAGAGATCAAAGTGTATATACTAGAAGTCCCCTAGGGGGGCTTCTAGTATATGTGTAAAAAAAAATAATATATAGTGTTGTTGTTAATAAAAAGCCCCCTCCCCTAATAAAAGTCTGAATCACCCCCCTTTTCCCAGGTTATAAATAAAAGTAAACAAATAAATAAATAAATAAACAAACATATTTAGTATCGCCGCACACGTAATGGCCCGAACTATTAATTAATCACATTCCTGATCTCGTACGGTGAACGGCGTAAGCGCCAAAAAATCCCAAAGTGCAAAATTGCGCATTTTTGGTCGCATCAAATCCAGAAAAATTGTAATAAAAAGTGATCAAAAAGTCGTATATGCGCAATCAAGGTACCGATAGAAAGAACACATCATGGCGCAAAAAATTACACCTGACACAGCCCCATAGACCAAAGGATAAAAGCGCTATAAGCATGGGAATGGAGCGGTTTTAAGTGACGTATATTTGTTGACAATGGTTTGAATTTTTTACAGGCCATCCGATACAATATAAGTTATACATGTTATATATTGTTTTAATCGTAACGACTTGAGGAACGTGCATAACAAGTCAATTTTACCCCAGGGCATATGGCGTAAAAACACATTTCCCCCAAATAAACAAAATGCGTTTTTTTTTTTCAATTTCACCACACTTTGAATTTTTTTCTGCTTTTGCAGTGTACTTTATGCATACATTCAGCCTGTCATTGCAAAGTACAATTAGTGACGCAAAAAATAAGGGCTCATGTGGGTTTCTAGGTGGAAAAATGCAAGTGCTATGGCCTTTGATGCACAAGGAGGAAAAAACGAAAACGCAAAAATCGAAATTGGCTCTGTCCTTAAGGGGTTAAACTTGGCCAATAGGGATATAATACCATAGCCAAGTATAACACTATACACCTCTGGGCGTTGTCCAGGATATAGGGGCCATCTTTAACAATCGAATATACAAAATTGTCTTTATTTCCACAACAACCCCAAGTCTTTTATGATAGTACATGATTGGCTTGGCTATTCTGGCTTCTTTCTTGTTCCATATTAACATGAACAGTTTGGATAGAAACTGATGGAGGTCCATGACAATTATAGGTATTGGAAGAGTTCGGAATAAGTACAATTATCAGGTAAGAGATACCATCTGGTAGCATAGATCCCACAATAAGGAGGGGGTGAACCAAAGGGTTAGATTGCTAGCTAACCTGGAATAGAGGAGGCATTATTGCATTTGTAGATTGAGGCAATTGTTGTTGGCATATTTACATCCAGCTATTGATCTCTGAATTTGAAGTCGAATGTGGAAGCAAGATGGTGGCTATCATATTCTCATGCTCCATAATCTATGGCGCTTACAGAGCATATAGCTGTGCAGTGGACTTGTGCAGATGTATTAGTAAAGTCCTGCAACGATTTAAACACTTTAAGCTCTCCTGGCATCATACTGATATATGACACAGGAAGGGCTGCAGGGTCACTGCACAGCTTCATGCTCTGTAAGCTCCATGCGAGTATTGATATGGGGGGCCTCTGATTTGTCCACATTGACTGAGAAGTGCCACCATAATAAAAAAGTCAGGAAGCCAGGGGAGGTGTGGGAAAACAATAAACAAACTATACTTACCTATCCTCGTGCCCCCTTGCTCTCCTAGCTGCCATCTCATGTACCAGGCTAAGCGACTGCCTGCTTAGCCAATCAGCGGCTTGGGCTGGACACCACCCTAATCACTGACTGGCTGAGTGGGCAATCTCCGGGAAGTGACGTTGCAGCTGGCAAAGCTGGGTAATTACATATCCAGCTGAAAACGACTTCCGGCGGCAGTCAGCGGGACCTAGGAGGCACAGGGACAGGTAAGTTTAGGTTATTATTTATTAAATTTTATTATTTTTTGTAAAATACTAAGGAAATCCTCAAAATATGACCTATTGGCAGGCCCGTATCTGCCATGAGGCGAGGTCAGGCCCGCTTCTGCCATGAGGCGGAATGAGCCTTCCGCCTCAGGCGGCAGATTTTGCGGTCCGGCAGGAGGCGGCATTATGTTCCCCCTGCTGTCATTTTTGTTAAGTATCACTTAACAAAAATGACAGCGGCCGCTCACCTGTCCCGTCGCCCGCGCTCTCCACATCCCGTCAGGTCCCGCGATGTCACCCTGCAGCTGTCACGGACCTCCAGGCTGTGGTGAGTGCCCGGGATCGGTGGGGGACGCGCTGGGGTGAGCGGGTCGCGGGGGCCCGCCCCGCGCGACCCGATCACCCCACTCACTCACCACAGCCTGGAGGTCCGTGACAGCTGCAGGGTGACATCACGGGACCTGACGGGATGTGGAGACAGCAGAGATCGCGGGCCGGCTGCGGTGTGGGACAGGTGAGTAGATGGCTGCTGCAGCGGCGGCGGCGGGGGGGGGGTGATGAGGTCCGGGGGGATGCCGGCTATCACTCGGGGCGGCCGCCTGAGGCAAACCCTTGAATCGGCCCTGGGCGAGGTGAAGTGTTTGCCTCAGGCGGCAGATAACACAGCCCTTGAGGGGGGCAGCATCAGCCTCCTGTGTCCTTATCATTACAACTAGTTACGGCTCAGTGCCCAGCCGTGTTTCCTGTCAGTTGCCTCATGAGAAGCGCTGCGGAGACACATGAAGCCTTGTATTCGCAGGTATTCACATCACATAAGACATAGATATAGTGTCTCCTGCTGTTAACCCTTTCAATAATGCAGTTATTATACTCTGCATCACTTACACACTGTAGAAAAGAAAAAGTTAACAGCAGCGGGGACGCTATATTATGTCTTCTCTGCACTGCCGACCTCCGAGCTGACCTCAGCATAGTGCAAGAGCAGGAGAAGAGGCATAAAAGTCATGTTCTGCTCTGCTGTTAACTCTTTCTGTATAGCAGAATGTAAGTGATGCACAGTAATACTCTACATTCTGCAGTACTGAAAGAGTTAACAGAGCAGCCCGTTTTATGGCTCTTCTCCGGCTCCTGAGGTCAGAGGTCAGCAGTTGTAGATTGTAGTTTGTTTTGAAGCTCCCAGGGGGCCCATAGTGGCTCAAACAGTTAAAAAATCTGGTCACCGCACAGAGCACACTGTTATCTATAGTGCTGTCCCATACACACTGCGATGCTGCACTGTGCCTGTCCTGGATCTTCTCTCCCTGACGCTTTGTCAGTTTTCGCCTCAGGCGGCAAAAAAGCTAGAATCGGCCCTGCCTATTGGTGACCATAAGGACTGGAATTGAGAAGCACCTCTCTAGGCCATCCCTCACTCAGGGCCGCTTTAACCAGAGGGCAAAAGGTGCACGTGCATAGGGCCCACTGGTTAAAAGGCCCCCCCGAGCAGGCCGGCCGCACAGGGCTCCGACCACCAGCCTGTCAGGGGGGAGCGCCATAGATGGGTAATCTACTTACCCATCCATGACGCCCCCTGCAGAGCCTCCCCCCCCCCCCCCGCCTCATAACGAGCGCTCATAGCTACCTTCAGCAGCAGCGGTACTGACAGAGAGACATTGGCTCCCTCCCTGTCAGTCACTCTTGTGGCTGCACTTCCTGCGGTCAAAAGAGGCTGTGGTGTCGGCGCTAGGGTAAGGGGAGTGTGGCCTCTTGTGACCGCTGCAGTGCGGTCACAAGAGGAGGAGCACACGGGGTGGGTTATATACTATTGGGGGGGAGCACAGGTGGTCTATATACTATTGGGGGGGGAGCACAGGTGGTCTATATACTATTGAGGGAGCGCACAGGGGGGCTATATACTATTGGGGGCACACAGGGGGTCTATATACTATTGAAGAAGCGCAAAGGGGGTCTATATACTATTGAGGGAGCGCACAGGGGGTCTATATACGATTGGGGGAGAGCACAGGGGGTCTATATACTATTGAGGGAGCACAGTGGGGCTATTTACTATTGGAGGAGCACACAGTTGGGCGCACAGGGGGTCTATATACTATTGAGGGATCGCACAGGGGGTCTATATACTATTGAAGGAGCGCACAGGGGGTCTATATACTATTGAGGGAGCACACAGGGGGTCTATATACTATTGAGTGAGCACACAGGGGGTCTATATACTATTGAGGGAGCACACAGGGGGTCTATATACTATTGAGGGAGCACACAGGGGGTCTATATACTATTAAGGGAGCGCGAAGGGGGGTCTATATTTCTGGCTTTGGCTTCCAAAATCTGTCAGATAAATCTTTCTGTGTAAACGCACCCTAAAGCGACTCTGTACCGACAATCTGTCCAACAAAACCACTTGCACCTTTGGAAAGCTGCTTTTAATCCAAGATCTGTCCTGGGGTCCGTTCGGCAGGTGATGCAGTTATTGTCCTAAGAAACAACTTTTAAACTTGCAGCCCCGTGTCCAATGGCCATGGCTTGGAGTATCTGTGCCCTAACTTTGCATCCCCCCCCCCCATTTTAGGACAATAACTGCATCACCTGCCGAACGGACCTCAGGACAGATCTTGGATTAAAAACAGCTATCTGATGGTACAAGCAGTTTGGGGGAGTCAGATTGTGGGTACAAAGTCACTTTAATTTTTCGATCCAGTGTTGAGATATAAGCTTGAGTAGTTTTATGCATATTAGGAGTTAAAGCCCACGGGACATTCCTGGGGCTGCACTTTGCTTTTAGAATCAAAGGGGCACACTATTAAATGTGTCCCTGGAGTACACAACAGAAACTACCCAGTTTATGCAAAAATCTGCACAGTTTCTGTAGTGTAAGCACTGCTTGCCTGATGGGCGGGCAGAGGGGTGCGGAGAGTCAGGGAGGAGGCATGGCATCTTCTTGCCCCTGATTTCTCATGGAAAACAGGCATAAACCATGGCTGAAATCTACATGGGCTTCAGAGCTGGTGTAAATGCTGCTGCACAACAGGCACTGGTCCTGCGGGCCTCTTAGTAAATCCAGCAGACTGCCTGGGGACGGCGCTTCAAGACCGGCATACTGGAACATAATAGGCCGGTGTAAAATCTTGATCCCATGAAAGTTACTTCACGACTCCCTTTAGTAATCTGTTTGCAGCAATGCTACCAGTGCTCAGGAGCTAAATCTAGGTAGTTTTCCCATTTATCCATGAAAAGAAGTTTAGTCAGTTAGGGTAGGTTCACAGGACGGATTCCGTAGCTCGTACCTGTTCATGGCTGCGCGCCTTTCCTCCGGCTCCATAGAGGCCATTCTATGGGCAGCCCGATTCCGCTATCCGACAAAAGAATTGACATGTCAATTCTTTCGGCAGAATGCGGAATCCACCCGTGCATAGAATCGTATCTATGGCACAGGTGGAGAAGCGCGCGGCACGAGTACGGAACGGGTGCGAGCTACAAAATCCGTCGGAAATTGTGAACCTACCCTACGGGAGGGGAGATGAATGTGGGTTAGAGCCCAGAAATAATTGGGTCAGAGTAACAGATGAGCTCAAATGGGAAGAAGGTTCTAGTAGTGCGTTGCCAAGGGAATGATTTGAGAAGGTGGTAGATTTGGCAGAGCCTAAAGAGTTCTGAGGGGGTAAAGGATGGTTCAGATGAAATCTGTCAAGGGGCAATCAGGGTAGAGAATCATGTGACTTTCCTGAGGGTAGTCAGGTGGTTTTCTATCCACCAACAGAATTTAGAGAAAAAGAGGCCTGGGGGAACGTGGGGTTGTGGAATAGCTTCACCATCAGGGATAGGTTAAGCTGTAGCTTATATTGGAAGTGTTGGGTTCTCCAAAGAAGTAAGGAATAGTGGGTTGGGGGGGGGGGGGGAGATGAGTTTACAGCTCAGAGAGGACCTGTGGTCTACATGATGCCACTAGGGGTGTAGGGTTCTAGCAGCACAGATTTGAGGAACACTTGGCGTGAAGCATTGTGGTGGGTGGAGACAACTGTGAGTTGGGTTATGTGAGCTGCTTGTAGTACCTATAGAGGTGAGGGACAGAGAGGACCCTGTGGAGTTGAGGGTCTATTTTATATGTGTTATTGGGGAGTTGAGAGTCTATTTTATATCTGTTCCTCCATTTTATAGTCTTAAAATGTGTACATGCTGTGTGTAATGCTGTGTAAGCAGCTATGGCGAAAGAGGCCCCCGCTCTGTCTATTTACTATGTTTTATTACTAGGAGAATTTGTTCTTCCACCGCCTTAAAATGGCGGAAGAACTGAATGTGTTGTGAACAAAAAAAATAAAATAAATAAATAACAATGTGTGCAGTGTTTAAACTCATCCGCTTAATTCCCTTCTCTCCCCCCTTTTAACCCCTTAACGACAAAGGGCGTATAGGCACGCCCTATTGCCGGTAAGGGCGTTCAGAGCGGGGCCGCACGGCGACCCCGCTCTGAACCGCGGTGGTCCCGGGTGCCGCTTGTAGCCCGGGACTGTAGGTATTAGCGGGCACGGTCTGATCGCCGTGCCCGCTAATACAGTAATCAGATGCAGCTGTCAAACATGACAGCTGCATCCGATTACCGGATCCAGCGTCTCCCTGGTGTCTAGTGGCGGAGATCGCTCCTCCGGGATGTTATCCCGGAGGAGCGATGTCCGTTTCTGAAGCCGGCCGGGGACCGCTCCTAGATGGCGCCGTCCCTGGCTCGGCACTCATTTACTTCCGGCTGTAGCAGCCGGAAGTAAACGAGTGCCTATCTCATGGATCTCTGCAGCATATCTATGCTGCAGAGATCTCAATGAGAGATCAAAGTGTATATACTAGAAGTCCCCTAGGGGGGCTTCTAGTATATGTGTAAAAAAAAATAATATATAGTGTTGTTGTTAATAAAAAGCCCCCTCCCCTAATAAAAGTCTGAATCACCCCCCTTTTCCCAGGTTATAAATAAAAGTAAACAAATAAATAAATAAACAAACATATTTAGTATCGCCGCACACGTAATGGCCCGAACTATAATTAATCACATTCCTGATCTCGTACGGTGAACGGCGTAAGCGCCAAAAAATCCCAAAGTGCAAAATTGCGCATTTTTGGTCGCATCAAATCCAGAAAAATTGTAATAAAAAGTGATCAAAAAGTCGTATATGCGCAATCAAGGTACCGATAGAAAGAACACATCATGGCGCAAAAAATTACACCTGACACAGCCCCATAGACCAAAGGATAAAAGCGCTATAAGCATGGGAATGGAGCGGTTTTAAGTGACGTATATTTGTTGACAATGGTTTGAATTTTTTACAGGCCATCCGATACAATATAAGTTATACATGTTATATATTGTTTTAATCGTAACGACTTGAGGAACGTGCATAACAAGTCAATTTTACCCCAGGGCATATGGCGTAAAAACACATTTCCCCCAAATAAACAAAATGCGTTTTTTTTTTCAATTTCACCACACTTTGAATTTTTTTCTGCTTTTGCAGTGTACTTTATGCATACATTCAGCCTGTCATTGCAAAGTACAATTAGTGACGCAAAAAATAAGGGCTCATGTGGGTTTCTAGGTGGAAAAATGCAAGTGCTATGGCCTTTGATGCACAAGGAGGAAAAAACGAAAACGCAAAAATCGAAATTGGCTCTGTCCTTAAGGGGTTAAACTTGGCCAATAGGGATATAATACCATAGCCAAGTATAACACTATACACCTCTGGGCGTTGTCCAGGATATAGGGGCCATCTTTAACAATCGAATATACAAAATTGTCTTTATTTCCACAACAACCCCAAGTCTTTTATGATAGTACATGATTGGCTTGGCTATTCTGGCTTCTTTCTTGTTCCATATTAACATGAACAGTTTGGATAGAAACTGATGGAGGTCCATGACAATTATAGGTATTGGAAGAGTTCGGAATAAGTACAATTATCAGGTAAGAGATACCATCTGGTAGCATAGATCCCACAATAAGGAGGGGGTGAACCAAAGGGTTAGATTGCTAGCTAACCTGGAATAGAGGAGGCATTATTGCATTTGTAGATTGAGGCAATTGTTGTTGGCATATTTACATCCAGCTATTGATCTCTGAATTTGAAGTCGAATGTGGAAGCAAGATGGTGGCTATCATATTCTCATGCTCCATAATCTATGGCGCTTACAGAGCATATAGCTGTGCAGTGGACTTGTGCAGATGTATTAGTAAAGTCCTGCAACGATTTAAACACTTTAAGCTCTCCTGGCATCATACTGATATATGACACAGGAAGGGCTGCAGGGTCACTGCACAGCTTCATGCTCTGTAAGCTCCATGCGAGTATTGATATGGGGGGCCTCTGATTTGTCCACATTGACTGAGAAGTGCCACCATAATAAAAAAGTCAGGAAGCCAGGGGAGGTGTGGGAAAACAATAAACAAACTATACTTACCTATCCTCGTGCCCCCTTGCTCTCCTAGCTGCCATCTCATGTACCAGGCTAAGCGACTGCCTGCTTAGCCAATCAGCGGCTTGGGCTGGACACCACCCTAATCACTGACTGGCTGAGTGGGCAATCTCCGGGAAGTGACGTTGCAGCTGGCAAAGCTGGGTAATTACATATCCAGTTACCAGCTGAAAACGACTTCCGGCGGCAGTCAGCGGGACCTAGGAGGCACAGGGACAGGTAAGTTTAGGTTATTATTTATTAAATTTTATTATTTTTTGTAAAATACTAAGGAAATCCTCAAAATATGACCTATTGGCAGGCCCGTATCTGCCATGAGGCGAGGTCAGGCCCGCTTCTGCCATGAGGCGGAATGAGCCTTCCGCCTCAGGCGGCAGATTTTGCGGTCCGGCAGGAGGCGGCATTATGTTCCCCCTGCTGTCATTTTTGTTAAGTATCACTTAACAAAAATGACAGCGGCCGCTCACCTGTCCCGTCGCCCGCGCTCTCCACATCCCGTCAGGTCCCGCGATGTCACCCTGCAGCTGTCACGGACCTCCAGGCTGTGGTGAGTGCCCGGGATCGGTGGGGGACGCGCTGGGGTGATCGGGTCGCGCGGGACCGCCCCGCGCGACCCGATCACCCCACTCACTCACCACAGCCTGGAGGTCCGTGACAGCTGCAGGGTGACATCACGGGACCTGACGGGATGTGGAGACAGCAGAGATCGCGGGCCGGCTGCGGTGTGGGACAGGTGAGTAGATGGCTGCTGCAGCGGCGGCGGCGGGGGGGGGGGTGATGAGGTCCGGGGGGATGCCGGCTATCACTCGGGGCGGCCGCCTGAGGCAAACCCTTGAATCGGCCCTGGGCGAGGTGAAGTGTTTGCCTCAGGCGGCAGATAACACAGCCCTTGAGGGGGGCAGCATCAGCCTCCTGTGTCCTTATCATTACAACTAGTTACGGCTCAGTGCCCAGCCGTGTTTCCTGTCAGTTGCCTCATGAGAAGCGCTGCGGAGACACATGAAGCCTTGTATTCGCAGGTATTCACATCACATAAGACATAGATATAGTGTCTCCTGCTGTTAACCCTTTCAATAATGCAGTTATTATACTCTGCATCACTTACACACTGTAGAAAAGAAAAAGTTAACAGCAGCGGGGACGCTATATTATGTCTTCTCTGCACTGCCGACCTCCGAGCTGACCTCAGCATAGTGCAAGAGCAGGAGAAGAGGCATAAAAGTCATGTTCTGCTCTGCTGTTAACTCTTTCTGTATAGCAGAATGTAAGTGATGCACAGTAATACTCTACATTCTGCAGTACTGAAAGAGTTAACAGAGCAGCCCGTTTTATGGCTCTTCTCCGGCTCCTGAGGTCAGAGGTCAGCAGTTGTAGATTGTAGTTTGTTTTGAAGCTCCCAGGGGGCCCATAGTGGCTCAAACAGTTAAAAAATCTGGTCACCGCACAGAGCACACTGTTATCTATAGTGCTGTCCCATACACACTGCGATGCTGCACTGTGCCTGTCCTGGATCTTCTCTCCCTGACGCTTTGTCAGTTTTCGCCTCAGGCGGCAAAAAAGCTAGAATCGGCCCTGCCTATTGGTGACCATAAGGACTGGAATTGAGAAGCACCTCTCTAGGCCATCCCTCACTCAGGGCCGCTTTAACCAGAGGGCAAAAGGTGCACGTGCATAGGGCCCACTGGTTAAAAGGCCCCCCCGAGCAGGCCGGCCGCACAGGGCTCCGACCACCAGCCTGTCAGGGGGGAGCGCCATAGATGGGCAATCTACTTACCCATCCATGACGCCCCCTGCAGAGCCTCCCCCCCCCCCCCCGCCTCATAACGAGCGCTCATAGCTACCTTCAGCAGCAGCGGTACTGACAGAGAGACATTGGCTCCCTCCCTGTCAGTCACTCTTGTGGCTGCACTTCCTGCGGTCAAAAGAGGCTGTGGTGTCGGCGCTAGGGTAAGGGGAGTGTGGCCTCTTGTGACCGCTGCAGTGCGGTCACAAGAGGAGGAGCACACGGGGTGGGTTATATACTATTGGGGGGGAGCACAGGTGGTCTATATACTATTGGGGGGGAGCACAGGTGGTCTATATACTATTGAGGGAGCGCACAGGGGGGCTATATACTATTGGGGGCACACAGGGGGTCTATATACTATTGAAGAAGCGCAAAGGGGGTCTATATACTATTGAGGGAGCGCACAGGGGGTCTATATACTATTGGGGGAGAGCACAGGGGGTCTATATACTATTGAGGGAGCACAGTGGGGCTATTTACTATTGGAGGAGCACACAGTTGGGCGCACAGGGGGTCTATATACTATTGAGGGATCGCACAGGGGGTCTATATACTATTGAAGGAGCGCACAGGGGGTCTATATACTATTGAGGGAGCACACAGGGGGTCTATATACTATTGAGTGAGCACACAGGGGGTCTATATACTATTGAGGGAGCACACAGGGGGTCTATATACTATTGAGGGAGCACACAGGGGGTCTATATACTATTAAGGGAGCGCGAAGGGGGGTCTATATACTATGGAGGGAGCGCACAGGAGTTGTAGTTTTGCAGCAGGTTGGAGTAGAGCAATGTATAGTATAGTAATGGAATATACAGGAATATAATAGATTATGCTGGTATAGGGGAGTGCAGAGTGTCCAGTGCGGTGCTGGAGGACGGGTGACATGGCCGGTGGGCGGGGAGGTGGCGGGGGAGCCCCGGCCCACGAGTGGGTGTAGTTTGGGGCAGGAAGTGATGCTGATGTGTGGGGACTGAATGGTGAGAGCATGTGAAGGTGCTGCGGATGAGGAGACCCTCGCCATGACTGACCAGCGCTGCTGACGGTACAAGAGCCGGGTAAGGCTTCCTGAGGGGGGCGCTCTCGCTGCCGGCCGCCTTACCGTAGGGACTGTGACCACGTGGTACTAGGTGCGGGGCTGAGGGGACACGCTGGGAGTTGTAGTGCCACCCAGGGTGCAGGTACAGGTGCCCCTCACCGTCCTATGAGGGACCAGTCAGGTTCTCAGAGACGCGAGTTGTAATGGGACAGATGGGACGCCGCACACTCTGACGGAGATTTTGTCAAACTTTGACCTAATAAGAAAGGAAAAAAAGTTATGGCAGGAAGAGGAGGGGAGAGTAACATGGAGGTGGCCGAGCTGCAGAGAGAAGAGGAGGGGAGAGTAACATGGAGGTGGCCGAGCTGCAGAGAGAAGAGGAGGGGAGAGTAACATGGAGGTGGCCGAGCTGCAGAGAGAAGAGGAGGGGAGAGTAACATGGAGGTGGCCGAGCTGCAGAGAGAAGAGGAGGGGAGAGTAACATGGAGGTGGCCGAGCTGCAGAGAGAAGAGGAGGGGAGAGTAACATGGAGGTGGCCGAGCTGCAGAGAGAAGAGGAGGGGAGGGGGCCCTGTGCTGGCCGGCCGCGATAAGAGCCCATGTGCCGGGCACAAAAGAGCCGCACCACGTGGGGACAGGAGCAAGGCACGCCGAGCGGCTCATCAGCTGGGACTGCAGGCTGCTGCTCTCTGGTGTCAGCCGCTTATAGGCTGCTGCTGCTCTCTGGTGTCAGCCGCATATAGGCTGCTGCTGCTCTCTGGTGTCAGCCGCATATAGACTGACTGCTGGTGAGTGCAGGGTTCTGTCATCAGCTGTGAGTGCAGTTTGCTGCTCTCTGTTACTATAGGCTGTTACTTATAGGCTGACTGCAGCTCAATCATCAGCTGGTAAGTGCAGGCTGCTATTCTCTGGTATCAGCCACTTACAGGCTGACCGCAGTTCGCTACTTTATTTGTACTGTGGAAATATTCTTGTCCAGTTGAAAGAATAGATCATGTGATTGTCACTTGCAGGCAGGGTTGTAGGGCACCTGGTCACATGATCCTTTTTGTCCAAATTAAATGTCTTTTACTTTTAGCAGCATCTGTTCAATGTTTATATTTTTATCCCTTTCAGCAGTATAAATCTTCTACATTAGTGACTGTACCACCAGGCCCAGGCTGAAGCACTGGAGGCGGGCCGACCCACCCTTAGGGCCCTATTCCACAGTAACAATAATCCGCCGGATCGGCCCGATTCGGCCGATCGTTCATTTAGGGCCAGACCTAAAATCATCGTTCCCCCACCGCACATCCCTACGGTTGAATAGCGGTGCGTGGCGGGCGACCGACGATTTGACAAGCAGCAGCACCATACATTACCTGTCCAGGCTTCTCCGCGCTGTGTTCATCCTCGGGTCCCGCACGCTCTATCTTCAGGATGGCCGGTCAGCTGACAGGCCACACTCAGCCAATCACAGGCCGGGACCTCCGCGGCCTGTGATTGGCTGAGTGTGGCCTGTCAGCTGACCGGCCATTCTGAAGATAGAGCGCGCGGGACCCGGGGATGAAGACAGCGCAGAGAAGAAGCCTAGACAGGTAATGTATGAGGCTGCAAGAACATCGGTAACGATGTCCTTGCAGCGCTCGCTCAACAATCATAGGCCCAGTAAACGAGCGTCGATCTAGCAGATCGCCGCTCGTTTACATTGTTGATCGGGCCCTCCTCGGCCCGTGGAATAGGACCCTTAGTGGAAGGAAACCCTAGCCCCTCTATGATAGGGTTCCATTGATTCTAATGGAGTCATGTCATGGAGGGGCTGGAGTTTCTTCCCACTAAGGGTGGGTCGGCCACCTCCAGTGCTTCAGCCTGGAGGATGTGTCAGTACAGTAGCGCAATCATTCAAACTGTTTTGAAGCTCCCGGCATCATAATGATACATGATGCGCAGGGCCGTGATTCCCGTCCTTAGCTTATCCTCCGTGTATGGGCCGTTATCAGGGAACATGTGAATGCGCTGTAACTTTAAAATAGTCATTGTGTACTTACTAGACTAGAGTGCTAGGTCAGCACTCGGGTCCAGCCTGGGTCTACCCATCTAAAAGAACCCTAGGACATCCATGAGGGACGGTGCTATGTTCTGGAGCAGCGGTCTTTGATGTATGTGCTTGAGGGGGGTACCTATCTACCAATTCCCCAGATACCCTTTTAGGATACGTCAAAACATGGTATAAATATATGGGGTAAATCCTCTGACTTTCCTGCAGTATTTCAGCTTCTTACATAGAGATGACTGAACTCAGTATATTTTATGGACCACAATGTTTTTTACATGGTCTTACCCACTTTGCTGGTATGTAAATGATTCAGTTAATCTGCACCATTTCTACCACATTTCTGAACATACCCTTAGGACCAGTTCATATGGAGTAAATATCGTCGGAACCCCACCTGCCTCAGTGTGACACTGGTTCTCTATGGGAGGGCACGTGCGCCTCTGCTCTCTGCGGCTGTCCGCTCAAAGAAATGACATGTCATGCGGAGAGTGATGAAAGCAGAGGTGCGTGAGCCCTTCCATAGAGAAGCAGTGTCGCACTGAGGCAGGCGGGGTTCAGCCGATTTTTACTCCATATGAACTGGCCCTGTAGGTTGCCTTCACATTTACAGTATCGCAGTGGATTTTACACTGCGAGTTCCGCAGCTAAATCCAGTGCGATACTCTGTAGTGTCATTGCCTATGGCTCTTCAATTGAAAATCCGCTGCGAGAATGTAGCCCCTGCTCATTTAACCCATCAGCCCCTGGGCTAATACATACGTGTGAAGGCACCCTAAGATCAGTTTTGTCCAGTAGAAGATATTTATACTCATTTATGGGTGCACACATAGCGGCCTGACTGACATGTATGACTTCATATTCTGGTATGTAGGTTCCTGTGGGGCTTTATAGGTTTTCTTCTTCCGAGTGTTTCTTCTGTCTTAGATACGAGCACAGAGATGGGTTTTATATAGTTTATAGAGGGCATTTTTTCTGTTCTAATTTTACTTCCCTTCTTTTATTTCAGTCTAAACAGCATCATTGTGCTTGGGATAACATTTATGCAACAAGTTCTCCTAAGAGGACAGTTCTGTAACAAATCAGCTATGTGGAACTATAACCTAATGGTGTCTCCTGGTATAAAATAGGAAGCACTTAATATTTCGGAGGTGAACATCTGTCTAGTCTCTGGACTCTCCTATAGATATCAGTAAACATATTTTGCCGCCATTGTGAATATGTGGTGATCACTCACTCTCAATTCACTGGTAAAATCTGTCTTGAGAGAGGTGGTGATGAAGAAAGATTCACTGAGAGACCAGGTTACAGGTGAAGAGGAGGGAGAGCAGCTGCACCAAGACAAGCAGAGACAGAGTTTGCCCCAAATATTAGTAGCATGCCACTTATTTCTGTGGATTTTGCACAGAAAAGCCAAGGATTAGCCCCATTTTATAAGTGTGACAAACCCTTGTATTCAACCTGCACATTTGTTATGTGTGAACAAGAGGAACAGGATGTGTGAGCGGCAGTACTGCTGTATAATCTCCTCCTTGTCTGTGTGAGAAACAGAGAAGCAGGATCCCCTCTTCTCTATATTAAAGTGACTCTACCTACAATCTGTCCCCCCTCCAAACCGCTTGTACCTTCGCATAGCTGCTTTTAATCCAAGATCTGTCCTGGGGTCATTTCGACAGGTGATGCAGTTTTTTAATAAAAAAAAAAACACCTTTTAAACTTGCAGCACTGTGTCATATTTGCATGGCCTAGAGTGTGTATGCCCTAGGCTTGCACCGCCTCCCGTTCCCACCCCCTCCCCGCCCTCTTCATCATTAGGAATGCCCCTAGAACAATTTCTCCTATTCATCACCTGTGTGAACACTGCACATGAGCTGGATCATTAAGGCACCTGTGCAGTATTCTGGTGATGAATAGGAAAAATCCTGCCTGGGGGTATTCCTAGTGATGAGGAGGGACGAAGAGGCGGTGCAATCCTAGGGCATACACACTCTAGGCCACGCCAATTTGACACAGGGCTGCAAGTTTAAAAGTTGTTTTTTTAGGACTGCATCTCCTGCCGAAAGGACCCAGGACAGATCTTTGATTAATAGCAGCTATCTGGCGGTACAAGAGGTTGGGGGGGGGGGGTCAGATTGTGGGTGCACAAATTCTGTATGGGAGACATCATAGCCTCTCAGAGAAAACTGCTGATAAATGCATGTGTAAGTCACATATTCCTTATGTACACATATACTCTGAAAACCACCCTTAGACTACAGTTCCATTTTACTGCCTTTTATTCATGTATTCACTAGAGGGTTGTTAAACCCTAAAATATGGTTATTGGAGTGTAATTCAATTGGCAACATAAGTAACTTGTCTGATAAACCATGTGTATGTTATTTTTTTTTCCCCAGGAGGAGAACTAGAGAATAAGTCACATGCTTGGGAATATGGCTAAAGAGATCCGAGGCCAGTATGAACCTGTTGCAGAAATTGGCGTTGGAGCCTATGGAACTGTGTATAAGGCGCGGGATTTACAGAGCGGGAAATTTGTAGCTCTTAAGAATGTGCGGGTGCAGACCAATGAAAATGGGCTGCCTCTTTCTACAGTCAGGGAAGTGGCCCTGCTGAAACGCCTCGAACACTTTGACCATCCAAATATTGTAAAGTGAGTAAACTATATGAAAGAGTTAGCTGTATGAGAAGGCAATGTGTCATCTTCACACCCTCCTGAAAATAGCTGTTTACTTGCAAGGGTGTGCTGAAAAGTAGACTGGATGATTAATGGCAGGTTAAAGGACAATTCCACCCAAACTAATTTATTCTCTATTATTTTCAGTATACAGCGTCTAAACCCCCTAATATGAGCTGTGCTGTAGTTTGCATCTCACATTTCCACCTTACTTAGTTTACAAAATTGAGAATTTTGCACACCATTTTTCTTTTTTTTTTTTTTTTTGTGCCTTGACCGTTTGTCACTTTGTTTCCCATGAACATGGAGATTTTCTGGTCTGGGAGGAGCACCTTGAGCTTTTGCTGAAAAAGCTCAACTTTTTTGCACAAATAAGATGGCCTTATGGGAACTGACTGAATCACTTCTGGGGTGGCATCAAATAATGTCAGACACCTGTTGGAAACCAAAGAGGTAATTCTAGGCAACACTTAAAAGGCCCCACAGTGATTTATGTTCTGCGGAGTTTAGGAGATCAGGAGATGTGAAAATTCAAGGTGTTGTGACACCTCATTGATTTTGTTGGCTGCAGGTTCAGCAGAGTGGTAATGAGCTGAGAGGTTTCCATCAATCCTGCTTACTGTGATAGATGTTGGGATAAATAAAGGGTCTTTGGAGAGAGCTGTTCACCTAGAAATTGCAGAAAGAGGAAACTCCAGGGGGAGATTTATTTAATCTGCCTTAAATTTAGACAGCATAAAACTCGATGAGACTGGCAGAAGCGGTGCCAAATTTATCACAGTGGTGCATGCTGGGTAATATATTTGGATCACAAAGTTAGAGATGTTACACATGTTCTCCTTAGGACAACTCTTGGTTAGCTTACTTTCTGTGGCAAAATAAGGGTGTGTGCCATTAAAGGGGTATTTCCATCAGGATAAGGCTATGCCGATGGAAAAATGAAAGTTACACAGATTGACTGAGTCGACCATGAATAAACTAAAAAAAAAAATAACAAAAAATAGGCATTGAGACCCACAATGTATGCCGGGGAAAGGGGTTAAATAACCACATGAGAAAAAAAACCCATAGCTTACTGACCAGCGTGTACTAGGAAGAAAACAGAAAACTCTGCCTGGTTATTACTGGGAGGAAATGGCCCAGTCTTGAACCGGGTGAAGGGTTTGGTCTGGGTTCCTGTATTATTGAATATTGCTACAGACAGCACTATTCTTGCTATTAAAATACCAGAACACTAGAATGAAATGTAGAGGTGGATTGAGCATGTTCTCCACCCTCCCAGAATCATTTTCTTTGCACAAAAAAGTGCTGTGACAAGTGATCTGAATCTTGCAGAACTTGTTGTTTTTGTCATAGGAAGGTTGATGTTGTATGCAGGGGAGTTCATGAATGACGGTACATGTTGTGAGCTGGCTTTGTGGGTAAAAGGGGCAAATTATAAAAGTTGCAGAAAGTGTTGATTATTTGTTTTAAGGCCAAGATTGATGGTATTTTCTGAAATTGTGTAGTTTGTGATTAGCTCACGTGTTGCTGAGGTGAACGTGTATTGTAAGTGGTCACATGGCTCTGTTGCGAATAAGAAATTAAAAAATTGCAGAGCACCCTGTGCCTTTTGAGATTGAATGGGAATCGAGCAGCTCACTGCCAGAATGACCCAGATATGTGTCTAAAACAATTCAGCAAACCCTCCTGCCTATGGGGCTCCGAAGCAGATGGATGGTCTCACTGCATCTCTGCTGACAAAGTTGCATTGGGAAAAAAAGATGCAAATTTTCAACGCAGTATCGGAATCTGACCTGTACTGATTGCAGAGGGTGCCTTCTCCTATTAGTCAAGATTTCTGCTTCATCATGGATCGGATGGACATTGATGTTTCAGGCGAGAAACCTAAGAGGACAAACACCCTGTAGCTATTGCTGGAAGAACACAAGCTGGTGGTGGCAGTGCTATGGTCTGGGCAATGTCTTCATGGCATTCTCTGGGCTCACTCCATATTGGAGGCATTCTCAGCCGATTTGTGTGTGAATCCATTTAAAAAGATCCACCCAAGATGCACCAAAACATGCAGAATGCTTTCTCTAGGGCAGATGGGATCTTCCAGCAACACAATGCGATGTCATATGGCTAAAAATGTCCAACATTGGTTGGAAAGGCATGATAAGGACTTAGGGCATGATAAGGACTTGACCCCAATTGAGCATCTGTTGGACCACCTTGATCATCACCCCCACGCACCCTCCAGCAGCTGTGTGGTGCACTGCAGTCATTGTGGCTCCACATACCTGTGATTGTAATGGCCCAGAACGGTATTTATTGTCAGGCATCTGGAGATGTATTGTTGCTATTGGCAACCGTAGACAGTCTGTATTAGGGTCTATGTATTTGCTGCTCTTCCTTAGCTCTCTTGTAGTGATATTGTTTTCTGCTATGTATTTATTCAATATGTTGTTGTGTATTAATTGCTAATAATACAAGTGTTGAGCTTGATCAGTGCTCCTCCCCTGCAACCTATCACACTAGTGATTGGCCAGGGGAAAGCTAGCTCCGCCCACCTTTTAACCAGAAGGGCTGTGCGGTCTTGTCAGTGACAGTTGGTAGTCTGGCATTGCCAGAGTCACATCTAACCTCCCTACGTCACCTTAGTAATCCTGTCAGACTCCATCTTCAACCCCCTAATCTGTTTCCAGTCAGCCATAAGGACTAATACGTGTTTTCTAAGTCTGAGCAGGACATCTCTGTATTTATTAGTGCCTGCTGTTGGATTGGTGAAGTGATAGAGGGTCTCCCCTTCACTGTCCACATCTTCCTGGCTTCCAAGTCAGTGTGTCTATGCGTCTTCCTCCTACATGATAGTGAGCGCCGACAGCGTCCAGTCTCTTTACTAACTTCAAGTACCTATTCACACGTACCTTATAAAGGTGGAAAGCTATAAAGTCTCTGGAACAGGTCTGTCTCTTTGAAATCCTATTTATCCACCAAGTCTAAGCTATAGTAACCAAGGTAACCCTCCCCCTGAAGCAAAGGACTCTGATCAAGCCAACAGTTTGCCATCATCAGATGCCCCTGTGTTGGATTGTATATAGTTATCCTTCAAGTAAAATCTTGATATACTTTCACCGCTATTGTGTGAAGACTTTTATTAAAAATGATATGTCCCTGCGTGTATGCTGAAGAAAAGGGCCCAGCACCCTCAGACCCCACCGTGACAGGAAGGTTTCAGAAGGTGAGCCCTAAGGTTGCAATACACCACCCAGCAACACAATACCCTCAGCATATTACCATCAAAGGGACATGATATTTTTTTTGGCGTCACGCATAGGACATTATAATTTTTCTTGGCTTCACGCATAGGACACTATAATTTTTCTAGAAAAATTATAGTGTCCTATGCGTGACGCCAAAAAAAAATTATCATGTGCCATGGTGGTGTTATGGTAATATGCTGAGGGTATTGTGTTGCTGGGTGGTGTATTGCAACCTTAGTGCTCACCTTTTGAAACCTTCCTGTCGCGGTGGGGTCCGAGGGTGCTGGGGCCCTTGTCTTCAGAATACACGCAGGGACATATAATTTTTAATAAAAGTCTTCACACAATAGCGGTGGAAGTATATCAAGATTTTACTTGAAGGATAACTATATACAATCCAATACAGGGGCATCTGATGATGGCAAATAGAGATGAGCAAATTGGGTTCGAGTCGATCCTAACCCGAACGTTCGGTATTTGATTAGCTGGGGCTGCTGAACTTGGATAAAGCTCTAAGGTTGTCTGGAAAACATGAATACAGCCAATGACTATATCCGTTATTTCCACATAGCCTTAGGGCTTTATCCAACTTCAGCAGCCACCACTAATCAAATGCCGAAAGTTCGGGATCGGATCGACTCGAGCATGCTCGAGGTTCGCTCATCTTTAATGGCAAACTGTTAGCTTGATCAGAGTCCTTTGCTTCAGGGGGAGGGTTACCTTGGTTACTATACCTTAGACTTGGTGGATAAATAGGATTTCAAAGAGACAGACCTGTTCCAGAGACTTTATAGCTTTCCACCTTTTATAAGGTACGTGTGAATAGGTGCTTGAAGTTACTGAAGAGACTTGACGCTGTCGACGCTCACTATTATGTAGGAGGAAGACACATGGACACACTGACTTGGAAGCCAGGAAGATGTGGATGGTGAATGGGAGACCCTCTATCACTTCACCAATCCGACAGCAGGCACTAATAAATACAGAGGATGTCCTGCTGAGACTTTGAAGACACGTATTAGTCCTTATGGCTGACTGGAAACAGGTCAGATGGAGTCTGACAGGATTACTGAGGTGACGTAGGGAGGTTAGATGTGACTCTGGCAATGCCAGACTACCAACTGTCACTGACAAGACCGCACAGCCCTTTTGGGTAAAAGGTGGGTGGAGCTAGCTTTCCCCTGGCCAATCACTAGAGTGTGATAGGTTGCAGGGGAGGAGCACTGATCAAGCTCAACACTTGTATTATTACCAATTAATACACAACAACATATTGAATAAATACATAGCAGAAAACAATACCATTACAAGAGAGCTAAGGAAGAGCAGCAAATACATAGGCCATAATAAAGACTGTCTACGGTTGCCAATAGCAACAATACATCTCCAGACGCCTGACAATAAATACTGTTCTGGGCCATTACATGACCACCTAGCAGGACCTTATTGAGTAACTCCCAGCCCATCTAGCTGCTGTCTGTCCAGCACACGATGGTTACACTGGATATTAGTTGCTGGTCATAATAATGTGGCTCGACTATCATTTATGATCATTTTTCTTTTTTACAAGCCATTTTTAGGCCATACTTTAAGAATCTTCAGTATTCTGGCTGTAATTGAAAACAATGACCTTCATACATGACGTGAATTTGTGGTCAGTTTGCTGGTTGAACACTCCTGACTCTGCACAAATCACCAACATAGGGCAGAATTTTACATACTGACTCACTCAGTGAGCGGTCTACAGAACTCGCATAACCGAATAAAAATTTCCAGGCATATTTGCAATGGGCTATGAAGTGGAAAGGCCACAATGGAGCAGAGTTATGCCTGGGTGACCAAAACTATGTATTTTGTGTTATTTCCCACACTCAGTCCTATTTGAGGATGCCAGAATGTCATGTCTCTGCGGTGTGATGAGTACATATAACCAGAATACAGGAGGTAGTCTATGCATTTCTATTTAGACTACCTATGTTCAAAAAAGGCCAAGCTACCACAATTTAAGCAATTGCACAATTACTTTATTGAATCATAAAAACAAAACAAATAAAACCGGAAGAATCAGCACTGAAAACGTGACTTTCAGGGTATCATAATGGATGCTGAATTGCCACACGTGGCGACACGCGTTTCATCATTCACCTTTGTCAAGAGACCACTCCTTGACAAAGGCGAATTCTGAAACGTGGGTCCTGCATGTGGTAATTCCGGGGTCCAATGTGGAACTACTCCTTGGGTAATATATGCACGGCATAGCACTTTATTATCTGTTAGTTATGTTGCACAATGCACTTGGCACTTTATTGCTATAACATATCATTGCCCCATGTGATATGAGTTATGTATGTTTACAGTCATATTATCTTTTATTGAAATATATTATCATATCATAATTTATACCCGGAAAGCCACGTTTTAAATGTATTGTTTTATCAAACGGCATATCAAAAGAACGGCGCTGGCGCTGGGAAACCGGTGCCGCAGTCCTTTTTTTTTTAAATGCAGTTTAGTCCCTGCGCACAACACCAGTCTTATTACCGGGGCTGAAGCACTGGAGGTGGGCTGGCCTGCCCCCAGTAGGGGGAAACCCCCTTCCCTCTATGATGTAGCTCCATTGATTTTAATGGAGCTGCGTTGATGCCTTATGAAGAGGAGGGTGGCCTCCTTGAAATGCGTAGCTGAATCCAAATAAAGAACTTTTTTCACCAATATGGGATCAGGGTCCGGTAACATTGAGGAAACCCAGTGATCCAGACATTAGACTCCTGGTCCAAACGGACTGGGCCAGGAAAGCCACCGTTTTTGTAACTTTTTCTTTATGCTAATCTTGGTGACGGAATTGCTGGCCAAGTTACCGGAAGGTGGCGGGCTGCAATTTCGAGTTTTGAATAGTGTCATGCCTAATTCAGTACGGCCCCATCAGTTGAGTGTGCATACTGTGTACTCATTTTTGTGGCTCCCTCAGAGTTAGTCTTCCAGCACATGCAGTATTGCTTTTTTTCTTTCATATATTTATCAGCCTTTACATGTTACTGTAATAAACAACAGAGGGAACTAAGAATCCTGAAATCTGTGACTTCTCTTTTAAAGTTCTCTTATTCTAGGCATGCCTTTCACCCAGACAGGAGAACTGCATGCCTCTTTTCCGTTGTCCACGGAAACATGTTGTAATGCTGCCTGAGCAAGTGTTGCAGTGTAGCCCTAAGAGTGTTGAACCACCAATGATCCTCAGGTTCTGCTTTACTGATTTAATCTATTGGGGCCTAAAGATGACAGCTGTGAAACACTTCTGCAGCTTCCATGAGTTATGAGGGTATTAGGGAACATTTCCTTATAGGAGTAATACATACCAAGCAGTGATGACACTAGTACGGCACGTAATAGCCAAGACCACTGCACGTCCACACTTTGACTTGGGGATTGGCTTAGTGGGCAATTCCTGTGGGGTTGATGTGTCGGAAGAAGCAGTGGGGACCAAGAGATATCGGATCGGCAGCTGTGGGGGATCAGGCATTGGAGAATTCATTATTTTCTTGTTTTTTTTTATTGCTGTGGGCTAACCTCTTCTTTTTTTTTCTTTTTTTTTTTTATCTGGGGCTGAGCAAGAAGCGCCAAAAACTTTAGGAAACCCCTCAGTATATGTGTCAGGAAATCTGAATAAAAAACAACAAAGGTTACTCCCATCTTGGATTTTTGAGCGGCTTTGTTTGAGAAAAACCTGACGTAAACCCATAAATCTGTCAGAAAAATTTAAAACATGGTAAAAACGTTACAAAAAGTGTTGGATTTCTGGGCCATTGTATTAGTAAGTGTTGGATTTCTAGTAAATCTGGGCCATTGTATTAGTAACCCTTGTTTTTCAAGTGCTATAAAGATGTCTGTGAGCAAAACACTAGGAAAGAATGCCATGCCTAGAGTATACTGCATCATACTGAAAGCAAAAAAAGCACAAATGCCAGCAGGTACACCTGCTTTATTTGCATACAGTCAGAAACTTTTACACAAGCCCCAGTTTGTGCTAACATTTTGTGACTTCTACACTGTTTGAGCCACAATTCAAAATGTAGAGGGGCACAACCTGCCGCACAAGGCAACAACTGGTGCAAGAAGTCCAAAACCACTCTGTGTCACTGTTATGGGCAGTTCCTGTGTCACAGTAGGTGAGTGACTTTTTTTTATGTCACTCTATTTGAGCCTATTTAAATTTTTCTTTTTCAGTGGCTGGACAACCCTTTAATTCCTCCTTCCCCCATTTGTGATGTTTCATATTTCCCCATAAACTTCTTTAATATAAAAACATGTGTAGACACCACTAACTGTACTGCATGATATAAAGATACCAGAAAACATTAGCACTGGCCATTGCTTTTCCCAGTACTGTACCGTACAGTCCTTTTTAAGCTTCGAACACAGTGATTATCACTTCGTCTGTTCAATCATAAAAACAGATCTGTTTGCTCAAATGCCCCTCGTGTAGTAGATTACAGAAATCTTTCTGTTTGTAGTCTCTCTGTGTTGGTTCAATTCCTGCTTTTGTCAAAACGTAGTGACCAAAATAATGTGTGGATCCTGACTCATAAATACACAATAGATGTGATTTTGATGGTACTAGAGTGTATTTATCAGCGTCTCCCGTTTCATGATGGCTACAGGATTACTAGCACCTACGTGATCTGCCTCGCAGTATTACAGATGAAGGTGATCAGGATTGTCTGCACACCCTAGAGTCAGAAAGACCTGAATGATGAAGGTGATATGTTAGCCACTGGCATATAATGATCCATCCTCCATTAACAGAATCCGAGTGTCCAGTATGTTGCTGCTGGATACAGCTTTGTTCTGTTCCCTGGCTTGCTATAAATAATAGCTCCCATAGATATGTGTTGCACCCCAGTCTTACCTCCAGTGCAGCCATTAGGATACAGTCAGTACCATATACAAGCCTTTGCCCCTTTACCCTATTCAGGGAGTTGTTCCTGTGGCAGAGCTTCATTGCATGCGGGGTAGTGCAGTACTCCCCTGTAATTCAAGAATCTTATGGTAATAAATGGCTTCTGTACAGTGTGTAAGTGTGGTCTTTTTGAAGTTCTATACAAAGGATAAGCTTTGCACCCAAGCGTGAAGCAGCCACTATAGATCACATTCATTCTGACTTTCTAAAAGGAAATAAAATCAGGTAGATTTATTTTTGAAACCAGAGGCTGATATATTTCCCTTTGTGTCCTTTTCACATAAGGACTGCTGCACTTTTTTTTTTTTTTTTTTTTTTTTTAAATAATGCCTCTTTGCAATGTTATATGACATTATTTTTCCACTTTCAATGTAATTACACTGTGTAAATGAGGTCAGATGGAAAAGGAAGCGGCTGATCTTATTTCACTGCGTCTTGTATGGTCTCGGTGACATGCTGTTCTTGACGTCTTACTTATGAGACTCCCTACAGTAGTAGTCTACTACCTGTAACCCTTCAGCTGTTTTGCAGCCGCTGGAAGACCACAGGTTGGACTCTACAGTCAGGTTAAAGGGAACCCTGTTCAGACTGCTGCGTCTTTAGAGACTCTTCAAGGGATAATACAAACCATGCAGGCTGGCACCATGCAAAAAATATATAAAGGGGAGTGCAAGTCCTAACAATCTGAACCACATATAGACAAGAAAAAGAGTTTGAAAAAGAATGGACTGCACCTCACTGGTAATCACTGGAAGATCAAAATAATTGAGAATTTTTATTTACATAAATGCAAGGAACAAACAAGGAAGATTAAAAACCATTAAAATACAACATCTTCACCGGCCAGAATATGGCCCAGTGAACCAAAGCCCACCAATATAGTATCTCAAGTGTTCGCCGTGTCACATAAATAATAATGACAAAATAAATAACATATTATGCAAAAATAAATAATGTAAATACCAAGGTAGTAAATAATAGGTTACTAATTCCTACAACTCAATCCCAAAAAGTAAGTGTGGTGCAACAAATACAAAGTCAAGTTTAAAGTGCTAGTGCAAAGGTATTGTGCAAAGAGAAAAGGGTATTAGACGATATGGCGTTCACATGGTGGGCCAGGACAGAACATCCCACGCGTTCCGTCAACCAGACTTCATCAGGGATTCCCTGTTGACGGAACGCATGGGATTCCTTATTTTTGCATAATATGTTATTTATTTTGTCATTATTATTTATGTGACCTGGCAAACACTTGAGATACTATATTGGTGGGCTTTGGTTCACTACGCCATATTCTGGCTGGTGAAGATGTTGTATTTTAATTGTTTTTAATCTTCCTTGTTTGTTCCTTGCATTTATGTAAAGAAAAATTATCAAGTATTTTGATCTTCTGATTACCAGTGAGGTGCAGTCCATTCTTTTTCAATCTTTTTTTTTTTTTTTTTCTTGTCTTCAAAGGATAAAGCATTCCATTCACATGGATGGTGCGTCTTCTGACTTCATAGGAATCTCTGGATCCTTCCTCTTTGCAGTGGCTTCCTAACACCGCTTATAGAGGGTTCCCATTCCCCTCTACACGACAACCAGCGTCTGCAGAAGCGATCTATGGCTATCCTCAATTTCCTCTGCCATTATTTGGATGCTAGGCTGCCGTCATTATAAGGATACAACCATAATGCATTGCAGCAACGTTTATCTATTTGTAGTTTCCATGTATTTTAGCAGCCTCATATGTCAGGTGTTTTCTTCTCCAGTAGATCAGTGATGTGTGTTCCCTTGTGTGAAGCTTGCCGAAATGTCATCTTTTTAAAATGCCGAATTGACATTTTCATTACATAGTCATGTGAGGGAGGATTTTGGGCTGGTTCAGCACACTTTTACTGAAAGAGTTAAACCGAGATAACGCAACCAGAGTAGCTGAGTCTATTTATCTTGTTCATGATGCAGTTACTGCCTGGTGATCCTATCTCATGTGCTTGTGCCTTGTTGAGCTGTAAGCAGATCCCATATTATGGTAATTGTGGCTTTATCTCTGAAGCGCAGTCTGCTGCTTTCCTTTATCTTGAGTGAGGACAAAAATACTAAAAAAAAACAAAACACAAAATGAACAAAAGTAGGTAGAAGCATGATCTGCTTATTTAATGGCCTATAGAAATAGCAGAAATGTGCTGAATTTCTACATTTGCCTCCTTGTGTTACATTTTTTCCCTCCTAAGTTATTGTCACTTGCTTTTGGAAGCAGCAGCCTATGCTGCAGTTGTTATGAAAGGGCCCAATGTGAAGCAGTGTAGATCTGCGCTATGTGAAACGCCCAAATGTACTGCTATATACTCATGTCTCTGAACATCACCCAAGTCCAAGCCTACTAACACTGGTCCGACCATATGAACATCTGTAGTGGGTGGTCAGTAGAGATGAGCGAACCTCAAGCAAGCTCGAGTCGATCCGATCCCGAACTTTCGGCATTTGATTAGTGGTGGCTGCTGAAGTTGGATAAAGCCCTATGGCTATGTGGAAAACATGGATATAGTCATTGGCTGTATCCATGTTTTCCAGACAACCTTAGAGCTTTATCCAAGTTCAGCAGCCCCAGCTAATCAAACACCGAACGTTCGGGTTCGGATCGACTCGAACCCAAACCTGGTTCGCTCATCTCTAGTGGTCAGTGTAACGGGACTGATTACAATAATTTACTATTGTCTGTTTTTTTTTTTTTTTCCCTTTTTTTCTTTTTTAGGCTGATGGATGTTTGCGCTTCTGCACGGACAGACAGAGAAACAAAAGTTACCCTAGTTTTTGAGCATGTGGATCAAGACCTCAAGACTTATTTGAATAAAGTTCCTCCTCCTGGCTTACCACTCGATACCATTAAGGTACACCATGTTATGTCCACCAACATTGAGTTAAAGGGGTTATCCACCTAAGAGCTAGAAAGGAAATGCTAGCTGGTCTTTTTTACAAAGCACCCCTGAGTATTTTGAGTTGTTTCCTATCTTTCTAGCTGCTGCCATTCTTAAGTTACAAGTTTTTCTAAAAGCCGTTTTATGTCCAGGATGGCTCGGGCCAGGAAGCTACATTTTCCATCATGAATCTCCCTGATTGGTCCGTTTGCGTACTTGCACCCTTAGCTTTCTTTCCTGCCCACTGCGGTCATTACTAATGCACAGTAAATACAGGACAGTTTTTTTTTTTTTTTTCCCCCCCTGCTGATCACCCCAGTATGTATTCCATACTAGCTGATGATGTAGCAGAGCTGATGCGTTGCTGTAACTATATGCTGCATAATTGGCATCTTTTTTCAGGGGGGTGTAGTGTAGGTTTAGATCTCTGCTTGCTGACTGTGAATGAAAACATTCTAGTTCCACACAGACTCTAAAAACATACATAACACAGACAGGTACATATGGCTGCATTCACTGACGGCAAGCAGAGTTAGCACTATAACTCTACATATTACAGAAACCTAGGCTCAGGGACACATGTAAGTCTATGGAAGCAGGGGAAAGTCTATGGCGCTGGAAAGCCAGTGCGGTCCATTTTTTTGAACCGCGGCCCAGTTCCTGTGTACAGCGCCATTCTATCCACAGGTACCGGGTCGGGGCCAAAGCACTGGAGGTGGGCCGCGCCGCCCCCCCAGTGGGAGGAATCCCCCGTTCCTCTATGATGCGGCTATATTGATTTTACCGTGCGGCCCGGCCTGCCTCCAGTGCTTCAGCCCCTGCCCGGTACCCGTGGAACCATAGAACGGCGCCATACAAGGGAACCGGGTCACGGTTCAAAAAATGGTCCGCGGCATCACCTTCCCCGCGCCGGCGCCAGTCTATCCGTGGGTCATGCTAAAGCGAATGTACCTGATGGTACATTCACTTTAAAGGTTTTGTCTGGCATTAGCAAATTTTTCCTATGTAGCTTTGGTCATATATAAAATAATAATAAACATCCTATGCTTACCTGTCAGAACTCCTCTGGTGTCCTGCAGGCAATGTCTCCGGAACTCGGTTTTTCAGATTTTTGGATAACCCCCTTTTAGGCACATATGTGCAACCAAATGAGGGTCTGGATCTGTCTGTTATATTTTGGACATCAGGTTCAAGAAGTAGCATCCTCCATACCCCCAAAAGTAGGGAGAGTTGTTACTATGTGAATAGTGCAGCCCAAGAAGATATATATTTTTTTTCTTTAATAAATTTAATGTAAAGTAACAAAGTTTTTTATCCTTCCCCATGAAGACCTCACCCAAGAAAATGTTATAGTTAGAAAGAAATCTGGAATAAGTGATCAGACTAGTCAATGCTGCTTTTGTTGGTATTAAATGTGCGCCCTGAGAATGCGGCTTTGTGTGGCTGTATGTGCGGATGCTGGGATGTGCTCTGTGTGGATGCCTCGGATGATGAGCTTTGATTTCTAAATGAGCGTACACATTCCTTGGACTAGTTGACCTGGAAGTTGTGGAGAAGGTTTAATACACAAGGATCCTGCCTCCTTCCCCTTGATTGAGTTTTCATTAGAACAATGAGCGTGAGTCATGGGCAGATGAGGCCGAGCAGCTGCAGCCACACTGAATGGTGTTTGTTTTACAGTTGACTTGATATTCAGTAACCTCCTATTGCATTTGTCGATGTTCTGCTCCGGAGAAGCCTCCAGGAAAATACTGTAAATGATGTGCACTACAGTTTACCAGTGCTTGTACAAATTGCCAAGTATTTCCTCATTGTAGCATTTGCTTAACACTTGTATGTTTTCCTCTACGTCCGTTTCTTGAAAAAGCCAGTTTAACCAGCAGATGACCAGACACCCTGTAGCATCTATATACACTCGCTGACAAAAACTAAGCCCCCAGATAAAATATTGGATTGCTGCAATACTTGGTTGCAGTTATATCTCAGATGTGTAAATGATGACAGGTGTGGTCTGATCAGACATGAGGTCTTACCAGAAAATGACACAGAATTGCTTTCCTAGCGCTCAGGTGCTACTTTTGGTTAGTGTATGTATTGGTGAGGAGTGGTGACCGCTAGATATGCTTCTATTATGCACTCCAAGAAACTTTGCCCAATTGACAGACTTTTAGGTGACGGGGTGCTTTATTGGACTGAGAAGGTAGGTGGTTACGTGATTGCACACAGGCTTTAGACTGCCCAGACATGCCACCAGTAAAGAGGAAAGCTTGATCTGTCAAGAAGCAGTGTTCACAGTTTCTTTGTCCGACACAGGTGACACCTTTATTATACACCCCTGTGTCTGTCCAGATCATTTTCAGAAGAAGGACTCTGTGTTTTTTTTTTTTTTTTTTTTTTTCGCATGTCCTTCATTTGCAATGTTGTGATGCGCTTGAAAAATGCATTGCAATGGACTAGAACCATATGATTTTTTGTGACATATTCAGGGCCTGTTTGGGATCCAACAACAGCCTCAGGGTGAGTGAGAATTCCCCAGAAATGTCTTGGCCAGATTGCAGCATTTGGCTACGCAGTTGCCAGATTTATTTCTAAAGAAGCATTTCTTGTGAGCCAGTTTTGGCAAACTGAGTGTGAAGCATCTGCAGGGTCAACAGAAACATCTGTGGGCAAATGTGCTGCAAAATGCCATGCAGAACCCATATCCATGCCCAACTGGATGTCATCTCAATGAAGGTGCCCAACTGGGTACCAGAGCCCTTTTTCAGTACAGGTTCGGTTTAGTTCAGTACAATTTTTATTTGATTCTTTGCTTAAAACTTTTTTTGGGTGTGTCAGTCACTCATGAGGGCAGTAGGAGGTGGCACACAGATGTGTTTGGGGTGACTGTATATCTAGTGTATTCTAATATGCTGCCTATTTAGACAACATGTCTACTTAAAATTTTTATTGTATGAAATTATTCTCCATAACTAGTATCGCCATATGCCTAACAATCTGCACAATAAAGTTATTGTTTCAATAACAACATTGTTTTTCCACTATTGTAAAATGATTCATATAACTTAAATGTTACCTGCATGTTCTCAAAACAAACACATCATCTGACATATCAGAAACTTGTATTCGTGGGGGTCTGGGTGCTGAGACCCCCGCCAATTGTTAGCATGAAGGGACAGACGCACCCAGCAGCTCACACTCTGCCCCTTTATCTCCACTCTTAACTGCTATAGCGATCAGTTTATTGTAAGTCTGTGGGACTTCTGGCAAGTCCGTATACTGGGAGTCCCGTAGTCTTACATTATGGCTATACACCACTCACAGTAGCTGTTTAGAGCGGAGATAAAGGGGGACAGTGTACGCTATTGAGTCCTTCTGATCAGCACCCGGTCTGCCACCAATACAAACTTCTAAAATTCGCTGTGACATGTGACATGTTAGTGATGGTTACACTTTATGGGTCCAAAAATTGTTGGTAATTGTAAACTTATTTTGCCTGTATTTTTCCCAGAAATGTTTTTAGTTGAAAACATAATTTCTCAAGGATAAGACTAATATATTAATGTATATATGTTACTTTCTGTGTCTTCTGCAGAACCTGATGAGGCAGTTCCTCTCTGGCTTAGAGTTCCTCCATTTGAACTGCATTGTGCACCGTGACCTGAAGCCTGAAAACATCCTGGTTACCAGCTGTGGACAAGTTAAACTAGCCGACTTTGGCCTTGCACGGATTTACAGCTGTCAGATGGCCCTAACCCCTGTGGTAATTTAAAAATATTAGTTCTTGTGTTCCCTATATGTGAAGGAGTAAACTGGAGCCATACAGATCTGCCGCAAGCTTATGCCTCCAACAACAAAAAGGGGGGGGGGAGGTCTCGCATAAAAAATCCATCATCTGCCCACATTATTTGGTGGAGAGGAGTCCCCCATATGTCATATACTCTTGGTGGAAGCTGGTGGCAGGTTTGGATGACTTTACGTTACTTTGTATAATGTGTTTGGGCACCTTAACTCTACTATGGAAATAAACCCAAACAGCAGTAATTATTTTGCTGGTGGTGGTGGGGTAGCAGTGTCTGTTATCACTACAACCATAATAGTGCCATAAAAACAATGCGCAGACAGTACCTGGGCTTGTGGGGTTAACCGGTGTTGCGAAGGACTTCACTCGAAGGCAGTGATAGGAAAATTATCAAAAGGACACCAAGGTCCGGTAAAATTTCAACTTTATTGATGCAAAAATCTTGTTAAAAATTGATACGTACGCTAACCGTCAATTATCGACTGTGCTATATGTATGTCATATCGGTGTGTGCCGTGGTGTGTGCCGAATTTGACAAATTTTACAGCTGCGTCTCACCAACAAATAGGGGGCGCCTCATTGTGTAAAGTCCAACTGTGTGGAGAGGCCATATGTAGTAATAGTTTTTTCTGCAGTGAGAACAAGGCGGTGAAGTGTCACCATTTACACAGCTGTGAAGGCCTCCTTCTACCTATAATATGATATATAGTATATATTGTTGTTTAGTTACATCACCCAAGTATGGTGTCTGCTCATTCCCTTGTATGACTCTTACAGCTAGTTCTGCAGTTGCTGGGGAATTTTCAGCCAAGTTTGCATGATTTGACATGTTCCACAGAAGCTTTCTAAATGACTTGTGTGTGTGTTCTAATGCCCATCTGTATATTTCCCCTAACCCTTGCTTTAAATGGTTATTGTTGCTGCTTTCTGTTGTGACTACAGAGGCGGGGGTGAGGATGACTCATTTTTAATATTTGAGGTTTGTATCGGTCATTTTGAGGCTGCGGTTGATTCCTTGTGTGCATATTTTACTGAATATATCATGACCCCGGATGTGACAGGCCGGCCTTGTATTCCTATTCATATATGTGTGTGCACATTATGTAATACTTATGTGTGAAATGTTACTTTATTACACTGTACAGGAATATACATTGCCACAAGAGAAATTACATAATGTAGTGTTAATGCTGGAAAATGAAAGCTCAGCCTTTTTATCACCCTCTCGGACCCCTAACAAAGTAAGAAATGGGAGGGGTGGGGGGGTTGTAATATTCACGACTTTACCTGGTGTGAAAAAGTTAACAACATTTGTGCTAAGCACAGATTTGCCAAGACTTCATTGTAGAAAACTGTTCCCATAATGTGGAAATGGGCAACCGTGAACACTTTCTTCCCAAAACAGTGCTACACCTGTCGATAGGTTGTTTATGGTATTGCGGCTTGGCCCTATTAAAAATGAATTGGGGAGTGCTTCATTAGCAAACATAACTGATGGATTGGTGAGAAAAAAAGCGGTCATGCTTGTCTAAAATGGTTCTAGGCATGTCTACACCAAGGGAGGGATTTATCATCAGCATTGTAATGTATCTTATATGTGCGCTCTGTTTGTTGTAGCCTATGTAGGATTGTACATGCACTGAATTTACAGAAACAACACACTTGTTGGTAGGTTTTGCGAGGCTGCTGTGCTGCAGAGAAATTTTTGTTAGTGAGAACTTCCTTATTTAAATTTTCTGCAGTTGTGCAGTTCTTATGATCCATGGGGATCGTTGCTGTTGCACCCTCACCGATCAGACCCTGTGGATAGGTCATAAGTAATAATCTTGAAGATGGCTGTAGCCTAGATGATTTGCCTCCATCCTTAACAACTACACTTATAGGCCAATAGAACAAATGTTAGAGGGGGGAGGATTATATTTTTTGATAACTGTAGATAATATATTTCATAATACATTGATTTTATAAGAAAAAATATAAATAAAAGCTTGTCCAGGGGGATTTTCCTGCAGGCTGTAATGGGGTGTTTTCACACAGTAAGGTTGGATTAACATATTGTTCCCTTATTATTTAGTCATGTCATTCCTAAATCCACCAGACAGGCTAAATCCATGTGTTGCCAGAACTGTCAGATACCTTACCTTTCTATGTTACGCTTATTGGTGTAATACATTGAGAAAATCCTATAGTGTATATTGTGAGCACCAGTCCATACTTGTTTCTTGTCTCACATATTTCCTGTGTAGCTTTCTCCCCTTGAATCCAGTTAGTTTTCTCCCTTCTGGAGCCTCTTGCTGTGTAAATCACTTCTCCCTGACGGTGCCTCTGCCTGCACATACCAGCCACTTGTCCGCTTGTGATATAAAGGCACTTCTGCACTGGGGATGTAGTCGTTCCCATAATACATTATAGACTTCTTAACAAATAATACATATGGCCATTTGAACCTTTCAAGTGCTGGCTGCCCTGAAGCCTGGACAAATGAGTGTAATCTTACTGTGTCTCTGCATTTCTTCTATTCTGCATAGGATCCAGTCTGTCATTTTGTTCCTTCTCTATATCGGAACCATTTCATATCTTTAGTGTTGCAGTGTATTAGGGTCTCTGGGACACTTTTATAACTTTCCTTTTCTTGGGTGGACTCCTCTTCACACTATGTGTCTATATAAATGCTGTATTAGACGGCCTGTCCCGCCATGGAAACTTGCTTACAGCGCCTATTACACTGCTTAATAATCATGTAGCCAGGGCTGCCACAACATCACTACTTGACAGCAGATCAGCAGACAAGCAAGCAGTTGCATATGCTATTAGATGGGGAGATGCCAGCCTGATTTGGCACCTAATCCTTCCATAGAACCTTAAGAGTAGATTGGTGTGGATATCTTAAAGGGGTACTCCGGCCCGGACGTATTTTTCAGATATGGCCGGGGAAGGGGTGGTTATGGATGGCGGAGGTCACTTACCTCCCCGGTTCCAGCTTCGGGTCCTGGATCGCGGCGCCCCATCCCACGGCCGCTTCCTGGTCTGAGTTGCAGCATGAGACGTGACGTCTCAAGGCGGCTCAGCCATTCAGAAGCCGAGGTGGGACCCCGCTACGGCCGCCGAATGGCTGAGCTGCCTTGAGACGTCACGTCTCATGCAGCAGCTCAGACCAGGAAGCGGCCGCGGGACAGGGGTACGGGGCGCCGCGATCCGGGACCCGCCGCTGGAACCGGGGAGGAAAGTGACCTCGGCCATATCTGAAAAATACGGCCAGGCCGGAGTACCCCTCTAATCTATCCAGTCTGTAGTGTTACGATTATTGGCCGTACTAAGCGATTTAACGGCTGTTCCGGTCGATAATTGTTTGGTATAATAGGTCATGTTAAAAGGCAACAATCGTTCAACGTTCACGACAGCAACAGTTTGCTGCCCATCACTCCATGTAATAGGAGCGGTGGCAGAAGACTGCCACATTCTTTTAATGGGCAGCCCGGACAGTTTAAGCCCCTCCGCAGGAGTGACAGCCCACTCAGCCAATCACTGACTGAGACAGGACAGCGCCGCGGCCAGTGATTGGCTGGTCAGGCTGTCACGCCTGAGACGAGCTCATCATGGAAGTAACAGCGGCTATAGACAGCGGGGGAGCACAGAGAGTTAAGCATAACATATTTGTTATGTCTACTAATATGGCAGCCACATGTTAAACATTTTTGAGTGCAGGATAACCCCTTTAAAAGCGATCTATCATCCCTGTCATGTTAAGAATTGCTGACATAGCAGATAGCTCATAAAAGATAGATACAAACGAATGATACTTTAGCTGATAGATGTTTGCAGAGTTATAAAATCATGTTTTACTTCCAAGTTCAATTGTGAAGCAGGCTGTGCTGAGCTGCAGCATGCATGCCTCCTCCCTGACCTGCATGGTTGTACAAGGCTCAGTGCCAGAAGTCAGACCCTGTCTATTAATCAAGCAGGAAAGGGGAGGGGGAAGGCACACGTGCTGCAGCTCAGCATAGCCACCTCGACTCTTAAGCTTATTAGAGAAATATGTTGTTGTTTTTTTGTTTTTTACTTTGTATACAGCCATAATTTAAGAGAAGGTTATCATTTGTTTCATTACCCTGTCAGCTATCTAGCCAATACTAGAAGGGCAGGGGAGGGGAGATCTTGTGGCTGGGCGCTACTCATTCCTGCTCTGTGCACGTGGTGGAAGATGGTCGTTTAGACCGTCAGTAACTGTCATTATAAACCTTTTCATAGGTCACAGAGACATGTCAAAAGTATTGATCGCTCCAGGTCTGAGTGTTCAGCTCGCCAACAATCAGAAGAACAAGCCAGGAGAAGTGCTCACTTACTGTGTTTACTCTCTGCTTTGTGTCAAGTGTGTGTGTGTGTGTGTGGGGGGGGGGGGGGGTTAGGGAGGTGTATGGAGGATATACTTACGAGGTGGGCTAACAAAAGTGGGGGTGGGGCTAACTTCAATGGATGCACACAGGGGGCTAACAGAGAACACCACCTATACTATATGGGGGCACAGAGAACTGCCTGAAAACTATTTTTTTGCCCATATTGCCCAGCCCTCCTTTCAGTAAACCATTTACCTGTATAAGGATATATTATATGTGCTGGTTGTATAATAACTGCCTATTAATCATTGTCCTATACCAAGATAAATCCAGCTGCTTTCTATTGTTTTGTTGCACATATTATACCATATACCACCACTGTAAATAAATGTTTGAGGTTAGGTAGACTGACACTATTCTACTAACTCTTTTTTTTCTGTTTTGGTCTGCAGGTGGTGACTCTGTGGTATCGAGCTCCTGAGGTGTTACTTCAGTCAACATACGCTACACCAGTAGATATTTGGAGTGTAGGATGCATATTTGCAGAGATGTTCAGGAGGAAGTGAGTAGTCTATGGAGTGATATGTAGTGGATATTGAAAGGCACATAGGTGCATATATCAGCCATTGCCTGACATAATGGCCATATTGCCCAGTGTTGCCTTAACACTCCACAATTTTCAAAAAGTGAAAAGCCCTTTAGCACCCAAAGAAAATTTTTTTCTCCTTGCTGGAGCAAGACTGTCAGCACCATCTAGTCATCTAGCCGTCTATAAATGACACACATTGTACCATACTGTAAAATATCCAAAAACATGTTATGTACACCTAAGATGAAAACCCAATTTTTATTCTTTCAGGCCTCTCTTTTGTGGGAATTCAGAAGCTGACCAGCTGTGCAAGATATTTGAGTAAGTTGTGTTATTCAGACTTTATAATTCACAAAGAACATTTTCCATGTTGCATCATTGTGAATTATATACTTGTATCGTATGTATCATGGACCCTCGTGTTTATAAATTGCTCTTGCTCTTAGATGCGTGCACTTAAAGGGTTTTTTAGTGGGAAAAAATGTCTATTTTCCTACATTTTTTTAATTAAGTTATATAATGTAATATAACTTTTATTAAAGGAATTGTTTGTGTGTGTAGTTATGATATATAATGGGGTGGCAGCAGTAAGTGGTGACACGGCTGCCACCAATAGCTGTGTTGTGAACTGCAGGGCTTCTGAAGCCCTGGTCACAGTACATGTTGCTAGCTCTGCTGTATTGCAACGCTAGTGATACAGAGTATCCCTGTTGTCTGTTCTAGTGCATGTTTGCATTAGAATAGACATTACACTTGGGGAAGCGGTCTGTTCTAGTAGCGCTGCCGCCATTGCACCTTGTAGCAGATAATAATCATCACAATGATTACAATCATATTTTTGCAACAGGGTGCCACGGCTACAGCACTACTACCATAGACCGCTTCTCCAAGTGAAATGTCTATTCTGATGTTAACATTGTATTAAATTAAACAGTAAGGAAGGCTCTCTACACTGTCGCCACCAATGGTGTGTCTGAGAGGGCAGTCCGTTTAAGGACTTACAGCTATAGGTACATCCGTCATGTGCTATCTTTTCTTTTACAGTATGATTGGTCTCCCCTCTGAAGAGGAGTGGCCAGAAGACGTCACTTTGCCACGATCAGCCTTCTCACCAAGATGTCAGCAGCCAGTAGAGAAGTTTGTTCCAGAAATTGATGCCACAGGGGCTCAGCTTCTGCTGGTAAGTTTTAATGGATGAACTGCACACAATGTTGCCAGTAATACTGGTGCACTCTGCCATGTATTATCTCATTTTAACTTTTTTACTTTGAAATAAAATGCATCCAATGTTAGAGGTTGGCCACTTTCTTAGGCTGGGTTCACACTGCGTTTATTCTGTCTTTTGATGTACAGTATATATTAAAAGGAAGAAAAAATAATGGGAAAAATGGGTGCTGCGCTATCCGATACTGCAGAATCTGTTTATCACTCATATAATGAAAAAAGGGATTGAAACTGATTCTTTTTTAGGTACGCAAAAATATGGTTGACCACATTTTTTGTACTTTTAAATTAACTGTATGTGAATCTGGCCTTACTGATATACATCAATGCATGTTACTAATATTGACATGCTACTAAATGGGTGTTCCCTGCAGCAGAAAGAGAGGCAGGAGTGGGCGGCTGTTTAAAGTGAATGTGTACTATCGGGCCCGGGCTGAAGCACTGGAGGCGGGCTGACCCATCGCCAGTGGGAGGAAACACCCGATTCTCTATGATACGGCTCCATTGATTCTAATGAAGTCGTGTCATAGAGGGTCTGGGGAAACCCCTCCGCTGCCGGCCCATCACTTGGCAGCCACTGGCGACACCTCCGCAGGCCTGTAGCAGCTCCCGCCACCCTTCTCTACGCCACAGGAGCTGCTGCAAGGAGAGCCAGGAACCGCCGTTGGGAGAGGGAGCGAACGGCTGGCAGGTGAGGGATGCAGGTGGTCATTATGAATTAGGAATCTCCGCTCTGTGTTCCCCGCAGCAGAGAGAGGCAGGTTCAGGCAGCTTTCCTTTCATTTAGCCCTGCATTCTGGCCTGCTTCTGTTCCTGTGCTAGTTTTGTGTGCAGTGTGCCATTATGGAGGAGGCCAGGCGACTTGTATGGTCTCATGTCCCTCCATGGATGGGAGCATGGCTGCCAGGACTTTACAAATATGCATAATGCAGCACAACTCCAGTGTAGTATGTATTAGTAAGTGGCATGTCATCACCAATATCATGATGAGGCGCGACCAAATGTAATTTCTAACAACACCCTTAACTTTAGCATGCATTATATTTTTAAAAAAAATGGATGTAAAAGGCAATTTGAACCCAGTTCTAATTTTTTGAAACACGGAATTAATTTTTTCATCATAATCTGTAGTCCCTACTATGTTCGTGTAGATCTGTCTTTTTCATCAATTTTTATTCTATTTTTTTGTGAAATATGATGGAACCAGAGTCTACACCATGAGGTTTTAATAACCCTATATTTTAATTGTTTGGACATTTCTGCATGGCAATACCAAGTATGTATGTATGTATGTATATATGTTTTTGTTCTTTTTACTGTTTCATTTTATTTGAAAAATTTATACCACAAGACACTTTGAGGAGTCTTGTAGGGCTGTTTTTGTAGCATGAAGAGAGTTTTGTTATGGCTGATCTTGTATACTGTATGAAAAAGTATTTACTTAAAAATAAATTTAGCATTTTCCCAAATAAAGAGTCTCTCCCCTGTTAGCGGAAGCTGATGTAATGGTTTTTTTTTTTTCTTTTTCGTTGTTTTACAATCCGTAACTGTGGACACAAAAAAGCGGAAAGCATACAGAATAGCAAATACTAACAAGGTCTTTTTTGTTTCTAGGAAATGTTAACATTTAACCCCCTGAGACGCATATCTGCATCACAGGCTCTACACCACGCCTTCTTCTCGGAGGAAATAGAGGCCTGCTCCACACCAGAACCATTCCCACACGCACGAGCCACAGCAGATGAAGTGAAATGAATACTGGACATGTCGTTTTTAGATTATGAATAGAAAATTGTTGATTATAATCATGACACTAAGCTAGCCTTGTTCTGTGTAAAACATCTGCCATTGAAAGATTTTTTTTTTTTTTTTATTTCCAAGCAAAAGCTTGTTCACAGAGCCGAGCTAGTGTTGACGGACATTGTTCAATGCAAGGAAAACTGCTTAGAAGACGTGACTTTTCTATTTATCAGGTTTTTTTTACGTCATATGCTGTTTTTTATGGCACCGATGCCATATATTTTCCAAATCCAGTTAGGACATGACAATGTGCCCAGTTTTGAGCCACAGATAGGAAAAAACAAAAACTTTTATACATACTGAAGACATTTTATATAGTCTTTTTTTCCAGACATTTTCTAGATTTTTCATCTTTTTAAATGTTAGTTTTCTTAAATGAATTTCAGCAGCTGTGTGGTAACAGAGGGACCAGATGGGAGATTGGATCAGTTATTGCTGCTCTCTCTAGGTGTCGTACAAATTGCCTGCCGGAGCAGGCTGGGACTTGTAGTGTCACACAGATGAAGTGTACACATTGCCTACTACTTTAGCTCATGTTCTACAATTAAAGACTTGTATTGTTCACATATTTCTATAAACTGTGTAAAGCTATCATGTTTCTATCCGTATGTGTCTAGGACATGCCTGATGTGGATTTTACCTGTGGCATATTTTAATAGTCATTTGATGCATTGTTTGTGAACAGGTATTGTTTTAATAGTGATAGTAGCAGAACTTGTTAGCACTGCAATATCACAGTGTAAATGTGATGGTGAAGGCAAAATAAACAATACAGATAGGTTAACCATTTCAACTGCAGGTATAAGGTAAGGCATGTATTGATGATACAGGGGTGATTTCTACAAATCCAGGCACTCATGTATAGGAATTTAGCTGCATTTGGGTTCTCTGTCATGATTCTGTCTGGATCTGTACATTGCTGGCTTCTGAAATGAACAGCTGTGGATCTGCAATGTAGTGAAACTAAACTCCACTATGGGGATGATAGATTTTGATGAAAGTGCCTGACTAACCATCATTCTATATGAGATGAAAATGGGAGTGGACAGAACCTCTTCCCAACCCAGTGGCGCATTTCAAATATACAGATTAGGCTCTCTGCAGTCCTGTTCTACTTGGTTGGAGCGGCTCCTCAGTTCTTGACATGGTATGTGATGAAGCATGCTACCCCACCCAACCCCAATTCTTTTCTAGCATCTATTAAAAATACATAAACTTGATGTGTTTCTCTGTTAAAACTGAAGGTACCACAAGGACCTGTAAAATGTAGGCTGCATATTCAGGATCACAAATGTATTTGTGCAGATTTTTTTTTTTTTTTTTCCCCCTTCTCTAGAACAGTACATGTTTTATTGTGCAAGTGGGAGACTTTCCTTGCTTCCTCCTCTTGTAATAAAACAAGAGGAGCCCATACTTACCCCTCTCATTCCCCATCTTCTAGTCCTGCATAATTGATTCCTCCTTCTGGAATCCTAGAAGTCAATGGGAAATTGCCTAGCAGTGCACACAGTATAGAATAATGGCTGTAAGTGATTGTTTGTCTAAATAATGAACCAATTTTGTCCAAAATCAATGTAAAGCTGTTAAACGTTGCAAACAATTGCACACACTACCTAAACATTCCCTGTTCCTGCCTGCTGTTCCCCAAAAACATACTATTGTGCACTGTATAAAAAATAAGGGCAAACTAGTCAGAGTCATTGGCATGTCTAGCTTTATAATCTTGCCTCTATGGCCGTGATTATGACAATGTATACTTACTGCTTTGGAGAGGAAGGCCTGGCCACTTGCTCCCACGTCTGTATTTCAGTGGACATGTGCAGTACAGTGTCATCCTATCCCTGCTGTACTGTGCATATCAGAAAATATACAGACGTTGAATCGGTTACCAGCAGCCAGGCCGACCTCCCTCTGATGAAGCATGCATACAGCCCTGTAATCACGCCCAGAGAGGCATGTTTACAGAGCTGGACAAGCCCGGCGACAGTGACTAGTTACGAGAGACTGACTGCCCAAATGACTAGTTTGCCCTAATTTACATGAAGTGCAGGGTATTATTAAAGTATGTCTTCAGGGCACAGCGGACAGGGGGAATAAATATATATTTGAGTAGTATGTGCAATCATGTATTTGCAATGTTACACAGCTTTACTACAGCGATTTTGGATGGGGTTAGTTTCCTTTAAAGTGCAATTTTTTTTTTTTTCTTAACACTTTATTTTAAATTTTTGGGATAGTACAAAAAAAGACACACCAAAGTAACATAGCTCAAACAAGGATGCAGCCTTGCAGTATGTACAGCATATACAAAAAGGTAACTTTTTGCATCATACACTTTACATAATGCTCGAACTTTGGTGCTTTTAGGTAAGGAGTTAAAAGAACCAAACACAATAGGGGGAGGCAAGGGGGAGCAGGAAGTAGGTTAGGGTATGGAAATAGAAAAGGAATTGAAAGTGGGGAAAGGAATCAAAGTACATACAAGTTGTATGTATGAGAATAAACTAACGAGAACAGTCCAGACAAATCTCTGAGCTTTTTCCACAAAACCTAGAGTAAACTTTCCAGTACATCAAGTGAGTTGGGTATTTTGTAGCTCTAAGCAGAACAGGGTTTAGGATGGGAGTGTCGAGCAGTCCGCCCATTTTCTCATAAATTGCTTATAAGAGTTCTGGAGCCTAGCTTTGAGTTCCTCCAAGGTATGGTTCGTTTGTACTGTATTAGGAATTTGTGTTACTGACAGTATGTGTTATGGAGACAAATCACTAGCATTCTTGGCTACCATCCCTTGGGGCTCAGAAGTTGACTTATTGTCATTGAGGTTGGAGAACTTGCCTCTACATCATTTAACTCCGGTTTTCTCTATTCTTACCATCACGCGTATAGCCGTAGCAAATTTTTTGAGACAAAATTGTGGTATGGTATACTGGATGTTTTAACAGAGATATTTTTGCATTACCATATTTGCTATTTATGGAGACATACAGAGGTACATTTGCCCCACTGAACCCCAGGTTACCATGTCTGTAAGACGCAATAAATGCACTAGCAAGATAAGCTTTTTCTATATACTATATTTTCACATTGTTTTTACAGTACATGGCAGTCCTTTTGTACATGATTTCCTGCAAAACTGAATCTCTGTATTTAGAGGATGATCACTTGGCTTTTACTTGTGTAGCAAATACACATCACATATATAATGCAAATCCATGTCTAATATCTGATACCTCCAGGAAATATACTGTGAATTACTGTAATTATTTGCAGGTGTTTTTCCAGATCAAGTGGATTAAAAGGAAATGATGGAATTATAAAAATGTATAACTTTTTCTATGGATATTATGACATCCAGAATGGAGACATGGACTTGACTAATAAGAAATATTCTATTCTGCCTCCATCCCTTTTTTCTTTATATATCTATAATCTGAAAGATCAGCTGTGCAGGATGGATTCTTATCATAAAGAAACTATAAATTACATTTGCATTTCCAGGGAAATACATGCTTGAAAAGAGCGCCCCTTTACCAGTGACTTCCTTTTAAGAGAAACTTTAACCCTGCGTGCCATCCCTTTAAGAACTAAATAGGTTCCTTTAAGAGCGACTTGGGTCCCTTTAGGTGTTAAACGCTCTTAAAGGGACCCAAGTCGCTCTTAAAGGGACTAATTTTGCTCTTAAGATCGACTTTGTTCACTTTAAGAGCGACTTGGGTCCCGTCCTTTTAAGAGCAACTTGGGTGCCTTTAAGAATGACCTGGATCCCTTTAAGAGCGACACGGCACGGGTCCCTTTAAGAGCTGCTTGGGTATCGTCCCTGCTACATGGCTGCCTCAGCTCTGCTATTTTACTGACTGAACTCTGCTACTTATAATGGTAAAGATCATTACTCGGTTACCATGACAATGTTACTCATGTCAGGGAGACAAAATTGTTTAGGACCTTCCATCTTCTACATCTTCTATTGGCCAATAGTGGACATGTGACTGTGTGGATGTTGTGATACATTGCCTGACAAGACCTTAGAATTTCTATTGGCTGCTATATTTCAGTTATTTGCATATGTGCTGTGATTGGCTGTTAGTGTTTAGAGTGTGGCTATTATTTCCAATGGGCCATTATTTTCTGTGGGAAATTCAGGGTCTTTAAACGTAAATTTCTTAAAAACTTCAAATCCGATCGAAACGAAAAATAGATAGCACACCTCCGAAGGCTTCGAAGCGCAGTTTGAACCGAGTCTGTGCACAAAGCGGTTCGGCTGTATTAAAAATGCTGAAAAATGGCTGGAAGAAAAAGAAGAAGAAACGGAAGGAGAAGAATACGGATTACAATATAGTGATTTTTCAAGCACTATAATAAACTGACAGGTAACATTGTATAAAGGCATAAGGAAGCAATATTATTCACCTGTCATGTGGTGCAATATATTAAAGGGGTTATCCAGCGCTACAAAAACATGGCCACTTTTTCCCCTACTCTTGTCTCCAGTTAAGGTGTGGTTTGCAATTAAGCTCCATTTACTTCAATGGAACTGAGTTTGGAACCCCACCCAATCTGGAGACGAGAGGATGAAAGTGGCCATGTTTTTGTAGCGCTGGATAACCCCTTAAAGCTGCAAGCAAGCAGTTCTTGAAGATGATGTGTTGCTCTTGTGTAAAGGTCCCCATGCACTTTATACTTGTCAACAATCCACACCATAAAACACTAAAGATGCCCATATACCTTAGGCAAACATTGCCTTAGGCAGGTTTGATTGACTGTCTAAAGGTCCCCATAGTAACCACCAGTGTAAGGGGGTCTCCCGAGACTACAATGACTCATTACGTCGGTAGAGATAGGAAATGTCCATGATGGAAAATCACCACCCCAACACCTTTGTTCTCCGAGAGAGAGACCACTGCTCGAGCAGTCCCGCTTACCCCTCCCCATAGAGAGCATAGAAGTGCTTTTATGCCAAACGTTTCTGTGTATGGGGAGGACGGGAGAGATAACAGGCAAATTATCTTTCACATGACCAACAGTTATTCAAAGTGTAGGGCCACCTCAAGTGACATTGACAATGGTCAATTTGTGATGGTTAAAGAAGTAGGCCACAGCATCTCCAAAACCAGGCATGTTGAGTATTTCTGATATGCAGTGACTTGTACCTACAAAAAATGGTCTAAGAAAGAACAGCAATAGTGATAGAGACCTGGATACTCAAGACACATTGCTTCAGGTGGGGAGTAAACGCCTGCCCATCCCCACAAAAGAGCTACTCTAACATAGCCAGAATGTTAATAATGGCTACGAAAGAAAGGTGTCGGAACTAGGGATGGTCCGAACAGAGTTTGGTTTGAGTTCGTACGAACCCAAACTCTCGGTAATGATTCCGGCTGTCCGCCCGCTCCGTGCAGCGGGCGGATCCAGCAGGAGGACCGCCTGGAAAACTGGGATAAAGCCACAGCCATAGGCTGTATCCCAGTTTTCCAGCCGGTCCTCCCACTGTATCCACCCGCTCCACGGAGCGGGTAGACAGCGGGAATCTGATGCCGAGCGTTCGGGTTCATACAAACCCGAACCTCAGAGGGTTCGGACCATCCCTAGTCGGAACCCATTATACATTGCAGCTTACTACAGGCAAGTCAGGGTGGACACGCTGAGTATTGTTCACTGCTAAGGTCCAGACTGCCACACATATTTGTTCAAAATATACTGATCGACACTGTACCACACAGTGAGCAGAGTTAGTCTCTGATCACTGTATAGAGGTGACAATGTGTAACTGCAGCTCATGTTCAAGTGAGCAGCAGTTGATGTGGTTACACATCACCACTGCTACACAACAGAGACAATGTTTTATTAGAGCAGCACCAGCCAAAAGTTCTATCATCATCTCCTTTGTCAATGCAGATTATGAAGGAACATAGTTTTTCTCCAATTCTCTACACTCCCAGATTGTTGCTTTTTATCCCCCTACCATTAGTGCACAAGACACTTTTTTCCCAGCACAGTAGTTTTGCTGTGTATTTTCTATTTTTAAAGCATATTGCTTTGAGCTATCTTGATTAGGGATAAGCAAATTTACAGTAGAAAACGAAACAAAGGGCTTCATTAGTATTGGCCTGCAGCTTGTCAGGCTGCTGGCTTTGAAGTCCATGCCACTCCTCCCTGGGTGCCAGAAAAAGCTGGGTCCAGTCTGGGGGCTTTCGCCAGCACCCGTAGCAGCACAGACTTCAAGGTCTGCTGCCTGACAAGCTGCCAGCCAACCCTAAGAAAGCCCTTCTTTCCTCATCCCTTGTCTTGCTTTGACACTAAATGGTTTGTAAAATTAGTGTGAAGCAAAACACTGACCAAAATAAGCATAAACAATGCAAACGTGTGGTATATGTCGGCACACCAGTATACTGATATATACTGCCGTCTACCCACACTAGGTCCATGAAAGTCAGGTGATCAATACTAGTCAGGACATTCAATTTCTAATAGTATTATTTTGTGGGACACAGCCCATTAGCAAATGTGAACACTGTCTTACTTCCATAAAGATTTACAAATCAATTGCATGTTGTGCTTGGCTTTGGCTCATCTGGAACAAGCTCATTTCAGATATCTTTTCTGCCAGTAAATATATTTTAGTACCACTGCCATGTAGCCACAATAAAGAGCCCTAAGTAGTAGTTGGGGTTGTGCTAACCATTGACAATAAAACTGAATCAGCAAGTTATTTGATGATACCATGCAAGTACATCTGAGCCAAACACTAGGCTTGTTACATGCCCAGGCTGAGGTTTTCCATTTTGTATCCATGCTGTGTAAAATAAAAGTAATGATTCATCCATACAGTCATAAGAATGAGTAAGAACATGACTGCATTTCCTATAAAAGTGTACTTTATATCATCCATTTTTATTTTTTTTTTTAGGGAAAAAACACGAACATTAAGGGAAACTAGCAGCGGATTAGAACCTGCTGCTACGTCCCAACAATAAGGATGAAGGTAGTTTCTTTACCTTGATCCTCTGTGAAGTTTTTGTTTAAGTGTACCTGTAGTTATAACTTTCAAAATCTAAATCAACAGTAGATGTGATATAAAGCAAGTTTGCAATATACATGCATTATTTTTTTTGTTGTTATCATGTTGTAAAACAAAGCTGAACTTACCAGAAATCCAGGTCCAGTCTCCTGAAGGCAGATTTTCTGACTTGTGCTGAATTAAACAGACAGACTAAACACAGGAATTCCGGCCAGCACAGAGTCACGGCTCAATGTGTCCATCAATCACATGACTGCCTTCTCTCTGTGAGCGCTCAGATGGCCTGGGATACACAGGACTTCCTGTTTTTAACCTGTCAGAAAACAGGAAGTGCCGTGTTTTCAATGACAACTAAAAAGAAAATAATGAATGTAAATTGCAAATTTACTTTATATCACATCTACTGTTGATTTAGATTTTGAAAGTTATAACAGTGAACAATTAAATTTGTAGTTAAAGGGGTACTCCATACTTACCATCCCTCCGGTGACAATCGCCACTTGAATATCCGCCATCCTCGGATCTCCTTCACTTCCGGGTGGTAGAGCAGTGAATGGGAGAGAAAAGGCTGTTGGTACGCATCACATGGCTTCCAGCTAGCTCAGCCAAATCATATCATATATAACTCTGTAATGTGTGTTAAATAAGCTTAAAAAACAAATCGCCGGAGTACCCCTTTAAGTCCTTATGGAAATGATGCTTCCCTGCACACAGGGACTTACCCTGGCATGCATATCTGATGAACACCTAAAGTAGTGGTGGCATTGTACAACTACAGCTCCGGTCCTGTTCAAGTACATAGAAGCTGAGCTGTAGTTACAGGTTACCAGTGCTATACAGTGAACAGAAAAACTCTATTCAGTGTACTGTGGACTTGGCGTTAACACCCCACCAATCAGTGCAGTTGCACTTGTGCAATTTTGCTTGGAAACTCCTTTAATAAAATATAAAAAGTCTACTGAACAGGCTGTGCCTATAAAAGTCATACTAAATACATGACTAAATGCAACAATAGTGAACAACCTGTGCACCCCTAGCTGTTGCAAAACTATTCCCGTCATGCTCAGATAACCAAAGGCACTCATTGGCATGCAAGGATGGTGGGGGATTGTCCGCAGGTTATCCACTACTGAATTACACACAAACCACCACTGACTTAGGCTACATTCACACGTTCCGTGTTCCTCATGAAACACGGACATGGAATGCTAGTACCAGAGTTTCCCCTGCCCGGGCAGGATCTGTGATTAGATGCTGGAAGCAGGGAAACTATACAGATATGTGCTGCGCTGTAATGAAGCAGCCGCGCAGTGCTGTCATTACAGCGTGGCGCATATCTATACAGTTCCCCCATTCCCAGCATCTAATCACAGGTGCTGCCCGGGCGAGGGAGAGTCCATTACAGGCATTCCATGTCCGTGTGGAACACGGAACGTGTGAATGCAGCCTTAGCATTGCAGTTACTGCTTTTAGGTTGTCCAGTTATTTTAAGAGAAGCTGTCAGAACAAAATAGTGGTAGTGCTGCCTGCAAAATAGAATTTGAAGAAAAACTTTCAATCTGGAGAAAATTAATGTTAACTAGTTATTTTTGGGCATGCACTTTACCACAACTAGTTAACTTTTCATAAATTGAATCACACCTCAGTTGATATGACTGACAAGTCAGACTGTGCCCATGTCACCCATCTCTCACAAAATCTTAAGCATGCCCTGAAGTATCTTCTGTGTCATTGTTCTACAGAAGCCACTGCCAGGACTCTCAGGACTATTGCACATGTCTGAGGAAATGTATGAAATATGGTGAAAGGGGTGGATAAGGGCTTACTACGCCTATTGAGGCATGGTAACAGCCATGATAAGGTGACCGCTTGTAGTGAAGTGCTTGCCCCATGACTAATTCGCCATCATTTACAAACAACACCCACCAAAATTATAGTCTGTCTTCTGCACATGTATGAATCGCATGGCATTTACCAAACATACAGTAGTCATTGTGTGTTACAGGTAGTTCTAGCACAAAGACTTTGATTTTCGATAGCTGTTCACGCAGTGAAATCAGTTCAAGAAAACAAACGTATCAAAGGGGAAATTATACCTTTATTGTATCTTTAAGCAGTTATTTGAATAAATAACCCACATTTTGTACTTTGCTAGGGCTTTACAGGTCCTGCTATGCCAATTTTAGGGAACATTCAACCCTAGTGACAACAGGATTTCTGTTTTCTAAATGCATGAGAAAGAAAATGGAGGAATCATCAGGCAGGGTCCAAGATATTGTTTATACCCAGAGACACTTTGGCTTGACTCAGCATACAATGAAATCAGATCCCATCATCAGAGATTACGGTGCAAGGTTCAACAGTCTGTCTGCCCTTATGCCTTAATACAGCTATACAAAGCATTCTACCTGGCTTTTATAGATATATTGTAAAAGTGATTGTTGTACTGGTGAACTCCTTAGTAAATACAATGTAAGTGTCCTTATGTTTGTTTCAGCAACCTGAGACCGGCTCCTGCAGATTAATACTGTATAAAAATTGTAATGAATAAAAGCTGAATACTGGCTTCCTGAGCCCTACGCTCAATGTAAACTCCAGCATTGTGCCATACTTTTAACACACTTGTCACATAGCAGTTTTAGCACAGGTCCTTGGCCACTAACATGTCCTGTAAATTGTGACCAGTCAGGATTATATAGTTATTAGATCCATACAAAAGTGCCAGAAATAATCTCCAGTTGAATGAACCATCACACTATATATGTGGGGTGTCCACCTCCATAAACACATCCAGTCTACATTAAACTACTTGGCTCATTTATGGAGGGGATATGCAGGGGGATGCATAGAATAGATAAGAAATATAATACCTAAGCTATTCTTATTGAGACCAATGACTCTTGGTGCCATAGCCTAAGCAACAACTGATCACCTTTAACTATAGTTACCGGAACTGTGAAGTGTAGCTATAAACCAGAGAGGGAGGCATGCCTATTCCTTGTATACTACTCCTGTGCGCTATCACGAATTTGCCTTTTTTTTTATTAAACAGACAATAACTAAATGTTTTTATAAGTTACATAAAAAAAAAAAAGATACTTGTCAAAGTATCTGCTTTCTTGACTACCTTCAGGTACAGTCCATGGTTGCTCTCCTGTATCAGAATATCCACATCACTATGTAAAAGATTGCCATTGAATGCTTCAGTGCTTTTATATATATATATATATATATATATATATATATATATATATATATATATATATATATATATATATATATATACATACTTTGCCATGAATATAGGAAAAGCATCATTTCAGGGATGATTGGCATGTATCTTTACATATATGTACACATCAACATACCCTTCATCCAATCCGCTCTGTACAAACATGGCAAGTACAGTATTACCTTTTTTTTTCAAGCAATGTGAGACCTAAGGATACTGTTAAGGTTAAACTGAATTATGCACTGTCTAGAATACAAATATCCATGGATGCTCAGTAGCCCAAAACACACACACAAACATAAGAACCTCTTTATTTGTTACATAAAGCATCTGCTAAAAGTGTGGTCTGATTGCATTCTTGAAAAAAGTCTCCATATCGGGAAGCTTGGTCTGACTTTTGCCTCTGCCACATGGCCCTTTCTCCTAGCTACGTGGAACATGGTGTTGTAGGGTTAGAAATTACCAGCTGAGAGACGGGACTGAAACTGAAATTAAATACATGATTGAAGGGTTGCGACTGGAGCTTCAATAATACTATAGAAAAGCACTGGGATTTGCTCGAGGGTCTTTCTGGTTCCTGTATCGGAAGGCAAGCCATACACCAAGAATCTGAAAAGCAATGAAAAGAACAAAGATGATCACACAGTAAAACAAATTCAGGGTAAGAGGAGTTCAGTCCTTTGCTATAGTCACCCAAGCCCATAGTGTTGATTGGTGCGATAACATGTATATCTAACTGCTGCTCCAATCAAACATGGAGACATTGGACCCCCATGCTCATCCCCAGCATCTCTTGCCAATAGGCAATGGGTGCTCTTTATGGGGGAAAAAACTATAGGATCAAGTATCTCTATTATCCAGCATGTTTTCCATCACACTTGCAGTGTTTTTGAATCTGGTGACACCATGACGGATGCTCCATTTTAGCCTATGGGGCAACGGATAGGATACAAAAAAAAAAAAAAAAAGGGATAAATGAGGTCCCCAATTATTCCCATTAGGGATAGTATCAAATTGCCAGACAAATGTGAACCCAGCTTTTCACTCATCATGGCTGAAATAGAGTACAACTCGAACATGCTGGAGTCCGATCGTTTGGCATTTGAATACCAGTGGCTGAGGCTGTATGCAGCCCTAGGGAGTCCTAAAAAAAAACCTCTCTAGGGCTGTATCCAACTTCTTCAGCCACTGAAAAAAAAAAAAAAAAAATGCGGAGCCATCAGTCTTGTGCATGCTCAAGTTGCGCTCATCTCTAGTCAGAAAAGTTAGGTGCCTATGCCCTGTGACTCCAAACGATCTCTAAACTAAGGCTACATTCACACGTCCGTTGTTCTGTCTGCAATCGCAGGACACAATTGCGGGACAGGACATAGGATCAATGTTATTCAATGGCCCCGTTCACACATCCATTCGTAGTGCACATGTATAGTGCGGTCTGCAGTTGCCTTAAGAAGCTGTAGCTTTCCACTATTCACTATTCCACTATCCACTAACAGCACAATCCCTTTCCTGTGATAACTACCAACATTTTTTTATTACATTTTGAGTCACTAAATGGGGCAATTTCTAGTGGTAAAGACATCCATAGTCACACTATATGAGAGCAGACAATGTTCAGGGTCAGCTGGCTCTGGGTAGTAAGTAAGGATTATGCAAGAGTCATGAGCTATCAATTTGTTCTTGTTACAGAAAATAAGCAAAGAAAATCAAACAGCACTGTGCACATCTGACATGGTAACAGGGACTGCTGAATGGATCTAGTTAGAGCAATCATGTCAGCCAAAAAAAACTAAAGTGATCCATTTACCCACAAAGACACAAAAGTAACATGAGTGCTGACTAAGAAGAACTGAACTATTCTTATAGTTGGACTGTCATTTCAGCCAAGTACAGGATACAGCGACCTTTCTGTAATCTAAAAAGGCACATTCATATATTTGGGCTGTGCCTGCTGAGCAGGGCAGTTTCTAGGCCATTTTGGCAACAGGGCGACTCTGAGAAAAGCTCCCCCCCCACCTCCTATTAATGGGGGGGCCGCTATCAATCACTGCTGAGTGAGGTGCGAGGTCTGGGTGGGACACACACTGCAGAGCGCCCCTATATGGAACATGTGTCCTGGACTCCTGGGAGGGCTGATACTGGGGACACCTACAGAAGGAACCAGTGAGAAGAGACACCACAGCTTCATTAAACAACAACTACAACTCTCAGAATGCCTTACACTTATGAAGCTCTCAGGGTATGCTGGAAGTTATAGCTTGTGAGATGACAACACCTTGAGGTGTCTGTTCATTTTTACTTCAACTTCCAGTATATTCTGAGGGCTGTGGACTGTCAGTACATGCTGGGAGTTGTAGTGTTTGCAGCTGTTGTAGTTGGAGGCGCATTTGTTCCGGAGCAGGCCCCTCTGAATTTACTAAGGCTGGGTTCACACTACTTTTTTGCGATGTTTTTCCAAAAAACGGATAAAAAGTGTATGGAAAAATGGATGCTAGTGTGCATTCGTTCTGATCTATTTTTCCATTGACGTCTGTTTTTTTAACATACACAAAAACACAGTAGACTGAATTTTTGTGTACGTTAAAAAAAAAAGGATGCGTTCTGATATGACCGACAGGAAAAGAGGCTTCTAACCAACCTATTTCCCTGTTAGTCATCCTGCAGAGCTCACGGACAGGCAGAGAGCCATGACTAGTCACAGCCCAGGTGACTAGTTCCTGGCTCTCTGCTTGTTTCATGCGCCAAAATATTAGACCGTTTCAGCACCTAAATTTCTACAGAAGACATAGAACACAGGGTAAGGAAGCATTTTGGCATCTTCCGGGCACCGCTAGTAGCATTACCGGGAAAATCTAAGTTAATGATTTGCTTTATCTTTTACAAGTCTATGGCACTATACATTCTTCCAGAGGAATGAAAATCCGCCTCAGGAATGGAAGAAGGGAAGAATGGAGCGCCATAGACTGTAATAGAAATCAGTATAGCAGCAGATTTCACTGTGATACTCCCAGCGTGAAATTTACTGCAAATGCGGTATGTGTGGATGTGCCCTTATAAACCCATAGTAAGTTTGAACCTGAACCAGAATCGGATGCTGTAGCTGTATCTTTTTTCTTTTCCAGGCTGCGTTATCAACAGCTGCACCATGCGGGTCTGGTTCTGGACCTTACTGTAAGGGTAGCTTCACACTTACCGGATTTCATGCTGCGAGTTGTGGGTATGTAACCCCATTGCAAATCCCACTTCCAAACTCGCAGCATGAGATCTGCTGCGAATCCAGTACGTGTGAAGCTACCCTAAGTTGTCTCATCTCTAGTGTATATACAGACAGATCAATAGATATGTATTTACATACAATTATATATACACACACACACACAAATACATACACACGCTATACTTGTATACTACACAGTATGGACATCACACATACATAGAACACAAACGGCATACTATACATAACATAGGCTATCCCACACAGCACACTATACATTACATAGGATATCACACATACCTTTGTACATTGAACTCTTTACACACACACAAATATAGTGGAGTAGCTTTTTGTAGCTGGGTGCAGTCTAGGAAGGGTTAAATCACCAGGCACAGGTCCTATGCTAATAACCCTCCCCCACCCCCTCCTCCCGACTGAAGCTGCAGAGTCTTGAGAGCTATGGGGAAAGGATGAAAGTTAGAGGGAAGATGAGAAAGTATAGACTGTGGGGTATGAAGCTGCCCCCCCCCACCCAACAATAACATTCACCCCAACACTGCTGATCCCCCACAGTGACCTCCCCTCTCCCCCTCCAGACAGACAGCAGCACTTACATAGATGCTGTGTTCAGGCCGGGTCGGGGGAGGAGACGTTCTCAGACTGGAGCTGCTGCCTGTGCTGGATGCTCTGCAGAGCCACAGGGGGAAACGTGGGGGGAGTCCCTGCTGCCTCCTCTATCCTCTTCCCTCTGGTCAAAGGCCACAAAGGAGCCCCCAGGAGCCAGGTACTGTGTGTGTGGGCGCTCCAAAGTCAGAGCCTGCTGCCCTGTGCAGAACATCACTGATGCTGTGTGGTGAGGGAGGGCGCCCCCTAGCTGTCAGCGCCCAGTGCAGTGGCCCGGCCTGCACGGTGCTAGAAATGGCTCTGCTGCTGAGTATGCTTCTTGGCAAAAACTGGGGCAGATCTCAGAGTAGAGAAGAAAAACCAAGAGTTGTTTTTCTTCATTTCTTACTCCAATTTTTAGGTATACAGGAAAACTATTAAACACCCAAAAAAGGGTTTTATGGACTACAAAACTATTTGCTATGAATTGCTGAAGGGGGAGGGGGGCTATATCCAGCACCACCTAGCAGTTCAGCAAGGATGCCGCAGCCAGATCTGCAATGAGAGGGGCTGGGGGAGGTTAGCTCCATTCCCTGCGTAGTAGCCATGTCTGGTTACTGCAGCTCAGTTCCTTTTTAGACAAACTGCAGACCTGCTGTAGTCTTTATAGCATGGCAGCTCTGTGATTTCCATGAAATGGGTTACCTAGGAGTAGATGAAGCACATCTACTTTCTTTCACCCCTGTCCCCAGGCTGTGTGCGGTATTATACTTCAACTACATTCATTTCAAAGAAATTAAGCTGCACAACCGCACAAACCGAGGACAGGAGGTGTGCTGTTTCTGGGAAAAGCAGAAATGTTCTTGTAAGCCTTGATAACCCATTTAATGAAAGGAGCTGTCTGCATTAATATATATATATATATATATATATATATATATATATATATATATATATATATATATATATATATATATATATAAAATATATATTACAGCCAGGTTTTGGGATAAAATAAATATGCTATACTTGCATTTTATCCTTGTGGTGTCCATTTAGGTCTTCCCTGCCACTTTGGCTTACTTCTCTTCATTTGAGCAGTACCCTAATGACATACCCAGGGATCCTGCAACAGATGACTGACTGGCCTCAGAGTTAGTAGCAAAGGTAGCACTAGACTACGGAAGCCAGTGGGTGGCTGCTGGGTATATGGGTATGTAGCCTGTACATGGAAGTAAACAAAAATGGGAGGAGAAGCAGAGTTGCAGGGAGTATGTTATAAATGGAAACCACAAAGCAGATGACAGAGCCAAATAAGTCTCTGTTAACTGGAAATTGTTCCATGTGAAATAGCAAAAAGGCAAAACAATTCTTATTTTCACAGTTAGTAACATAACTCTTTACAGTAACAACGCGAATCGCTTTATCATCTTGGAAATCTGCTTAGAAGGAAGCAGGCTGATAACTCACTGCCGCTCTGTGCCGCTTCTCCCAGTTTCCTAGGACTGGACCCAGCTTTTCCCAGCACCCGGGGTGGAACGGCACGGAGCAGCAGTGAGTTAGAAGGCAGCCGGCTGATGAGCGGATTGTAGAGATAACGAAGCAATTCGCTTTGTTAATACTGTTAATTTGTTAATCTCTAATCACAAAAGCTTGTGGTGTGGTATGTATTCTACACTAGAGTACTATACACTGCATAATAAGGCCTACCTTTTAGTGTGTACGAGTCCAGGCAAGTATTTTACTACTAATCCAAATGTTAAGGTTTTTTTTTCTGCTGTTTGTGAATTAAATTAAAATTTCCCTTTCACTTGCATTAGCTGCAGAATGTCAGCATATAAATACAGGATCCGCATCAAAGTCTGGACAGGATTCTACAGCAATTGTTTGTATTCCTATTTGCAGCAGTCTGTTAAAGGCAAGTCTCAATTCTGGGACCCGCACCTATGCCAAGATTGAATGCACCACAGCTCTATAGAAGCTTCCGGAGGCGGTCAGAAAGCAAACAGGTGATCTAGGTTGTTTTATGCAACTCCTAAACCATATGGCTTCCATGACTCAGGGGTTTTCTAAACAGCATTGTAGGGAATGTATCACTGCTTAAGTGCATTTTATTCACCAGCTGTCTCTGCTTGCACTTGTTTTTCTTGTTCCACTTATAAAGTAAAATTTACACACACAAGCAAGAAGAGGGGGGAACTTGATCTTCTACTAGTTGCTTATACCATACAGTAATATTCTGTCGGTACTTTACCATTTAGGGAACTAGACTATTACCTCTGTAAAGCTGAAGAAGAGTCCTACTCCCCCAAGGATTTTCAGGGCTTCACCAGCATGGATCAACATTTTGTTGCCACACGTTTCACATTTCTCACTTTTAGTTTTACATTCCTAGAAGTCAATGAAAGAAACAAGGTTGTTAGCAAACATCGACAAAAATATCAGTAACCACTTCAGTGCCAGGACATATGCAATATATCACAGCTTAAAAAAGGGACACAGTTTCCAAAACAAGACTCAAAGCAAAAAAAGAAAAGAAAAAAAACAAACAAAAAACAACCTTTAAGTATCCTACAGACAAGTCGGAAGTTTTGATTGGTCAGGGTCTGGGCGCTCACATCCTGACTGTTCCTAGAACTAGCCGAGAGAAGCCCTCAGCAAGTGCTTTCCCTCCTGGCTCTCATATTTCTATGGGATCCATCTTGCATCACATGCACAGAAAGCAGTAGCACTTAGACATGCGCTTTTTCCTGCTGGTTGTAGCAGTCAGTCAGACCCTGACCAATCAAAACCTTTGACACTCTGTGCTCAGAACATAAAAACTAGAGGTTAGATTATGGAGTCATATCACATTCCACATCAAGGTGGATATGCAATAGGACAAAATGTTTCACCTCCAGGCTGTGTGTAAGGGAGGGGTAAACCTGTAGGTGAAAACAGGAATTTAGTCTTGTCAACTGACTAGTGACTCACAAGCTTACCAGCATGTAGACAGATAAATGACATATGAACTCACACCATGAACAAGTTTTATTAATTTTTTTTTTTTAAAGAAGGTGTACGGTTTGGCTTGGAGTATATATAATTTTTTTCTTCAACTAGCAAGCTTTGGTGCAAAATGGAGAGGCATTTTTAATGTTTCAGGTGTATACTAAAAATATATAAATTAAATGGATAGTGTATTTATTTATATTTAAAGGGGTATTCCGGGGAAAATCAATAAATTGGCAGTGTAAAGGGTTAACCAAGGTTAACCCTTTCCTAATATACTTACCTGTCCTGTATTGGCCCCCCAAGAAGATCTCAGGTCCAGTCACGTGAGCGTCCAGCCTGCGACTCGCGGATCCTCTGTCCTTCCGGTTCGGTGACGTCACCCGGCCGGCGTCTGCTCTCCTTCATTAGCAGCAGAGCACTGAACCCTGACTGGCTGGCTAGCGTGTAGCCAATCAGGGTTTAGTGCTCTGCGTCCCCTGAGGCTCTCGTCCAGGTCCCCTGAAGCTGCTGTACCAGGGGTTGTGGGGGCTCAGTGCCGGTCACCAGTTACATGCACTGCACTATGTGAGGGGTCTCTGCGGCATCCAACAACACCGCCCCCAAAGCGATGCCGACCGTGTCCCGGGAAGGGATGCGGCGGGCGGCATTACTTCATTCCTAACTACCAGACACACGGAGCGGAGCTATGAATGAACTAAGGCCGCCCGCCGCATCCCTTCCCCTCCCGGGACTCATGGTCAGCAACGCTGACACCCGGGAGGGAAGTCCTACAGAGTGGTGCTGTTTCCCCCCCCTCCCCTCCCTGTGTGAACTCAAAGATCGCTCACCCCCACCCCCCAGAGGGTGCTGCCGCGCTGGTCCGGTCTCTGCACCTTTTTCAAGCAGCCGGCCGTACTCATCTGACAGGCGCTGTGCATGTGCAGGAGAGATTTCTTATCGATAAAACAGGCGCTGTGTACGGAGCAAGGAAGAAATCTCTCCTGCACATGCACAGCGCCTGTCAGATGAGTACGGCCGGCTGCTTGAAAAAGGTGCAGAGACCGGACCAGCGCGGCAGCACCCTCCGGGGTGTGGGGGTGAGCGATCTTTGAGTTCACACAGAGGGGGAGGGGGGGCGGCGGAGGAGAAACAGCACTACTCTGCAGGACTTCCCTCCCGGGTGTCAGCGTTGCTGACCATGAGTCCCGGGAGGGGAAGGGATGCGGCGGGCGGCCTTAGTTCATTCATAGCTCCGCTCCGTGTGTCTGGTAGTTAGGAATGAAGTAATGCCACCCGCCGCATCCCTTCCCGGGACACGGTCGGCATCGCTTTGGGGGCGGAGGTGATGTTGGATGCCACAGGGATCCCTCACATAGTGCAGTGCCGGCCCATGGTACAGCAGCCTCAGGGGCCTGGAGCGTGAGCCTCAGGGGACGCAGAGCACTAAACCCCGATTGGCTACACGCTAGCCAGCCACTCAGGGTTCAGACCTCTGCTGCTAATGAAGAAGAGCGGACGCTGGCCGGGTGACGTCACCGAACCGGAAGGACAGAGGATCCGCGAGTCGCAGGCTGGACGCTCACGTGACTGGACCGGAGATCTCCTTGGGGGGTCAATTCAGGACAGGTAAGTATATTAGGAAAGTGTTAACCTTGGTTAACCCTTTCCACTACCAATTTTTTGATTTTCCCCAGAATACCCATTTAAATAAAATTGTCTAGACAGAGAAAAGGTTAAGAATAAAAGGCTTTTTTTTTTCCCCTTGAGCCAAGACCAAAAGGGGATCCAACAGGAAGGAGTTTAACCCACTTTTGGCTTTGACTGAAACAAACAAAAAAAAACCCAAGCCTAAAAACACGGGAGCAAAAACTAAAAAAAAAAAAACCCATTGAATCTATCCACTAATCCATCCATTATAGACTTTTAGGAGCCTGACACGTGACACAGCATCTGGAGAGGATCGCGCTTAGCGTGGTCTTCTCCTGTGGTGGTTTTAGCGATGAGTGTTCAGACCCGAACTGATCAAAACTTTTGACATGTCTGTATAACCACAGTTACACTTTAAAAGGAGTACAAAAACGAGGCCCAAATACTATGTGTGAACCCAGTCTTAATGGGGTTGTCTGAAGAGCAGAAGATGGCTAAAGCCCTCTGCTCCCCCATGCTTCCATGCTTACTACCTGTGAATCCACAGCTCGTAAAATAAGCTATTTTGTGCTGGGGAAACCACACCAATGCCCACCAGCTGCACAATGTCGCCAATGTATAAAATGTTTCTCGGAGTGTTCCTTTAACTTATTGACTTCTAAGTTCTTACAATGAGTTGTCATGCATTATTTACTCCTTAGAACAACAGTGCTGCTCCCTCTGCCAACATATATAGCTGCCTTCACTGAATGCAACCAACTACAGATATCCTCTTTTATTGTACTGTGAGAGATCCCCAGTGACAGAATAATGTCCTGAAAACCCCAGTCACACACAGCAGATTCTATGTAGAATTTAGGGCATATTCATATACACATATTCCTTCTTTTGCATAACCGCTGCACACTTTAACAGCAGACCTTTGCTGGAGCAATGCATAGGGGGAAATCCACTGTAAATTCTCTACGGAACAGACATCTGAACTAACCTTTGGATACACTTAATCCAAAAAAGCTGCAGGCCGCAGGCCCAGGAGAAAGTAATACGCTCAAGACAAAAAGCAGATAAACTGGAAAATTGTGGGCTGCACTCTTTATATAAAAGATATGGGAACTTCCATGATATTTATAGGTCCCATAAAAATAGCAAAGATTAGCCAGGACCTCATCCTAAATAGCCAAATTTCATGGCAACTATGTGAGAGTGCCATTACAGCTGCACTCCAAGTTATACCCCAACACTCCTAATATGAGAAATGGAAACAAATGGGAGGGCTCACCGCAGGGCACTGTGAGTACTCCTCTCTGAAGTGTGCACTTTTCTCTGTAGTGTTCAACCAACCACAACAGTTCAGGTTCTTCTCCATGTCTCTCCTGGTCCCGTTTCCCATACTGTTCCATGCTTCACTCAGAAAACGCTCCTGTGAAAAGAAAATTGTAGTGCTGGAGACTGAGGGCACATAAAATGCATGGTCTCCAACAGACAGCATCAATTGTTATCCTGCAAGGTCACAACAGTTCACACAATTCAATATTATCTATCTCCACACACACAGCAGATGGTGGAGGGGCTCACCATTAAAAAAAAAAATGTCTGCCCCCACCATCAGGACTATCTCCTATTGGCAATTCAGGTCATCTTAAATTTGCACTTGCTTAAGCTGCTCCTTTAGGGAAGGGGAGTTAAGATGTGTCCTTTACCTGTTGGGAGCTATTCATAGCCAAGCAGGAGCAGGAGACCACCAGTTGAAAAATAAAGATGAGTATTAAGACCACCATGTACTAACATACAAGTTAAGGATACTTTAAACTGGTATTTATTATAAAACATGTTTTTTTCACTAGGAATTTCCCACAGCGCACACATGCTATATAAATTCACTTTAAGGGTTGGGTCACATGTAACGGATCCACAGCGGATTTCACAGCAAAATCCACTGTGGATCCTTTCACTTTCAATTAGATAACATACACGCAGCAGGATTGTCATCCAGCTGAGTGTATGTAAAAGTCAGCCCCCATAAACCCCCCTGGCCCGGTACATACATTACCGGGTCCGGCTTGCTTTGGGGTTCCCCACGTCTGGATGTCCCGCTTAGCTAATCAGTATGCTGCGGCGGGGCAGTGCACCGATTGGCTAAGAGGGATGTCCCTTATGATGACCATTAAAGGGTTTTTTAATGAAAACAACCCATGTCTTTATGGTTGGTAACTTTAATTATATTTTAAACAAGTTATAAAGATATATTTGAATATTTTTTTTACACGTTTTTTGATAATGTTTTGAGTTTTGACCAGATGGAAAGTTTTCCCATTAATATTATATCTGTTGATATAAAACAATTTAACTGAATTTAATAGTTCAGAAAAATTCTTTACAAATCTCTGGCACCAGTTGATTTCAATTTACTTTTGTTAAAAAATCTCAAGTCTTCCAGTACTTATCAGCGGCTGTATGTTCTGCAGGAAGTGGTGTTTCCTTTCCAGTCCGACACAGTGCTCTCTGCTGCCACCTCTGACCGTGACAGGAACTGTCCAGAGCAGCAGGAAATCCCTATAGAAAACCTCTCCTGCTCTACAGTCTAGAAATACACCACTTCCTGTTGGACATACAGCAGCTGATAAGTACTGGAAGTTTTTTTTTTTTTTTTTTTACAAATTACAAATCTCTGGCACTTTCTGCCACCATTTGATTTTTTTATGCTAAACTACCCCTTTAAATCGGCATTTGCATTGCTAATCTGTAGTCCAGTATTGCATTCCTTAGAAAAGAAGGAGGGAGTCATCTGCTTACAGACAAGCCCAATGTACACTAGTATGTCCACTGATTATTAAGCGCTGTCACTTTAAAAAACAAACAAACTTTTGATATCTCACAGACATCGGTCAGGGTCTCAGTGCTCAGACTGCTTGATGCGACTTGCAGGAGATGCTGCACAAATTTACAATTCATAACATCTCTTTGCAGCATCTAGCAATTGATGGGGGGGGGGGGGTGCTCTGAGATCCAACAGATCAAAGCTTTTCATATCGCTTTGTGATTTTATAATTTTTTTTTTTTTTAGATGACAGTATATTTATTATATAATTAACTCACAGATGGACAAGCCACTACCGAAATGTCCACAAAAATAATGAGGGTTACCATTTGCAAACAGTGTAAACCACCCCACCACGATAAGGTAGCCTTATGCTCAGGACGGACCCTACACTGTACTATGGCCTCTCCATGGTATGTAATACGCCTATGCTCTGGGCATGCAGGATCCATCTTATACTGGTAAAAATAATTACACCACCTGGGTGGGATGGGTGGATTGCACGACCAAGTAGAGGCAGCCACTCCCCCAACTGGAACGCAGAAAAAAAGAGATTTGGTCAGCTCTCCTAGAACACCATTCACACTAGGCAGGAGCATGTTGCTATGGCTGAAATTGCAAACACACATAAACACAATTTCAGCCATAGCAGCGTGTCCCTGCTTAGTGTGAATGGTGTTCTAGGAGAGCTAACAAATCGATCTTTTTTTCTGTGTTGCAGATGGGAGGGGTAGTTTTGGTCTGTATTTTTGTTCAATCATTTAGTTACATTGATTTGTACAGCAAACACAGTACTTCTGAATGTACCCTCAAAGTGTAGAAATTATAATCCACCTATCTGGATATCAACACAGCTCAAAGGATACGATAAACAGCATCACTTGGTGGTGACTAACTGCTCCGATCAATCCAATGATGGCGATCAGCAGAAGGAAGACTCCGATGGCTATGACTCCCCCGATGATGTGGAGGCTGGAAACTATTCCAAAGCCCTTGCCCCATGCTGCCACACCAATCAACAAGAGGCCCACTAGCTGAAAGAAAAAAGAACAGTATAAAGACCATCGATAGATATACAATAAATATATTAAAGCGACTCTGTACCCACAATCTGCCCCCCCCCCAAACCACTCGTACCTTTGGATAGCTGCTTTTAATCAGAGATCTGTCCTGGGGTCCGTTTGGCAGGTGATGCAGTTATTGTCCTAAAAAACAACTTTAAACTTGCAGCCCCGTGCCCAACGGGCGTGGCTTAGAATATCTGTGTCCTAACTTTGCACCACCCCTCCATCCTCGTTAGGAATGCCACTGGAACATTTTCTCCATGCTGAACATTGCACAGGTCCTTAACGATCCAGCCCATGTGCAGTGCTGACACAGGTGGGGAATAGGAGACAATCTGCCTGGAGCATTCCTAATGATGAAGAGAGCGGGGAGGAGGGACAGAGAGGGTGTGCCAGCCTAATGCATACACAATCTAGGCCACGCCCGTTGGGCACGGGGCTGCAAGTTTAAAAGTTGTTTTTTAGGACAATAACTGCATCACCTGCCGAATGGACTGTAGGACAGATCTTGGATTAAAAGCAGCTATCTGAAGGTACAAGCTGTTTGGGGGGGGGGGCAGATTGTGGGTACAGAGTCGCTTTAAACATTCACATTTCACTATGTAATGCAAAAGAAAGGCAAACTAAAAGTGGGTGTCAGAGTATAATAAATGAAAGTGCCTGCAGGAAGTGGTATAAAATAACAAGTCTATAATTCTCGTGCAGTAATGACGTGCCATCCATCCATGTGACCACCAGAGCCGACATGCTATCTTATATGACGCTTGACAGCTGATACTAGTAATTGGCTGCATCGGTCACAAGGATGTACAGGACATTACATCATTGCTACAGGACAAGGAAACAAAGAATTGCAACAACCACAGAGTATCGGCACTGGATCTGACAGGCAAATAGGAGCTCTTATTTTATGACACTTCCTAAAGGTACTTTACATTTTTATACTCTTGGACAAACTCTTTAATTTTAGGCTGTGTGTCAGACACTCAAAGAAGCATTCCTTTTTTTTTTTTTTGGTATTGTTCCCCTGGCTGCAGGCTGTCACATATACTTACAAATGTTGATTGGCGTCCCACAGCGCAGCTCCTATCACGCTGGCAGTGACGTCACTGCTCTTCTGACCCTCTTCTTTCTACAGGTCTATTAAAGGCCGCAGTCAGGGTCTCGAATGCATCTCTATGAGAGCACTCCAATAGAGATGCAATTTGGCCCTGAGCTGAAGAGGTGAAGAGGTCACGTGGGTGCCAGCGGGATCTGAGCAGAACCGTAGGACTGGAACGAGGCCGCACTGCGGGACACCGATCATGATTGGTAAGTATATGTGACAGCCTGCAGCTGGGGAACAATAAAAAACAAACAAAACAAAACAGAAAAAAAAACACTTAATGCTTCTTTAATATATACAGTGGTGCCATGGATTACGAGCATCATTCGTTCCGGGACCGTGCTTGTAATCCAAATCCACTCTTAAACCAGAGCAAATTTTACCATAAGAAATCATAGAAATGCAAACAATTGGTTCCACACCCCAAAAATAATTTTTTATCATTCTGAACAACATGTAAAACTAATAAAACAAACACTCAGAAACAGCTGAATATGTGATATTATAAGTTACAGTGCAGTAATAGAGAAGATAGGAAACACAAGGGCTGACAGAGACTGCAGGGAGCATGAAGGAATGAGCAGGGCAGATGTGGGCACAGTATAGCAGCACTCTCTGTCCAGGGAGAGAGGGGTTACAGTTATGGAGAGATTACTTCCACAGTCCTGTCCCCTGATGTAAGCCCCAGCCTGAAGTGGATGTGCTATGATTTGGTAGGTGAGGGAGACTTCCTGTGTCAGTGTACAGGGCTGTAGACCCCGCTATGCAGATCATGCCCCTCCTCAACTCGCACTCCCACCCAGTACAGAGAGCTCTTAAACCAAAGCAATGCTCTTAAACCAAGTCACCATTTTGAAAAACTGATCTCTTAAACCAAAACGCTCCTAATCCAAGTTACTCTTAAACCAAGGTACCACTGTAGTTCCATCTGGCAGCATGTGTTATAACATGCCAAAATCAAACTTTTAAACATGTTTTGGGAGTTTTTGGTGATGTATTATCAAATTTTCCACTTGTACTAAATATTTAAAGATAATCCTGTAATCTTGCAGTTTTCACTGAACCTAAAAAGCTGACACTTCATGTTCTGTAAAGATCACTTATCAGCAGTCTTATCACAGGCAAGAATACAGCAAAGCTCACACCAGTATATGGACACAACAGAGTAAGACTATTGATAAGTGATGGTCAGTGCTCAGTCTTCCCCCAGCCTGCACATGCCTAGAAAACTCTCCTAAAAAGTCAACAGGGTTTCCTATTATTATAAGTCCAACAGGTTGCTGTAAAGCATATATCTAACAGCTGTGAAGACGTTCAAGTAAAGGCTTTCTCCAAAATAATAATACAAAAAAAAGGAATAATTACAATCAGGCTCTAAAAACAGTAAAACAGAATGCAGCCAATAGCGAGCATAAACACAAACCCAGGAAATATGAAGTGAATATGCTACCTCAACCAGGGGATGCAACACAATGAACCGGAGTGCCTCACCAACCATACAATGCCAGAACGTTCTTATAAACAGCTGCGGTTTTAATATATTTATTATAAATAATAGTAATGATGATCAGGAATGTTGAAAATTCAAGTGATCCTGTTATTTAGAAATATTTTGACATGTGACCAGACCATGTCAAAAGATTTGATTGGTCAGGGTCCCAGAGCTGAGACTCCCACCGATCATTACAATGAGCAAGAAGAAGCACACTTTTCTTCCCGCTTTGAGGCAATCTCCATGCTCAAGCATCTGGATTAAAACTTTTGACATGTCCGTTTGCCATGTAAAAAGTATTTCTGCATTTCTAAATTACAGGGACACTTAAAGACCCACCCTATCACTTTTGACATTTCATAAGACAGGTCAAGAGTTATTTTTTATGACAGTGGCTATTTAACTTCAGATAAGGCTATGTTCACATCAGCGTTTTTTTTTCTTCTAACGGATCCGTCTATATTAAACTGATGAGCATAAACAGATGAGCAGACTGAAGCAAACTGATTGCAAAATATTCGTTTTTTTTAATGGTCCATTTGTATTCTGACTTTAAAAAACTAACTTTTGTACATCCATTTGCATCAGTCAGCATCCGTTTTTCTATCCGTTTATTTTTCTTCTTTGGTTTCTTGCTGCTTCTGCGCATGCTCAGTGCATAAACGCATGAAACCGGATGTGAACGGAAATACCTTCCGTTTTAGATCCGATGAATTTTCACTTACAGGAAATCTGTCAGCTGTAATTCATGTTCCAAACTGCTGGGACTGTTAGATAGCAAGAAGACATATGGTACCTTTCATATGTCCATCTGTGCTTCCAGAATGCAGAAAAAAAGGTTTTATTCTCTGGTACAAGGTGTCAAGGAGTGCCGAACTTGTGTCCTTGCACTGCCCACATCAGGCCGTGTAAAAGGACCCTTAGTCTAGTGGTTTAAATAAAGCCAGGAACTAGTATTGTTATTTCTTCGGCCTGTAATACAATCCACATGAATATAAGACAAAACCAAGTTTCAAGGAAGGCGCTGTGGCTACCAGACTCCGGGGATAAGTCAGTAGAAAGCTGCCAATCATCCTGCATAGGTGTGGTGACCGCTGCTCTCGCCATCTCACCTAGGAGGCCGATCAGGATTGACGCTGCTTATTATTAGCGCTGCAGAATCTGTTGGCGCTATACAAATATTATTATTATTTAGAACTCCTACTCCAAATGATATTAATCAACATATCACAGAGCACCTCTCCTGTTGTGGCAGCTGGCCATACATATAACAGCTGCCACCCAAATGCTCATTTAGTGGATGGCCATCTTTCCCAATCCCCTTTATATATACACACAACGAAAAATAGTATTCAGCTTCACAGTAAATAAACCCCCCAAAATTATTCACAGATAATTTCTGAAAGGAAAAGATCCACCAAGCTATAACTAAACTATGCTTTTATATTATGTGTAGAGCCAGTATGACACACTGTGCCATGTTTGGGGTGTCTGGAAGGTAGGAGACCTTATAAAGCCACTAAATACAACTGAACTTAAAGTAGGTGGGAAGAAATAAATAAAGTCTAGGTGAGACATTTATTAAGTCCGGCGTTTTCTGTGCCGGACTTAAAAATGTCCTCGCAGCTCCGACAGTACCGAGATTTATGTAGAGGCGCGCAGGAGGAAAATGGCCAGATGCGAATATTTATTCGCAAAATGGCCATTTGCGAATAAATTTATTTGCATCTGGCCATTTTCCAACAAAAAAATATGCATTTTATCAATGATAAATGTCCCCCTATATCTAGATAGCATAGGATCTCACCACTTTCTGGCACAGGAAACATGTGGTGTATGTACTTTGTCTATTGCAAAAAATGGGAAAACAAAATCCAGGGTCACATTCTAGCAGCTGCCAGTTCAGCCGATGCAAAAGAGCCAGCACAAAGGACAAAAGTCACACAAAACAGAAAGCCAGATTAAAGGAAATGTGCACATACTCCTATCTTCAGACCGGTCACAGAAAGCCGTCAGGGAGCGTCTGAACTGAAGACTGGAGATCTGCCCCTTTTTAGTTGCAAACAATCACAACAATGAATGAATGTCAGTCATCTGAGTGACTGGGGCAGCAGCCATGTTTGCTTGACCAGCTTTCTGTTTATTCTCTATGGGACTTCTATGGTACTTGGTTCCTGTTACTAGCAGAAAATGTAAAGTAGTCATTGTCATTTTAAACAATCTACCAAAGGACAGTAAAGGGAAACAGTGTCTGGTAAAATCGCTAGTCCATGTACAGTTTCCATACAGCAAGAACACTGCAATACAGCACAACCATCCCACTACACTCACTTTTTCACTCCAAAATACAACAAAAGATTGGATTATGGTCAATGACCGACTACACGCTATTTTACATGATAAGGAGGAGAACGTCCAAAGGTCTGGCGTCCCTGGATTTCATATTTATCTGATAACCCTTAGGGGTGGTAGTGGTGGTGTGAGACTGTATTATGTATAGGGCATGCTGTGAGGAGGAGCAGGGGACTACATGAGTCTCCCCTTCTCCATTTCCCTCCCTTCCCTTCTTTTCTGGCTGGCTCTCCTTTCTCAACCCTCTTTCCTTCCTTCTTTTTCTTCACTCTTTTCTTTGTTACCTCTGGTCCCACTCAGGTGATGGAACCAGGGGTTTGTTTTGGCTATGTTTGGGCGGAAGTTCTAAACATCCGTAGAGGCCCCAGTTTGGCATTGCGGAGAGTTTTGTGAATTGCATTGTTATGAAGAGTGCCATATGAGTGTTTGTTTTAATTTACCTGAGTTATGTTACATTTACTGTACAGTTATTCTGGGCTATTGTTGTCTGCCTGATTCATTTGCTTATTTGTTGTTCTTTATTTCGAAAATTAATAAAATTTTATGGAAATACAACAAAAGGATCCATACACAATGCAAGGAGTTCTGGTTTCAGAACCAGAAAATTTGCACATTTTTGGGGTGCACAAAAATATGTGACTTTCTATAACTTATTGCTGCGCTCACTAATGGTGTGTTTACACAGAGATTTATCTGACAGATTTTTGAAGCCAAAGCCAGGAACAGACTATAAACAGGGAACAGGTCATAAAGGAAAGACTAAGAGTACTCTTACACGGAATGATAATCGGCCCTATCCGGGCGATTATCGCTCCGTGTAATAAAGACAACGATCGGTTCAGATCTATAATCGCCGGGCGCCGACTGCACACTGCTATTACACGCCGATGCTGACGATATGAAAAGAGGAATACATTACCTATCCAGGCTGCAGGGCTTCTCTTCCTCTGTGCTTCTCCCCGGGTCCCACGCGCTCCAGCTTCACAGCGGCTTGTCTCAGCTGACAGGCCGCTCGGCCAATCACAGGCCAGGACCACCGCGGCCAGCGATTGGCTGAACGGCCTGTCAGCTGAGACAAGCCGCTGTGAAGCTGGAGCGCGCGGGACCCGGGGAGAAGCGAAGAGGAAGAGGAGCCCTGCAGCCTGGATAGGTATGCGTACAGTTTAAACAAGGGCTGCAAGGACAACGGTAACGATGTCCCTGCAGCCCTTGTTAAACGATTATAATAGTCCCAGATCGGCGCTCGTTTACAGGTATTATCGGGCCCTCATCGGCTCGTGTAATACAACCCTAAGATTTCTCCTAATTTCAAATCCATTCCTGAAGGGTTCTATGAAAGCCTTCAAAGTCCTTTATACAGACGGAAATGTAGAATTCTCTAGAAGGGAGATGAGAATCAGCCACACACAAGGTCACTATACCCATTAGTGTGTCCCAGGATACTACTACTCTATAGACATAATGGTGTGTGCATGTTGAAAATGCCAGCACCTGAAGTGGCGTTTATCTTTCTTCTCCATTCTGTCCACATCTGTCACAGGCTTGCAGAGCATTCACCAATACCAGGTATATAGATAAAGGAAAACATGTGATTTATGTGTTATAAATAGAGCAACTTTTCTATCTATACCACCCTCTGGCAGTGGTTTCCTACCTGTGGTCTCCAGCTGTTTCCTACAGGTGTCTGGACATGCTGTAAGCTGGGGGGGGGGGGGGGGGGTCACAGGCTGAGATTTTACTGCATTAATATATTCAGGTGGCTGAATACATTAACTCAGTACAGCAAGAATCTATTCTCTTTAGCAGCTTGTGGTAACATGTAGAGACATAGGAGTGTATGATACCGACACTCATCTAACACAAACAGGGCTCCAGACTAAAAAATTTACCTAGGAGCCATTGGCTCCTAACCTAAAAAATTTAGGCACCAAATAGAATATTTGGTCGCCAACATTTTAAAATATGTAAAATTAATGTTATGTTAAATGGGACTTACTGTGTGCAGAGGCCACGGCAGCCTCCTCCTCCTTTAGATCCTTTCTTTTCTTAGTTTGAAAACGTTCAACATGGAAACTTGCAACTTGACAACCATATACAGTCTGACTCAGTACTTCAGCTTCACTTGGCTAGCCTTTTAATGAGGCTTACTCTTCTGAACTTGAACTTAAAAGCTTGCAACTTGACAACAATATACAGTCCACTAGAATGTGTGAGGTGGTCTACAAGTCAGGTTCTGAGTCAGTGTATACATACACACACACTGAGGGAAGTGGTACTGTGCAGTGTATACATACAGACACTGAGGGAAGTGGTACTGTGCAGTGTATACATACACACACACTGAGGGAAGTGGTACTGTGCAGTGTATACATACACACACACTGAGGGAAGTGGTACTGTGCAGTGTATACATACACACACACTGAGGGAAGTGGTACTGTGCAGTGTATACATACACACACACTGAGGGAAGTGGTACTGTGCAGTGTATACATACACACACACTGAGGGAAGTGGTACTGTGCAGTGTATACATACACACACACTGAGGGAAGTGGTACTGTGCAGTGTATACATACACACACACTGAGGGAAGTGGTACTGTGCAGTGTATACATACACACACACTGAGGGAAGTGGTACTGTGCAGTGTATACATACACACACACTGAGGGAAGTGGTACTGTGCAGTGTATACATACACACACACTGAGGGAAGTGGTACTGTGCAGTGTATACATACACACACACTGAGGGAAGTGGTACTGTGCAGTGTATACATACACACACTGAGGGAAGTGGTACTGTGCAGTGTATACATACACACACACTGAGGGAAGTGGTACTGTGCAGTGTATACATACACACACACTGAGGGAAGTGGTACTGTGCAGTGTATACATACAGACACTAAGGGAAGTGGTACTGTGCAGTGTATACATACAGACACTGAGGGAAGTGGAACTGTGCAGTGTATACATACAGACACTGAGGGAAGTGGTACTGTGCAGTGTATACATACAGACACTGAGGGAAGTGGTACTGTGCAGTGTATACATACAGACACTGAGGGAAGTGGTACTGTGCAGTATATACATACACACACACTGAGGGAAGTGGTACTGTGCAGTGTATACATACACACACACACTGAGGGAAGTGGTACTGTGCAGTGTATACATACACACACACTGAGGGAAGTGGTACTGTGCAGTGTATACATACACACTGAGGGAAGTGGTACTGTGCAGTTTATACATACAGACACTGAGGGAAGTGGTACTGTGCAGTGTATATACATACAGACACTGAGGGAAGTGGTACTGTGCAGTGTATATACAGACACTGAGGGAAGTGGTACTGTGCAGTGTATATACATACACTGAGGGAAGTGGTACTGTGCAGTGTATATACATACACTGAGGGAAGTGGTACTGTGCAGTGTATATACACACACACACACTGAGGGAAGTGGTACTGTGCAGTGTATATACACACACACACACTGAGGGAAGTGGTACTGTGCAGTCTATACATACTGACACTGAGGGAAGTGGTACTGTGCAGTCTATACATACCCCCCCCCCCCCTCAGGCTGCGGCCCCCCCACACAGATTAGTGGCCAGCCGCCACCCCTGCCGTCCCTCCGGTTGTACTCACACTATCCACAAATTGGTGCCGCTGGGGTGCACTTGAAGAACCGCCGGGTGAGGAGAGGCGGGAGAGAGGCGCTGGAGGAGTGTGGCGCCTCTGCGGCCGTCCGTCCAATGAATAACGGACGTGCTGGATGACGTCACTGGAGAAGCGTGTCCCCGCACACGTCATCCAGCACGTCCGTCATTCATTGGACGGACGGCCGCAGAGGCGCCACGTGCTTCGGTGCAGCGTGCGGAAGTCCTTAAAGAGACAGCCGCCGCCGGGGCCAGTCGTAAATGGCCATTTGCAAGATATCAGTCGCATTGGCGACCATTTTGGTCACCATCTGGAGCCCTGACAAAGCGTGTAGATGCAAGCTCCCATACTAGGAATAGTGTCTACAACATAGGAAAGAAAAGTCTATAGAGAATTCACAGCAAAATTCGCTGCGGATCCCTTGCCTGTCATTTTTGAATGATAACCTTAAAGTGTGACCGTCGTTTGTTAAAACTTTTGACATATCATCAGTCCAAGTCTGAATGGGAGAAGACCACACTTAGCATGATTCTCTCCCGGCTCTGTGTCACATGATCGGCCAGGCTCTGTCTGATTGCCTATGTAAGGCGGCTGATATTATGTGACACAGGTCTGAACACTCAGACCAATCAAAACTTTTGACAAGTCAAAAGTTTTACAAACGACAGTGACATTTTAAAGAGAACCTGTCACTCCATGAATGGCTCCTGGTCCCTAGCGATGTGTATGCTGCTGAGAGTTAAAGGGATCTTTCAAGAACTGGAGGATGATGGGCTAACCTAATGCTGCATTTACAAGGAGCGATAATTCGCCCGATTAACCATTTCGAAAGTACAATGTGTTTTTTAGACCGATCAGCGTTTAGACGGAACAATTTATCATATAGAAAAATCGCATTGCGATCATTTTCCGATCGCTTAAGCCTATCTCGCACGTAGGGTGAATCGGTGAAGGACTGTTTACACGGAACGATCTGCGAATTTTTTGTGAACGACGATTTAAGAATATGTTGTAAGATCAAAATGAACGATTTCTCACTCGTCACCTGACCGTTCGCTGCGTTTACACGGAACGTTTATCGCTCAAATGCGATCGTTATCATGCAAATTCGCACGATAATCGTTCCGTGTAAACGCAGCACTAGAATAGGGCATGAATATTATGCCACCCCCCCCAGATCCTCTGACACATGGGGCACAGTAATCCAGTGAGCCCCACCTCCCCGATCTGTCCATTGTGCATATGTGCCATTGCAGCTGCATTACCTGGCACCACCACTACACACGACATAGAGGGCGCTGTGCCTGCTAAACAATAACGGGCCCACGTCCGCACAGCGCCCCCCTCTCAGTCAGGTGATTGATGGGGGTGGCAGGACACGATCTCCACATCTGCTTGCTGTCAGTGAATTGCTGAGGCATTGCACAGGGATCATAGATGTGACAGCTTGTATAGATAGTCCTCTCTGTGGGGGCATTACCCAGCTCCTCACTGCGGGCCGCCCAGGGCACAGCCTCCTCCGCCAGGTAACAGACCCGGTACAGCTGAGAGATCCCGGGCACATAGAGCCTCGTACTCACCATGTAAACCACGTTGAGCGCACATAGCGCGTTCTTCGAGCAGGTAAAGCCGCCGCACACCATCCTCCTCCTCACACCGGCAGATAGCGGGGACCCAGCCAATAACGGGGATGTCTCTTTAAGAGGGAAGACTTCTCTTTCGCCTCTACGCACCGCTAGCCGGTGACGTCAGGACCCGCCCACCGGAAGGCCAGCGTCTGGCGCTTATTGGCGGCATAGTACGCCCCGCCCACTTCCCGGCTTATAGGCATGTCTGGCAAACTATGTGCCTCCGGCGCAGAGATGACGTCAGCGGAAGTCTGTCTAGTGGCGGCCATGTTCCTACACCTGCCACTCCTGTTCACAGAGACAGGAGACAACGACTCCTAAATACGCATAAATAATTACACGAAACCAAAGCCTCTCAGATACCTAAAGGGGAAAAAACTGGATGCTGACCTATAGTGTACAAATCAGAAACTGGCTTTGTTACCCATAGCAACCAGTCACAACTCTGCTTTCATATTACCAGAGTAATTATTTTAGATGCTTTTGACAAATCTGTTTTGAGACGTTTTGAAAAATTAAAAAAAAAAAGGCTTTTGTTGCCCATTGCACCCAAACACAGGTCAGTCTTTACTTTGCCAGTGCATTAAGGGCAACCTACAGGGTTTGGTCACATGGACATAAAACACACTTTTGGGCAAGAGACTGTGCTGAGCTCTGTACACACCGTACTGTTTCACTTAAAGGGAACCTGTCACCCCCCGTCAGCCCGACAGGCTCCCGACCCCCCGCTACAGCCCCCTATACTCACCGGATTCCGCCGGGTCCCGCTTCTGGATCCGGTCGGGTCACTGAGATCTCAGCCGCTGCAGCCCAGCGTGCGCGCTGAGAGATGAGTCCAATGCTCATAGAGAATGATGGGAGAGTCCAGCGCTCCGTCATTCTCTATGAGCGTTGGACTCATCTCTCAGCGCGCGCCGGGCTGCAGCGGCTGAGATCTCCGTGACCCGACCTGATCCAGAAGCGGGACCCTGGCGGGATCAGGTGAGTATAGGGGGCTGTAGCGTGGGGTCGGGAGGCTGTCACCCCGGCACGGGGGGTGACGGGTTCCCTTTAAATAGGAGTGGGGAAAACACTGACATGCCACTTCTTTTGCCGGATAGTGGAATACGCCAGCCCATAGAATGGTGTCTATGGAGCCAGCGGAAAGGTGCGCGGACAGCCAACGGAATTCCGCGGAGTTTATCCGCGAGAATTCCGTAGTGCTAACCCACCCTTAGGGGGTAGTCAGGAACAACTACATTAGGGGTTGGCTTTTATTTTAGAGACTGTTGGGGAGGGCTGGCTACTATATAAGACTACTGGAGAGGGCTGACTACTATAAAAAAAACTATTGGGGAGGGCTGGCTACTATATGAGAGACTATTTTAGGGACTGGCTTCTATATAAGAGACTTGGGGAGGACTGGCTTCTATATAAGAGACTATTGGGGAGGACTAGCTTCTATATAAGAGACTATGGGGGAGGGCTGGCTGCTATATGAGAGACTATTTTAGGGACTGGCTTCTATATAAGACACTATCGGGAGGGCTGGCTACTATATGGGTCACTATTGGGAAGGCTGGCTACTATGTAGGTCTCTAATAGTAGGCCTGGCTAGTATGTGGGGCACTATTTAGGGGGGGCTACTACATGGGGCATAATTATGGGATTACCTACTGCTTGAGGGATATAATGGGTAACTTTCATGTCGGGAAAATTACTTTAGGTTAGGCAGTGCCAGGGATGCCGAACGCTGCATGCAATCTTCATTAAATATCATGGTTGACCCGCAACTTTCTCCAATTTTTTAATTTTGGCCCACTGTGTATTTGAGTTTGACACCGCTGGTCCAGATGATTTGTATAGTTTCTTGCACATGCAGCCTTTTTCAGAGAAGGGAAATGCATGAAGTCGAGTTGTAATAGGAACACACTAGAGTTTCATAGCTGTTAGTGCTTACATTAATACAGATACTGTATGCAGAAGTGTGAAGCATATCTCAATATAATACAAGACAATACACTGTATAAAGCTGAATGCTTTAAATAGTCTACAGATTGCCCCCTTGTGGCTGTAGTGGTAACACACATGTGTTTCAGCCTCTGTAGGTAGTAGGACTAGACCTTTGATTTTTGTGCATATATACTTCGGTTATTCATTGTCAGGTATTTTGCTTGTGCGGCCTCTTCAGCTTGCTGTATAAATCCTATTCTCTTTTTACACTTGTACACAGCCTATAGTATTCTCTCCCGCCGACTGCCTTGTAGCTGCCCTTCTCTGTTTCTTCAGCCTCTCCCCATCTACTGCCTAAACTGCTGCATAACCAATCCCCTGCTTTTATCCCTTAAATCAAGTGAGCAGCAAAATGGTAGGAAATTTCTAATGAAGACTGTTTAGATTGAGCTCTCTCTGCAGTGTGCGGTCTTCGGTTGCTATGTGCAGCTGGGGACCGCATGTATTAGCTGGTGCGGCCGATTGGTGCTCCCGGCTAATTAACTATTTAAATGCAGCTATCAAAGCTGACAGCTGCATTTAAATAGCCTGTGTCCCCTTGTTCCTGGTGTCTACTGATCTCCCCCCCCCTCCCCCCTCCCTCCCCCCTTAATGTGATTACAGAAGGGAGATCCCTTCTACTGACCTGGCCGGGGCTCAGCGTCGGAATTCGGTGTAAATGGTCTGCTGCAGACCAGAATAATAGAGCACTGATCTGATAGATCAGTGCTCTATTACATACACAGCATTGATCTCTATCCCCTTAAGGACAGAGCCTGAAATGGCCTTAATGACAGAGACAAATTTTATGAATATGACCAGTGTCACTTTAGTCATTAATAACTTCGGGATGCTTTTACCTATCCGGCTGATTCTGAGATTGTTTTCTCGTGACATATTGTACTTTACATTTCTGGTAAATTGGAGTCGATACTCATAACAAATCTTTATGAAAAAAACCCAAATAATGTGAAAAAATGTGAAAAAATGCATTTTTCCAACTTTGAAACTTCTTTGCGTATACAGAAAGTGGTTATACCACATAAATTATATATTAAATAGCATTAGCAACATGTCTACTTTATGTTGGCGGCATTTATTAAACTATCTTTCATTTTTTTTAGACGATAGGAAGCTTAAAACATTAGCAGCAAATTTCCAAATTTTCAGTAAAATTTCAAAATCAGATATTTTTAGGGACCTGTTCAGGTTTAAAGTGTATTTGAGGAGCCTGTATGTTAGAAAGCCCCACAAAGCACCCCATTTCAGAAACTTCACCCCCCAAACTCTGCAAAAGCATATCCAGAAAGTGTTTTAACCCTTTAGGGGAGTCACAGAAATAAAAGCTAAGTGTGTAAGGAATTTGAAAATTTTAATTTTCTGTGCAGAGATTTTATTGTAATCCAATATTTTTCATAATTATAAACCTATTACCAGAGAAATGCACCCCAATAATTATTGCCCCGTTTCTGCAGTTTATAGAAATACCCCATATGTGGCCGTATTGCGCTATTTGACGCAACCACAAGCCTCAGATATAAGGGAGCGCCTAGTGAATTTCAACGCCTCCGTTATATTTGGTCATTTTTGACTGTACCACTTCAGGTTGGCAGAGGCTCTGGGGTGCCAAAACCTAAAAAACACCCCTAAAGGGACACCATTTAGAAAACTACACCCCTCAAGGAATGTAACAAGGGGTGCGGTGAGCATTTGGACCCCTAAGGTGCTTCACAGATTTTCTGAACAATATGGCGTGAAAAAAGAAAAATTTATTTTTTACACTAAAACGTTGTTCTAGCCTTCAATTTTTCATTTTCTTAAAGGGATAAGAGGCAAAAAAAGACAAAAAATGTGTAGCGCAGTTTCTCCCGAGTACAGAAATACCCCACATGTGGCGATAGAGTGCCAAGGGGGCGCAGGACGAGCCTCCAAAGGGAAGGAGCGCCAATTGGCTTTTGGAAGCCGAATTTTACTGAAAAGGATTTCAAGGGCCATGTCGCATTTACAGAGCTCTCGTGCTGCCAAGACACTGGAAACCCCCCACAAGTGATTCCATTCTGGAAACTACACCCCTCAAGGAATCTAACAAGGGGTGCAGTGAGCATATGGACCCCACTGGTGACGGGCACAAATGTGGAACAATGTGACGTGAAAGGGAAAATTTTCATTTTTTCACTTTCATGGCACAAATGTGCCCATCATCAAGGGGTCCATATCCTCACTGCACCCCTTGTTAGATTCCTTGAGGGGTGCAGTTTCCAGAATGGGGTCACTTGTGGGGGGTTTCCAGTGTTTTGGCAGCACGAGGGCTCTGTAAATGCAACATGGCGTTCATCATCCATTCTAGCCAAATCCAACCTCCAAAATCCAAATGGTGCTCCTTCCCTTCGAAGGCTTGCCCTGCGCCCACATGGCGCTTTATGTCCACATGTGGGGTATTTACGGACTCGGGGGAAATTGCTCTACACATATTGTGTGTTTTTTTCTCTTTTAACCCCTTGTGAAAATGATAAATTCAAGGCTAAACCAACATTATAGTGTAAAAAATGTAATATTTCATTTTCACGCCACATTGTTCCACATTTGTGCCCGTCACCAGTGGGGTCCATATGCTCACTACACCCCTTGTTACATTCCCTGAGGGGTGTAGTTTCCATAATGGGGTCACTTGTGGGGGGTTTCAACTGTCTTGGCAACACAGAGGCCTTTTGAATGCAACATGGCCCCTCAAAATCCATTCCATCCAAATCCAGCCTTCAAAAACGAAATGGTGCTCCTTCCCTTCGGAGGCTTGCCCTGCGCCCACATGGCGCTTTATGTCCACATGTGGGGTATTTACGGACTCGGGGGAAATTGCGCTACACATTTTGTTTTTTTTCTCCTCTTTTAACCCCTTGTGAAAATGATATATTCAAGGCTAAACCAACATTATAGTGTAAAAAATGTAATATTTCATTTTCACGCCACATTGTTCCACATTTGTGTCCGTCACCAGTGGGGTCCATATGCTCACTACACCCCTTGTTACATTCCTTGAGGGGTGCAGTTTCCATAATGGGGTCACTTGTGGGGGGTTTCAACTGTCTTGGCAACACAGGGGCCTTTTGAATGCAACATGGCCCCTCGAAATCCATTCCATCCAAATCCAGCCTTCAAAAACCAAATGGCGCTTCTTCCCTTCGGAGGCTTACCCTGCACCCGCATGGCGCTTTATGTCCACATGTGGGGTATTTCCGTACTCAGGGGAAATTGCTCTACACATTAAATGTTTTTTTTATCTTTTAACCCCTTGTGAAAATGAAAAAACATGACAAGATTAATGATTTAGAGTAAAAATTTTACAAAAATTACACTAAATGTTGGTCTAGCCTTGATTTTTTTCCATTTCCACAAGGGGTTAAAAAAGAAAATGAACACAAAACGTGTAGGGTAGTGTCCCCTGAGTACGAAAATACCCCACATGTGGGCATAATGTGCCATATGGGCACAGGGCAAGTCACCAAAGGGACAGAGCGCCATTTAGAGGCTGGAATGGAGGATGGAGGCCATGTCGCAATTACAAAGCTCCTGTGCTGCCAGGACAGTAGAAACCCCCGACAAGTGACCCCATTCTGGAAACTACACCCCATAAGGAATCTAACAAGGGGTGCAGTGAGCATATGGACCCCACTGGTGACGGGCACTTACGTAGAACATGTGCCGAGAAAATAAAAAATACAATTTTTTTCATTTTCACGTCCCAAATGTGGCCGTCACCAGGGGGCCATATCCCCGCTGCCCCCCTTCTTAGATTCCTTATGGGGTGTAGTTTCCAGAATGGGGTCACTTGTGGGGGGTTTCTACTGTCCTGGCCGCACAGAGGCTTTGTAATTGCATCATGGCATCCTCTAATGGGAATGGCAGCCATACCTACTTAGCTGGGGAAAAGGGACAATTCTAATTTATTTGGGGGTATTAGGCCAATTATTAGTTTATAAGGTTGAAAATGACAGGAGTCCATCAAATTCAACCTGTGTTGATCCAGAGGAAGGCAAAAAACCCTCGTGAGGCAGACGACAGTAGCCTCATCACAGGGGAAAATTCCTTCCCGACTCCATATTGGCGATCAGAATAATCCCTGGATCAACGTGACCCCTGAAATAGGAATAAGGGACAGAATTTAGATAATGTAGAACCCCAGTGACGTGTAGTGCGCCTTGGAGCGATCCAGTATGCAGAGGCCGGGGTGATCAGGACGGGTGTCACACGGGAAAATGGTGTCCTTCCTGATCCCCCTGTTACGCCACACTCTGCACTTCTTCTGGGGTCTCCTGTTCTCCAGTGTGGGGGACGTCACCTGGAAAATGTTGTCCTGGTGTGATACGGGGTCCTTCATATCCAGAAGTGCTGGGTCCGCTCCATGGCTGCTAAATATTAGGGCTCTATTACTGCTTCTGATATGTTCGGATCGTGCCGCAAGCTACAGGGCAGCGAGGGACCGGAAGAGGGGGTGCTGATATAAAAGTTATCCCCGTACAGGTGGTGACCTTTATCCAGCAGTGGGAAGATCAGTTCCCGGACGATCTTCCCACTATCTCCGAGGATGGGGGGGGGGAGGGGGCATCTGGGGGCTGGATTCGGGTGTCCCTTCCTACATACACTCTAAGGGTACGTGCACACTGCGGAATCGCGACAGATAACCCTTTGTGCATTCCACAGCTGGCACCCACCGGCGGACTGATGCAGGCGCACGTCTCCGTCCGTGTCATAGACTCCATTCTATGCACGGGCGGATTCCGCTCTCCGTCCAACGTATTCATTCTTTGGATGGACGATGGAATCCGCCCGTGCATAGAATGGAGTCTATGACACGGGTAGAGACATGCGCCCGCATCAGTCCGCCGGCGGGTGCCAGCTGCGGAATGCACAAAGGGGTATTCTTCGCCATTCCGCAGTGTGCACGTACCCTAAATCTGTAAGTGTACCCAGAGGTACGCTCACAGAGTTTCTAGAATTTCACTCCATACCGTCATCTCTTATTGGGACGGTACTGGCGGAAAAGACGTGTCTGGGGGGCAGCGTACGCTACGCTACCCCCCAGACATGTCATTGGAGGATGAGGATGAATGGAGGAAAGAACGATCCCCCATTCATCCTCACTGGCTGTTTCGGTGTCGGAGGTAATAATAACGTATCCCTCTGACGCCGAAAACACCCTGGGGGCCATCTTTATACGGGGATTGGTATATGGGGTATGTAGTGGTGTAGTGTAAAACTTTATTCAATGTAATGTAGTGTGGTGTAATGTAGTGTTTTTTACGTGTTTTTTTACAGTAAGTATAAAAAAAAAACCTACGCCAACAAAGGAGTTGGTGATATATTCTACTGCCACGGTCTGCACTTATAAGCAGACCGTGGCAGTAGAATATAGAAAAAAAACACCCTACGCCAAAAAGGAGGAGTTGCTGATTAGCAGCGCACTTTCGTGCGATGCTGATCAACACTCAGCGGCGATAGGGTGCGGAAAATAGAAAAAAAAAAATTTGAAAAAAAAATAAATAAAAATTTCTACATTCTGAACATCCCTATAGTGGCTGATACGTGTATTACACATTATCAGCCGCTAGAGGGCAGCAGAGCGCAAAATACGGAAACAGCCGACGCTGGAGCCGAAAATAGCCGAGAGAAGCCGAACGTGACGTCACGGAAGAAGCCGAAGACCCGAACGAAGACGAGGATGCCGCGAACCCGGAAGACGCCGATCAGGAGCCCGGGACAGGTGAGTAATGTACAAATACCTGCTCTGGACCCCTCGGCTGCCTAGCTGAGGGGTCCAGGGCAGGTATTTACTATTTTGTGGGACTCTGATCGCCGTGCCACCGGCCCGATCGCCGTGAACGGCCGGCCGGCCGTTCACGGCGATCGGGCCGGTGGCACGGCGATCACCATTACTTTTTACAGTAATGGCGGTCGGTGCCGTCCTCGGACAGCACCGACCGCCATTTTTTTCCGGGTCATCGGGTCGCCGATGACCCGGAAAGGTTCCGATCGCCGCTATTGGCTGATCTGAATTGATCAGCCTATAGCGGCGATCGTAAGCACGGGGGGTGTTAACCACCCCCCGTGCCGTGAAGCTAAGATGGCCTGCTATGATTTATAGCAGGCCATCTTCCCCGACCGCTGTGTGTGAACACGCAGCGATCGGGGAAACATCGGGCGTAAATTTACGCCCTGATGCGCCAAGTACCAGGGCGCGAGGGCGTAAGTTTACGCCCGATGTCGTTAAGGGGCTATGCAATATTAGTGCTGTGTATATAGTGTTCTTTGCAAGATCAGTGCTGTGTAATTAAAGTATGAGGGAAAAAAAAGTTTTTTTATTAATAAAAAAAATCCCCTCCCCTAATAAAAGTTTAAATCACCCCCCTTTTACCATTTTATAAATAAAAATAAATAAATAAATTTACATATTTGGTATTGCCACGTGCATAGTCACCCAGACTACTAAATTATCACATTCCTGATCTTGCATGGTAAATGGCGCAAACGTAAAAAACAGCCCAAAAAACAGCCAAAATTGCGCATTTTTGTTTACATCGATCCAGAAAAAAATGTAATAAAAAGTGATCAAAAAGTCGCATATACGCAAACAAGGTGTAAAATACGCATACCCAAAAAGTTGCATATACGCAAACAAGGTGCAAAATACGCATACGCAAAAAGTCGCATATACGCAAACAGATCGTGGTGCAAAAATGACACCTCACACAGCCCCATAGACCAAACAATAAAAGCATTATAAGGATGGGAGTAGAGCAATTTTAAACACATTTTTTTTATTTTTTTTAAAGGTTTACATTTTTTAAAAGCCATCAAATAAAATAAAAGTTATACAAGTTAGATATTGTTGTTATCATACTGACTTGAGAAACATAGATAACATGTTTTACCATAGGGCGAATGGCGTATACACGAATAAAAAGAATTGCACCTTTTTTCTAATTTCGCTGCACATGGCACGCTGGTTTTGCAGCATATTTTGTGGAAAAATTTAGTCTGTAGTTGCAGAGAGTTGTTCCCAGAGGCTGGATGGGTGTGGTAGTGTTGTGCAAATGTCACATGACGAAGTGGTACGGCCAACCCGAAAGCCTTTGTAGGCCCAGCAACATTTTTGATGATGGTCTGCCCTGTTAACAATGTCCTTGGCTGGTGGTATGGGGACACTCCTGATGTTGTGCATGCAAAGTAGACCAAGACTCCAGGACTCAAAGCTAATTGCAGCATAATGGTTAACTTTTATCAAACACCTTTCATACAGTGGAGGTAGAGATCTTAATGGGATTTGACACTTTATAGTAAAATTGTTTAGTGTACAGTTTTAGTAAGTGTACTCACTATGTGCCTCATGGCTGTACTGTCCTGCTCTTATGCTAAGTGTTGATTCTGTACATTAGATGGCCAACATGGAGGAGCATGTGATCATGCCCGGCCCCCAGTGTCCTTCACTGAGAGTTTATATGCCTATAGAGAGCACAGAGGGCGGGGATGGTTAAATGCTCCCACAGAATCACCAAAGAGCAGGGCAGCACAGCCTAGAGGAGGGGAGTCTGATTTTAGCTCTGTGAGAGACACAGGGAGCTTCTGTCAGTAAGGGCCCTATTCCACAGCCCCATTTGGCCCGATTCGGCCGATTATCGTTCGGTGAAATAGAGAGAACGATCAGCCGATGATCGTGTCATCGGCTGATCGTTCATTTAGGGCCAGACCTAAAATCATCGTTCCCCCACCGCGCATCGCTTCGATTGAATAGCGGTGCGCGGCGGGCGACCGACCATTTGACAAACAGCAGCATCATACATTACCTGTCCAGGCTTCTTCTCCGCGCTGTCTTCACCCCCGGGTCCCGCACGGGACAGAGCGCTCAGCCAATCACAGGCCGGGACCCCCGCGGCCTGTGATTGGCTGAGTGTGGCCTGTCAGCTGACCGGTCATTCTAAAGATAGAGCGCGCGGGACCCGGGGATGAAGACAGCGCGGAGAAGAAGCCTGGACAGGTAATGTATGATGCTGCAAGGGCTGCAAGGACATCAGTAACAATGTCCTTGCAGCCCTTGCTCAACGATCATCAGGCCGCTCGTTTACATCGTTGATCGGGCCTTCCTCGACCCGTGGAATAGGACCCTTAGTGCAGTGAGTACACTTACTAATGCTGTAAACTGAATATTTTCAGTGGCCAACCCCTTTAATAATAAATAAGTCCCTAAGGGTCCATTTACACAGAAAGATTATCTGACAGATTATCTGCCAAAGATTTAAAGCCAAAGCCAGGAATGGATTTGAAAAGAGGAGAAATCTCAGGCTTTCCTTTATGACCTGATCTCTGTTTATAGTTTGTTTCTGGCTTTGGCTTCAAATCTTTGGCAGATAATCTGTCAGATAATCTTTCTGTGTAAATGGACCCTTATGCTGGGTTTACACGGAGCGATAATTCGCCCAATCGTACGATTAACGATTTCTAAGTAACGATTTTTCTTTTATAACGATCAGCGTTTAGATGGAACGATATATTTAGATGGAACGATATATACAGAAAATTTTGCGATCGCTTAAGCCTATCTCGCACATAGGAAAAATCAGTGAACGACTGTTTACACGGAACGATCGGCGAATTTTTTGCGAACGATGAACGATGATTTAAGAACCTGTTAAAAGATCAAAATGAACGATTTCTCGCTCGTCGTTCGATCGTTCGCTGCGTTTACTCGTACGATTATCGTTCGAATTTGATCGTTATCGTGTAAATTCGCACGATAATCGTTCCGTGTAAACCCAGCATTACATGGCTCATTGATTGTGCAGCTATGGCCACATGAACAATTGCTGGATCGTTGGTGTGAGTTTTCACTTGCATGATTGTTGGTTGCTAGAGATGAGCGAACCGGGTTCGAGTTGATCCGAATCCGAACGTTCGGTATTTGATTAGCGGGGGCTGCTGAACTTGGATAAAGCTCTAAGGTCTAAGGAAAACATGGATACAGCCAATGACTATATCCATGTCTTCCACATAGCCTTAGGGCTTTATCCAAGTTCAGCAGCCACCGCTATTCAAATGCTGAACGTTCGGGTTCGGATGGACTCGAGCATGCTCAAGGTTCGCTCATCTCTATTGATTGCACATTCTTTGTTTACACGGGGAGATGTGTAGTAAAACTAATAATGTTCTTTTGGTGGTTGATCACTGGGTCTTTTACTAAAATAATGCTAATTATAATTGCCCTATGTAAAAAGCCATAATTCTTGCTGCCTTTGTGCTAGATTGGTATTACAATTCACCATGAGTGCAGGAAGTTTACATTCACCATAGGAAAGGTAATAGAAGTTATTGTGGAAAATAGATTACGGCATGTGATTCAAGGCTTTGTTTGTCAAGGAGATAAGTCTCTATTTTTATATAGTCAATAAGTTCCAGACAGCAATTCTGTCTATACAACTTATCTTGATGGAGCATTAAAGGCTATCTGTCCCATAAAACTGAGATGTTAAAGAGTGCATCTCCACACACCAAATCACAACATAATCCAGTGGTAGACATTCTCGCTGCATGGCATGAAGGTTTTTTTCCCACAAACAACATGTATCAGCCACATGTAGGACCACTGGGAGTCCCAACATTAGGACCGCAAGAGGACTAGGCCCATATATCTATCGCTATACTTGATTCATTGCACAAGCTCAGTAAAGAGTAGTTTGAATGGCTTTGCAATTGAAGGGGTATTTCTATCTCTACTTGTTATCCCTTTTCCATAGGATATAGGATAACAAGCTGATTAAAGGGAGTCTGACTGGCGGGACCCTGCCAAGAATAGGGACTTAATCACCCACAATGAATGGAGAGCTAACTGCACCTGCAGTATGGAGAAAGTAATTGCTTCTGAGTGTTAAAGTAATTTGTCTTTAACCCCTTAACGACATCGGGCGTAAACTTACGCCCTCGCGCCCTGGTACTTGGCGCATCAGGGCGTAAATTTACGCCCGATGTTTCCCCGATCGCTGCGTGTTCACACACAGCGGTCGGGGAAGATGGCCTGCTATAAATCATAGCAGGCCATCTTAGCTTCACGGCACGGGGGGTGGTTAACACCCCCCGTGCTTACGATCGCCGCTATAGGCTGATCAATTCAGATCAGCCAATAGCGGCGATCGGAACCTTTCCGGGTCATCGGCGACCCGATGACCCGGAAAAAAATGGCGGTCGGTGCTGTCCGAGGACGGCACCGACCGCCATTACTGTAAAAAGTAATGGTGATCGCCGTGCCACCAGCCCGATCGCCGTGAACGGCTGGCCGGCCGTTCACGGCGATCGGGCCGGTGGCACGGCGATCAGAGTCCCACAAAATAGTAAATACCTGCCCTGGACCCCTCAGCTAGGTAGCCAAGGGGTCCAGAGCAGGTATTTGTACATTACTCACCTGTCCCGGGCTCCTGATCGGCGTCTTCCGGGTTCGCGGCATCCTCGTCTTCGTTCGGGTCTTCGGCTTCTTCCGTGACGTCACGTTCGGCTTCTCTCGGCTATTTTCGGCTCCAGCGTCGGCTCTTTCCGTATTTTGCGCTCTGCTGCCCTCTAGCGGCTGATATGTGTAATACACTTATCAGCAGCTACAGGGATGTTCAGAGTTTTTTTTTTTCAAATTTTTTTTTTCTATTTTCCGCACCCTATTGCCGCTGAGTGTTGATCAGCATCGCACGAAAGTGCGCTGCTAATCAGCAAGTCCTCCTTTTTGGCGTAGGGTGTTTTTTTTCTATATTCTACTGCCACAGTCTGCTAATAAGTGCCGAACATAAGTGCGGCATTTATCAGCAACTCCTTTGTTGGCGTAGGTTTTTTTTTTTATACTTACTGTAAAAAAACACGTAAAAAACACTACATTACACCACACTACATTGAATAAAGTTTGACACTACACCACTACATACCCCATATACCAATCCCCATATAAAGATGGCCCCCAGGGTGTTTTCGGTGTCGGACGCATACGTTATTATTACCTCCGACACCGAAACAGCCAGTGAGGATGAATGGGGGGATCCTTCTTTCCTCCATTCATCCTCATCATGCAGTGACGTGTCTGGGGGTAGCGTAGCGCACGCTGCCCCCCAGACACGTCTTTTCCGCCAGTACCGTCCCAATAAGAGATGACGGTATGGTGTGAAATTCTACACACTCTGTGAGAGTACCTCATGGTACACTTACAGATTTAGGGTACGTGCACACTGCGGAATGGAGAAGGATAACCCTTTGTGCATTCCGCAGCTGGCACCCACCGGCGGACTGATGGAGGCGCGTGTCTCCACCCGTGTCATAGACTCCATTCTATGCACGGGCGGATTCCATCGTCCATCCAAAGAATGAACACGTTGGACGGAGAGCGGAATCCGCCCGTGCATAGAATGGAGTCTATGACACGTGTGGAGACGCGCGCCTGCATCAGTCCGCCGGAGGGTGCCAACTGCGGAATGCATGAAGGGTTATCTGTCGCGATCTGCCGCAGTGTGCACGTACCCTTAGAGTGTATGTAGGAAGGGACACCCGAATGCAGCCCCCAGATGCCCCCTCCCCCCCCATCCTCGGAGTTAGTGGGGAGATCGTTTGGGAACTGATCTTCCCACTGCTGGATAAAGGTCACCACCTGTACGGGGATAACTTTTATACCAGCACCCCCTCTTCTGGTCCCTCGCTGCCTGAGCTACTGTAGCTTGTGGCACGATCCGTAAATATCAGAAGCAGTAATAGCGCCCTAATATTTAGCAGCCATGGAGCGGACCCAGCGCTTCTGGATATGAAGGACCCCGTTTCGCACCAGGGCAACATTTTCCAGGTGACGTCCCCCACACTGGAGAAAGGGAGACCCCAGAAGAAGTGCAGAGTGTGGCGTAACAGGGGGATCAGGAAGGACACCATTTTCCAGTGTGACACCTGTCCTGATCGCCCCGGCCTCTGCATACTGGATCGCTCCAAGGCGTACCACACGTCACTGGGGTTCTACATTATCTAAATTCTATCCCTTATTCCTATTTCAGGGGTCACGTTGATCCAGGGATTATTCTGATTGCCATTATGGAGTCGGGAAGGAATTTTTTCCCTGTGATGAGGCTACTGTCGTCTGCCTTACGAGGGTTTTTTGCCTTCCTCTGGATCAACACAGGTTGAGTTTGATGGACACCTGTCATTTCCAACCTTATAAACTAATAATTGGCCTAATACCCCCAAATAAATTAGAATTGTCCCTTTTCCCCAGCTAAATAGGTATGGCCGCCATTCCCATTAGAGGATGCCATGATGCAATTACAAAGCCTCTGTGCGGCCAGGACAGTAGAAACCCCCCACAAGTGACCCCATTCTGGAAACTACACCCCAAAAGGAATCTAAGAAGGGGGGCAGCGGGGATATGGCCCCCTGGTGACGGCCACATTTGGGACGTGAAAATGAAAAAAATTGTATTTTTTATTTTCTCGGCACATGTTCTACTTAAGTGCCCATCACCAGTGGGGTCCATATGCTCACTGCACCCCTTGTTAGATTCCTTATGGGGTGTAGTTTCCAGAATGGGGTCACTTGTCGGGGGTTTCTACTGTCCTGGCAGCACAGGAGCTTTGTAATTGCGACATGGCCTCCATCCTCCATTCCAGCCTCTAAATGGCGCTCTGTCCCTTTGGTGACTTGCCCTGTGCCCATATGGCACATTATGCCCACATGTGGGGTATCTTCGTACTCAGGGGACACTACCCTACACGTTTTGTGTTCATTTTCTTTTTTAACCCCTTGTGGAAATGGAAAAAAATCAAGGCTAGACCAACATTTAGTGTAATTTTTGTAAAATTTTTACTCTAAATCATTAATCTTGTCATGTTTTTTCATTTTCACAAGGGGTTAAAAGATAAAAAAAACATTTAATGTGTAGAGCAATTTCCCCTGAGTACGGAAATACCCCACATGTGGACATAAAGCACCATGCGGGTGCAGGGTAAGCCTCCGAAGGGAAGGAGCACCATTTCGTTTTTGAAGGCTGGATTTGGATGGAATGGATTTTGAGGGGCCATGTTGCATTCAAAAGGCCCCTGTGTTGCCAAGACAGTTGAAACCCCCCACAAGTGACCCCATTATGGAAACTACACCCCTCAGGGAATGTAACAAGGGGTGTAGTGAGCATATGGACCCCACTGGTGACGGGCACAAATGTGGAACAATGTGGCGTGAAAATGAAATATTACATTTTTTACACTATAATGTTGGTTTAGCCTTGAATTTATCATTTTCACAAGGGGTTAAAAGAGAAAAAAACACACAATATGTGTAGAGCAATTTCCCCCGAGTCCGTAAATACCCCACATGTGGACATAAAGCGCCATGTGGGCGCAGGACAAGCCTCCAAAGGGAAGGAGCGCCATTTGGATTTTGGAGGTTGGATTTGGCTAGAATGGATGATGAACGCCATGTCGCATTTACAGAGCCCTCGTGCTGCCAAAACACTGGAAACCCCCCACAAGTGACCCCATTCTGGAAACTGCACCCCTCAAGGAATCTAACAAGGGGTGCAATGAGGATATGGACCCCTTGATGACGGGCACATTTGTGCCATGAAAGTGAAAAAATGAAATTTTTCCCTTTCACGTCACATTGTTCCACATTTGTGCCCGTCACCAGTGGGGTCCATATGCTCACTGCACCCCTTGTTAGATTCCTTGAGGGGTGTAGTTTCCAGAATGGGGTCACTTGTGGGGGGTTTCCAGTGTCTTGGCAGCACGAGGGCTCTGTAAATGCGACATGGCCCTTGAAATCCTTTTCAGTGAAATTCAGCTTCCAAAAGCCAATTGGCGCTCCTTCCCTTTGGAGGCTCGTCCTGCGCCCCCTTGGCACTTTATGTCCACATGTGGGGTATTTCCGTACTCGGGAGAAACTGCGCTACACATTTTTTGTCTTTTTTTGCCTCTTATCCCTTTAAGAAAATGAAAAATTGAAGGCTAGAACAACGTTTTAGTGTAAAAAATAAATTTTTCTTTTTTCACGCCATATTGTTCGGAAAATCTGTGAAGCACCTGTGGGGTCCAGATGCTCACCGCACCCCTTGTTACATTCCTTGAGGGGTGTAGTTTTCTAAATGGTGTCCCTTTAGGGGTGTTTTTTAGGTTTTGACACCCCAGAGCCTCTGCAAACCTGAAGTGGTACAGTCAAAAATGACCAAATATAACGGAGGCGTTGAAATTCACTAGGCGCTCCCTTATATCTGAGGCTTGTGGTTGCGTCAAATAGCGCAATAGGGCCACATATGGGGTATTTCTATAAACTGCAGAAACGGGGCAATAATTATTGGGGTGCATTTCTCTGGTAATAGGTTTATAATTATGAAAAATATTGGATTACAATAAAATCTCTGCACAGAAAATTAAAATTTTCAAATTCCTTACACACTTAGCTTTTATTTCTGTGACTCCCCTAAAGGGTTAAAACACTTTCTGGATGTGCTTTTGCAGAGTTTGGGGGGTGCAGTTTCTGAAATGGGGTGCTTTGTGGGGCTTTCTAACATACAGGCCCCTCAAATACACTTTAAATCTGAACAGGTCCCTAAAAATATCTGATTTTGAAATTTTACTGAAAATTTGGAAATTTGCTGCTAATGTTTTAAGCTTCCTATCGTCTAAAAAAAATGAAAGATCGTTTAATAAATGCCGCCAACATAAAGTAGACATGTTGCTAATGCTATTTAATATATAATTTATGTGGTATAACCACTTTCTGTATACGCAAAGAAGTTTCAAAGTTGGAAAAATGCATTTTTTCACATTTTTTCACATTATTTGGTTTTTTTCATAAAGATTTGTTATGAGTATCGACTCCAATTTACCAGAAATGTAAAGTACAATATGTCACGAGAAAACAATCTCAGAATCAGCCGGATAGGTAAAAGCATCCCGAAGTTATTAATGACTAAAGTGACACTGGTCATATTCATAAAATTTGTCTCTGTCATTAAGGCCATTTCAGGCTCTGTCCTTAAGGGGTTAAAGGGGTACTCCAGCGCTACAAAAACATGCCCACTTGCTTCCAGAGACAACACAACTCTTGTCTCCAGGTCAGGTGTGGTTTGCAATTAAGCTCCATTAACTTCAATGGAACTAAGTGGCAAACCCCACCCAAACTGGAGACAAGAGCAGTGCTGTCTCTGGAAGAAAGTAGCCATGTTTTTGTAGCATAAACCCTGCTGCTTTATTCAACGTCAAGAAGACTGATGGACTTCTTGATTATCAGTGGCACTTTTATTGGAGAAACTGACTCTAGTCCTCTGTTAAGGAGGAATGAGGATTTTAGTGGTTGGTGGGGGGTTCACTGGTGAGTCTCTAGCTATCTTACATTCATGACCTGTCCTGTGGATAGCTAATAAATGTCATATGTGGTATAAGCAAATTATAGTATTACTTTACACAGCCAGGAGTAGATGACAGGGCGTTGGCCATAAAGAGAAAGAGAGTGCTAAGTTTCCTGTTGTAGGAGAACACTTTTTAGTATAGGGACTTATCTGAATGAAGTTGCATTGTTGTGGCAGGTAGACTCACACAATTTGATTAAAATGTGCACCGCCCAATTATCTCATTTTTTAGAAGGTGCTGACTAATGGTGCGTTTACACGTAACGATTATCGTGCGAATTTGCGCGATAACGATCGAATTCGAACGTTAATCGTACGTGTAAACACAGCGAACGATCAAACGACAAACAAGAAATTGTTCATTTTGATCTTTCAACATGTTATCAAATCGTCGCTCGCAAAAAATTCGCAGATCGTTCCATGTGAACAGTCGTTTGCCGATTTACCCAATGTGTGAGATAGGCTTAAGGATCGCAAAACAAATTTTCCGTAGGATATATCGTACCGTATAAACGCTGATCGTTATGAAAAAAAAAAATCGTTACTCCGACATCGTTAATCGTACGATCGGGCCAATTATTGTTTCGTGTAAACGCACCATAACTTTTTTCTGTGCATTGTACATGTGGGGGAGTTGAGTAAGGTTGAAAAAAGACAAGACTCCGTTAAGTTTAACCTACAGAAACCCGCTTTGTTCATCCAGAGGAAGGCAAAAATTCTTATGAGGAAGATACCAATTGCCCGTCACAGGGACTAATATTATAGGCTGGGAATATACTATAGAGAATTGTATAGACTAGGCCATATTTGCCACTAAGCCCCAGTGGTCGATGCCTTATGTGGCACCTTGCGGGGGCAGTGCTTGATAACTGGGGGACAGTAGGAAATTATCTGTATACAGTGTCGGACTGGGGTATCTGGGGCCCACCAGGGGAAATGATCCTGGGGGCCCACCAATGAAGAACCAATGAGAAACGACATGTCAGTCAGTGTTAGTGCAGGTTTTAAAGCTGGGGGCCCACCGGAGGATCCTCCGGTCTTCTGGTGGGCCAGTCCAACACTGTATAGATGGTTGCTTGCTGTAGAGGGAGTCTGCACCTAATACTCCCCATTCCTAGTTGTTTCTTCAGCTGTACTGCAGCAACTAGTGAAAGTCACATGATCACTAGAGGATGCAGTGCAGGGGAAGATAAAATACAGTCAGGAGTGGGAAGGAGAAATTATTAGGCTGTGTTCCCACATTGCATTAATGTCATTGTTAAAAATGCAATGTGCAGCCTGAGGCTGGGTTCACACTACGTATATTCCAGTCAGTATTGTGGTCCTCATATTGAAACCAAAACCAGGAGTGGATTAAAAACACAGAAAGGATCTGTTCACACAATGTTGAAATTGAGTGGATGGCCACCATATAATGGCAAATATTTGCTGTTATTTTAAAACAACGGCTGTTATATTGAAATAATGGCAGTTATTTACTGTTATATGGCGGCCATCCACTCAATTTCACCATTGTGTGATCAGAGCCTTTATGTGTTTTTAATCCACTCCTGGTTTTGGTTGCAATATGAGGACCACAATACTGACTGAAATATACGTAGTGTGAACCCAGCCTTACAGTGTATTGTGGGTGCCCTTTCCTACTGCGCTAGCCATGGCTGGTAGCATATTTATCTTTGTACCTTACAAGTCCAGGTACCTGCAGCTTCTGGCACAACAAGGACAAGTGCCCTCCATTTAAAAACATTTCTTGCTCGTTTTGTTCTTTAGGGACTGGTATGCTAAGAACTACAATGGATTTGCTGGATTACGTTGTTTTTTTTTTGTTTTTGTTTCTTTAATAAAATGATCAATTAGATGCATGGGAGTGTTTCTATTTCAGTAAAAACATCTCTGTGGTATGTGTTTTTTTACTTTACAAGCTTACTATTCAAAGCTGTTTGGTTGACAGCATCCATTACTAAGCTGCAGCATAGTGTTTAGCCTGTAAAATGCCTAACACTTACCCCTAACATCATTACCCCAGTACCCACCACCACTGGGGTACTGGGAAGAGTACTGTCCGTCTGGGAACCAGGGCCGTATTTGCCACTAGGCACCCGTGGTCCGGTGCCTAGGGCGGCGCCCTTCGGGGGGCGGCACCCGCAGGAAACAAAAAAATTTTTTTATAAAAAAAAAAAAAAAAAAATCTCCCCTGCCGCCGTAGGCACCGGACCACGGGTGCCTAGTCCGCCACCCGGGGGGGGAGGGGGGATGTTGCTGTGCAGCTTCCAGTGAGCTTCCGGCGGGCACACACTGCCTCTATCACAGGCCGGAAGCTCACAGCTGCAGCCCTGCGGTCCTTCTCTCCCGGTCGGCAGCGACGCACGTGACGTCATCGCGCCGAACAGGAGAGAAGTTCGTACACCGCGGGGCTGCAGCTGTGAGCTTCCGGCCTGTGATAAAGCAGTGTGTGCCCGCCGGAAGCTCACTGGACCCGGCCCCGGCCTACCTCACCTGCCTCTGCTCCCCGGCCGCTCCCTCTTCCCCAGCCTCTCTCCCAGCATCCCCACAGCCTCTCTCCCAGCACCCCCCCAGCCTCTCCCCAGCACCCCCCCAGCCTCTCACCAGCACCCCCCCAGCCTCTCACCAGCACCCCCCCAGCCTCTCTCCCAGCATCCCCACAGCCTCTCACCAGCACCCCCCCAGCCTCTCACCAGCACCCCCCCAGCCTCTCACCAGCACCCCCCCAGCCTCTCTCCCAGCATCCCCACAGCCTCTCTCCCAGCACCCCCCCAGCCTCTCACCAGCACCCCCCCAGCCTCTCACCAGCACCCCCCCAGCCTCTCACCAGCACCCCCCCAGCCTCTCACCAGCACCCCCCCAGCCTCTCTCCCAGCATCCCCACAGCCTCTCACCAGCACCCCCCCAGCCTCTCACCAGCACCCCCCCAGCCTCTCACCAGCACCCCCCCAGCCTCTCACCAGCACCCCCCCAGCCTCTCTCCCAGCATCCCCACAGCCTCTCTCCCAGCACCCCCCCAGCCTCTCACCAGCACCCCCCCAGCCTCTCACCAGCACCCCCCCCAGCCTCTCTCCCAGCACCCCCCCAGCCTCTCTCCCAGCACCCCCCAGTCTCTCACCAGCACCCCCCCAGCCTCTCTCCCAGCACCCCCCAGCCTCTCACCAGCACCCCCCCAGCCTCTCACCAGCACCCCCCCAGCCTCTCACCAGCACCCCCCAGCCTCTCCCTCTGCACCCCCAGCCTCTCCTCTAGCACCCCCCCAGCCTGCCTCTCCCTCTGCACCCCCCAGTCTCTCCCCCAGCACCCCCAGCCTCTTCCTCTGCACCCCCAGCCTCTCCTCCAGCACCCCCCCAGTCTCTCCTCCTACACCCCCCAGCCTCTCCTCCTGCACCCTCAGCACCCCCCAGCGTCTCCCCTAGCAACCCCCAGCACCCCCACAGCCTCTCCCCCAGCACCCCCCCCGCCCTTCCTCCAGCACCCCCCAGCCTGTCCTTCTGCACCCCCTAGCTTCTCCTCCTGCACCCCCCAGCATCTCCCTCTGCACCCCCATCTGCTCTCCCTGCCCCCCAGCTTCTCCCCCTGCCCCCATCTGCTCCTCCGCCTGTTCCACTGCTTCTCCCTTGCCCCCCAGCTGCTGTCCCTTCCCCCCAGCTTCTTGCCCTGCCTATCACCCCATCTTCTCCTGCCCCCTTCTCCTCCGCCTGTCCCCACTTCTGCTCCCCCTGCCACCCCAGCTACTCCCCCTGCCCCCCATCTTCTCCCCCTGCCACCCCAGCTGCCCCATCTTCTCCCAGCCACCCTAGCTTCTCCCTCTGCCTCCCTAGACTCTCCCCCTGCCACCCCTAGCTGCTCCCCCTCACTGTCACCCCAGCTGCCCGCCTGCAGACGAGTTTTGGTCGGAGAAGTCTTCATGATGCTGCGCCAGATGGAGAAGAAAGCAAAAAAGTGAGCGACGCCAATCGGAGAAGACGTCACCTGTGAGTCATTAGTAACTGCACTGTAATCACTTCTATCGTGTGCAGAGCCTGTGTACCATTGGGTCAGTGTATTGTTTGCGGTAGTGTACTGACACAGCCCTGCAGTCACTACAGTACACTAGCGCAAACTTTTAAGCTAGGACCCAACTACAACAGCTGCAGGCACTACAACTCCCAGCATATGCTGAGGGCTGCAGACTGTCAGTACATGCTGGGAGTTGTAGTGCCTGCAGCTGTTGTAGTTGGATCCTAGGTGAATTATACACTGGATGCTTTGTGGGAGATCAGAATACATAGATCTGTGGGGGCTCAGTGCAGGGACGTGACCCCAGAACATCACTAATAGGGGATAGAACAAAAAGTGATGTTCTGGGGTCACTTCCCTGCACTGAGCCCCCACAGATCTATATATTCTTATATGCCACAAAGCATCCAGTGTATAGGACCCAACTACAACTGCTGCAGACACTACAACTCCCAGCATGTACTGACAGTCTGCAGCCCTCAGGATATGCTGGGAGTTGTAGTACAGTGTAGACAGATGTATTGCTGGACCTTCAGGGCTGATGGTTGTCACCCACAGATTGCAGCCACCAGAAGACTCTGCACACAGTGATTTATTACAGGGTTGTCTTCTCAGAGACTAAAACTCCCAGCATACCCTGAGAGCTGTATAAATAGAGGGGGTTCTGAGAGTTTTAGTTCGACCGAAAAAGGGATATGTCACAGATACAGATGAATCCAGGAAAGGACGGGGTCAGCGTGTCGTGTCTCACTGGTTCTATATTGATGGGCCCCAAGGATTATTTCCTCTGGTGGGCCCCAGGTACCCCAGTCCCACACTGGACAGAAGCGGTCCACAAACTAAGACGTCCCCAGCCTCCTTCCTTCCTCCATCACGTCTGTTTGATGAGAATAGCGGGCATCAAGCAGAGCGGCAAAGGGTATATATCATGCATGTAACCAGCCAGTGCCGGGGGGGGGGGGGGGGGGGGGGCGCCTCGGCGTGCAAAGTGCCTAGGGCAGCATGAACTCTAAATACAGGCCTGCTGGGAACATAAAAAAATGGCACTCCTAGTCAGGGGGTGGTGGTAGCAGGCTATTAATAGACTTACCCTGGTGTTTCTAGGCTGTTGCTCTTTGCTTTTTACCTGGCGGCTTACAGAAAAGTTACTTTTTGTTTGTCTTTTTTAATGATAGAAAAATGTTTTTTTTTTGTGACTTGCCATATGGAATAAATAATGTCATTTTTTAAGTATCAGGGAAATACTAGGGAAATTAGGGCCCTATTACACCAACAGATTTTCTGACAGATTTTTTTAAGCAAAAGCCAGGAATGGATTTGAAAAGAGGAGAAATCTTTATTACTTGTTCTCTGTTTATAGTCTGTTCCTGGCTTTGGCAAAAAAATTTTTTTTTCAAATATCTGTTAGTGTAATAGGGCCCTTAAACAAATGATTGTGGCCCAGATTTTCTGACAGATAGATAATATGAAAAGACATAGGGGGCAACTGAAACAATTCTACTTTACACCAGTTTGATAAATCTCCACCATTATGTATACACCATAACAGGGAACATTTAGCATTTGGGAGTCCTGAAAAGCTTGGTGCCAAAAGCTGCAACACTGTGAGGGTACAAACCCACCTGACGTATTTGCTGCGTGAATCAGTCTTAAAAATAAGCAGGCAAAACGCAGGTTGGCTTTATACAATTGTTCTGTGTTAAAATACGCATTTGCGTATTTTTGAAGCATGAAGCTACATGCGTTTTTCGCACAGGTTGTTAACAACTGATGCTTTGCTAACAACAAGCTTCACGCTTCAAAAATACGCAATTGCGTATTTTAACGCAGAACAATCGTATAAAGCCAACCTGCTTTTTGCCTGCTTATTTTTAAGACTGATTCACGCAGCAATTACGTCAAGTGGGTTTGTACCCTCATCCTGTCACTGCCACTTTGCTATAATATCAGAACAATTGAATTTGAGATTTTGGTAAAAAATTTAAGCATTTTGCATAAGATGGACGATTAATAAATAACTTGGTTAACTGCCCAGATCTAATGACATATAACTCTAAAGAATCTAAATAATTTCCAGAACAAAGAGACAGAGGCACTCTGTATTTACCAATCATGAAATTTGACATTTACTATTTCAAGGCTATGTTCACACAGCGTAAATTAACGGCCGTTGTTTTCACCCGGCCGGACACGTACGCCTGAAACTACAGCAGAAAAAATACGAGCATACGGGCTAGTCGTGAAACTACGGCCGTTGTTTAACCCCTTAACGACGTCGGGCGTAAGTATACGCCCGTTTGGGTTAAAGCCCACCCTGCGGGGGCGTATAGTTACGTCCGATGTTTCCCCGATCGCTGTGTGTTCACACATATCGGTCGGGGAAGATGGCCTGCTATAATGTATAGCAGGCCATCTCTTCTCGTCGGCACAGGGGGTGATTAACCCCTCACGTGCCGACGATCGCTGCTATATGCTGATCAATACAGATCAACATATAGCAGCTAAAAACAGCTTTCCGGGTCATCGGTGACCCGGAAAGCAATGGCGATTGGTGCTGTCCGAGATAGCACCAATCGCCATTAGTGTCCTGGGGAAAGATGGCGCCGATGCGACCCCCACGATCGCCGGGATAAGCCTGGCCAGTACCGGCCGGCCCATCACAGCGATCATACTGTAAAAAAACAGTTTTGCTGGGTTCTGCACCCCTCAGCTAGGTAGCTGAGGGGTGCAGAACAGGTGTGTGGGGTGCAGGTGTACCATACTCACCTGATCTGGGCGTCCGGAGCGAAGATCTGCGGTCCGCGCCGTCCTCACGTCTTCGTCGGGTCACTTCCGGGTTTGGTCGTCCAGCGTCGGAAATCTTCGGAAACACTCGGGTTCGGCGGGTCTCGGCAATCTCCGGCAGCGTCGCTCTACTGCCTCCTAGCGGCTGATCAGTGAATATCATTCACTGATCAGTTGCTTTGGGTTAAAAAGATATTTTTTTTTTCCAATTTTTTTTTTCTTTTTTTGCGCCCTAAAGCCGCTGAGTGCTGTTCAGCATCACACGTAAGTGCGCCGCTGATCAGCAACTCCTCCTTTTTGGCGTCGGGGCGTTTCCCCCCCCCCCCCCCTATATCCCACCGCCACTGGCTGCTGATAAGTGCCGCACATAAGTGCGGCATTTATCAGCAGCTCCTTTCTTGGCGTAGGGATATTTTTTCTTACTGTCAAAAAAACACGTAAAAAACACTACACTACACTACATGGAATAAAGTTTTACACTACACCACTACACATTTACATACCCCATATACCAATCCCCGTATAAAGATGTTCCCCAGGGTGTACGTGTACGATAGGCGTACGATGTACAATAGGCATACGTTATTATTGCCTCCGACACCAAAACAGCCAGTGAGGATGAATGGGGGGATCCTTTTTTCCTCCATTCATCCTCATCATCCAGTAATGTGTCTGGAGCGTATGCTGCCCCCCAGACACGTCTTTTCCGCCAGTACCGTCCCAATAAGAGATGACGGTATGGCGTGAAATTCTCCAAACTCTGTGAGAGTACTCAGGGTACCCTTACAGATTTAAGGTACGTGCACACTGCGGAATGGCGAAGGATAACCCTTTGTGCATTCCGCAGCTGGCACCCGCCGGCGGACTGATGGAGGCGCGCGTCTCCGCCCTTGTCATAGAATGGACAACTGAATCCGCCCGTGCATAGAATGGAGTGTGACACGAGAGGAGACGTGCGCCTCCATCAGTCCGCCGGTGGGTGCTAGCTGTGGAATGCACAAAGGGTTATCCTTCGCCATTCCGCAGTGTGCACGTACCCTTAGAGTGTATGAAGGAAGGGACAGCCGAATCCAGCCCCCAGATGCCCCCTCCCCCCCCATCCTCGGAGTTAGTGGGAAGATCGTTTGGGAATTGATCTTCCCACTGCTGGATAAAGGTTACCACCCGTACAGGGATACCTTTATACCAGCACCCCCTCTTCTGGTCCCTCACTGCCTGAGCTACTGTAGCTTGCGGCACGATCCGAAAATATCAGAAGCCGTAATAAAGCCCTAATATTTAGCAGCCATGGAGCGGACCCAGCGCTTCTGGATATGAAGGACCCCGTATCGCACCAGGACAACATTTTCAAGGTGACGTCCCCCACACTGGAAAACAGGAGACCCCAGAAGAAGTGCAGAGTGTGGGGTAATAGGGGAATCAGGAATCAGTGTGCCACCTGTCCTAAACATCCCGGCCTCTGCATACAGGATCGCTTCAAGGCGTACCATACGTCATTGGAGTTCTACATTTTCTAAATTCTGTCCCTTATTCCTATTTCAGGGGTCACGTTGATCCAGGGATTATTCTGATTGCCATTATGGAGTCGGGAAGGAGTTTTTCCCCTGTGATAAGGCTACTGTCGTTTGCCTCAAGAGGGTTTTTTGCCTTCCTCTGGATCAACACAGGTTGAATTTGATGGACACCTGTCATTTTCAACCTTATAAACTAATAATTGGCCTAATACCCCAAATAAATTAGAATTGTCCCTTTTCCCCAGCTAAATAGATATGGCCGCCATTCCCATTAGAGGATACCATTATGCAATTACAAAGCCTCTGTGCGGCCAGGACAGTAGAAACCCCCCACAAGTGACCCCATTCTGGAAACTACACCCCATAAGGAATCTAACGAGGCGAGCAGCGGGGATATGGCCCCCTGGTGACGGGCACATTTGTGGCGTGAAAATGAAAAAATAGTATTTCTTATTTTCACGGCACATGTTCCACATATGTGCCCGTCACCAGTGGGGTTCATAGGCTCACTGCACCCCTTGTTGGTTTCCTTATGGGGTGTAGTTTCCAGAATGGGGTCACTTGTGGGGGGTTTCTACTGTCCTGGCAGCACAGGAGCTTTTTAATTGCGACATGGCCTCCATCCTCCATTCCAGCCTCTAAATGGCGCTCTGTCCCTTTGGTGGCTTGCCCTGTGCCCATATGGCACATTATATCCACATGTGGGGTATTTTCGTACTCAGGGGAAATTACCCTACACGTTTTGTGTTCACTTTCTTTTTTAACCCCTTGTGGAAAAGGAAAAAATCAAGACCAACATTTAGTGTAAAAAATGTTTAATTTTTACACTAAATCATTGATCTTGTCTTGATTTTTTCATTTTCATTTTTAAAAGATAAAAAAAACACTAAATGTGTAGAGCAATTTCCCCTGAGTACGGAAATACCCCACATGTGGACATAAAGCGCCATGCGGGTGCAGGGTAAGCCTCCAAAAGGAAGGAGCGCCATTTGGCTTTTGGAGGCTGGATTTGGCTGGAATAGATTTCGAGGGCCATGTTGCATTTAAAAGGCCCCTGTGTTGCCAAGACAGTTGAACCCCCCCACAAGTGACCCCATTATGGAAACTACACCCCTCAGGGAATGTAACAAGGGGTGTAGTGAGCATATGGACTCCACTGGTGACGGGCACAAATGTGGAACAATATGGCGTGAAAATGAAATATTAAATTTTTTACACTATAAGGCTATGTTCACACTTGAGGCTGTATAGCAACCAAAACAAGCAGCGGATTGAAAACACAGAAAGGCTCTGTTCACATAATGTTGTAATTAAGAGGATGGCCGTCATTTAATGGCAAATATGTGCTGTAATTTTAAAACAACGGCTGTTATATTGAAATAATGGAAGTTATTTACCGTTATATGGCGGCCATCCACTCAATTTCAACATTGTGTGGACAGATCCTTTCTGTGTTTTCAATCCACTCCTGGTTTTGGTTGCTATGAGGACCTGACATGAGGACCAAATACAGCCTCAAATATACATAGTGTGAACCCAGCCTTATGTTGGTTTAGCCTTAAATTTTTCATTTTCACAAGAGGTTAAAAGAGAAACAAACACACAAAATGTGTAGAGCAATTTCCCCCGAGTCCGTAAATACCCCACATGTGGACATAAAGCGCCATGTGGGTGCAGGGCAAGCCTCCGAAGGGAAGGAGCGCCATTTGGATTTTGGAGGCTGGATGTGGCCAGAATGGATGATGAACGCCATGTCGCATTTACAGAGCCCTCGTGCTGCCAAAACACTGGAAACCCCCCACAAGTGACCCCATTCTGGAAACTACACCCCTCAAGGAATCTAACAAGGCGTGCAATGAGGATATGGACCCCTTGATGACGGGCACATTTGTGCCGTGAAAGAGAAAAAATGAAAATTTTCCCTTTCACGTCACATTGTTCCACATTTGTGCCCATCACCAGTGGGGTCCATATGCTCACTGAACCCCTTGTTAGATTCCTTGAGGGGTGTAGTTTCCAGAATGGGGTCACTTGTGGGGGGTTTCCAGTGTCTTGGCAGCACGAGGGCTCTGTAAATGCGACATGGCCCTTGAAATCCATTCCAGTAAAATCCAGCTTGCAAAGGCCATTTGGCGCTCCTTCCCTTTGGAGGCTCGTGCTGCGCCCGCTTGGCACTTTATCGCCACATGTGGGGTATTTCTGTACTCGGGAGAAACTGCGCTACATGTTTTGTGTTTTTTTTTCTTTTATCCCCTTGTAAAAATGAAGGCTAGAACAACATTTTAGTGTAAAAAATAGATTTTTTTCTTTTTTACACCACATTGTTCGGAAAATCTGTGAAGCACCTGTGGGGTCCAAATGCTCACCGCACCCCTTGTTACATTCCTTGAGGGGTGTAGTTTTCTAAATGGTGTCCCTTTAGGGGTGTTTTTTAGATTTTGGCACCCCAGAGCCTCTGCCAACCTGAAGTGGTACAGTCAAAAATGACCAAATATAACGGAGGCGTTGAAATTCACTAGGCGCTCCCTTATATCTGAGGCTTGTGGTTGCGTCAAATAGCGCAATAGGGCCACATATGGGATATTTCTATAAACTACAGAAACTGGGCAATCAATATTGGGGTGCATTTCTCTGCTAATAGGTTTATCATTATGAAAGATATTGGATTACAATAAAATCTCTGCACAGAAAATAAAAATCTTCAAATTTCTTACACACTTAGCTTTTATTTCTGTGATTCCCCTAAAGGGTTAAAAAACTTTCTGGATGTGCTTTTGGAGAGTTTGGGGGATGCAGTTTCTGAAATGGGATGCTTTGTGGGGCTTTCTAACATACAGTTCCCTCAAATACACTTTGGCAAACCTGAACAGGTCCCTAAAAATATATGATTTTGAAATTTTACTTAAAATTTGGAAAATTGCTGCTAATGTTTTAAGCTTCCTATTGTCTAAAAAAAAATGAAATATAGTTTAATAAAAGCTTTCAACATAAAGTAGACATGTTGCTAATGCTATTTAATATATAATTTATGTGGCATAACCATTTTCTGTATAAGCAGAAAGGTTTCAAAGTTGGAAAAATGCATTTTTTCACAATTTTTCATGTTATTTTGGTGTTTTTCATAAAGATTCGTTATAATTATCGACATTTTACCAGAAATGTAAAGTACAATATGTCACGAGAAAACAGTCTCAGAATCGGACGGATAGGTAAAAGCATCCCGAAGTTATTAATGAATAAAGTGACACTGGTCATATTCATAAAATTTGTCTCTGTCCTTAAGGTCATTTCAGGCTCTGTCCTTAAGGGGTTAAATTTGCTTCCTAGCATGTTTCTAAGCCCAGCCCCGAGAAACCACTCAGAACATTTTTTACATTAAAATCAAGTTTAATTCAGCAGATATAAGTTTTACGTTCGCGGCCAGATTGAAATCCACGGCCGTTGTTGGAGCATTACCGGCCGAAAATAATTGACATGTTCATTTTTCATGGGGCCGTATAAACAACGTCCGTTGTCTGATACGTATATACGACCGTAGTTCGTATATATTGTAGTCAAGTTTATAAACCTCAAAACAACGGCCGTAGTTTTGCGGCAACGACTATGGCTGTTGTTTTACGTAGTGTGAACATAGCCCAAAATTGTAATGCCCTACTGTGATCAGGAGATATAGCCAGGGAGATCCAGTCCCAGTGAATGCATATACTAGCAATATTCTTTTTCCATATGACAAAGGAATATGCCTTTGATGATGTTATACATTTATATAGACCAGTCATAGATTTTTATAGACAACGTTTACAGCCATTAATAGAAAGATTTTAAGCTTGTATCACTTACGTCTTCTTTACATTCTGTATGAATATTTGGAGTGAATACAGGTGCCTGTGACACTGTTATCATATAGATTAACAAATGTGACCTATAAATAGCTAAGTACACTGGGATATGTGTAGACATATTCACAAATACCAGACAACAACTTGTTTTACTACATACACCGCTCAGACAGAATAATAAAGCCAATGACATGTGAAGTGAATAACATTGATTATTTTGTGACAATAGAAGCTACCAACTGGTGTAATGTGGTAGTGTGCAAGACCTTTATCCTATGTAAGTGTTTTAGGGTTAGTGCTACCCCCCCCCCCCCCCCCATAGAATAGCACTAACATACTAATTAATGGTCTCCTTTATGTGGACATCTTACCTTTTATATCAGTAATGTTGCTGGATTTTGAAAACACCTTTAGCAGCTTTGGGCTCTGATTCTCATGGAAGTTGGTGTCATGGTTCAGATGGGATTATGTAAAAGTATGTAGCCCGGTGCTAAAAACATTTTTGTTCTGTCCCCTATAGGCTGCTGTCACACACTGGAGTTTTTTTTTCTTTTGGAAAACTGCCTCTGCATATTTTAAAGCCAGAAGTGCATCCATCAGGTTTCAGAGGTCATCCAAACCACCCAGCTTCAGCACCCAGACAAGTGCCGGAGCCCCTGGCTCTTTAATTGTATGCGATCATAATTGACAAAGTGAGCAGCCATATGCTGGAAACGCTACAACATCCCAGAATTTACTGACATGCTGGAGCCCTGACCGCTGGGAGCTGTAGTACATATGAATAGACAATCCTCTGATAACTGCTGGCACTTTAGAGAGAATTATTGACTTGGGTTGATGGTTGTCAACTCAGAGCGTCAAAATTATTGTAGGAAAAGCTTGTTTATTCTTGGAGTTGTGGACACAAATCAATGCAGGATTGAAAAAGTTCATCATGTCGCTTCTCACTGTTTGGTCCTAAGAATCAGATCAAATGGTAGGCCCCAGGTACCCCAGACAGACACTAGATGTATGAAACACAATGTATAGACAGTTGGCACTACAGTCTCTCATATCAATTGTCCCTGCTGGGAGAATAGTCCGGGGGTGCAGGCTTTCAAAAAAGTCTTAGGTAAGCCAATACAGTATATATAAGATAAAAGAAGAACAAGCCACACTCACCATCTGACATTTTTTAGCTCTATATGTCAGACACAGTAAGGACAGTGGGCAGACGACAAGCAGGTAAAGGTAACAGCCATGCTACCTTTGTTTGGCTATGTGCTGCCATGTCAAGCGTGACAAAGGAGGGAGTGGCCTCCGGAACGTTGCGTGGTTACGTCCACAGCTGGCCTCCCGTCTGTAATACACGTCTCTGCCAACTAAGGACACTAGGACTTCAACAGCATCCATGCTGGGCGTGAAGACGGTGCCCCTGTAAAGTGTTCACACTCGTGGGTGTCGGTCTGTTGGACTTTTAAGGTTTGATGGAATGTGTAAAGTGATATTACAAAATAAGAAATTAAATACAACTTAAGAATTATTATTTTATATTTAAGTATATTTATTTAAATTGTGGATATTCAGGATAAGGCGACTCAAGTGATTGACACGCGGCACCCCAAGTACTTACGGTGTGTTCACTAATATTCATTTGTTAATTATTTTTGCCAGTATTAGATGGATCTTGAATGCCCAGAGCATAGGCTTATTATATCCAATGGAGAGGCTAAAGTACAGTGTAGATCTGTCCCGGCATGAGGCCACCTTTTCGTGGTGGGATGGTTTACACTATTATTAAATGGTAACTAAGAGCCTTATTATTTTTATGGAGACATGTCATTGACATGGCGCTCCCATAGACACCATGTATCTGGCGGGATTCTGTGGCGTAGAGTTCCTCTTTTACTCTGTGTGAACTGGCCCTAATAGGACCAGTGACCAGCTGCTCATGGATGTTATGGTCAATTAGAAAATATTCAAACTATGCATATTACATGTTTTTTTTTTTCTCTACTAGATTGTTGGCACCAGAGGATTCCTATTAGGGATGGTCCGAATCTGCCGAGGTTCGGGTTCGTATGAACCCGAAAGCTCGGCATCAGATTCCCGCTGTCTGCCCGCTCCGTGCAGCGGGTGGATACAGCGGGAGGACCGCCTGGAAAACTGAGATACAGCCTATGGTTATGGCTGTATCCCAGTTTTCCAGGCGGTCCTCCCGCTGTATCGACCCTCTCCACGGAGCGGGCAGACAGCGGGAATCATTTTCAAGGGTTCGGGTTCGTACGAACCCGAACCGAACCAGGTTCGGACATCCCTAATTCCTATGCATCCCTGCAATATAGCTTTTGTATATCAAAGAGTATGATATCTGTAAATGTGAAAGAAACATGTCAGGTACTCTGGGAAATTCTTCAGCCGCAATTCCTGCCACAGCCAAACAATCTGATATAGTATCAAGTGTCAGAAAAAATGTATGCCACAGCTCCAAACTGCATCGGTGCCATGGATGGCAAACGTGAGGATTCAAAAACCTCCCTGTACTGGGTCTGTGTTTTACAGTTATATATTAAAAAAATATCATGCTGATGGCAATTTCAGATGCCAATTATAAATTCATTAGCGTTGACATTGGTGGCTATGACTGAAATAATGAGTCCGGACTGTTTAGAGAGTCAGCAATAGGCCAAAGAATTTTTAAAAATAATTTTAACTTACCAAACCCAAGACTATTGCCAGGCACAGAGGGCCCAACATCACCATTTGTTTTGGTTGGCAGTAAAGCCTTTGACCATATGTGAAAATCTCCCAAAGCCCTATTCCAAAAGAAGTTTTTTTAAAAAAAAGGTTCAAAAGGGAGCAGCGCCTTGTAGAATGTGCTTTTGGAATTTTAACTAGAAAACGGCTGGTCCTGACAAAGGCCATTCAACTAGATGTGAAACTATCGTTATAACGTATAACGTCATTAGGGTAAAGTAACATCAGGGTGTGCCAGAGGAGTACATAGCTTCTTATTTAGGAAATGCATCCACACTAGCCTTCTGCACATATTTTATGCTCTGTCAGAGACAGTTTTGCGGAATATTTTGTCGAATACACAGGTAGGTATATCTAGGTAGGCAAGACAGCATGATTTCATTTTCAATTTTCTATCTGATTATCTTGCAACAAAACAATGTTAAGTTCTATGACCAAACCTCCCAACAAATTTTAATAATTTACTAATAATACATATATTTTTTTAAATAAAATACTTTTTAAAAATGCTTACTTTTTGTTTTAAATAAACATGTTTTTTGTATTAAGACAAGTTAACTTTAATGTCCTGAAAAAACTAAAAAATGTTATTATGCAGCCAACCGTCCAGCCCCACGTCCCAACGCATGCCGCTGCATGTCCCGATGCACAACTCTGCATGCCGCCACCTGTTTCACCGGCATGTCCTGATGCACACTGACGCCTGTCTCACCGGCATGTCCCGCTGCACGCCACCACCCGTCCCACAAGGATGTGAGTATTCTGGGGAGGTCCGGGTGGGATGTCTTATTTCTCTCCCCCCAGCCAGGGGAGGGGGGGGGGGAAATAAGACATACCCTGAAAATAAGACATAGTGCCTGTTTTTGAGTAAAAATTAATTAAAGGCACTGTCTTATTGAGTACAGCCAACAGGAAAAAGCCATTGGCCCCACCTTGCCCTGTGGCGTTCAGAGTTAGGTCACATGATATTCATGTGAACATAGCCAAAACGTTTTACCTGTATGAGAGCACTGAACATACTTAGATCAACCAAATGAGATTTGCTCAAACATATAAAAATACAAAATGTTTCCCAAAAAATACACAGTATTCAGATAATTCATATATTTTATTTAGACAAAAACCAATAACCCCATAAAAACATATACACTACAGACAAATTAAAAGTACAGCAGGAGGAGTCAGGACAATGATAATATCTATGGGATGCAGCTGGATCACGTGGGATGTAAATATATCACTAAATACTGTCCACCATGTAAATAAATGACAAATAGTCAATAACCAGCTAAATTAATACATATGCATGAGGTATACAGTATAACTGGTCTAGCAGCACAACAAATATTGCACATATGTAAGATACAGTACCACAACACACAGCAAAGTATATATAACTTCTAAAATGTAAAAATCTTAGTTTATCTGCCATCTGCCTTCTCTTCTCTTATTCTTGGAACAGCAGAGGTACAGTGCATATGTTTGTACACGGCAATGCCTCCGGTGCACTATAGCCTTTAATGGATCCAGCGCCGGATCATCAGGCAGACCATACGGCAGAACTCAACAAGATACGTTCTGACGTCTGGCCATTCCACTGATCCACCAGCACTATTACAACACCAGATGCTTTGAACTGTCTCATCGAAACCAATGGGATCAGTTCAAAGATGCCTTTTCTACTGAATCAGAGGAAAACACAGCTGGATCGCTGGATTAATGTAAACCCGACCTTAGTCTATCTTTCATATTTTCCATTGCTTTTGAATCTACTCTTAGTTTTGGTTCAAAAACTACCATGTGTGATGGCAGCCTTACCCAAGATTAGTGGTGATAATACTACTATATGACTACTTATTACCACCATACGGTGACTAACCAATACCAATATACACTGACCAGTAATCACCACAATAACTAAAAAAAAATCCTACCATACTGAGTTTAAATTTTCAACCTTTCATTTACCTTGCAGCAGCATATGTACGGTATGTATTATATTAATATATACAATTCACAGACTATTCCGAATTTCGTACTTCCATATGTACATATACAACATTAAGTGTGATGACATCATTAAAAGTTCACTTATTTCTTGGATGTGGCACAATTCCCAAAAGACTGTGAGACATACAAGGTTAGCCATGTATATCTGCCGGCCCTGAGAAGTCACTGATAGCACATGCCTATAAAAACACTGGAAGCTACAGTGAAACTTGCAGGATCCAGACTGGATATACTGTACTTAACAATGAAGCACATAGTTGTTCTTCTACTGCTCCTACCATGTGTGATCTATGGAGCCAGCCTGCCAGAACCACGTAAGAATTCTTCCTATATTTCTAATGTGATACTATTATTTTAAATAGGCAGTTATATAATGAGATAAAGGATATGGTACTGTAATACTTTTCTGTATCTATATTTTCTAGTATTATATTTGCTTATTAGTACCCTATGTACCTGATAGTCAATGAAGCTTAATATTGGTATAAGATCTCTGCCAGTAGATGGATTATCCAAGAACCTGTATTATATCCAGAAGCTGAAAATCTGTATATATCTATATATACTGTATAATTTACAGTTCTGTAGATAATATAATTGCATCAAATCTAGACATTCCTCTATAGATGGGAAACACAGGCTGAACTCCGGAATAGTATATTACCTGTGAATAGTTAGAAAATTGTGTAGGGGATGGGAATGGCATAAAATAAAAGTTATACCATAAGGTAGAAGAAAAATCAAGAGGCACTCATCATTCTGCCTTGTGCATTTTCTGGAGAATCGGTATTTAGCATAAAACAGCTGTCACTGGAACATGTGCTATATTTTCTCCATTCACAATAAAGAAAATGGACACAACAGAATGGTGAGTGCCTTATGATTTTCCTTCTACTTTATATTATAACTTTTATGGACTGTGTATCTATGCAAGAGCACCAGTAATTAACCATTGCCTGACAAGTGAAGGTTCCTGTGATACCAGTGTGAACAATGATGATTTCTCTCATGTATTCTGAAAGGAAAAGGGGAGCGTCCCACCACTAATAACTAAGTGTAAAAACCGAGTGCCTCTCAGGTGTGTCACCCTATTCACACTACGTACATTACACAAGAAAAAAAAGGGTATGGGAGTCCTCAAGGAAAATACAAACTGTATCCAATCTTGCTGATTTAATATTGTGAAGAAAATATGACTAAAAAGCATATAAAAATTCACATAAAAATTCATATAAATAGTCAATTAAACAGCAACTGAAACAAAGTCCGCAGGCAATTGAAATAGCTGACACAACTGGTGCTTAATGGTATCTTACCAGTCCGATGTGCATAGATTCACAGTCAGTCCAATGTGTATAGGCTCATGAGCAGTCTACTGTGCATAGATGGAGACGGGATAGATAGATGCAGACAGGATGGCTAAAGACTCGTAGTGCAGGACTGTAGAGGTAACTGTAGAGTTATTCACTCGGGTAGCCGTACAGTGTAACAATGTAGATGTAAAAATGTTACCATCATTAAAATGCTATACGCGATTCAGAACGCACTCTTTCCCTCATTATTTCCCTCATAGTAGCAATTTGCTACTGATGAGGGAAAGAGTGTGTTCCGAATCGCCTATAGCATTTTAATATAAGAATTATTACTATATCCATTATCGTCTGCATCTGGACAACTATGACCTATCATCTCTGCAAACAGACCTTCCGCACTTCTGGATCCCAATGCCATTCACCACTGTCTGTGCGTGCTGGGGCCAGGGTGCGCTATCCTGCTAACAATCCTGCTACTTACAGACTAAGTAATGGTAACATTTTTACATCTACATTGTTACACTGTACGGCTACAAGAGTGAATAACTCTACAGTTACCTCTACAGTCCTGCACCTCAAATCCTCAGCGTTCCAGTCTGCGAATCTATGCACAGTAGACTGCTCATGAGCCTATACACATTGGACTGACTGTGAATCTATGCACATTGGACTGGTAAGATACCATTAAGCACCAGTTGTGTCAGCTATTTCAGTTGCCCGCGGACTTTGTTTCAGTGACTGTTTCATTGACTATCTATGTGAATTTTTATGTGAATTTTTATATGCTTTTTAGTTATACAGTTTTATCCTACTATTAATTTGACAAGATTGGATACAGTTTGTATTTTCCTTGAGAAGTCTCATACCCTCTTTTTCTCTCTTGTATTCATTTGCTTATAAAACAAAAAAAAATTACTTAACGTACTCTTAAGGTGGCAATACACCTTCAATAGCTGATCATTTGCTGTCAATGATCATTTGGCTGTCAGTTATCTCTCCTGACCGGCTTCCCTCCTCCCTGAACAGAGAAACGTTTGGCATGTTCCTGTGTTCTCTATGGGAGCGGCGGGTACGAACAATCAAAATCTAGGGTGTATGGGGACCTTTTTTGTCACGGCTCCAGCCTCCGCAGGGAACACTGGGGGGACAGTGAATTTAAGGGTGCAGAAGTAAGTAACAGCAGCTAAAGAGTTTTCAATACAAATGTGAAAAAGTCCACATGGGCCATCTAGTCTGCCGTTTTAGTATTTACTTTCTTTTTATCTTAGGATAGATAAAATGTTTATACCAGGCATGTTTACATTTACTTACTGTAGATTTACCTACCACATCTGCTGGAAGTTTCTTCCAAGCATCTACTACTCTTTCAGTAAAGTAATATTTTCTTATGTTGCTTTTGATCTTTCCCCCAACTAACCTCAGATTGTGTCCCCTTATTCTTATAGAAATGTTTCCTACACACAAGAATACTTGCATTTTTTTCACACCTACTTGAAAATGCTGGTACTTACTTCTTTATCCAGTTGGGTTCTTTGTCCAGTTGGGTTCTGAGGAACTTTATACAGTGTACAGTGATAGAGACACAGCTGGCTAGCACAAACCAATTAGTGGACTGAGGTAGGAGAGGCTCTAGATATCCCAACAGGAGTAATAAACAATGCTAGTGGTGCTCTGACACAAGAGAGGAAGGCATGCATGGTAGTATGAAAGAAAAAGTACAGAACTCACCAGTAGATACAGCTTGAAATGTCTTTATTCATGTAACATCTTATTGTGCAGGGAGGGGAGGGATTGGGGTGCCGTCTCCTGATGCAAAGGCCGTTTCAGGCAAATTGCCTTTCTTCCAGTCAGGAGCTCCTTGCTGGAAGAAAGGCAATCCACCTGAAACGGCCGGTGGCACCTCAAAATCAAATGTTTATGGACAATCCTGAAGATAGGTCATTAGTTAAAAACTCCCTTTAATGAAATTTAAAAGAGATATCCAGGGTCTGACTTTCTTTGAAAACAGCCAGGGAGGAGGTGGCACTTACCTCCCTGGCTCCAGCGCAAGGGTCCGCTTTCCCCTGCTCCGGCGTGCCCGGGTGCTTCCTGGTCTGAGTGGGGACCTGGGACATGACGTGTCAGGCTTGCTCAGCCAGTCCTGCTTTGGCTGCTGACTGGCTCCGTGGGCCTGATGGACACAGTAAGCTTTTGTAGGCTGTCATGCCCTTTAAAAAATACTAATTATTGACCAAAATATAGAGTCAAAACCTACCACACACATTTAATTAACCCAGACTCACACCTAATGCTTCATATGAAACTTCATAGAGCAATAGACAATGCATCTCATTTTGGTTTATCCTTGTAGACTTATTGCAGTATGTGCAAGTTTCTTCAATTCTTATATGGGAAAACACAACTAAATGCACCTACTAATTCTAATACTAACTAATTAAGGAGTTACTAATACTAATTAAGGAAACAATTAAGGAAACAATAAATTACATTTTTGTAGTGATCTCGATAGCAATGGAAGAATGTTTGTTTTATTAGTTTATATGCCATTACAATTTTTCTTTTTTCTTTTTGACACCAGGCCAAGTGGTTTTTGCTTCTGCCACCAATGCCGAGATTGTAAGTGTAGCTGAACAGTTATATTCTGGAGATGCAAACAAAGCTGCAAATAGTGACGTCACACTGAACCTCCAGTACAAGGCAACCAGTAGCCAGACCAGCTCAGGAACAGACTATGCTAGCCAAAAGTAAGCTGATGATGGTTTCACAAATGTTCTGTCAATCACATATCATACTTATATAAAGATAAATTTATTGTTATTTTTCTAACTAGACACTCGGGTCCCTGTTTTCTAGATTACAGCAGGCCCCAGTGGTCTGAACCCCTGCAATTTAAAAGTTTTCCCCTAATACCAGTTGGGACAACTCCTTTAATTCAGTGACAGTGATCTGGTTATGTAGAGGTGGCTTGCTGTTTTTTTTTTTTTGTTCTTTATTAAGCACGCCACAATGTAATCCTACGGACTTTGTAATCATACTGACTTTAACATAGATAGCATGCCAGTTTTACCATAGAGTGAATGGTCCAAGCACTATGGTCTTTAAAATATAAGGAGAAAAAAACAGAAGTGATTGGTCCTTAAGGAGTTAAACCTCATACACATACATACAGTGACCTTGTAGTGGTCAGATACCAGTTCCATACAATTATGCTGCAGAATATTAACATAATGAAGACAAAACAATTCAGTATTGAGCAGAAAAACCCGCCAGCAAAATACAGATGTACATCCTGTAATTCACAAGTGAAGTTGTCTTTCATCAGAGTTACTTCATTTCCTTTTCTTCTCCATCCAGTCAAAACTGCCATGACCGTATCTCCTCATACCTGCAGGTTTGGCAGCCCAGACATCTTTGGCATCTTCCTGCAACCTATCCTCACTCTGTATTGCAGTGTAAATTCTGACCCAGATCAGATCCTAAATTCAAACCTCATACCAGACCCTTAAAGGAGAAGTCTGGTGGAAATTTTTATTAAAGTATTGTATTGCCCCCCAGAAGTTATACTAATCACCAATAAACACTTATTACAGAAAATGCTTATAAAGTGCTTTTTTTCCCCTGCACTTACTACTGCATCAAGGCTTCACTTCCTGGAAAAAATGGTGATGTCACGACCCGACTCCCAGAGCTGTGCGGGCTGTGGCTGCTGGAGAGGATGATGACAGGGGGACACTGAGGGACACAGGGCACTGGAGGGACACTGAGCATCCCTCTGCCATCATCCTCTCCAGCAGCCACAGCCCGCACAGCTCTGGGAGTCAGGTCGTGACATTTAAGTAATAAGTGTATATTGCTGATTTGTATAACTTTTGGGGGGGCAATACAATACTTTAATAAAAATTTTTGCTGGACTTCTCCTTTAAGTTACCACACTAAAACCTTAAAAAATTAAAGGGTACCAGTCAAGTCACCAGTGTTTTGTAAACTGCCCTCCTTTCCTTGTAACTCTCCAGAGCTAGCTGCAGGGTATGCGGCAGGGTGTCTCTTTTAAAATACATGGGAATTTAATGCAGAGCCTAGCACTTAGGATGCCAATCAAACGTGAGGAGGCTAGAAGGAGAGCGGAGGTGCATATTTACCGGGCGCCAGAAGGAAGGATTAAAGAGCTACATGTCAAAAAACCCAACTAGCCATATACTGCTGTGCACAGCTTCAACAAGGTGCACTGCCAATGTGACCAGTTTCCTTTAAGATCTCAGAACAGACTCCCTAAATTCATTCAGTCCCTAGACTAGAATCCTCATTTCAGACCCTAGCCCACCCCACAAAATTAATCCAATCTCAGACCAGACCCCCAAAAAACACAGGCACCAGATCCTCTAAATTCATTCTGACCCAGACCAGCCTAAATTAGTTGGGCCTCAGACCTTAAACACCAATCAGACCTTAGTCCACTTTACATAGTCTGACCCCAGAACAGACAACTAATTAGACCCTAAATGAGATTCTCTAACTTGTCAGCCTGTAGTTATGGTGAAATGTGATTTGGGAGAGATATGTACATTCTGCGGTGTCTTTAAACTAGATCATATAGAAAAAAAAATCTGACGCCCTGTAGTTGCTAACTCCGTGGTTTCAGCTCTTCAATAACAATGCAGAATTTCTGCTTACCAAAGAATAACTGTGGATTGGAATTAGGATTGTGGATGGGGATCAGGATCAAACCTTAGCTGGGGGTACCCCAGCAGCATGAGCTGCCTTTATGGTAGGGTACAAAAAGACAAAATCAGAACATTTCGAACAATTGACCGCATGGAAAATACATTGCCCCCCGAACCCCCTCAGCCAATGACTGGCATCACTTCTGAAACACCTTCTTTTGGGCGAGGACTAATTAAACACCCTTTATGTAGCTTAGTTCCTAGAAATCATCACTGCTGGCAAATATTCTTTGAGTATGTTTACTTAGGAGTAAATATATTATATAGGGATAGTACTTACTCTTGTCTATTTCTTCCTATCAGGCTTTTCAGCTATGTGAATGAGGCAAAAGTGTTTGCTCGTCCAACCTTTTCCCGCTTGATCTCTCTGCTTGACAATTATGAGAAGACTACAGGGACAGCGGAAACAGTGACCAGCGCAGAAATCACAGAACAAAATACTTTCGTAGATGAGATCTTCAAGACCACCGTGTTCAGCAGACTCTCAAGCTTCTTAATTTCCAAAGGTCCATTTGGCATTGACCTGCACCCGCCGTTCATGCATAGTATTAAAAACACCAATACAACCAGTTATTACTGAGAAATGACAGTAAACCTACAGGGTTGTCTGGTGTTCTAAACAAGGCCATACACTTTCAATAACAGTTGGATGAAAGTTATCACTCCTGACCTCCCCATACACAGAAGGCTCAGCATGTTTCTTCTACGGGAAGATGATGAGGTGTCCAGGGGGCATTTTTTTATGGCATCCAGTCCATGTGCTCTTTATCATCCCTTCTAGGCCTGCTATTTTCCACCTACTCTGCCTGACAGTAATTTGATAAAGAGGACATTGGCTGGGCTTACCTGGGCTCTTCCGGTTTCTTTTGCATAAAAAAGGCTTATATTTGAGTGATAGAGGGAATTATGGAAATAGAAAAGGTATGTCCATAATCATGATAGCCAGCACTATCTAGCAATAGGCTTACTTACACTACTGTTTTCCTGCTGACAGGTTCACTGGTTCACTAGGCCTTCAGGGAGTCCAGTTATTTCATTTAGAGTATAGACACTAAAATGTGGTCATAACATTATTATCAAATGTCCCAAGAAGTGTAAAATAGTTTGCAATGCTCTGCTAAGGTTGCAGAATAACAATAGTGTCATAGATAGGAGCCGAGAGAGTGCACTGTGCTATGCTGTATTCATAACAATATAATTTCCTGCTAGTAGTGTTGCAGATGAAGTAGCAGTAGTTGAAATTATGTCTAGAATAGTTTGGAAAGTGACACCCATCTATGCTGTCATCTGCAGGTTATTACACTTCTACTGACAGCTTTAAGTCTGACTTCAAGGAGATGTGGTTTGGACTGTACACCCGCACAAAAGGACCAATGGATTCATCAGGCTTTGAGCACATTTTCCAGGGTAAGAAAGATATATAATAATATTTATACTAAACCAGGGAGAATTCTCACTGGATAATCATGCAGTAAATAGTAACTACAGTGGTGTGCCATAGGTGCTGCTATGACTATACTGGTATGACTGACGTTGTCTGGCTTTAGGACCATACTTGCTGCTTGACAATGGTATCTTGGTGAGTGTATAGTATGACCCAGTATAACATATTCAACCATACTTCCTAAAACATTTTACAGACAGTTCACACTGTGTTTTAGGAGCCGTAATTTTACAGCTCAAAAAATGTTGGCAGCTATTTTCACTTGGGACGTATTTTGTGCAATTTACATCCATAATAATTATGGCCATCTCATAAGTGGAGGCAGGATCGTTCAGCTAAGAACCCAAAGATGACTTAAGAGGACAACGGGGTAGTATGGAAAGATAAGACTGTGATGTTTGTTATGTTCTCATCAAGGGCAGGAACATATTAAAACTTTAATTTGAGTGGAATACCCCTTTAACCCTTTAAAGACGGAGCAAGTTTTCATTTTTTGCGCTTTCGTTTTTTCCTCCTCATGTTTAAAAGGCCACTGCGCTTGCATATTGTCCCCTACAGACCCACATAAGCCCTTATTTTTTGCAACACCAATTATACTTTGCAAATACAGACTTAATTTTTCTATAAAATATGCTGAAAAAAGATTAAAAATGTATATGTGCAGTGAAATTTGAAAAAAAGTGCAATTCCTTTTATTTCAAGGGGTTTCGTATTTACACCGTTCGCCCTATGGTAAGACTGACATGTTATATATGTTCCTCAAGTCAGTACGATTACAATGATATGTAACTTGTATAACTTTTATATTATTTGATGGCTTTTAAAAAATTAAAACCTTTTAAAAAAATAAATGTGTTTAAAATTGTTCTATTCCCATCCTTATAACGCTTTTATTGTTTGGTCTATGGGGCTGTGTGAGGTGTCATTTTTTTGCGCCACAATCAGTTTTTTCTTTCAGTACCTTGTTTACCGATATGCGACTTTTTGATCACTTTTTAATTAATTTTTTTCTGGATTTAATGTAAACAAAAATGTGCAATTTTGCACTTTGGCGGGTTTATGCACTTACGCCGTTTACCGTGAGAGATCAGGAATGTAATCATTTAATAGTTTAGGCGATTACGCATGCCGCGATACCAAATATGTTTATTTATTTATTTATTTATATTTACAAAATGAGAAAAGGGGGGGGGGGATTTAAACTTTTATTAGGGGAGGGGATTTTTTATTAATAAAAACACTTTTTTTTCACATACAGTAATTAGAAGCTTCCCTGGGGGACTTCTATATACACAGCACTGATCTCCCATTGAGATCAATGCTGTGTATATAATAGAGCAGTGATCGTTAAGGGGTTAAGGACTGATTCATTATTGTGTTTAACACTCAAAATTATGGTCGTATTTAGCTTTAATTTTACTGTGTGTGAACCTAGCCTAAGGGTCCATTACACAGAAAGATTATCTGACAAATTATCTGCTAAAGATTTTAAGCCAAAGCCAGAAATGGATTTGAAAAGAGGAGAAATCTCAGGCTTTCCTTTATGACCTGATCTCTGTTTATAGTCTGTTCCTGGCTTTGGCTTCAAATCTTTGGCAGATAATCTGTCAGATAATCTTTCTGTGTAAATGGACCCTTACTTTGTCTTTCTTTAGTGCACCTGCCATGCAGGACTGTAAAACAACAGGCCACACAAGGGAAGCTTTACCCGTTTCACTCCTATTTACCCAAGTATAACTACTGTATGTGCATCACAGTACAAGATGACTGCAGAAAAATAAACCTACTGTGATTCTCAGTGGTCAGTGTGAAAACTACAAATGTAATATAGATAGGTACTATCTTCTACAAAGATCCCAGCTGCTGTAATAACACAATGTTCACATGAGCCGGTGCATCAAGGTTACAGTGTTTCATCGTGTTATCGTGTATTTGGAGAAGGTAATATTTCCAACCTTGAAAAAAGATGTTTGGTCCTTGGACTCTATTGTGGAAAAATCAGGTTGATGGACATATTTATTCAGTTGTTTTGTTCTCCTCTTTATAATTATGGTTTATTTATTAGTGTGTTGCCATGTTATATTCCATATAGACACATGATGTGAACTAATAACTTACAGTATATGGTTGTCAAGATTTTTCACCTAATCACCTTATTGTTTTACCCGAGCTCGACAGGCAGAATTAAGGCTTTAATACACTCAGTATTATAAAAAATAAAGTTGTTAAAAAAGTATAAAAAAAAAATAAGAAAAAATAATAAAATATATAAAAAGAGTAAAGAAAACACACATATTTGGCATGACCGTGTTTGTAATGACTCCAATATAGTAAAATAATAATCAAATTGCACCTTTAGAAATGCTATTAGAAAAAAAAAAATTGCTCTTTTTCATTCCCATCCTTCCCCCTCATCCCACAAAAAAAGCAAACCATTACAAAGCTATTTTTAAGAAGAAAAAAATACAGTGACACAATATTTTTCCATAGAAATACTGAAAGATATACTAAAATATAAAAAGCCTATACATATCTGATGTCACTGCATTCTTCCCAACCCACAGAATGGCTATGTTCACACAACGTTTTTTTTTTTTTAGCTCCGTTTAAAATGACATCCGTTATTTTGAGTCTAAAATAACGGACATTATTTAGCAACCTGGCCTCCCCTTAGTGCAATGATGGCTGTTTGTACATTATTCTAGTTTGGGATTACTAATTGCCCTTTGGGTGTGTCTTAATTGAAAAGTCCATTGAATTTATAGTAAAAACGGAGAAAGAACGGTGATTAAAGGAAAACTGTGTGTGCACTACTAATAAAAAACGTCCGCTGTTTGGAAAAGATGTCCGAAAATAATGATTATGTTCATTATTTTGACGTCCGCAGCAAAAACATCCGTTATTCAATGCATTGTGTGCATTGGATGTCCTTTTTCCCATTGACTTCAATGCATTGCCATTGCAGTCAGTTAAATCGCGGCAAAAACGGGCGTTATTTTAAATATTAAAATCGTCCGCCTTTTTAATATTTTTGATGTGTGAACATAGCCAATAAGTAGAATTTTATTTTTACTGCATGGTAAAAATTAGTCCTGTCACCAAGAGGTGAAAAATAGACTTAAAGGACAACTCCCACAAAAATTTTTTTTAGCTTATTTAACACACATTACAAAGTTATATAACTTTGTAATGTGGTTAAATACCCGGTCTGGCCCCCTTCCCCCACTTTCGGACCCCCGACCCCCCCGCCCGGAAGTTAAAGAATATATACATTACCTATTACGATCGTCACGGTCCTCTTCTCCCGGGCGGCATCTGGTGACGACGACGTCAGAGCCGGGGGGCGGTCCGGGTCTTCTTCCTCCTCGGCGTCTTCATAGAGAGTGAATGGGACGGAAAAGGCTGCTGGTGCACATGTGCACCAGCAGCCTTTTCATTGGCTGGAGCGCATCACATGGCTTCCAGCTTCGTCAGCCCTGATTGGCTGAGGTTGCTGGAAGCCATGTGATGCGCTCCAGCCAATGAAAAGGCTGCCGGTGCGCAAGCGCACTGGCAGCCTTTTCCATCCCCAGGACCCGGAAATCAGAGACATCGCTGGACGGCAGACGGCGGTGACGGCGAGGCGGACGGCAGGCGAATGGAGTGGCGATCGTCACCGGAGGGATGGTGAGTATGGTGTCTGTGTGTGTCTGTGTTTTTTTTTTTTTGGGGGGGTCCCGCGGGAGTTGTCCTTTAATTCACCTGCTATGTTGTTAGACCACGGAGACAAACGGTACCTTTCATATATTCATCTGTGCTTTCATAATGTAATAAAAAAAATGCTTTCCTAAGTTGCTGAAATGCTGTTCCTTGCCCCCCTCCCATTGCTATCTGTTTCTTGCTGTCGCCAAGGTTCTGGTTGATTTCTGCCCTCCCTGCACTCATAGACTGATGTATTCATTTGAATAAATGAAGTTTGACAGCATAACAGTGAGTGCCGCCACTCTTGTTCTCTTGGATAAATGCCTGTATTTTCTATATATATAGTGTTGTACCACCTAGCTCAGTGCTTCTCAGACTGTGAGGCGGGCCTCACCAGTGAGGCGCCCCCTAGTTGTTGTTGAGGCCCAGCTGAGGGGCCAGTTTTTACAAAGCAACTATGATCTGCACAGTCCTTTTTCTGTTTGCAAAAATCTCCATTTTAGCAACATTATTTATTTATTTAGTATTTACTTTATTAGTAGATAGAGCTTGGGAGATGGGTGAAAGCCAGCCCTGGCATTATTTTCAGCTTTTAAATGGACTTTCACCACAGATAGTGAGGCCCAGGCACCCTCTTGGTCAGTCTGGTGAGGCCCAGGCATTGCCTTGGTGTGTTGGGTGAGGCTCCAGTTGAAAAAGTTTGAGAAGCGCTGACCTAGCTGATGGTGAGCCGGCTCACATTGTCCACAATCAAGCTTGTCTGCGGTGAGTGATTAGGCGTAGTGGCAGTGGTTTTCTCTATTGCCTATGTACTATATTTGATTAATACTGGGGCAAGCACCAAATGGCTCAGTGTATTAAGATCATGGCCCACAAGGCATGTTGGGAATTCTGGTGACCTCTGATGTATAATGTACTAAGGGGCCATGATTACAAAGTGGCATATAGCAAAAGTGGTTATCGGAATTCAGGTATTCCCTTCAGTTGTTCAGTTCAAATAACTAATTTATTTATAATTCTACACAAGTTCCAGTTCTCCACTCTGGTGGCATGTCCTATGGTATATATCCACCATATACCTTGCTAGTAGTGTCACGTACTTACCTGGCAGCACACCAGCGGAGGCAGGCTGACAGCCCCGTACCTGCCTGGCTGATGCTGCAGACAAGCGAGTTGCCAGGCGCACAATGCAGGGTTGGAAGATTTAAATGAGCAGATGATTCTCTATAGCTGCCAGTAATAGTCTTACTTTTGCCTGACTACACCAGTGTTTATTCTGTTTATCAGGTGAAATCCACAGTGGGAAAATATCTGGATTCCACAGCTGGGTACAATTTTACCTGCTTGAAAAAAAAGGAGAGATCAACTATCTGAGTTACAGCGCAGACGGCCCAGTAAGTACTTGATATCTGTTGATATTCATAATCCACATAGTTTTTTTTACTGTATATTTTGGTAAATGCCCTTAAAAAACATGCAAATAGATTTAAAAAAAATACTTTATATCAAAGTGACTATGGCTTTTTTAAAAGCAGCACTTCTCTTGATCATGCACCGCATTATAAATTGCATTGCAACCGTATTGAAGTGAATTGCTTGACTTTACAATTCAGAAGAAAAAAAAAACTATAAGCAGCAGTGCTCTCAGCTTCTAGGTTAAGATCTACACAAATCTGAAGAGCATATTATGATAAAGTTCCCGAAATTAAAATCAAGCAAAATAGTAAAGAAGCTAATTCTTAATGGAGAATTTCGTCCACAGGAGAAATATCTTAAACAGGAGGGGCATGGTGGAAACATACAAAACTATACTAACTCATCTTTCCCCGTGCCTCTTCAGTGATTGATCTCTGCTGGGCTCTAAGATCTGAACCATAGCTGACGTCACTACCCAGCTGATGGACTGGCTGGTCAGCCAGTCAGTGACTGGGTCTGAAAGCCACTCCAGTCACTGATTGGCTGACTGGTCTTTCCATCAGCCGGGACGGGCATTCTCCCTCGAGTCATGATGTCATCACAACTTTGGGGAAAATACCTCCCGGTGGGGGTCCCCAGGCCAGTTTTATACTCTCCCTTACTGGAGAGTCTGTCACCATTCAAAATTGAGGAATATCAACTACACATCAATTGCCATCAATTTTTATGTTTTTATTTATGCACCTAAAAGATTTTTTTAGTTTCAAACACAGGTAGCAAGGATTTAACATAAATTATGGTGTACCATATCACTGGACGTTTCGGTCATTTACAACCTTTGTAAACATGGTATCTGTAGATGATAACAACACTGAATGAGTATTAGTAAATCACACAATTAGTAAAATTGTACTAATTGTGGGATTTACTGTATTCATGATAAACGCTTCAACTGGCACCCCCTACTTTGAGTGTGCAGACATAGCATCAACTACCATCCGAAATTCGTCCATCGTAGGACCCTGCCGCGCGCCGGTCACCATCTTCTGTTCTTCTTCACTTCCTGGTTTGGCGGTTTATCTCCTGCCCCTCCGTTCAGCGGCTTACATGGCTTACAGCTTGCTCAGCTAATCGGAGCTGAGCAAGCTGTCAGCCATCAGGTGACATAACAGATGACCTCATTGACACAAGATGGTGGCGGCCCGAAGAATCTGTGGTTGACACGTAAGTATACGTTTTAACGCTCCCAAGTGGGGGGGGGAACATAAGGAAGGGGGCCAGACCGGTAAAGCACAATACAAGGTTATATAATTTTGCAATGTGTTTCAATTGGCGGAGTTGTCCTTTAACCTCTTAGCGACGCATGACGTACCTGGTACGCGGGAGGTGTTCAGAGCAGGGTCCCACCGGGACCACGCTCTGAACGGCACCGCTCCCGGCTGCAATCTGCAGCCGGGCAGTGCCTCTATTAGCCGGCGCGGGTCCCGTTGCCGCGCCGGCTAATTAAACACTTCAATGCAGCTGGCAAACCTGACAGCTGCATTGAAGTGCTGTACACTTCACATCCCTGGTGTCTAGTGGGTCGGATCTCCCCCCGCGATCGCATCCGTTCTTCTGCTCGTGCCGGGCCTCAGCGTCGCAATGACGCTGATCCCGGCTCGGAAATAGATTGCTGTGACCTGCAGTAGGCCAAAGCAATCTATGACCGATCAAATGGATCTTTGCTGTGTATATACACAGCATTGATCTCTATGAGAGATCAGTGCTATGTATATACAAGCCCCCCAGGGGGACTTCTAGTTTATGTAAAAAAAAAAGTAAAAGAGTGTTTTTATTAATAAAAAGTCCCCTCCCCTAATAAAAGTCAAAATCACCCCCCTTTTCCCATATTATAAATATAAATGAATAAATAAATAAATAAACATATTTGGTATCGCCGCACACGTAATCGCCCAAACTATTAATTAATCACATTCCTGATCTCGCACGGTAAACGGCATCAGCGCAAAAAAATTCCAAAGTGCAAAATTGTGCATTTTTGGTCGCATCAAATCCAGAAAAAAATTAAAAAGTGATCAAAAAGTCGCATATGCCAATCAAGGTACCGATAGAAAGAACACATCATGGCGCAAAAAATGGCATCTCACACAGCCCCATAGACCAAAGGATAAAAGCGTTATAAGCCTGGGAATAGAGCGATTTTAAGGAACGTATATTTGTTAACAACGGTTTGAATTTTTTAAAAGCCATCACATAATATAAAAGTTATATAGTACAAGATCAGGAATGCCATAATTTAAAAGTCAATAATTTGGCAATACCAAATATATTTATTTTTTATATATTTCTTTTTATTTATGAAATAGGAAAATTTGGGTGATTTAAACTTTTAATATGGGATGGGATTTTTTATTGTTAATATAGATGAATGCAGTATATGCAAAACACCCCCACTTACATCTATATTTAACTATCACCTTTAACTTTTTTCGTGATCTGCAAAAAATATGGATTACGGATGCATTACATTTTTTGCGGATTGGGGATGATTCAAGACATCATATACACTTCTAGAAAAAAACGACTGAACGTGTGAATGTTGACTAAGACTTATGCAGAGAATGCATGTACTGGGACAATGTGAACCTGTCACACTTATTATTTTGATGTTTTTTGCTTTTCAGTGGACAAGTTATCCTGATGTATATGGATTCCAGTTCAAGTGGTCTACATACCTAAAAACCATAGGGTCAATGTTTATAGGAACGAGCCCTGAGTTTGAATTTGCAGTGTATACTTTGTGTTACGTTACACGCCCCGATAGTGTGTGAGTACTTTGTGTCGCTATCATATCTATATATATTGATATTATAAAATTGTTTTGTCTTGCTACATTCACTGCATTATCTTTTTTCATTATTTTAGGTGCACACTTACTATGGGTGGACAAACTCTCAAGATACAAACATACACATGGGCCAACTCATCGTATGGAAATGGCAAGAGATATGTGGCATCTGCCTATCCAGTCGTTTAAAGACTTTTAAATTGAAAATAAAATTTTCATGCAGGAAATATTCTGTCTACCTTTTATTTATTTTTTTCATGTAGCACTTAGTTGAATTACTATTAACAGAATAGGGGACATGTATCAAGCAGTGTACCTTGTGCTCTTTAGCATTTTTTGCCGTATGTGTGATGTGCACAGACCTTCGTCAGATTTACAGTGTAGCTCGGGGTATATGTGTAAATATGACAGCTTGCGCCTGTTTTTTTCCCTTCTTGACTTATGTGGGAGTGGTTATTCTTAAGAATTTTCTTAGCTGTGATTTATCATGTGCGCTTTTTGGAATATTCGTATATTTATTTGCATCTGTACTCCAGTCCCAGAGTAGCAGAATTTTCCTAACTGAGGTCAATTCATGAATACCGGCAGTAAAATGTTCAGTGCCAGGGAAGCTATGGCAGGTGATTTATGAACCAACATGCGAATATTCATAAATACTTGACTAGGCTGCAAACATATAAGCCAGTGCACAGTGATGAAAATATTCACAAAAAGGTGCAAATGATAAGTTTAACGTAAGTCTTTAGTTGCCAGGCATCCGACTGTTAAACTAATAAACATCGCTCCAAAAGTTGGTCGCCGATATATCAGGAGGATACATATATACAGGAGACCTACACAGGAGGATACATATATACAGGAGGAGACATACAGAGGAGTATATAGAGGATACATATGTACAGGAGGAGACATACAGAGAAGTATATAGAGGATACATATGTACAGGAGGAGACATATATACAGGGGTACATGGAGGATACATATATACAGGAGGAGACACACACAGCAGTACATAGAGGATACATATATACAGGAGAAGACATACAGAGGAGTACATAGAGGATACATATATACATGAGACCTACGCAGGAGGATACATATATACAGGAGGAGACATACAGAGGAGTATATAGAGGATACATATGTACAGGAGGAGACATACACAGGAGGATACATATATACAGGAGGATACATATATTCAGGAGACCTACACAGGAGGATACATATATACAGGAGGAGACATACAGAGGAGTATATAGAGGATACATATGTACAGGAGGAGACATACACAGGAGTATATAGAGGATACATATGTACAGGAGAAGACATACACAGGAGTATATAGAGGATACATATATACAGGAGGAGACACACACAGCAGTACATAGAGGATACATATATACAGGAGGAGACATACAGAGGAGTACATAGAGGATACATATATACAGGAGACCTACACAGGAGGATACATATATACAGGAGGATACATACAGAGGAGTATATAGAGGATACATATATACAGGAGGATACATATATACAGGGGTACATAGAGGATACATATATACAGGAGGAGACATATATACAGGGGTACATAGAGGATACATATATACAAGAGGAGACATACAGAGGAGTTAGGGCTGGGTGAGTAATCAAATTAATTCGCCCAGAAGGTTAGAATCGATTAGATTTTTTGTGAAAATCTTAAATTCAATTTTCACAAAAAATCATTGCAGGCGCAGCAGCATGGATTGTCAGGTTGGCGGTCGGGCAAGAGGTGCGGGTCAAGGGGGCGGCGCGGAGGTGAGGTGCATGGCGGGCTTATGGCGGTGCGTGGAGTGTCGGGCCGGAGGTGAGGTGCAGGGCGGTCGGGCAGTCCGCCTAACAGAGCCGCGACTGACCTGCCTGAGCTATAAATATCACGTCCTGCTCCCCTCTTGGCCACACGTGCAGGTCCCCGGTCTCTGGAGCAGGCTGCAGGGACTGTAGTGGTGATATCACCACTACAGTCCCTGCGGCCTCCTTCAAAGCCCGGGGACCTGCATGTGTAGCCGGGAGGGGAACTTGTGTGCCAGGGTGAGGGGAAGAGGAGGAGGGCTATGTGCACTCCTGCCCCAATCACCCCCAGCTGCCCCAGTCCCCCTAGAGTCACCCGCAGTCTGCCTCAGTCCCCCTCAGTCACCCCCAGTCTGCCCCAGTCCCCCTCAGTCACCCCCAGTCTTCCCCATTTCCCCTCCGTCATCCCCAGTCTGCCCCAGTCCCCCTTCAGTCAACTCCAACTGTCCCAGTCCCCCTTCAGTCAACTCCAACTGTCCCAGTCCCCCTTCAGTCAACCCCAGTTTGCCCCATACACCCCCAGCTCCCCAGTTTGCCCCATACACCCCCAGCTCTCCCAGTCACCCCCAGCTGCCCCAGTTTCCCCCAGTGACCCCTCAGCTATACCTGTATTACTACTACACCCCTCATCTTTACCTGTACTACTAATCCCCCTCATCTGTACTACTAATACACCCCTCATTTATACCTGTACTACCATACCCCTCATCTTTACCTGTACTACTACTACTACTAATGCCCCTCATCTGTATTACTAATACCCCCCATATCTATACCTGTACTACTACACCCCTTATCCACTATACCTCCACAACTACACTCTACCTAGATGGAAGCACCATGTGTCCCGCTACCCCCCCCCCCCACCCCCTTGCTTATCCCGTAAATGCCCCTGCCTGCATGTGTCCCTGCTAGGAGGCTTACATGGGGGAGAGGGGGGGGGGCTTATTACCAGAGGGGGGCTTACACAGATGGGGACTTTGTATGGATGGTGACGATGGTGACAAGTGCCAAGAGCCTAAAATATGTGTCTGTCAGATCCTGTGGAGATGAAGCATTGCCAGGAGTCTTCATACATAATGTTCGGGCCAGATGGAGAAGAAAAAAAAAAGGAAAGTGAGCTACTCCGATCAGAGAAGACGTCACCTGTAAGTTACGTGATTTAACTGCACTGTAATCACTTATATGGAGTGCAGAACCTTTGTACCATATGTATCTGCCTCCATATGGGTCAGAGTATGGGGGGATATTAGTATTTGTATAGTGGACGTTGTTTAGCAGTGGTATGGGGGTATAAGTAACTATGTGGTGAAGGAGTGGTGATAATATTTGTTACTTATATAATGGTAATAGATGATGTGGCTATGGGGTCATAGAGCACAGTTATGGGCGTGGCTATGTCCCTCTTTCCTCCCAGCAAAAGTTGGGAGGTATGCATATATACAGGAGTACATAGAGAAGACATATATACAGAAGTATATAGATGATACATATATACTGGAGTACATAGAGGATACATCATATATATATATTTATATATCCTCTATGTACTCCTGTATATATGTCTCCTCTATGTACTGCTGTATATATGTCTCCTCTATGTACTCCTGTATATATGCATCCTCTATGTACTGCTGTGTAGGTCTCCTTCCCAGCTTTCCCAGCATCTTGTATTTTAGTCAGTATAATGGAGGTCACCCAGCTTTTCCACCATCTTATACTCAGTATGATGGAGGTCACCCAGCTTTCCAGCATCTTATACTCAGTAGGATGGAGGTCACCCAGCTTTCCAGCAGCTTATACTCAGTATGATGGAGGTCACCCAGCTTTCCACCATCTTATAGTCAGTAGGATGGAGGTCACCCAGCTTTCCCAGCATCTTATACTCAGTAGGATGGAGGTCACCCAGCTTTCCCAGCATCTTATACTCAGTACGATGGAGATCACCCAGCTTTCACAGCATCTCATACTCAGTTTGATGAAGGTCAACCAGCTTTCCAGCATCATATACTCAGTATGATAGAGGTCACCCAGCATTCCTAGCATCTGCCTATGGGTACGTTCTGTGTCATCGGTGAGCCGCCCCATAGACTTATACAGGAAAGTGACTTCTGATCCCTTCACAGGGCACAGTAGGATATTTGGTCACAAATGACAAAGATGTTATAGGTAAGGGCCAGAGTGGTCCTTAAAGGATGGGCCGCCACCCTGCTACTTATGGGCCAGTGCTGTGTGCTTGCCCCCCGGGCTACAATTTGCCAGCCAGCCACTGACTGTGGTTCAGTGTAATGTGACTGTCAACATAAGTAGCTTCTAACATGGCATATGCATGGCAAACCTGAAAGCCTTCAGAAGGCCCTCGATTGCAATGAATACCAATCAGTAGTAAGTGATTGTGTTGCTGGGCCACCAATGCGGGTAAGTAACACCTCTATATATGTAACATGTTGTGATCATAATTTCACTATGGCATGTAATAGATTAAAATACCTGGTTTCTCCGCTCTGGGCAGTTACAGCGGGACTGTCATACTGACAGCCAAGCTCCTACGATCCCAACCACCTTATTCCGTTCCCTCCCTACAAAAAATGTATGTTTTGGAATAAGGCCCCTTAGAGACTGCCATATAAAGGCATTTTGGTGGTCACTAAGGGGTTAAATCAACCCCCATTTTCCAAATTAATTAACTTTCTAAACCAGTGCTTCTCAAACTGTGAGGCGGGCCTCACCAGTGAGGTGCCCCCTAGTTGTTGGTGAGGCCCAGCTGGGGAGTCAGTTTTCACAAAAGTAACTATGATCTGCACAGTCCTTTTTCTGTTTGCAAAAATCTCCATTTTAACAACATTATTAATTTATTTTTTACTTACGTTATTAATATATAGAGCTTGAGAGCCAGGTGAAATAGCCCTAGCATTTTCAGCTTTTAAATGAACTTTCACCACAGATAGTGAGGCCCAGACACCCTTTTGGTCAGTCTGATGAGGCCCAGGCATTGCCTTGGTCTATTGGGTGAGGCTCCAGTAGAAAAAGTTTGAGAAGCACTGCTCTAAACTATTAAAATATAATGTTATTGATCCCATATCAATGTAACATATCAATGATATCATATCAATGTAACATCATATCTTAAAAAAAATAGTGGTCAGAATTTTTTTTTAAAGTAATACAACTTAATGAAAACTGTATAGATTAAATATCACTGGGATTGTACTGACCTGAAAAATATAGACAAAGAACAGAAGCACTCAAAAATGTTGCACAACTGCATTTTGAATTTCACCTCACAATTTATTTTTGGTTTCACAATACATCTTATGGCACAATAAAGGATGGCATTAAAAAGTAGTTACATAAGAAAGTCGTAGGAAACTCCTGTACTCCAGGATGGAAGTCACTAAGTATGTGCCAATGTTTTGTTAGTGCTCTGCCAATCAAATAATAAAGGGGGTGAAATTTATGAACAAACGGGATGTGAGGGGGCTTATCCCCTACATTGGATTTAATTTTTGGTACTTTAGCCTGTTCACGTTTTTTTTTAGCTATCCCCTTGCATCAAATCTAGTCTCCATCTCTGTAAGTCGTGTGTCAAGGATTTCAGGGTCTGTGACGATACCTCTGACCCTTTCAAATTCAGAGTAAGGAATAGTTTTTTTTTGAGGGGATGTGGGTGTCCACAAGACAAATGTAGGACACTATTCCTTTCAGGCCTTTTGGATTTACACACTACCTACATTAGAACCCTATGGCCTAAATAGAGAATATGAAATTACTGACTTGCATATGAACTCCTTATGTCTAACTAGGATTTTCCTTTTATTTCAGACACAAAGACTAAAAAGAAAGACTCATTTATGCATGAGATTAATTTTTTATTTTTATTGTTCATCTTTATTTGTCTATCATGCATAAATACTGCCTATGTACACAGTATTTATTTTGTTTATTGTTTACCATTATGTATACTTTATGGGGGAGATTTATCAAAGGGTGTAAAATTTAGACTGGTGCAAACTACCCACAGCAGCCAATCACAGCTCAGCTTTAGGCAGTGCTGAAAGGAAAGCTGAGCTGTGATTGGTTGCTGTGGGCAGTTTGCACCAGTCTAAATTTTACACCCTTTGATAAATCTCCCCCTATGTGTTACTAATAGTTAATAGCACCTGTTCACATGACTTACTGGCTTCCATGGATGATGTCATCACTAAGCGTTCAGAGGGGGCAGCAGAGAGCACTGTGTCAGACCGGAAAGAAAACACCACTTCCTGCAGGACATACAGCAGCTAATAAGTACTGGAAGACTGGAAAATTTTAAATAGAAGTAATTTGCAAATCTATATAACTTTTTGACATCAGTTGAAATGTAGAGAATCACTGCCTTCATCTTTTTCAAGTGTCTATAGAACATAGACTAAAACCCATGCATATGAAGCAACACAGGAAATCTTGTGAAATATGGGACAAAATCAGGTTTACAAGAATTAGCAGATTCCCCATTTTTTTTTATGTACTATGCTGAATGTTTGTCTACTTTGACATAAACATGCAAAGCTTTCGGGACACACAGGGTTATTTTTGTGTATGTACCAGCCCCATGAGGTCACTGAGACAAGAGGTCTATAAAAGACATGGTTAGAGTGAAGTCTGAAGGATTCAGTGGCGGATTCTACACCATGAAGAGAACTTTTGTTCTGCTGTGGCTCTTACCATGCATCATTTGTGCAGCTAAACTGCCGACACCAAGTGAGAAACCTATTATTTTACTATTTCTTGAAACTATGAAAGCTATATTAGCTATAATGCTGGTGTGCGCTATGTAACCTCTCATATTATGTCTGTAGTAAATAACTGTTCAGGTTTTTACATTTAATAAGGGATGAGAAGGTTAGTAAGACGGAATCAGTAACTATAGAAAAGCACTTCTGAAGTAGTCACGTCTTTACTTGGTATGAGGCCGTGTTTTGCATCTGAATGGTGACTGAATTCCTGTGCAGTACAACCATTAGTGCTCAGGGTATTATGCCCGTGTTATGTATGCTTAAATACATCTGTGTTATGGCGCCCTACTATTGTAAGTCTATTTTTTATGTAAAGGTTGTTGTCTTGCTTTTTTTTTTTTTAAACAATACATTTTTATCAGGATTTTAAAAACATAAGTACAAAAACACCAACCTGTTTGGATGGTGCATCAAAGAAAACAACACAACATATTGTAATCTAATGTACTACTTATAGAATAAAAGAATGCTACAAACAAACGGCATCAAACATAAGAAATCATAGATACGTTTACATCAATCAGTATGATAACAAGCTTGCATTATGAGTAGGTGTGAAAAATGGCTAAAAATTTTGATGAATTAAAAAAAAAAAAAAAAAAAAAATTATACTTACATGTCTTCTAGTGCCATTCTGAAAGTTTTGGGTTCAGCTGCTCACTACTTCCTACTCTCTATCTCAACATAAAGATATGCCCACTCAGCTAATCTTTAACTAAGTCAGGTCACCACTGGTCATTAAAGGGGTGCTCCAAAGGTAAAAAAAAAAAAATTAGATTGATTTAATAAATGCTGGGTTTACACGAAACGATAATCGGCCCTATCGTACGATTAACGATGTCGGAGTAACAATTTTTTTTTCATAACGATCAGCGTTTAGACGGTACGATATATCATACGGGAAAATCGTTTTGCGATCATTTTGCGATTGCACTCCCGCAGCCCGGCCCGCCCGCAGCCCGGCCCCCCGCTCGCAGCCCGGCCCCACGGTCAACCGCAGCCCCCTGCACCGCCCCGATCACCAGCCCCGCCGCTCCGATCGCCACCCCCGCCGCCGCTGCTCCGATCACCACGCCGCCGCTCCGATCGCCCTCCACCCTCCACCGCCGCTCCGATCACCCCGGCCATGAGCATACGTTACCTGCTCCGTGTAGCAGGTCTTCAAAACCCCCGGCTCCCCTCTTCAGTGCATTGATTGGCTGAAGAGGTGCGCCGGGAATTTCAAACGGCTCCTCTTCAGCCAATCAGTGCTCCTCTTCAGCACTGATTGGCCGAAGAGGAGCCGTTTGAAATTCCCGACTCCCCTCTTCAGGCAATCAATGCACGGCAGCAATGATTGGCTAAAGAGGAGCCGTTTGAAATTCCCGACTCCCCTCTTCAGCCAATCAATGCACTGAAGAGGGGAGTCGGGGATTTCGCAGACCTGCTACGCGGAGCAGGTAACGTATGCTCGTGGGCGGCGGTGGCGATCAGAGCGGCGGCGGCGGGGCGATCAGAGCGGCGGCGGGGGTTGCAATCGGGTTTCCGTGTAAACCCAGCAAAAGCTTTATTACTTTATAGTTTGTAAAAAAAACTTTGTAAAAATATGCTGGGGCTTTTTTGTACATGTACTTTTGCTGCCTGGCAACAATAAGGAGTTTCACGGGCCCTCTGCTGCCACCACCATTTGTCTGGCAGCCTCTACACAGTGAGCGCTGATTGCAATCACCACTCACTAAGCTAGAAACAGAGCAAGCAGTGATAGCAGTGTAGCATCAATAAAGCAGCAGTCAAGCACGGTGTCACTCCATTTAGCCTTACTGGAGCAACCATGTACAGGACTGTTTCCATCAGCCCTATTGACTTTGATTGGGACAGTACTGCTCATGTGCAACCTCCACTTCTTTAAAGCAGCTCTTAGTTGTGGGATGTACAATAATGACCAAGGCTTTGCGGTCTGATTTTATCTGTGACTCTACAACTCCTGAGGCTGGGTTCACACTACGTATATTTCAGTCAGTATATGTATATTTCAGTCAGTATTGCAACCAAAACCAGGAGTGGATTAAAAACACAGAAAGGCTCTGTTCACACAATGTTGAAATTGAGTAGATGGCCGCCATTTAATGGCAAATATTTGCTGTTATTTTAGAACAACAGCTGTTATATTGAAATAATGTCAGTTATTTACTGTTATATGGCGGCCATCCACTTCAACATTGTGTGAACAGAGCCTTTCTGTGTTTTCAATCCACTCCTGGTTTTGGTTGCTATGAGGCCTGAAATATACAGCCTCAAATATACATAGTGTGAACCCAGCCTAAAGCTACACCACTGATTCCACCATACAAGTGTATGGGGACTATACCTCTCTATCATTCCATATTGTGCCATACGTACATTAAACACTTCATGGCACGGTACTCAGCCAAGTCTCATAAAGGCTCTGGTCCAGTTCTCCTGTAACTATTCCATTTGGCTCTAGCTGATTACTTTACAGGAGTACTGTGTGAGTTCTGTGTCAGTAACACTTCTTTTGGTGACAGAGAAGTCTCCATCATCACAGTTTGCTGCAAGTAATGATGAGATTCAGGATCTGTCTGAACAGCTGTATGTGGATGATGCAAACAAAGCGGGCAGTGGCGACATTACCCTGAACCTTCAGCAAAATGTATCCAGCTCCCAGACTGGCACAGGAACAGACCTTTCCAGCCAAAAGTAAGTAGACAACCTAGTGACATGTACCATTGCTTTGTATTACACATATAGTACATGCGGCGCAGTAAACTGATCCCAAGATTAATACCTCCTGCCTTATATTGTATCGGACCCCCTTGTGCTGCCAGAACAGCTCTGACCCATCAAGGCAAAAACCCACAAGACCTATGAGGGTGTTCTGTGGTATCTGCCACCAAGAATTTAGCAGCAGATCTTTTAAAAGGGTTATCCAGTGCTACAAAAACATGGCCACTTTCTTTCAGAGACAACACGACTCTTGTCTCCAGCTCAGGTGCGGTTTGCAATTAAGCTCCATTCACTTCAATGGAACTGAGCAACAAAACCCCTGCCCAAGCTGGAGACAAGAGTGGTGCTGTCTCTGGAAGAAAGTGGCCATGTTTTTGTAGTGCTGGATAACCCCTTTAAGTCTTGAGTTGTCATGAGCTGTGAGGTGCGGCCTCCATGGATCAGACTTGTTTTTTCAGCACATCCCACAGATGCGCGATCATATTGAGATCTATGGAGTCAACACCTTGAACTCTTTTTTATGTTCCCTCTGGCATTCCTACTAAAAGAAGTCACTGACATTCAGGGTGTAATAAATGACACCTGGGCCCTGGTGCAAATGGTCAGCTTGGGCCGCAGTGATGCCAGTGAGTGTGGCATCCCTGGTATACTGTGAACAGACTGGTGGGGGAATATGGAAGCATTGGTACTGGAGCAAGCAAGAAAGTTTGAGAGATTTGTTGTTCTACCACATTCAATTGCAAAAAATATTTTCACTTAACAGTTGAAGCAACTGAACATGAACAATAGCTATTTATCATGTGGCCACAGACATTGCGGTTGTAATTGTGTAAATTGCAATTGTATTTTCAGCCAGACAAATTGGCACTTGAATGCAAAAATAATTTATTGGAAAAAATCGTCTATTTTCAAAGCAGTGATTGCTATTACCATTCACTGTGCTAGAGTAACTTGCAGAACCAGTGGTGATAGTAATCACTGCTCGCTGTGGAGAGGCTACAACGCTCTGCCCCCCACCCAGTACTGTAAGAGTATACTTTTTTTATGAAGTTATAATACTTCAAGCAATGTGTTTGCAAAACTAAATAAATAAAACATGAACTTTCCAGAATACCCCTAAAACTTGTGTAGTACTTTAGCACTGAATTCTGCAGTACATCATATACATAATACCTTAATTTTCTGCAAAAGTCATCATTAGAATGAGTGCCTGTCTGTATAAATATGACCAGGATTTTGCCTCACTAATCAAAGCCTTGATTCCTTTAGACTTTTCAGCTACGTCAATGAGGCCAAATTATTCACCCGACCAACCTTTGCCCAACTCATCTCTTTGTTGGACAATTACATTCAGAAAACAGGAACTGTGGAATCTGTCACCAATGAAGAGATCCAAGAGCAAAATGCCTTTATAGATGGAATATTCCAAACTACTGTCATAAAAAAGCTGTCCAGTTTCTTAATCTCAAAAGGTACACCCTCTGCATTTATTCAGTTGTAGCACATGTGTAGCCAAGACACAAGCCTGATAGATCATCTCCTCCATGCCTCTTCTTACCACCTTTCTGTGTAGATGACAGTGTAACATAGTGTTTAGTTACCTAGGGGTGGCAATACATGACATAGGGACAGATACTACTGGCTTCTTGTCTTTCCCTGTGTGATGAGTCAAGATGCATTTTCTTGAGTCATATAGAAGTAAGCACAACCTCACTTATTTGGGGGAAAACTGGTGACAAGCATAGTTTACCCCCCCCCCCTTCTTTTTAAGGGACATCTGCATAATACAACATTCAAAGGTACATGCCTTGATTTGCATGCTGTACATCTGATTTGTATGGGTTCCTTATTATTGCTCTGTGTAAGGGCTCGTTCCCACTGAGCAAAAGCAGCTGAATTTCTGCGCTGAATCAGCGCTGAAATTTCAGCCGTTAAAATAGGTGCAGAGCTAATTTCCATTGTGTTGAATGGAAATTCTGCTCTGCAGTTCACACAGTGGAATTTCCACACTGAACTAATCTGCTTTCCGCCAGAAGAATGAACATGTTCATTCTTCCGCTAGCGGAAGCCTATACAAATCAATGGGGCTCTGATTTTCTGTTTCAGCGCGGATTCAGCGCGGAATACAAGCGTAATACAAGCGGAAATTACTCGCTGAATCAGCGCGGAAATGGGGAAAAGGGGGGGAGGAGGATTCTAGTATATGTTCTGGTATAGTCTAGTTTACTCACCAAATACTCGCTGAATTTCAGCGCTGAATGCATGCGGATTCAGCACGGATTCCTCGAGTATTCCGCGCTGAATTTGTCAAGAGCTGATTACGAGCTGAACACTTTCCTAGCAGAATACGCAGGAATTCTGCTTGCATTCTGCTTATATTCTGCTCGGAATTCAGCGTCAGTTGATTTCAGGCGGAAATATTTCCTTGCGTAATCCGCTCCTTTTGCTCTGTGTGAACGTAGCCTAACTCAACATTCATAATATGGTCAAATGTATAAGGCCTATGTTAACAATCCTGGGTAGCAGACTCCTTTATCCTAGTTATGGGTATGTCTTTGTGCCTGTACTGATGTTATAGAATAACAATGACAATGGAGAGCCTCACGTCATTAAATGTCTGACATACTGTTTTGATTAACAGGTTATTACACATCAGTTGAAAACTTCAAGAATGACCTGCGGGAAATGTGGTTTGGACTATATACACGTGCAAAAGGTTGCTTGGACTCCTCTGGCTTTGAACATGTCTTCCATGGTAAGATACATTTTCTAAGCACATTGAAACTCAGTAGTAGCTACAGATACCAGGAGAATTACAAGATAAAGAAAGCTTGGTAATGAGTAAGGTAGGTATTGGAAGGAATTGTGAAGAATCCAAGCTTTTCTAGCATGGGAAAGAAGTGTGATTTTCCTATTTGTGGGAGGTTGGCTTTACATTTGCACCAATGAATAATTACGAATTATAAATGTTGAGTTGTCTATGTTTTCTGCATTCAGGAGAAATCCATAAAGGGAAGATATCTGGATTTCATAGCTGGGTGCAGCTCTATCTGCTGGAGAAGGTCGGACAGATTAACTATCTCAGCTACAGTTCGGATGGACCGGTGGGTATAACACTAAGAAGTATTCTTTATAGGTTTTAAAGGTTTTGCAGTTTACTTGCTTACTTAAGACAAACTTTACCTATTCTACGTTCTCATAGTGAAAACTTCAGTGTGTGTATAATTGTTTAAAGTGAATGTACCATTAGAATCAATGGAGCCGCTTTACAGAGGGGAGGGGTTTCGTCACAATGGGGGGTGGGCGGCCTACCTCCAGTGCTTCAGGCCAGGCCGGTGCCTGAGAATAGACCACCGCTGTGTGCTGGAACCGGGCAGTGGTTCAAAAAAAGGACCACAGTACCGGCATCCCCGCACTGGTCTATTCATGAAAAAAACGTAAAGCGATTTACCTGATGGTACTTTAGCTTTAACAAGAGTGAAAGCTTAATCTTTGGAAAGTGTTTTGTTCTTTTTTCTATTGGGATCCATTCCATGCAGAAGAGAACATGAACCTTGAAAGTGCTTATGTAAATGAATCTTTAGCAACCATTTGTTCCCTTCATTTATTGGTGCTTATTGTGAATAATTAATAGTAACCAGTCTCATTTGCATTTGAGTGGCTGTATTATTGTTCCTAGACAGCAGTAATGCTCCAGTGTATAAGTAATTCAACATTGTGGGATGTTCGAGAAGTACAGTGAGTCACAACTAGCACAAAAATGTAGTCCCGTAGTCCTGTGCATGTAGTTAGCACAAACACCACTATGTGGCAATATCTGAACATGCTTAATTGAATAGAATCACATTGAATAAAGAATAGGACATTTAAGAATGGCCTGGGTGAGTATTACATAAATTATAAATACAGTACTGTGTCTTGTATGTCAAATCCAATTCTTTATTTACTTCTTACAATAAAAGCACATTATGTCACACCACATATGAGTGACACACTCTGAATCCTACAATAGAATCTTTATAAATATGCATTAGTACATACACTGGATGGATCCTAAAGGCCCTATTACATGGGGGGATTATTGGTCAAATAGGCTGAAATTACCCCGTGTAATAGGGCTAGTTATCAGCCTATGAACATCCAATTGTTTGTTTGTTTGTTGGTTGATTGCTTTGACCTGCTCAAAAATCATTGGTCCTTCACATGGCTCCACGTGGCTGTGTCAGTACATTAGTGCAAACTTTTAAACTGTTTAGCAGCTACCGACATTATAACTAATCATGATGCTGGGAGCCCCAAGGTCCAGTCCGCAGAACTAACTGTCACACAAACATTCATAATCCACTACTCCGTCCCCCCTGAGATCTAACAACATATTATATTACCTATTACCTACATAAGCCATTGCCGACACAGTCATTTAATACAACCAGATTTTATCAAAGTTTTTAAGACAGTTTCTTTTGAGGTACAACACCTTATACAGATTTACTTTAAGGCTATGTTCACATATAGTATTTTCATCAATTGTTTTTCAACCAAAACCAGGGGGGACCGGCAGGGCAAAATTATAATGGAGAGATTTGCACAGTCTTTTCTACCCACTCCTGGTTTTGATTGAAAAAGACTGACTGAAAAACTGACAGAAATACTATGGGGACATTGGTTAAGTCCGGCGTTTTCTGCGCCAGACTTAAAAATGTCCCTGCAGCTCCGGCACTACGGAGATTTATGTAGAGGCGAACTGCCTCTACATAAATCCCTTGCTGGAGTAGGGCTGGAGTAGGTTTTCTGCTTATCTTTCCGAGAAAACAGTGATGAATCGCACAGACTCTGAGTCCGCGCCCTCCGTTCCGCCCCCTCCACACCTCGTCCCCGCCCACCCGGCGGAAAGTGTCAATTTACGGATATTTTATTTGCAAATGGCCGTTTTGCGAATAAAATATTTGCAAATCGGCACTTTCCGCAAAAAAGTACAACTTTTCTACTTGATACATGTCCCCCTATGTGTGAGCATAGCTTAAATCTGAAACTCATGTCCTCATTGGTTGCAAGACAAGAGGGGTAGTACAATGTTTATCCCCTTACACAATAATGTATAGTCGAGCTGGGTTTATGCAATGTGGCAGGTGTCTAATTTTAGCAAATATGGATGCTGGAGGAGGCCACAGCACTAACATTACTAATATCATTATACAAATCTGTAACTACAAGTGACGTCAGTAACATAAGGTGATACCAGAATATGTCTTTTTAATCCTGACTGGGCCCCATGGAACGTTATATAATGAATTTGCACAATGTACCTGATAAAACTTTTGCAAGCAATAAAATAGAACTGAAACAAACAATGCCATGCTGTTATTATGTCATCTTCATGCTTTTCTCTGCAGTGGACCAGTTATCCTGATGTTTTCGCCATCCAGTTTAAATGGTCCAACTATCTGAAAAGTGTCGGCTCTTTCTTTATTGGATCCAGTCCTGAGTTTGATATTGCAATGTACACACTTTGCTATGTCACTCGCCCAAATAGACTGTAAGTATTCCTATATGATAGTATATAATTATATACTTATAAAAGTGAGAACAAATAGCAACCCGTCACAGCTCAGTTTTCAAATATTGAGCTCTGACTGATAGTGATCTTCACTAACATAGGTCGTTCTGTAACCCGGTCGGGTCACAGAACGGTCCATGTTTCAAGCAGTGTGAACCTGGCCTAAGACTGCTTGCTAATGCTCCCTCTGTTTTTATATTTTATAATGTGTATGTATATTATGTAATACATTTTTAAATACTGGTAATACACAGTTTTTATAGGATATAGGGAGAGGTTTATCAAACATGGTGTAAAGTGAAACTGGCTCAGTTGTCCCTAGGAACCAATCAGATTCCACCTTTCATTTTCTAAAGAGTCTGTGAGGAATGAAAAGTGGAATCTGATTGGTTCCTAGGGGCAACTGAGCCAGTTTCACTTTACACCATGTTTGATAAATCTCCCCCATAATGTTTGTATTTTATAGCCTTCAATACCCAGGTAGAATATTTTTATTAGGCAGCTAAAATACAGTGAAGATGAAGTCATTGTTGAGAATATGACCTATTTTATTTGGAGTTCTATAAATATTGGCATGTCTCAACTTTCTAGGCCTAGGGCCCATCCACATGTGTCTGGTGTCCTGCTTAGTTTCTCTTTGCCTTGTTGCTTAAAGAAAATATACCGTCATGAGATTAAAACATTTTTTTCCAGTACCTTATCGGGGATCCCAGTGCCGTGGTCCTTTTTGCCTCTTTTCAAAATGCTGCCTGGTTCCTGTGCTCAGCAGCGTTTTCTTGTTGTGCACCGGCCTGGCTCTATGCACTTGTGGTGTGTCTATGGGACCTCAAGCTACTGGAAGGCTAAACTCCCAGCATGCACTGACAGTTGCAGATTGTCATGGCATGCATTGAAGTTTTAGTCTTGCAACAGCAAGACATCACTTACCTATCTATCTAAGCGATCTGCTGTTGCAAGACTACAATTCTCAGTATGCATTGATACCTGCAGACTATTGGGATGCATTGGAGTAGCAGTCTTGCGACAGCTTGAGCACCACAAGTTAGGGGCCACTGGAGAACACTTTTCCCAAACAGAAAAACATAAACGAACCCCAAACCATATTTGGTATCATTGCATGTGTCCGAACTATTAAAATACTATCCTGATCCGACACGGTCAAAAGTGTAAATGATAAAAGAATACCAGGCTATGTAACATCCCAGAAACAGCAGAATAAAAATCAATAATCAAAAACTTCTCTTTGCAAGTGTGCAACAAAGACACCCCCCCCCCCCCAAAAAAAAAAAAACTCACATCACACCACAGAAAATGAGCAGAAAAAAGACAGACAAATTGAAAGGTTATAAGGGTAAGAACATGGCGACACACTGATAAAAAAAAAAGATATAAAATCACATGATTAGTATAACCACATGCAGAACTGTTGAAATTAAGATATATTGCCATTTATCTGGTTTCTTAAGGGGCAATACAGAGCTGGTGGCTATGTGTGTACGGCTGGCATCAGAGCCAGAAACACATATACCTAACATCTCTGTATTGCTCCTGATGATTGTGGACAACAAGAAACATGTTGAGCACCCGAGAAAACAGCCTAGCTAGAGGTGTTAAAATATGCTGCCATAAAGAACATGTGCTTCTCTATGAATTGGAATGATGTCTATATTAGAGTATAATAGCAGAACATGTATGCTTAGTGTGACAATGTACTTACTTTTTTACAGCTTTGGACATTTTATGCTACACTGTAACTAAATAACACTATTGCATATGACTTTTCGTATCCTCTGCATTTTTCCTGTACTTTATGTAATACAGGGCCACTGCATATTACCCCTCTCTGTTATTACATAGGCAGATTTTACTCTGGCAGACCTGGCTCTACAATGCAAAATTCTGTCACCCATTTATTTAAATTGATGCTCCCTGCTTCTTCATGGCTATAAAAGATAATCATTGGGTATTCTTTTGGCAGCTTTGTTCGGGTAGAAACCCCCTTTAAGGAATTCATTTTTATTTCTATAAAATTTTGAGTACTACCAAAAAATAAATCCGGCACACAATGACATTACATTACAAACCCCCAAAAGGAGACAGGCGGGACCTATGTGTCCTCTAACTCTCCTCCATATTCACTATACAAGCACAAAAGATTTTGCAGAGGATCTTACATGGCAGTGGGGTAATCATTTGATAAGACCTTCATGTAACATTGGCTAAAAGTTCTCATTGACAATGTGTTACATGAACCAAATACTTCAAGGGTCACTAACCTTTATTTTCTAGTGAGTCATAATCACCCGTGAGTGGAAAATATTATATGTGGAAAAACAAGAAATTGGGACACTTAAAACCTTTACAGAGAAATATTTCTGGGTGAAATCTGACACAATGGTATTACAGAAATGCAACTAGAAATGTTCCTGTATGTGGGGGGTATTAGAATAAATTAGCAATATGTCATATTGTAGGCAGTGCATATGGTTATAACACATGTGACTCCTGAGATGGTGGTTGGGCACAACTGATATAGAGTAGGTTTCTAACTGGTAAATGTGTGGGAGTAAACCACAGAATAACAACTGCAGATTGTAGGATGGCTCCATCTAAAACATGTTCACTAGTATCTGTTTTCTTTCAGGTGCACTGTAAAAATGGGTGGAAATACTCTCAAAATCCAAACCTACAGCTGGGACAACTCATCCTATGGAAATGCCAAAAAATATCTAGCATCTTCTTACCCCAACATTTAGAGCAAGTGTTTTAATCTTTGTAAATAACTACATTAGATAACTATATTCTTTAGTAAATGGAGTAGAGCAGATTTTCCAACGATTCCCTTGATTGGTGAAATCGTGTTAGTTTGGCTTTCATAGGATAGAAAGTCTGATAATCCAGTACTTACAGCATCTTACACAGTATTAGTGTATAATGTATGTCACTCATACAGTCTCATCAAAGAAGTACCATGAATAGAACAACAAAGAACATTTAGAATGGGAGAAAGAAAAAGAATTCCATAGCCAACCAATTCAAGATATGTTAGGTATTGCAGTATGTGTAATAAAAGCTTAAAAAATTGTCTTCAGTCTAAAGTATGTCTAAATGTTTGACATTTCTCTTTAATGAATACTCATGTAGCCCAGACAGACACAATCGCAAAAGGCAGAGGTCGCTGACAGTGACTGCGGTAATGAGCCATGCTGGACCTAATAAACTAACAAAGCAAGTCATACAGAAGGATGAAGGGTATCCGCCTGCCATGAACTGACAGCCCCCCGAGACAACTATCCTGAAGTCACAATGCTATGAAACTTTCAAATTGTTCTTTGATAGTAGACAAATGTCTCTAAAAGTTTCCACTCTATTTGCACGGTGCATGGCGTAGTTCATACATAAAGTTGGGGAACCATACTTTAACTTCTTTCTGTAACCACTGATATACTGTAGTCCAGATAGGGTCTTGTACACTGGAGTCATTTACTCTGTGTTCTCTTTGTGGACTTTTATAATGTGTCCCTTTGGTGGTATGTGGTGTGATATGCTGAGGGGTTGTGTTGCTGGGTGGTGTAGTGCAATCTTAGGGCTCACCTTCTGAAACCTTCCTGTCACGGTGGGGTCTGAGGGTGCCGGGGCCCTTGTCTTCTTCAGCATACACACAGGGACATATAATTTTTAATAAAAGTCTTCACACAATAGCGGTAAAAGTATATCAAGACTTTACTTGAAGGATAACTATATACAATCCAATACAGGGGCATCTGATGATGGAAAACTGTTGGCTTGATCAGAGTCCTTTGCTTCAGGGGGAGGGTTACCTTGGTTACTATAGCTTAGACTTGGTGGATAAATAGGGTTTCATGTAGTGTACAGACCTGTTCCAGGGAATTTGCGGTTTTCCAGCCTTTATAAGGTACGTGTGAATAGGTACTTGAAGTTACAGAAGAGACTTGACGCTGTTGACGCTCACTATCATGTAGGAGGAAGACGCATGGACACACTGACTTGGAAGCCAGGAGGATGTGGACGGTGAATGGGAGACCCTCTATCACTTCACCAATCCGACAGCAGGCACTAATAAATACAGAGGATGTCCTGCTGAGACTTTGAAGACACGTATTAGTCCTTATGACTGGAAACAGGTTAGGGGGCTGAAGATGGAGTCTGACAGGATTACTGAGGTGACGTAGGGAGGTTAGATGTGACTCTGGCAATGCCAGACTACCAACTGTCACTGAGGAGACCGCACAGCCCTCTGGGTAGAAGGTGGGCGGAGCTAGCTTTCCCCTGGCCAATCACTAGGATCAAGGATGAAGCTCAACACTTGTCTCATTAGAGATTAATACATAACAACATATTGAATAAATATATGACAAAAAACACTATCTCCATAAGAGAGTTAGGAAAAAGCAGCAAATACATAGGTCCCAATAAAGACTGTCTAGGGTTGCCAATAGCAACAATACATCTCCAGATGCCTGACAATAAATACCGTTCTGGGCCTTTACACTTTGTTCTCTTTTTGTAACCTACCACACTGATTTATTTGATTATATGCAAGCATCATATATTATTGGCAATTTTGATTGCAAGCAATGTATTGTTCCATTGGATGAAATGAAAATAAAGACCATGTGCAGACAGGCTGCAGCAAGTGAGCGCTGAGCTCTGTGATTGATGCCCGTTTGCTGTACCTTGACTAAGCATGATAAGATATGGGGTTGGGCCGCATGAATAATTTCTTGGGCAAAGTGTGGCATGCATTGATGGGCTGCACAGAGGATCCAAGTTTGCTCGTATGTCGCCTAACCTGTTTTGATGTTTTCTGGACACTTTGTGCCAAGCCTCATTCACTTTGCAAAGGCAGCCTAAAGTTGAAAAAGTCAGTATCCTCCTCCACTCCAAGGCGGGTAAAACAGGCGCAGGTCCAAGAGGTAATAGTAATATAAAATATCATAAAATTTATTAAAAGAATTATGCCAGCGACACAACGCGTTTCGAGACCGGTCCGGTCTCTTTATCGAGTGTTTAAAGTTGAAAAAAAGCCTGTTTGTGCAAAAATTCCCATTTAAAAAAAAATGCATAAATTCCCTAATGGGACTATTTTCACACATCAACTTTTTTTACACTATTTTTGAAAAGAAACAAAAAGTGCATAGTTGAGCAAGAGTTGAGCAAATTTAAAGCATGTTGTATCAATGTTTTTCAGGCAGCCTTAGGCTATGTTCACACAACATATTTATTAGGTAAAGAATGGAAGCTGAGTGCAATAGAATGAAGGTCCGTTCTATACTGCAGGGGTGGCAGTGCATTGAAGTCAATGCAATGGTGCCCACTGTGTTCATATATCGTTATGTAAATGCCTGTTCTTTAGAACAGGCGTTAAAATAATGTACATGCCTATTATTTCTGGATGGTGTTTAGTGAACAGTGTCCGCAAATAACAGCTGTTTACACAATGTAAAGTGCTGCACATTACATTGGAGTGAATGGCTAATTGATATCAGCCCATACAGAGGTATCGTGAATGCAGCCCAGCGGCCGGCAGTTTAACAGCGTCCGTTGCTACAGTATGCAATGGACGCTGTTAAATGCTTTGTGAACTTAGCCTGGGGGCTAGGTTCACACTACGTATATTTTCGCGCGTAGTGCGAACCGCAAATATACGCACATAGTTTTAAGGTTGATGCGTTCGCTTGAAAGTATACGATATACGGCCGCACAGTTCACACTTCGTATGAACTTACAATCGCATTGTATACGCCGCCGGGAAAAATGAACAAGACCATTGTTTGAGGACGGAAATATTCGAACTCACGGCCGTGGATTTACATGCGGTCCCGTACGGAGTACTTATTTCAGCCAAATTGAACTTGATTTTTTGATCCAAAAGGTTCTGTGAGTTTTATTGGGCTGGGGGAAGATTTCCAAGTAAATGACCTGCTTCAGATCGCTTCGAAACAAGCTAGGGAAGCATAACTGTACTACGGGCGTATATTCGCAATGCGTACGCATCCGGCCGGTCAAATTTTCACACGCCCGTAGTTTCAGCCGCACATGTACGGTGGCGTGTGAACATAGCCTAAGGTTGTATCCAACTCCAGCAGCTATTGCTATTTAAAGCCTGCTCAAAGTTTGCACAACTCTAGTGGATACAATATGAGATCGAATAGAACTTTTCCTTTTAAATAGCATATATTCCTACAGGGTTTGTTTTCCTTAATGATAAGGCTCTGTTCATCTGTGTCATGGCTCCCCTAAATAACAAAAGCCACAATACTCTCTGAGATCTAATGGTGCCTAATATACTTACAGTGGGTCCATTAAGGGTCCACAGTGTTGTCAATAGACGATAGAGGCTCCAAATAAAGCATCTGATGCAGATTTAAACAGAACCTAAGCAATTTATATAGGTCAAGTAGCATTTGCATTTACGCAGTTTAAGGCATACCTGTCATGAAAAATACACTTTTGATATGTGACAGATAAATATCAAAAATTGTTATTAGTTGGTGTTGTGTTTAGACCTGACTGATCACAATAACAAATACACTTAGCACATTCTCTCCTAGCTATGTGTCATGTGACCAGGATGGACTTCAAATGTAAGGGGCCTATTCCACGGAGCGATTCGGGCGATGCAAACCTAAAATCATCGGGCACCGACCGCGCATCGCTATGTGGAATAGCGGTGCGTGGCGGGCAACCGACGATTTAAAAACATCATACCTCAGGTCTTCTCCTGCGCTCCTTCTCCCAGTCCGGCGTGCAGCAGCAGCTTCGGATCAGCCTGTCTGAGCTGACAGACTGCTCAGCCAATCACTGGCCAGGACCGCCGCGGCCAGTAATTGGCTGAGCGGTCTGTCAGCTCAGACTGGCCGCTCTGAAGCTGCTGCTGCACGCGGGACCAGAAGAAAAGGAGCACAGTAGAAGACCTGCAGCCTGGATAGGTAAAGTCTGATGTTTAAAGGGAATCCGTCAGCTCCCGGGCACTACCTAAGGTGCTTACATTGTGCTGTAGCTGGCAGTCCCCCAGTGAGCATGGTGCCTTTTTGGTAATTTTCAGTGCAGTGGATTATGTACAATCTTATGTCTCCTACTGTCACAGAGCTGTTGTTCGTGCCACACTTGTCATGCATCCTCCTCCCTCTTCATGAATAACCAATGCTGCCCGGCCTCCTGTTCGCTCAGCTGTCAGATTGCAGATCAGTCCTCTGTAGGCAGGTTATCTCTGAAAGAATCTCTCCTCCCTAAGGTGTTGGAGCTGTGGTCTAGGGGTAACTCACCTGTCTAGAGACCTGCCAGCAGTTCCTTCTCTGGTTTGAATCCCCTGATGGAAATTAAATATTTTTTCCCCCCTCATTATTGTATCATTTTTAAGGCTATGTTCACACACAGTATTTTTGCTCAGTATTTTGGTCAGTATTTTGCAACCAAAACCAGGAATGGATTAAGAACACAGAAAGGCTATGTCTTCACACTGTTGAAATTGAGCTGATGGCCATCATTTAATGGCAAATATCGGACTTTGTTTTAAAAAAAACTGTAATTAAATGACAGCCATCCACTCAATTTCAACAGTGTGTGAACATAGCCTTTCAGTGTTTTCAATCCACTTCTGGTTTTGGTTGCAAAATACTGACCAATATACTGAGCAAAAATACTGTGTGTGTGAACATAGCCTTAAAAATGATACAATAATGAGGAAAAAAAAAGACATCTATTTAATTTCCATCAGTGGATCTGAACCAGAGAATGAACAGCTGTCAGGTCTCTAGACAAGTGAGTTACCCCTAGACCACAGCTCCTACACATTAGGGAAGAAAGATTCTTTCAGACATAACCTGCTGTAATGCTAGGTATAAATGGTGGCTATTTGAAGTATATTGGCAGCCATTTTATGTGTCAGTCTCCATTTCACATCTTTAAAGGTCCTTCACTGATGGATGACCCAGATGACTGTATACATGAGACTTCTAGGTCATCCAACAAGTTTGAAGAAGGCTTTTACTGATTCAATGGAGATAGTTTGCAGAACCAACAGAACGTTTGACCAGCCTCAGTGATTCAACAGAATATAGTATAGGGCATAGTATCATCTAAACAAGAAAACCTAATATCATTGCTTTAGGATTAATCTGTGCATTGTTCCATTGTTTGAGTATTGTCCTCTTAAAGCGTAACTGTCATGTTTTTTTTTTATTGCAGAAATCAGTGGTATAAGCGATTTTAAGAAACTCTGTAATAGGTTTCATCAGCCAAAAAAGCCTCCTTCTGTACTCAAGAAGCAATCTCCCAGCCTCCCCCCCCTGACTTCTTATCTGTGCATTATCAGGCAAACACGTCTTCATTACAGAGAAGCCAGTGAAGACGGGTTCTGCTCTCTCCATTGTAAGCCTATGAAGGGGGGAGGGGCTGAGGGAGATGAGGGAGCAGGAAGAGGTGACATGAAGGTCAGCTGTTTGTAGACTCTCTGGGCACCTAAAACGCTAAATTCAGGTGTCAGAAAGGTCAGTGCTTATCTATGAACTTACTGAGAGAAGATTGCAGGGTGTTGTGCTTTGCAGAAATCCTCCGTGCTCAGTCACTCCTAACAGCCCCTCCCCTCTCCATAGCCACATAATGGAGACAGAAATCCTGCTTCATCTGATGTGAGGGGGGAGGCTGGGAGATTGCTTTTACAGTCCAGAAGGAAACTCTTTTAGTACATAAAACCTATTACAGTTTCTTAAAATCGCTTGTACTGTTGATAGTTAATGTTTTCAGAAAAATGACCCTGAAATGACAGTTACGCTTTAAGGATTAGAACTGGTTATTCTATTCTTTAGGTAAATTACTGTACAATTAGGGTGTCCGTCCCAGATAATAGTATCCCTGCAATGAATTAATCAACGAAAAAAAGGGGATAGTGCCTAAAACGTAACTTTTATTTATAATGATTAAGAAACACCAATAATAGTGTACCCATCACCAAGCTACAAATTTTAAAATGATTGGTTGGATGATTGGATAGTCGCATATCCGGAATGCGTCCTCAACCAACATATTATTCAGTATAATAAACAGTATGGAGGCTAGGTGAGCCCCAAATATAATAAGATAACGTTGTATTCCTCCAACGCGTTTCTGCCACTCGTTACCGCGGCGTCATCAGGGGAGCGTGTCAGCACAGGTGCCACAAGTGGTGGAAACAGGTGCTTATAATTAAAGGTACAGGCATACCCAAGAATAGGAATCTGTTGCTAACTATATATTCTGTGTGCCTATTAAATTGCAGGGTATGCAATAGAAGGGCTTAGCAGTGTACATAAGACCATACTTGCCGCTCAGCGGCTACTCACTGGCCCTTGTTTAGAACCATGCAGGGTAGCGGTACACGGGAAGCTCTGCAATAAAGACAATATACAGTTTTACCATCAAGCCTATAGTCATTGTCTTAAAAGAAAGAAGATCCCTAGTGGGTTACTCACTGTGTACTCCCAAGAACTAGAGTGACTGTGCTTAATCGCTGCATTGGCAGCACTACAGCAACAATCTAGAGTGTGAAAACAGGACTAATAAGTTATAATACCAACAACAGAGTGTCCTATCACATCTAGTCACTTCTCTACTTACTTATTCCCCAGCACGGTCTCCGGGGAATAAGTAAGTCAGCGTCTGCAGTGGCAGAGGACTGACTGAGCACGCCGACGCTGACTTTATATGCCGTGTCCGGCCCTCACCCCTACGTCAGAAGCGCGCGCCTCCGAGTAGGAACGCCCCCCGTGTCATGTGACTAGATCGCGTCACTGATTGGGCGGGGAGCACTCCGTACCGCTTCGGTTAAGGAACGCCCCCGCTCGGACATGTGACTAAATCGTCACACGCTCGTTGCGGGACGCCCTGCCCACTGACAGGTCCTACGTGATCCTCAGTAGGAGTGTCAGGTAAGCGGTGGGGCGCCGCTGTCCAGGTGCTGACCGAGGTGCTGTGATGTGACCGGTTCATTGGAACCTGCCGCAGCACTGTATTTACTGGCTATGTGAATGTAATACTGGTATATTAGGAAGGCAATTCATGGGCCTAGGTTGCTGGAGAGGCAAAGGAGAAAACATCATTAAATGTATGTATACATCATGATAGGATAGATATCTACTAAGGCTAGTGGGGCTATATCTCGTTGTAGGTCTATGCTTATGTGGCAGTTTAGAGAAGGAGATGGCAGGACTCTGATGGGGGGGGAGAGGAGAGGAGGGGGGGGAAGAAGGAGGGGGGGGGGGAGGGGGAGGCAAAAAGGAGAGGGATACACAGATACACAGATATGGACCACAGGGCAAGGAAACTTTAGCATTCAAATTCTCTGCATTATGAGGCAACGGGTCTATCTTACCCTAGAAAATACTGTAATAGGCCCTATTCCTAGGTGGGGTGGCTAAGAAGGGCGGTCCCACTCTGGAACCTAGACTATCCGACCCTATTATGAAATCTAACTATCTGATGGACCTAGCTTATTGGTCTACTAAGACCCTCCCTGTCTGCCTAAGGTAGCCATCAGAGGGATTCCCAGCAAGGGGAGAATGGGGGCGGGACGGGAGGACAAGAATGAAGGAAGAGGGTTAGGGGGGGGGGGGGGGGCTCGAAGTGCAGAATTAGTCACTAGATAAAGCAGGAATAGTTTTGATGTTCATTGATACCTTCTGGTGCAATAGTCTGTAAGGTATATATCCATCTACACTCCTTTTGCAGGAGAACCTTATCTATGTCCCCTCCCCGTGCAGACCTCTGCAATAGCTCTATCCCTATAAACATAAGTTGTCCCGTACTTCCTGCCTGACACGAATTAACGTGTTGGGCCAATGGGGTGTCTATATGATTACGGATGTCCCCCAAGTGTTCCAACACTCTCTTACGTAGATCTCTGAGAGTTTTGCCTACATATTGGGCTGTGCATGGACAGGTCACTAGATAGATAACCCCTTTCGAGCTACAATTAATGAATTGTTTGATCTTGTAAGTGTAATTTGTTCTGTTGCTACTAAATGTTGCTGTTTTCATGACGTTTGCACATGCCTTACAGTGTCCACATTTGTAACAACCAACTGTACTCGTGGCGTTCAGCCAGGTACGTGATTGTGGTTCGGGTGATAGGTGACTGTGTGTTACCAGGTCACCGATACTCCGGCCCCTACGATATGTTATTTGGGGGCGATCTCCAACCACATCCTGTAGATCAGGATCCATCCTAAGGATGTTCCAATGTCTCTGAAAGACTTCTTTCACCCTTGTTGATCCACAATCAAACGTACCTATCATCCGGACGATACCGTTCGTAGTGTCCGTGGTCCTAGGGACCAATAATTGTGACCTGGATTTTTTACATGCCTCATCATAGGCGGCCCTGAGGATGTAATCAGGGTAGCTTCGTTCACGAAATCTAGTACGCAAGTCGTTGGCCTGTCTCCTGAAATCCTCCTCATTGGAGCAATTTCTTTTGAGACGCAAATATTGCCCTTTGGGAATACCTCGCTTCAGGGGGGCTGGATGGCAACTCTCGCACCTTAGAAGGCTATTTGTAGCCGTGTCTTTCCTGAAGATAGTTGTCTCCAGTCCCCCCGAGGCGGTTTTGGTAATCCTGACATCCAAGAATGGTAGGCTACAGGAGTTCATTTCATACGTGAAGTGAAGGCCTATCGGATTAACATTCAACAGGTCAACATATTCTACAAAGTCTGAGGAAGAGCCCTCCCACAGGATGAATATGTCGTCTATATATCGTGACCACTGTAGTACCATACTGCCAAAAAATTCCCTCTCGTCCGAGAAGGCTATGGTGGCCTCCCACCAGCCCAGGAGCAAGTTTGCGTATGTGGGGGCACATGGGCTCCCCATAGCGGTGCCCCTGAGCTGGTGGTATATCTTCCCCTCAAATGTGAAGTAGTTCCTTGTCAATGTGAATTCCAGTAGCTTGAGGATCAAGTTGTTGTGTGCCCTAAATTGATTTCCTCTGGTAGAAAGAAAAAATTCCACAGCTCTCAGACCTGCCTCATGTGGAATTGAGGAATATAGGGCCTCTACATCGATACTGGCCAACGTTATGTTACAATCAATAGTAAGACCTTCCACTTTTTGAAGCAGGTCCATCGTATCCCTCGTGTAAGAGGGTAGAGAGTGAACAAACTCTCTAAGGACATAAAATTTGTAGCTTGGTGATGGATACACTATTATTGGTGTTTCTTAATCATTATAAATAAAAGTTACATTCTATTCTTTAACATGAGTTAATACAAGCGGACATCTGTGAATCTTTTACTTGGTACAACCCCAGGTTGTATTGAGAAATAGATTCTGAAAGGGTATAAGAAGCCAAGAGCTGCTGACAATGACAGAGGCCTGGACCCGTGTCTAGTGGACGCTCTACACGTTGTAGCTTTTCCCAGGATATTTTTCTCTGTCTTCGCCGGTAGCCTCTGACGGTTGATGGTCAGACAGATGATGATATGACATTCCTGGTGATGCTTGTTTTCTGTCTTCACCAATTATGGTTGATGCTTTAAGGACAGATGATGCTACTATGCACTAATGATATTGTAAGTACTTAACCTTTGTATTCATATCTATGCAAAAGTGTACGCAATCTCATACTAAGAACACCTGGTTACTGTATTTCTGATATACCATCTGTATATAATCCTTTTTATAGATCTTTTTAATCATTTGTTTAATAAAATTGCATTGTATCTTAATTGGTCGCCTTCTCTAAATACGTATCTGAACCTTTTGCTCAAGAGTTAGCAAAACACCTGCCTACAGAGGACTGATCTGCAATCTGACAGCTGAGCGAACAGGAGGCCGGGCAGCATTGATTATTCATGAAGAGGGAGGAGGATGCATGACAAGTATGGCACGAACAACAGCTCTGTGACAGTAGGAGACATAAGATTGTACATAATCCACTGAACTGAAAATTACCAAAAAGGCACCATGCTTACTGGGGGCTGCCAGCTACAGCACACTGTCAGCACCTTAGGTAGTGCCCGGGAGCTGACAGATTCCCTTTAAACAAGGGCTGCAAGGACATCGGTAACAATGTCCCTGCAGGCCTCGCTAAACTATTATCGGGCCGTGGAACAGGCCCAGTAAATGAGTGCCGATCTAGCAGATTGGCGCTCGTTTACATTGTTGATCGGGCCCTTATCGGCCCGTGGAATAGGACCGACGGCAACAACAAAGTGCAATGTTAGAAGTAAACCTCTGTACAGATTGGTCTTCAGGGTCATGAGTATTTGAACAGTAAATGATTATTTTAGAAAATGTTTCAGAAATACAGTGGTCTTTGGTCACTTTCACAACTTTATTTAGCATTAGTGTATATGTAACATATATATTATATATGTAAGCCAAAACAAAAAGGGTAACAAAGTCTGGACTGTTTATTGTTTTATTTTGTTACTTTCATTGAAAACAAAAGAATGTAGCTGTCAGACAAATGATGGTTCTATCAATAGCTGACGTTCCTCACTCCACAATAAAAATGCCCATTCAACTGGGCCGAATAAACAAGTTATTCCAATAAGGTAAAGCGAGATAAGCTGCCAGGCATCTCTGGTGGCATATATCACCCAAAGAAAAAGAAAGGGTAGGGGTTATGATTCAAACATTGCTAATCTTCTTTCACCCGATGAAAGAAATTGGGCAGAGAAATAAATTAAAGCTCCTGGTCTTATAAGCAAAATCTGTAACATCCGGGCATCCAATCATGGAGGGTGCAGGTACAATAGCCCAATAACAGGTAAACCACACCGGTGAAGATAAAATAAAGATAAGGCAAAAAGAGAAACCAGTCAAGGATTGAGAAAGGTGGCCACTATGCCACTGAAACACGTTGCCTGCATTAAAGTACCCCATTTTGGAATTTGCCCCCTATGAGGCAGATAAAAATTGCCCCATCACAGAGAGAAAATTCCTTCCTGACTTCAATGGCAATTAAAATAAATCCCCAGATCAACGTATTAAGAAATATAGTGCCCATAACTTGTAATATTAAGAGTATATGTAATATGTAAGAGTTTGCAGAAATTTAACAAGCTGTGCACAATACACATTGCATGTAAACAGGACACAGTGCCACCAAGAAGTATGTGAAAAACCAACACGTAGAAACATTATGATCAGATAAAGCAAGTCTAAGTCTACAGAAGAAATACACTATGAGCAAAGAAGTAAGAAAAGACGCAGGAAGAAAGGAAAAAGAAACAGAAGAAGGAAAAAGTGGGGGGGCAGATGGGGGATATAGGGGCTGGGGGTGATGGAAAATCATCGAAGAACCGCTGTGTTCTGGGAAAGATATGCTACAGCTCTATGGCTGTGCCTTAAAGAGGTACTCCGGTGACTAAGGGGATTTTTTTTTGCTAATTCATTGCTTTAGTAAAGTTAAACAATTAAATTTTTTTTTATATTCATATGTACTTTTGTTGACTTGCAGCAGTAATGGACCGCACAGTCCCTCTGCTGCCACCAATGTTTGTGCAGGGTTCCCCTCCCCAGGGGTATAATATGCATAAGCTTAATTTCTAAATCATATTCATCTAGGGTTTGCAGAAATTCAAGTGCTTGTTACTGAAACAACTTAATTTAGATGAATAGAACTGGTTTTCAGTCACCGAAATTTTGGCAACAAATCTGCCGTATGTGTATATACTCTTAAATACAGTGATGCCAACTTATTATATGGAAATGTTTTCAAATTGAATATTTCCTTTGACTGAGAAGTTAATGTGGATGAAATGATTAGTTCAGGGATGTGTCATATATTATGTAACTCTCCATGCTTATATAATCCTGTACATATGGTCAATGATGACAGGAGAGATTCACAGCAATGTAACCAGTAGAACTAGTTTCACCAGACAACCCAATTTGTAGGTTTAATTAGAGAATATAATCTAACATCTCAAAATCCTTGCTGTGGGGTTAATTATATAGGGGAAGGAGGCATGAGAGCAGACAAGGATGGTCTAGGTGAGTTATATCTCTAAGTTTAGTTGCACCAGCATCTAGAGAAGAAGCTTTTCCTGCCCTTCTCTTTTTTCAGGGTTGGTTTGACCTATAATGACACAGTGGTGATTGGAGGAGGAAGTCCTTCGAGGTCAATGGTTAAAAGACTATGAAAGTTATAAGTTCAAGGCCTTACAGACCTGGTATTACCTGTTACTGTAACATGTGAGACTTGGGTTCCTACGAACAGGGTCCCCTGGAAAGGTGATTTCCTGTGCATCACATCGGTGCGGGTGGTGGTGGTCCTCTGGCCAGATGTCAACATTACAGTTTGTAGTGTCTGTGGGTCCCGGCTGTTGTCTGGGTAAGCCGGGCATATCCCTCATCATCCAGTTCACTTGTACTACAAGTCCATATGTGCTTTAGTACTGCATACATGGCTGCATATCTAAACAAGAATCCTGCTTGGAGACCTCCACATGTTCATGTATATTACCTAAATTGGGGAGGTGGGCACCAAACTAATGATAGAAGAATAAAGGTGTTGACTATATGGAATGAGGAGGTAAGCAGATAACTTTATCATGCAGTTTTTACTCCCATATTAAGGCTACGCTTTTGTGGGGTTGGTTTTATTTGTTGGTCAAAAATGTAAATATAAATTGTTAGGTCTTAGGATACAAATTAAAAGTATGTGATATAAATATAATGACAAATATTTCAGACTGAATAATACGTTAATGAGGTAGGCAGGAAAAGAGACTATAAGTGAAAAAAGAGTTTTTTTCTGACAAGATATATTACAAAGTTTCTTGTACTATATCTGGCAGCGCCATTGGCAATACCTTGAGCCGTGGCCATGCTGGTAAAGTCCGCATTATTTATTCCAGGGATGATTATGTTCCAATTCTTGGGATCGTTGGGGGTCTCAGAAGTTGGACCTCCATCAATTTGTTTGTTATCCCCTATCCTGTGGATAAGGGATAACTTGCTAAGATGGGACTATCCCTTTAAGGCCATTCCTGTTGGAAACTTTCAGCTAAAGTAAAGCGTTGCTACATGGCCTCAGCCTCTGAATGGAAATAAAATTTGTGTCACTGGGAGCAAACAGAATCTTGAAAAGATTAAGAAAATCTTTCGCTTATCACAAAATACAACTACTAAAGCCAAAGTGGCAGTCTTCTGTAACTTCTGGCCATGTGAACATGTATGCACTGTACAGCATATTTACTTTGGATTAGTATTGTAACTTACCTAATCCTTTATAGAACTAGGTACCATACACAACACTTCCTTATTCCTGACAATGAATGAGTTAATGCTGCCGTCCAGAGAGCGTCACTCGGTGACATGCTGGAGGCGTTGTTTTTCATTCACTTTGTTCTGGAATAAATCTACAGACGATTTACGCCACATGAAGAATGGGGTGGAGCTGTTTGGAGTTCCTGAGATGCGTAAACCTGCTCGGCTGCTGGGATTGTGTCTGTGCAGGACAGGGAGCACCTGTTACACTGCATTGTGAGCGGCCCGGAACAAACCCTCTATTTATTGCTGTGCAGAGTCTTCTCACTGTAACCTTCCCTCAGGACACTTGCGCAGATTTGTCGTGACAGCAGAGCACTTATGTCCGCCTACCTATCACTATTTTTGCTTCTTTGTAACTCTTAGAGAATATAAATGACTCTCGTATAAAAGCTCTTTGTACCATTCTCTTTGTTAGTATATTTAGTGCCTATATAGCAGGGACAATTGCTCTAAATACGACACAGTAGGCTGGGGCCTGTCGCACAGATAGAGATGACTTTCTGCCCAGATCAGGATTTTTAAAGCCTTCATCTAATTTTAGAAGCTAAGATAAATCAGTTGTAGCAATACTATTTCCATAGTATTCCATTTCTATTGGTTATTGGTTATCAACGTTAACGGAACCAGAACACTTGGCATTTGACTCCCTGCAGGTGGAGAAGCCCTAGGGTGGCCCTAGCCTTTGGGAGTCAAATGATTAGCATCTGGGTTCAGATTGCATTGCCGAATCTGAAGAGTTCAGCAAGTCCGCTCAGCGCTAATTATGAGCAATCCACCCCAAGCAGTGTGTGCAATGGCTCTACCCCCCCAGGAGCCAGTGACAGTGCTCATTCCTCTCCCCCTCTTTACTATCACTGTGCGTAGTAAGCCATCGAGAATACCACTTGAATTGGAAAGCTTACAATGCGTGCGTCGTAATAAGGATGCAGGAGTGAGGCTTTGGCAGGGCTCAGATAGGGCGGTGATAGTAAGCAGGGAGAGGCGTTGCAGCCCAGGGCACTTCAGTGCTCCAGCCACATCTCTTGGACTATTTAGACTTGCAAATAAAAGCATCATTTTATGGATGCTGCAACGGAAATGTAAAATGGAGGTACCAATAGTTTTTTTTTCAGAGCAGTATTACTATGTCAGCATTTGTACATGCGATTTGTAAATGACGGTTTCTCTTTAATACTGTAACTCAGATAACTTTATACTTGGGGGATTACCTCCATGATGAATACTACATACTGGGGGACTTACTACAGGGGATTCCTACCTATCACTATATGCACTATATTAAATTTACTATGCTACATTAACTTTTAGACTAAGGTGCCAATGTTTCAGTGTCAAGTTTTAGGTTTGCCCAACTATGTTTGAACATTGCCCATCTCTCTTGCCATTCCGCTCAGCATTGGCTGAAGCTTAGAGGGAACATTGCCTATGAAGCTCCAAAATTCCACTGAGCACACTGCAATGTGACACCGGTGTTGCCCAGTCCACCAGCCACAATATTGGGACCTCTTCCCAAGGTCACTGTTGCAACCCAGTGCCCCTGAAACCATGGACCCATAGCACCTGATATGTCTGGTATGGTGGTAAGTACACACCTGTTGGGGTCATGTTACCTTTTTGTGTGACTACCCCCCTATTATCATATGCACAACTATGTTAAGCCTTATATAGATATAATTATTTTGTGTGGTATGTTTAGTGTAGCTTTATAGTAGGGCTGTCAATTTTTTTCTGTAGCAGAAAAGATTTATATAGGAATGCATGGCCTTGTTAGTATATCCTCCAGTACTTATTTGAGAAATTACTATTGTGCAATGCTGTACATGATAGTGATTTCTCTAGTGGTTATCTATTTTGAATTTGATACTGGAATAAGTTTCCTAGTGCCCATTCTCATCGCTCCCCACTGCATATAACTATACCTTATGGGACCAGCTTCCTACTTCATCTTCAAATGTAATAAATCTCGTAATATAAGTCAACGTCGCTGGGTCTCGTGCTAGGGATGGAAGATATGGAGTTGCAGTAGGAAGCTGGTCTGAAGGTATGGTTATATACTTCCGGGAGTGGGGAAAATGGCGATCAAAAACCTATTCAGAAAATGGCACAGTACATGATAGCCTTTAAAAAAAGAAAAAAGAAAACTGACCCCCACCACTTTTTTTTGTGTTTTTGCTCATTGGGACCTCAAAATGGTTACTGCTGAAATGAACAGACAGCATGTAGAAGAGACAGTAGAAGACTGTGTAGGGATGTAGGTCCAGTGTCGGACTGGGGTATCTGGGGTCCACCAGAGGAAATGATCCTGGAAGCCCACCAATGAAGAACAAAAGACATGTCTGTCAGTGTTAGTGTCGGTTCTAAAGCTAGGGGCCCATCAGAAGATCCTCCGATCCTCTGGTGGGCCAGTCTGACACTATGTAGGTCTATGAATATTACAGGTAATTGATATAGGCTTTTTTTACATGTTGTGGCTGCATTGTGCATTCTTTATAATACTGAAAAGAAGAGAGAACAGGGTGGGCACCACCCTCCAATAATGACAAATAAAGCACTGGGTGCTGCAGACGACCCTAGAAAAATAACAACATGTAAGGAAAGAAGGACAGGAAAGAACTAGGGTAACTAAGTCACGCGCATACCAAAAAATAAAGTGAAAGAAAAATAAATTTTATTACTGCCAGCTACACAAAACATGTTAAAAACATTTAAAATCCCCAAAAAGGGGGAAGACAAAACTGCAGGACCTATGAATAAGGGTACAACTGCACTGCTACGATGTTCCGGGCAAAATGGGCCCCCAAAAAGATGGGACTCAAGACAGGGAAAAATGGCAATATAATAATACACAATGATCAAGAAAAAAATATTGATATTTGCATGGTTAAGAACCAGATCATACCCTAAAAGTATATCACGTCCCCATGTAGCAGAAGAAATTACCCCACGCGTATCGCCGCTACGTTGCGGCTTCGTCAGGACTTGGTTCTTAACCATGCAAATATCAATATTTTTTTCTTGATCATTGTGTATTATTATATTGCCATTTTTCCCTGTCTTGAGTCCCATCTTTTTGGGGGGCCCATTTTGCCCGGAACATCGTAGCAGTGCAGTTGTACCCTTATTCATAGGTCCTGCAGTTTTGTCTTCCCCTTTTTTGGGGATTTTAAATGTTTTTAACATGTTTTGTGTAGCTGGCACTAATAAAATTTATTTTTCTTTCACTTTATTTTTTGGTGTGCGCGTGACTTAGTTACCCTAGTTCTTTCCTGTCCTTCTTTCCTTACATGTTCTTTATAATACTGTCAGCGTTTATACTGCCACAAGGGTACCACAATGCAACCACATAATTTGTATAGATCCTAAATAGCAGTTCCCTGTCTTATTACTCATATTATTGCAACTGCTACAGGGACTATCCAATATTAACATGCAGGAGTGACAAAAAAAATGTAATCCTGGAGGTTGCTAGGAAAATAAATCACCAGACTGTCTTGGACATGTGTCAGTAGCAGCATTATATTAGGGGAAACATCTACCTCATATTTTCTATTAAATTCATTCTGCAGGTCTCAAGACACTATCATTTAGTCTGGTAAACAAGCCTAAGTCACTACCAGACCCAATTCCTACAGCTATAACTGGTCCCACCTTTTCACCACTCATGACGTCATGTTCTATCCTGTATGAAACCATTCTGTTGTAGACTATGATATACCCTATCATAATTGATTTATTTTTTAATAGTGTAATTATCGCCTACGTCTGTGGTTATCTTATAGACAGAGGGGCCCTGCAGGCATTGGGGTCTGCTGGCAGTCCTACTGCTTTCCCACTGTACATGCATATACCTGTTAGGTTGATGTATATGTGCAAAAAATATAACTTGATAAAAAGTTGAGTTGATGTTTCTACTTTTTCATTTCATGAGTTGAGGTACTGAATAAATCATGAAGCTCCTTACATCTTTAACAATCTATGTTTTTAAGCACAGCGTACGCTGCTGTCTAGGCCTTGTGTAAAAGTGTAACTAGAGATGGTGTGCTAGCAGACCTCATTGTACAATAGGATTCGTTGCTAGGTTTGGTTCGTGGTTATCTACTTCCTGCATGCTATCTTGCAGCTCAGTTTCGGCTAAAATACGTTAGAGCTTCCTCTGTCTTTACGCTTTATTTAATACTTTGTGGAGGAATCTTTCGACAAAAACAAGAACTTGACTAAGGACTTTACATACAGGCCTTGAGGGCAACAAATAAAGCTAAAGCCATCATTCATGTTTAGACTGTGAGTGTAATGTCTGGGAGGGACACTGTCAGCAGCATAGAAGCACATCTGAAACTTTCCTGTCAGTCCAGGAAGTGCACACGTGAGAAGAGGAGATGCAGCGACTGACACAGTGAGAGAAGTCTATCTACAGCACCCAACTCACTACAAGGAGCGCACTATAAAGCAGCTGTATATCCGAGAGGGGAAGAAAAAACGAATGGACAACTTCTCCAAGTGACTTATCTTTAAAGGAGTTATTCATGTGCATATGTCGTGAGAACATAACAGGGGATGAGTGGCGAGCTTGGAAGAAGCAGAGATGGGACACAGGGGAGTTTCAGGACAAGTACTCCAAAGCACCAGAACTCAGTGGCTATTCGTGGGGAGGTAAAGAGACATAATGTGACCAAAGCCCAGCTCAACAAGCTCCGAAAACTGGTGGAAAATGTGAGTGATCAGCAACTAAAAGCCAACCTGCTGGTGTCTCTGAACTGCTTACGAGGTAAGGAGACTGCTTCATCTTTGTACTTTGACAGCCAGCAGTTACATGGGAGGGTTACTCAATGGATTATTTTATTATTATTGTATATGCCATATCCCTTTGCATATCTGTGCTACAGGCACAAAGGATGCCATGGACGTTAAATTCTACACTGGTGAAAGTGTTAGCTATCTACATTTCTCCTTTATTATTTTAGAGGAATTTAGATTGCAGTAAAGCAAGCACCAGAATGTAAACACATGCATTTATATTACATCTGCCCCTTCTTTTGATAATGCACCATCACCATCATGGATGGGACATTGTAGGATTCTGCATATAGACCGCTGCTAAACTATATACATCTTAGGCCCCATTGTACTTCTGGTGTCTGTTACTGGTATACATTGGGATACTGTCAAAGGGGTATTCCAATGTATTCCACAGTATACCCAGGTCATTGGCATAGATATTCACAAGTGGTTTTGTTCTTTTACATTCTCAATTGTTATATACACAATACTTATTGAGCACTGAATATAGAATACTGGAGGCTGTCATGCTACCTCCAGCATTATTCTTGCTATAAGGAGAACATACACACATTATACATCATTATATTAATGTGTACACAGTATTAAAATAAATTAAAGGAGAAGTCCCACCAAAGTTAAAAAATCTAAGGCAGGCAGGGATGTGTGGGAACATAATAAAGAAAGCATTCTTTCTCCATCTCTATGCCCCACAGTGCTGACTTGCCAATCACATATAATGTTTGGTAATAAATAAATAATAATGCTTTAATTTGTATAGCACCAACTGATTCCGCAGCACTTTACATGGTTTGTCAACTTTTGTCCCTGTCCCCATTAGGGCTCACAATATAAACTGACCTATCTGTATGTTTTGGGTGTGGGAGTAAACTGGAGTATCCAGAGGACTCCAGTGCTGCAAGGCCACAGTGCTAACCACTAAGCCACCGTCACATATGGAGACGGACACCACTGCAGTCAATGACTGGCTGAGCAAGCAATCCATCAGCCAGACCGTGACTTTTTAGCTAGAGGAGCTGGTTATGTGATGTGACTAAGATTGACATACAGCGACTGGCAACAGCTTGTGAGAGCAGCGCCAAGGGGGCACGTGGACAGGTAAGTATGCTTTCTTTATTTTGTTCCTGCAACAATGATACGTGATATTTTTACCTTTGGTGTGACTTCTCCTTTAAAGGATGTTTCCTGTAAGCCTCATAATTCTCACAATATGGTTATTTTTTTTTTTTTTTTTAATAAAATGTTATCTGGTACTGTAACTCAGTTCTATTGAATAAATTGGACAGAAGCTGCTTTACCACACATGACCTGTTGCGGCACTTTTTTTGGAATAAAGCGCCAATGTTTTTCTAATCATTTACAAACCTTTCAAACTGACACCATCTAAGTATCTAGTATTTAAAACAACCACAGAGGTTCAAGAACACACAATACATTTACATAGTTTGAGCATCTTAAGCCCATGTTCACATGGCGTATGAGACCGGTCATTCTGTGACCTGGCCGGGTCACGATTCGGCCAGTCCCTAAAAAGATCATCCCGGCCAGTACTGCAGTCTGGATGATGTTTATGGCCGTAGAGTTCTGATGCGGGCGCATCAGCACGCGCCCGCATCAGAACTTCCCAGTGCACAGTATGAAGCAAGCGGCCGGAGCCGCTCGCTCCATTGTGTGCACTGACATGGTTTTCTACGGCCGCTATTTAATGATTAGCGGCCAAAGAAAACTGACATCCGCTTGGGATCCCGGCCGGAGTGTATACTATGTGTATAGAATAATGTGCAGGGTGTCTTGGCGTACAAAGTACGGCCATTGTTGCCGATTGCAACAACAGCCATACTTTTACGCTGTGTAATAGCCTAATGTAGCTGAGCTGGTACTGTATATTTAAGGTGAGAGATGACCATATGCAGACAGGCAGGTTGTCCATCTACCCTACCCTGCTGTTCCAGTCCAGAGGTAGAATTAGCAGATGTATCACCTGGTCAGCTGCACAGGGTCCCAGCAGGTAAGAGGGCTCTCTTACCTGCTGGAGCTTTCTACTATACACTAATGTGTTAAGGCTGCCATACACCTCCAATAACTGTTGGCAAATCTTTTATTAGGCCAACAGTTATTTCTCCTGACCTTCCTATGCATATGAATGTTTGGAATAGCTGCACATTCATCTTTCCTCCATGGGGAGGGGTAGCCGCAGCCGCAGCCAGACTGCTCTGGTGCTGGATTATCCCTCCAAGATCAGAAGGGTAATCTGTCACTGAGTATTTAGGAGACTGCCATACACACTATATTCTTGACTGGGTTTGGCTAATTGTAGTATAAGCTGTATGGGCACCTTAAAAAAATTAGCTGAAAAAAAAAATCTGGTGAATCGGTAAAAAAATGTAAGGAGGAGCTCTGTGGTGAATGGTCGGAAAGCGTATATACTGTTCTTGAATGGAAGCCCTCTGCTTTCTGTATAGTATTCATATTCAATCCTTAGACAGTTTCAATCTGATTCTTGGTATGCTTCCTGAGACTGTGCATGGACAACATTACAAAGATAACCATTGTGCAATGGTGCATGCATTTTCTTTTTTTTGTACTATACTAAGAGTACTGGCAGTTATTTCACTGTTTCAGTGTTTCTTGGTTATTATACTGTTAGTTAGGTGTTCATGATTTACAGTATATACAAAAACTGCAAACCCATTTACCCCTATATCCAGCCCCCACTCTGCTGGGCCTATCCCTGACAGAAAACACAGAATACCTGCTTTGGAAAATATCGGCCACAGCAGCCTTTTATTAACAAAAACAACATAAATTACCTAAATAATGTAAACAGTATACATCAATAATATACATCAATATATACATAGATATAGAAACCCAACTAACATCCTAAATCTTAGCAAACTGATGGGAGAAGGTTCTTAATGCTCCATGATCAGTACTCACCTGTTCACCTAATTTTGTACATCGCCCCTAGCCGCCCACTACTGGCTTAGGAGCCCACAGTAATGGTATCGGTCACCAACCAAACGGGAGCCCAATTATCCGCATTTCAGTGGATTCTTAAGATGAATCTGGGGCTTGCCATCCTATGCACCTCGTCCATTAAATTTCAGACCAACCCCAAATGCTGCTATGACAAAAACCAACCCTCATAATGAAACCAGTTAGGGAGGGATGGCGGGCCTCCTCACGTGTCCTGCGTGATTAGGAAGGGAGGACCTATTTATGTTCTACTAACCCCACTCCTAGCAACTCCCATGTCCGCTAATTCCTTTTCACCAGTTAACCCTCTCCTTGCCATTTCCCCGTCATGGTGGCTTCCCACTCACTTGGGGGTCACGTCCAGCCTTATGTTGCTGACAATTGTAACCCATGTAAAAGAGCCAACCATTAGCCGACAGTGATGCACTGAATGGGCGGCACAGTTTATCATGCTTTGTGAACGTGGAGCAAATAAGTGGCGACTACAGAATTCAGCGCTCACTTTCGGCAGCCTATCAGGCCTATGTAAAAGGGCCTTAACTCTAGTGATCCGCGAATAGATGGAACAGAGGTCATACAACTGTGAGGAGTTTAATTGTACAATGAATAACCTTTTGTGCCAGTACTGTAATATAGTGATATTAGTTAAAAATGTCAACGAAACAAACAAATGAGGCATTTCTGCTCCTTTATACAAAGTATCTAGAGATTCCACAGCAAAGGATTACAGACATTCATTTCAGCTAATAGGATATTGAGGAAGGGTCTCTGCTGCAGAAAGCATATGCCCAGCAGGTGACAAAGCGGCCTAAACCTGCTTTTATTCCAGGCCTATTGTTCATAGTGATACATCAATGGAGGGAAAAAATGCCCCCAAGGATGTAAATAGACTTTAAGTCTTTTTTTAAACCCTCCAGATTGATAAGAATAAGATGAAGAAAGAAGCAGATATAGTAATTAAATGATACTTCGTATATTTCTTTAAAGCGACTGTACCCACAATCTGACCCCCCCCCCCAAACCGCTTGTACCTTCGGATAGCTGCTTTTATTTCAAGATCTGTCCTGGGGTCCGTTTGGCAGGTGATGCAGTTATTGTGCTATAAATTTACTTTTAACCCTTAGAGGACCGGGCCAATTTCAATTTTTGCGTTTTCGTTTTTCCCTACTTATGCTTAACCTCTTAAGGACATAGGACGTACCGGTACGTCCTATGTCCTCATTAGCACTTCAAAGCGGGGCCGCGCGGCGGCCCCGCTTTGAAGTGCCGCGATCCCGGGTGCCGCGTGTAGCCCGGGACCGCCGCTATTAGCGGGCACGGTCCGATCGCCGTGCCCGCTAATTAGCTAATCGGAGGCAGCTGTCAAAGTTGACAGCTGCCTCCGATTACCGGAGGCAACGTTTCCCTGGTGTCTAGTGGGGGAGATCGCTCCTCCGGGACCTTGTCCCGGAGGAGCGATCTCCGTTACTGATGCCGGCCGGGGACGTGTCCAAGATGGCGCCGTCCTCGGCTCGGCACTCGTTTGTTTCCGGCTGCAGCAGCCGAAAGCAAACGAGTGCCGATCTCATGGATCTCTGCAGCATATCTATGCTGCAGAGATCTCTATGAGAGATCAAAGTGTATATACTAGAAGTCCCCCAGGGGGGCTTCTAGTATATGTGTAAAAAAAAAACAAAACGTGTTGTTAATAGTAAAAATCCCCCTCCCCTAATAAAAGTCTGAATCACCCCCCTTTCCCCAGGTTTTAAATAAAAGTAAACAAATAAATAAATAAATAAACATGTTTGGTATCGCCGCGTGCGTAATCGCCCGAACTATTAATTAATCACATTCCTGATCTCGTACGGTAAACGGCGTCAGCGCAAAAAAATCCCAAAGTGCAAAATTGCGCATTTTTGGTCGCATCAAATCCAGAAAAAATGTAATAAAAAGCGATCAAAAAGTCGTATATGCGCAATCAAGGTACCGATAGAAAGATCACATCATGGCGCAAAAAATGACACCTGACACAGCCCCATAGACCAAAGGATAAAAGCGCTATAAGCCTGGGAATGGAGCGATTTTAAGGAATGTATATTGGTTAACAACGGTTTGAATTTTTTACAGGCCATCAGATACAATATAAGTTATACATGTTATATATCGTTTTAATCGTAACGACTTGAGGAACATGCATAACAAGTCAGTTTTACCCCAGGGCGAATGGCGTAAAAACACATTTCCCCCAAATAAAAGAAATGCGTTTTTTTTTTTTTCAATTTCACCACACTTTGAATTTTTTTCTGGTTTCGCAGTGTACTTTATGCAAAAATTCAGCCTGTAATTGCAAAGTACAATTAGTGACGCAAGAAATAAGGGGTCATGTGGGTTTCTAGGTGGAAAAATGCAAGTGCTATGACCTTTTAAACACAAGGAGGAAAAACCGAAAACGTAAAAACGAAAATGGGCCATGTCCTTAAAGGGTTAAAAGGCCATAGCACTTGCATTTTTTCACCTAGAAACCCACATGGGCCCTTATTTTTTGTGCCACTAATTGTACTTTGCAATGACAGGCTGAATTTTTTCATAAAGTACACTGCGAAACCAGAAAAAAATTCAATGTGTTGTAAAATAAAAAAAAAAGGGATTTCTTTTATTTGGGGTTTTTACGCCGTTCGCCCTGGGGTAAAACTGACTTGTTATATATGTTCCTCAAGTTGTTACGATTGCAATGATATGTAACATGTATAAATGTTATTGTATCTGATGGCCTGTAAAAAATTCAACAAAAATATGTTCCTTAAAATCGCTCCATTCCCAGGCTTATAACGCTTTTATCCTTTAGTCTATGGGGCTGTGTCAGGTGTCATTTTTTTGCGTCATGATGTGTTCTTTCTATCGGTACCTTGATTGTGCATATGCAACTTTTTGATTGCTTTTTATTACAATTTTTCTGGATTTGATGCAACCAAAAATGGCCAATTTTGCACTCTGGGATTTTTTTGCGCTTACGCCATTTACCGTGCGAGATCAGTAATGTGATTAATTAATAGTTCGGGCAATTACGCACGCGGCGATAGCAAACATGGTTATTTATTTATTTTTATTTATAACATGGGAAAAGGAGGTTGATTCTGACTTTTCTTAGGGGAGGGGGCTTTTTATTAATAACACCTTTTTTTTTCCACTTATACTAGAAGCCCCCCTGGGGGACTTCTAGTATAAATACACTGATCTCTCATTGAGATCTATGCTGCATAGATATGCAGCATAGTTCGATGAGATAGGCACTTTGATTGCTTCCGGCTGCTGCAGCCGGAAGCAATCGAGTGCTGAGCCCCGGCAAAGAAGGATGTATGGATAGCTCTTCCAGGACAACATCCCGGAGGAGCGATTCACCCCACTAGACACCAGGGAACGGCTGCATCAAGTAATCGGATGCAGCAGTCAACTTTAACAGCTGCATCCGATTACTTTATTAGCGGGCACGGCGATCGGACCATGCCCGCTAATAGCCACGGTCCCGGGCTACGGGCGGCACCCGGGACCGCGGCGGTCCTGCTCTAAACACATGGAGGGTTAAACTGGCAGCCCCGTGCCCTACGGGACTGGCCTGGATTGTGTATGCATTAGGCTGGCACAACCTCTCTGTCCCTCCTCCCCGCCCTCCTCATCATTAGAAATGCTCCAGGCAGATTGCCTCCTATTCCCCACCTGTGGCAGCCCGGCACATGGGCTGCATCGTTAAGGACCTGTGCAATGTTCAGAAAGGAGAAAATGTTCCAGTGGCATTCCTAATGATGAAGAGGGCAGGGAGGAGGGACGGAGGGGTGGTGCAAAGTAAGGGCACAGATACTCCCTTAGGGCACGGGGCTTTAAGTTTAAAAGTTGTTTTTTGGACAATAACTGCATCATCTGCCAAACGGACCACAGGACAGATCTTGAATTAAAGGCAGCTATCCGAAGGTACAAGTGGTTTGGGGGGGTCAGATTATGGGTACAGAGTCGCTTTAACTCTACCATTAGTAATAATGGAGCACAACAGAATAACATGCTCAGCTCTGGAATGCATGTGCATTGCTGAGCTACATCACCACATTATTCACATTTTAGTGTTATGGCTGAGGTTTTCTTGTGATGTTTTTAAGAAGAAATGGATGGGACAAAGCTAATGCATATTTTATGGGCCTTTTATGAAAAGACACTGATGATATTGGAAAGGAGAAGTTAAAATGTTACCCAGCTGTTTGATGACTTGTCCCTGCTATGGCTCTGCATTTCATCTCATATGTCAGTATGCTCGGTTCTGTTGTGAATGATTGGGCAATTGCATAAGTGATGCTTAGATATGCCACCGTGAAGAGATAAGGTAAAGGATTCATAAAAAAACATAAAAAAAACGTAAAAAAAATTACTCACCCCTCAGTTCACCACTACTCCAGCACCGCGCCACCTGGATGTTCCCCACTGTTTTATGGTCATGGACAGTAGATGCAGGAAGAGATCACTGAGGCCACTGATTGGCTGCGGCATCACATGTACAGGATATCATGACAGCATGACCAGTACAGTGGTGGCAAATTGAGGGTTATTGACAGGTTATTTAAATATATGTTTGGCCAGTTTAGAGATATATTTTGATTGGAACAATCTACTCCATCTTCTTTATAGAAATGGAGATTGTGGAGGAACAATAAATATCAAGAAGTATACATAGTAGCTGAGAATTTTTTGTCCAGGTCTATGGTCCAGTATTCCAGAGATCAGAAGAAGGAAACAGTGATGACCTTTTAGAATGAAGAAGTAACATCATGGGCGTAATTCTGTACATCTCTATGTGTTATTACTGTGGCTGCACCTTAAACCAGAATAGAAAATAGAAAAAAAATGTGTCATAGTTTTTATAGAAAGTACATTGTAAGCGCTGCTTCTGGCTTATATTAAAGTTAGTGAAATTGATGGGAACTTCAGGCTGGTGGATTCCTTACTGTGCTGATGACTAAGAGCCTTATGTTTCTGTGCTGATAAAAATGACCTTTATTTAAATCAGAGCCGAGTACTTAAACTTTGCAAAATGCTGACTGCGTTCCTGCCAGGATTGAGGGATTGGGGAGTATTAGTCCTGCTTCCCTGAAAGCCATTTGTATTGAGTGATGGTGGTGAATGTGCATTTTCTTTAACCTTGGGGTAGGCACTGCATTAAAAGACAACTCCGGTAAAAATCTTTTTCCCAGTAATTGAAGCATTGAAGCATATTACTAAGTTATATAACTTTGTAATACGCTTCAATCACCTATCTGCCCCCCTTTCCTATCTCCCCCCCCCTCCTCAACCCCCACCGGGAAGTGAAGTAAACTCATTCTTACCTAATGACTGTTGACCCCAGGCTTTTCTGTGGCAGCCATTTTGTGACAGTGACATCATCAAGATGGAAACTGGTCTTAGCCCTGTTAGGCCAGCCTACCTTTGTCAGATGACTCAGGTTGCTCAGCTCTGATTGGCTGAGCAAGCTGTAAGCCATCTAACAGTTCTACAGAGTCAGTTAGACATCACATGAGACAAAGTGCATCATGGGAAAGCTCAAACCCCGAAGTGAACAAAAAATTAAGACGCCAACTGGAGCTTCAGTTCAGTTTTTTTTTAATCAGCGCCAGAGTTGTCCTTTAAGAACAAAATCATCGAGAAGTGGGATTTTTCTGTAGATCCTCACTGAAATCCCACCTTCCTCTCAAATGATTTAATCCACCATTTTTATGCCAAAGTAGCAAGTAACCAATCAGTAACCAATCAAAAACTAGTTTGAGAGGGGCTATACAGCCTATACAAAAATGATGGCCTATCCTTAGGTGTTGCAGCCTTGCCTATTGAATTTCAATGAGACACCGCTGCCATGCATTACCTTACAGTGCCACTACAAATAATGTAGGACAGCAGTTGCAAGTCTTGTATCCACTTTTTCAAACAGCTGACCTATGTGGGTTAAAGAATTTGTACCCCCACCAACCTATTACACTGGTATACATTAATTTTGCCAACTAAAAGATAACATGTCATCTTTATGTATTTTGGGGTGCTGAATCCAAAAATAACATCCGTTTCCTCCAGTCACGTCTAGTTTTTCCGTAAAAAACTGTTTACTAGTAAACCTTTGCAGTTATAATTATATAACATATATAATTATTTGGAAAAGCTGAGTGTGAAAAAGATAATAGTGTGAAAAATATGCAGTGGATATAACTAAATGGAAGAATACTGAATAAGTAGTTTAAAACTGCTGATGTCGGTATTTTGTGGCTATATATATGGAACATAGATATCAGGGCAGATGGAGCACAAACATGATGGCAGACTACTGCAGGTGTTTACAGTGTGACAACCCTGATAATAACTGTTCCAGGGCATCCAAAAAAAAAGAATTGCGGAGGGGAGATCCCTCCATCTAACCTGGCCGGGCCTCAGGGTTGCACTGACACTGATCCCGGCTCGGCAATCTGTAAATCTGGGCTGCATTATCAATCAATCAGTGCTGTATTATGTATACTGCAGTGATCTCTATGATAGATCAGTGCAGTTGTATTAGAAGTCTCCCAGGGGGAATTTAAATGAATGTATGTTAAAAAAAAGTTTTTTTATTAATAAAAAATCCCATGCAGATTTTTGGTCACATCAAATGCAGAAAAATTGTAATAAAAAGTGATCAAAAAGTCACATATATGCAAGCAAAGTACTGATAGAAAAAAAAAGATCATGGAGTAAAAATTGACACCTCACACAGCCACATACACCAAAAAATAAAAGTGTTATAAGGATGGGAATAGGGCAATTTGAAGAACTTTTAGTTGCGTTTTTTACCATAGGGCAAATGGTGTAAACACGAAACCCCTCAATAAAAAGAATTTTTTTTTCAATTTCAGTGCACAAATATTTTTTTTCTGGTTTCATAGTATATTTTATGGAAAAATTATGTCTGTCATTGAAAAGTATAATTGGTGTCGCAAAAAATAAGGGCTCATGTGGGTCTGTAGGTGAAAAAATGCAAGCCCTATGGCCTTGTAAGCACAAAGAAGACAAAATGAAAGCGCAAAAATTTTAATTGGCTCAATTAATTAAACATTTCTCATTTGTGAAAAATTTGATGTATTTCATATTTTTTTTTACCTTCAAATATGGAATCAGCACCTTTAATTTAGGTAAAATCAGCTAAAATATTTAGGTCAGCAGAATTTTTTTTTTCAAATGTAGACCAGTGTTACTGATGTTAACCCCTCTGCTATGGTAGATAGTTTATATAGTGTTTCAAATGTATTAACATTCATATGGATCAGCACTGTTTAACTTTCACTGCTGGAAAATGAGGACATAATGCCAAACCTGTAAAAGGGGTCCGACCTATCATGTGGCCTTTATATGTCTTCTTATGTAGTATCTCGGGCTCCAGGGCCTAGGAGCCACTTACCACTGCTCCCTTGCTGCTGCTTCATTTATTTAGCCAGGACCTCCTTCATTAAAATAAATAAATAAATAAAATATCTGATCTGTAGGTTGCTGAAGTTTCTGATCATTTGACATATTTTATACAATTCAAGACATCAGTACAAATCAAAGTGTTGTCCAAGACAGGATGACAGGTTTGTTCAATATTTGTTACCCTTGAAAGTATTGGCATATCACTAGGTTATGGCAGCTTTTTATGATCAGTGGAGATTACACTGCTGAGACCCAACTGAGGCTCAGAATGATGGACTACACCAGTGCTTCCCAACCTTTTCCACCTCGGGGCACACCTTGGAAAAAAAAATTTCTTGGGGCACCCCTACTAAATAATGTTCTACAAAATAAGAAAACCGTCATACAGTGACTCACAGGTGACGTCTTCTTTGATCTGAGGAGTCACTTTCCCTTTTTCTCTCCATCCGCCATGATGATTTCTTCCAGCTACTTTTCATCTCTTCAGAACCGGCGAGACAAACAATTTAGGCTCCGCACATTTCTAGCAACTTCCTTTCCTTTCTCCCTCCTGTAGGCTTCCAAAGTAACTGCGCTGTTTGGTGGTATGTGCAGTAAAGCGAGTAGGAATGTGGGATGCCCCCTGTATGTAGGATCCCCTGCTGTAATTAACTAATAATGCCCCCAGAGGTACCCCCATAAACTAATAATGCCCCCAGAGGTGCCCTCATGAACTAATAATGCCCCCAGAGGTGCCCCCATGAACTAATAATGCCCCCAGAGGTGCCCCCATGAACTAATAATGCCCCAGAGGTGCCCCCATTTACTAATAATGCCCCCAGAGGTGCCCCCATATACTAATAATGCCCCCAGAGGTGCCCCCATATACTAATAATGCCCCCAGAGGTGCCCCCATATACTAATAATGCCCCCAGAGGTGCCCCCATATACTAATAATGCCCCCAGAGGTGCCCCTATATACTAATAATGCCCCCAGAGGTGCCCCCCATGAACTAATAATGCCCCCTGCTCTACCCCTAAAAAACAAACAAACATCCTACTCACCTAATCCGCGCTGTGGCTGCAGGAAGCAGCTCTCCTCCTCCTCTTCGGGCTCCATCTTGCGAGCCGCGGGGACGGGACTTCCTGCAGGCGTGATGACGTCACATCATCACGCCTGCCGGAGAGGTAACGTCCCGGCCTCCCATAGGCTGCTGGTATGAAGTACCGGCGGCCTATGGGAGTGAATATAGGAGCAGGACGCTGACACTTCCTGCTCCTATATTCTGCTTACTTCAATGTTCCGCCCACTCATAGTGCACTATAAAATGTTTATATAGTGTGCTCACAGTTTCTCTATAGAATATTGTTTGTCTATTATTGTATAATCGTACTGAGCAGCACTACATACATAAAGTGGTTGACTTATAATGAAATATTCAGACCTTCCTGTCTGATAGCATCTGTGAGTTTGGAGAACGATATTGTGAGTGTGTCTTAAATGAGTACATACAGTGTATTGTCTATACAGAAGTAGACTTTGTTACCATTATATTAAATGGAAACTATCAGCAGGTTAGAAGTATCTAAGCTGCTAATATGTCCCTATAGCACACAGGGCGATGAGGATGAAGGTACACTTCTTACCTTCATCTTCAGCGCCGTTTCCGTGATATTAGAAGTTTATTTCCTATGCTAATAAGTCATGTCAGTGCACTGGGCACAGGACTACCATCCCCAATGCACCAATGCACCCTGGTCGGCCCACTCTGCTGGTATTTATTAGGAGGGGTGGGCCAGTTGGGGGCAGATCTCTGCAGCGGGGGAGGGGGGGGCAGAAATTCTGGTCCCTGTTTACCAAAACAACTTATTAGCATAGAAGAAAGACTCCTAATATCAGGGAAACTGTGCTAAGGATTAAGGTAAGAAATGTTAGAACCTTCTAATCTGCTGATAGTTTCCCTTTAAGTGTAGTAGGAAGGCTGATGCCTGTCATTCTGCAGGGATTTAATCATTAGCACAGCATAATACATACACAAGTGAGATTACTGGGGATTATCTGGTAATCCACATTTAGATAATGCACAAACAGTATGTCATCTATTGTGAAAATTTATGGAAACAAACGTTATTTACAATAATGCAGCCGTACTGTGCATTGTCAACATGTCATGACCCATTTACCTGTACCCTAAGTATTGTAGGTGTTAGTGGAACACTAAGCAGGCAGGCACAGGCAAGCGAGATTTTATAATGTTCCTTTGAAATAATCCATAACCACTTTGTGATAATTACATAGTTCCCCATTCATAACATGGATGAGATCAAACAGAAGTAAGTTTATGTGTAGCATGCAGCACAGTTTACCATCTCCCATAAATTGTGTTAGAGGTGGTGACTCCAATCAAAGAGAATGCACTTGCTTTTTGTGTTTATGTGCTTGTGATTGGGATTATAGTGATAACTTTCGCCTTCAACAGCTGTAGTTGAGCATAATGTACAGAAGGTTTCCCAAAAGTTTTAAAATTGTGTTACTCCTGGTTTTAAAAAAAAAAATCTAAATCTGGGAACCCCTACCGTTTTTTTTTTTCTTAAAGAAAAAATGGGTAGAAACAAGTAATACACAGTTTTATATTTCATTATACCAAAATTATTATTATTATTATTTCTAAGCAGAATAATGTGGTAAATCAATAGTGGACAATGAGAAGGTACAGTAACAGTCAAAGTAACAAAAAAGATGGCTATACATAAACAAGGAACACCAGACTTGTCAGTCCTCACAGTGAATTCAGACCTCAAACTAAATCCACCAATTATCTGGGACCTATGTCCAAACGTCTAATTAATTAGATCCCACACCCTTAAAGGGGTATTCCACTCAAACATAACTTTTGATATGTTGCTGCCGATGGTGAAATTAACAATTCCTTCCATACTTGGTATTATCTATTCAGTCTCCTTCCCTCAGTTCTCAGCTGCTGCTTTCTGCTGAAGACACAAAAATCTGTGTGTGAGCATTTCTCTTTGTCTTATCCTCCTCTACCCTTCCTTCTGCTGTTTACAGCTGATGTAAACAAGTCCCTGGCAGGCTTGTTGCTTCTTTGTAATGTTGGGACGGTTAATCACAGTAAATTCATTAGCAACCTGACCTCAGCATAACCCTCCCAGAATTACAAAGAAACTCACACACAGATTTTTGTGTCTTCAGCAGAAATCAGCAGCTGAGAACTAGGGGAAGGAGACTGAATAGATAATAACAAGTACGGAAGGAATGGTTAATCTCACCATGGGCAGCAACATATGAAACATTATGTTTGAGTGGAATACCCCTTTAAATGAATCAAACCCCAGATTATACCCCTTATTTAATTCAGGACCCCAGCCAGACTCATACGTAATCAAATTAATCTTGTCTTGTCTTCGTGGCTCTGCCTACATGCCCTAAAAACACTCTGGTATCAAGACCTTGTATGATTTGTTTGTATGAATGATTATTTCAGCATTAACTAGGTGCAGGTAATACAAAGTGGAGAAAAGCAGGTGTTTTGGCTTTCATAAGATCTGCCGAGAAAAACACCAAGCTGTTGTTTCTATAATCCTTTATTCCCATGGGTGCCGTGGAGCGCTGTAGGTGTCATCCTTTGTACATGCACCACCTAGTTATCAACCATGGAAGGGGGTAGTTTATAATCCTGCTGATTACTTTCACTGAGTGTTCTATGATGTCTTGGCCATATGAATATCAAAGGTTTTTTTTACACGGTCCGATATTGGGCCGTGCAAGAACACGGACAGGTGCCAATCAGGGAGATCAATTGGCACTTTTCTGTGGCACTTTAGATAGCATTTTTTGTGTTTTTATTGGCAGCTATATGTTATATTAAAGTCTATATTGAAATACTAATTTCACTACATATAATGGCCCCCATTTACTATTGTGTTTCCATCATCAAATTGCAGTTTTTTTTTAACTAGTTTTTCCCTATCGGTTTTTGAAGGAGCCCTAAGGCTGGTCATACACCTGGCATTTCAGATGGTCATGTAAGTTGATTTAGACCACAGCTTCGCATTCCTTGTAGATCTTGTAGAGCCTTAGGCTAGGTTCACACTGCGTTTTCAGCATCCGTTTAACGGATCCGTTTTTTTTAACGTCCAGAAAAATAGGGTCAGCAACGTTTTTTGGTCCGTTTTGGGAAGTCAATGGAAAAACGGATGCACACAAATGAATCCGTTTTTTGCAATCCGTTTTTCATGCGTTTTTTGCAAAAAACGGATGCGTTAAACGGATGCTGAAAACGCAGTGTGAACCTAGCCTTACCAGCCAGAACAATGTGATGCCTTGACCTCACATTTGGTTGGAGCTCGGGGTAAAATATTAAAGAATTAAATTTAGACAACAACTTGATGTTCTAATAAGCACTGGTCTAGACCATTCACTATAGGCCCCATTGTAGTTTTGCATTGCACATTTTATGAGGTTTTGACACCATGTAAAAACATTTAGATACACAATAATTTCGAGATTTTTATTAACAGCTTCATTATAAGAGCCACAATAGTGCTGCACCATCATCGCTTGTAGAATATAGAGAGATATTATACCAGGTGAATATCTAATTAGATGTATAAATAGGTACTTTGTCATGCATTATTTCAGTGTCTACATCTTTTCATCTACATTTTTTATTGTCGTGTATAGCATACATATCTTTCATACATATTCACTGCAAGTACAGTATGTAAGAAATTATCCTGGGAGTAATAAAGAAAAAGATCACGGATATAATGGTAAAATAAGCAACTATACTGCATGAAAGGGAAATATTTTTAAAGAAAGTTCAAAGAAATATTTTGCACGCAAAAAAAACCCCAACCTATAGCGCCGGCACTTAGTAAGTATATGAATATGCAATTATGTTTTTCTTATTTTTTTTTTAATTATTGGTTTCCTTTAAAGACGCCCATGCAAGAAGGTAATGGATTTCACATGGCATTAGAGCGATTCCTCTCTGAGAGGCATCTTAGCTTCATGCTGTGTTATTTTATGCGGGTACATTGTGTAATGCTGCTATCTTAATGAAATGTGTTTTTATAGATGACTAATTAGGGGCGGCACAGATGGCGTTTCCTCAGCTAAGTGCACTGTGCCCATAACATCTACTTGTTACATTTTCTGTCATCACGTCTCTTTTTCCGTCTTTGTAGGACAAAACACCATGTTTTGATCTTGTGGCTAGATAGAACAGAGCTGAGGATTACTGTACAGTACCTCAGACTAAAGGCCCTTTTCCACTGAACTTTTTCGAACGATTATCGTTCATAAAATCGTTCAAACGACCGCTCGTTAACGATATTCGTTCTGTGAAATAGCTGTAAACGAATGAACGACAACAGCGAAATTGTCGTTGAGTCGTTCACAATTTTTTTTCAACATGTCGGAAAAAAAAGGTCTTTCAACAATAATTCGCTAATCTTTTCGTTGAATAAAAAATCTTTCAGTTGTTCTTGAAATGTCTACCTACATTTCCCTAAGTTTTAAACGACCATGTAACGATCGCAAAAAAATCGTTACACTACAGATATCGTTCATGTTCCCACACGTATTATGTGTTATCGGTCGCTTAAAAAAATCGTTAAGTGCTCGTTAACGAGCGGTCGTTGGAGCGAGTCTATGAACGATAATCGTACCGTGAAATAGGGCTATTCTAACAGGAATAGGGACAAGCACACAGTTTGTACATGAGCATGTCCAGTGTCCAGCCTTTGGGTTGATTATGATATCACATGCAATGTTAGTTTATACTGTGTTCGGTATTTACATTGGCAACACACATCGGAATTCTGGCAAAAAGTTATGCCGACATATACCTGGCATCGGTCTATTTAATTTGAAAGCAGTCTGTCAGCTTATTTTTACTTAATGAGATACAGGTGGATACAGGTGACCCATTGGCACCTCAGATGAACGCCTATGAATTCTATTTATGAACTATATGGTCATTGGTGGAGATTTATCAAACATGGTGTAAAGTGAATCTGGCTCAGATGCCCCTAGCAACCAATCAGATTCCACCTTTCATTCCTCACAGACTCTTTGAAAAATGAAAGGTGGAATCTGATTGGTTGCTAGGGGCATCTGAGTCAGTTTCACTTTATACTATGTTTGATAAATCTCCCTCAATGTCTATATCTATCAGGGGCACCTCTAGGAGGTTTGAGTTTTATTTGAGATCTTAATTGTTCAGGTGTTAATGACTGGCCCTTCTGGTATGGTACACTTGGATTCTATTTTGTTTCTTTCAACCTATCTGAATTAGATTTTTGACATATGACCATTGTGTATAGTGGACTGGGAATAAGTGGCTATTGGGCATTTTGACCCCAAGGGTGATCCCTAGTGAGACATAATCGTTGATCCATTTCCATCTACTCACCTAATATCAACTTGCTAGAGGTTTATTTATGTGTTTGCGTAAAAGTATAATAAATTATCAACCAAATAAAGGGATTATTCAGGATTAGAAAAAGCACAGCTTTTTTTTTTTTTTTTTTTGCAAAAAGTGTGTCTGTCCTCATATTGTATGTAGTATCACAATTTAGCTCCATTCACTTCAATGGAACTGAGCTGCAAAACACACCCAAACTAAGGACAGGAAAGGTTCTGTTTCTGGAAGAAAGCGAACCAAAAACCAATCAGAAACATAGTTTATATACTTATCATCCCTCCTGCGCTGTTCCTGTTTGAATTTCCCACCGTCTGCATACAGCCTGAGCTTCATTCTCAGTCTTCATTTCTCCCTTACTTCCTGGTTTCAGCTTCCCATGATGTACTTTGGCTGCTGTGAGGTTGCAAGTGCCTGCCCCTCCATTCACTTCAACTCCCATCATACACTAAACATGACCCCTCTCTCTCTTTCTCTCTCTCTTCAGTCAGGCTGCTGTATAATCACACAGGTTGTCAGCCCCTGCACTGAAGCTGCACACACATACTTTCACTTTGCAATGTAGTGTACATAGCAAAGTGACATCTGCACAATGGCCGTCCCTAATCAGCTCAGCTCCGGAGCGGAGCGCGCTTCACAGCAGGTGGGGGCCGGCTGCAATCAGCAGCCGGGACCTCACCGGCAATGACACGCTGCAGCGATCGCGCTGCCGCGTGTCATTAACTCCTTAAACGCCGCGATCGCGGCGCGACCGCGGCGTTTAAGTGTAAGTGACAGGGGGAGTCCCCTGTCACTTACCGATCGGGACCCCCGCAGTGTGACTGCGGGGGTCCCGAACGGTAAAACGGGCCACCGGAGGTCTCTCACCTGCCTCCGTGCGGTCCGATCGGCGATCTGCTACACTAAGCCTGCACAGGCAGGCTCAATGAGCAGATCGCCGATAACACTGATCAATGCTATGCCTATGGCATAGCATTCATCAGTGTAGAAATCAAACTAATCTATGTACAAGTCCCCCAAAGGGACTTCAAATGTGTAAAAAAAAAAAAAGTTATAAACACTAACACACTACCCCAAAACCCCTCCCCCAATAAAAGTTGAAATCACCCCCCTTTCCCATTATATAAATAAAACATATAAAAATAAATAAATAGATAAACATATAATATACCGTAGCGTGCGTAATTGTCCGATCTATGAAAATATAACAAGCGTCATTGCGAACGGTAAACGGCATACACGAAAAGAGGGAAAAAAGTGCGCGGATTACCGATTTTATGTTACATTATATATTAAAAAAAATTAATAAAAAGTGATCAAAACGTCCGATCTTCACACATATGGTATTAATAAAAACTAGAGATCATGGCGGAAAAAATGACACCCCATACAGCCCCGTAGGTGAAAAAATAAAACCGTTATAAGAGTCACAATAGGCCCATTTTATTTATAATTAATTGCCAAAAAAAAGGATTTCATTTAAAAAAAATATATAACATTAGAGAATCTGTGTAAACCTGCATATGGTTGTGTTCGGGCTGACCTATAGAATAATAGTATCATGTCGCTGTTACCATATAGTGCATTACGTAGACACAGGAACCCCCCAAACGTTACCATATTGCATTCTTTTTTGCGATTTCACCAATTTATATCTTCATAAATAATATATTTGGAATTGCATCATACATGTTATGGTAAAATGAAAGACGCCATTACACAGTACAACTATTCCTGTAACAAATAAGCCCTTACATGGCCTTGTAAATAAAAAACTGAAAGTGCTAGAGCTCTTAGAAGGGAAGGAGGGAAAAATGGAAACACTAAGATCAAAATTTGCGCGGTCCACTGGGTCATTTTGGGCCTGGTCCTCAAAGGGTTAATATAATACAAAAAATGGATTTGTTAACCGCATACAGGCAACTGTACAGGATGCTGACTGTGAAATATAGAGTTGGCATACAGCCACATCCCTCTTTGGCAATATACAAAAATGTGCATAAAACTATATAGAGATAGAGGCTGTTTCATAAACATGCTGCATGTTTTGAAGTTCGCAAACTTCTTTATGCCACAGACAGATTTATTTTTGGAATTCGTTCAAACAAAGAAATCCACAGTTGAAACTGTGACTAAATAGATCAGATTCTGATGAGCCATTCTACAGTAGCATCCTACATTGTATATTAACAAATCCTAATTTTACCCCAGACTCTTTAGCTAAGATATACTGTATGTGAACAAGGCTCTACAGAACATACACAGCATAAAGGATATATATGTGATTGAGAAACTTACAGACTAGTAATACACAATAAATGTTATATGCAATCATCAGTATTAGTTAGAAAAGCGAAGTGTTCAAAACACTTCCTCAGAAGTGTCGTGCCAGTGTTGGATGTGTTATTTGGAGGACTGTACATTTACCCGTATGTCACCACTAGAGGGCTCTGATCACAATACATAAAAACCTCCCTCCTTCAAACCAACCTCAAACTGGGAGATGCTATACACAGTCATATATAAGGAGTGTGTGGAAAAAAATAGTAAGTTACATAATTTGCACCCCAGTTATTATGTGTTGTAGGCACTTTTAGTCTTAGCTTCGACTAAACAGTCCAAGAGTGCAACAGATTTATCAAACAACGTGATACACCTTGATAAATCTCTCACATTCTCAGACTTAGAAGGTTTAGACTGTTTTAGTAACTTCCCCACTAGACACCTCAGAATATCACCTTATAAACTTACGCTGAATAGTTCTATATTGACCACCTCTAGTTGCTCTAGTTCCTGGCTGGGGTGGTCGGAGCTGTATAACAGTACAGACAATGCTATGTGCTATGGAATTACAGTTTTTAGCAAACAGAAGAGGTAAAGCTTTACCACCAAGCCTAGATACTATAAGCCAGATAGATGTCAATTACTAAAGTCATAGGGGGTAAAGAGCTCATATGCTTTATATCTAATGGACTCCCCTCAGCTGCCCCCTGTAAAAAAAAGTTCTTTACCAGGAGAAAAAGAGAAAATCTGATTTAAAAAAAAATCTAGCTAAAAGATACAAAGTCAGCAACAACAAATGATTATGTTCAAAACCAGGAAATGAGCGACATCCGACCATCAGCACTAAAATATGATTCATTTCTGATGTCTGGAGGCCGCTGCTAGAGCGGAGGGCACATCTGCTGGAAAGCCCCCCCCCCTCCCCATCACATGGTGCTTGGCAATGCTGGAAGTAAATGAGAAGGACCAATCTCTGATGTAACTAATTGGTTGTCAGACACCACAATCCTACATGTACAACACACACATGACGGCCATTTCGCGGGCATGTGCCCTCGGCTTTCATTTACTTACTTTAATTGCTAAGAGGGTCTGATTTTTTGTGAACTAGTAAAAGTAGATTTCCACATAGAGGAGGCATAGCTCAGTCATAGATCAATTCTATTGGATTGATCCACTAATACCAGAGAATTGTACAGGAACAGGAAGTCTGTTCAGAGTAAGTGAAGTGTGTCTTTTTGCAAGTAACTTTCTGTTGGTGGTGGAGGAAGCATCAGCTGGGGAAAGGGTTAAGCGTAGAATGTATGGGCTGCTAGAAGGCACCCACTGATGTCAAATGGTCACGTGGGGGGAGTGAAAAAGTCATTGTCTGCTCACACTCTGGTTTACTACCAGCAAAAAAAAAAACAAAAACAGTGCCTCATGCAGCCAACCTCAACCTTTGGGGTAAAGCACAAAATTACCACCTGTCTAACAACGAACCCTTACACTTTGGGTTAGCTTTAGTATTAGTAACCCTAACTCCTAACCCTAAAGGGTTGACACTGAGGCAAACACTTATTTTGTGCTGGTAGTGAGCCCAGACTGTGAGCAGCCAATGACTTTGTCGCTCTGCTCATGTACTGCATGATGGCAGGGTGTGCCTCCTGTCAGATTATATATTCTAGCATCTATTAATGGAAGAAAAGATAGATTATCTTTATAGATTTTACATTATTTTAACATGGCTATAACGTATCATATCACAGATAGAACAACCACTCAGGCCACATGTTGTTGATGCCACCATTTTCCATTTGGCCATAAAGCTGTGATGGCGTGAAATTAGTGTACAGTGACTGTACTGTAAGCTAACATGCGTGGCCGCCATGTTTAGCAAACTCTGTTAACGAATCGCTATGAATTTACTTTGCAAAATGAAACGAATTGACAGCACGATTTGCAGCGAATTTTGCTCCGCTGGATTCGCTTTGCTCATCTCTAATCTTGAGGACTAAACTTCCAGTCTGATGATAATTAAGTCTAAAAATTGCAATATGTGCAGGTTACCCACACTATGATGTATAACATATAGGAAAGTGCACCAAAAATACTGAGGTGGGTGGTAAAAGGTTTTCTAAACCCTTAAATAAATCTGGGAGATTTATCACACATGGCGTAAAGTGAAACTGGCTCAGTTGCCCCTAGCAACCAATCAGATTCCACCTTTAATTTTCCAAAGAGTCTGTGAGGAATGAAAAGTGGAATCTGATTGGTTGCTAGGGGCAACTGAGCCAGTTTCACTTTACACCAGGTTTGGTAAATCTCCCCTTATATGTTTCTCTATTTCATAGGGAATGTGAGACCAATTAGCATAATTTTTTTTTCATGTTACAAAATATATTGTATATATTTTTCCTTTTATATGATGAAATTCATAATTATTTCCTAATTACATTGTTCATAAGGTTGAAAACAGATGAGTTCATAATGTTCAACCTACAAACAGACTGTGTGGAGCCAGATGATAATTTTTTTCCATACTAAATAACCCTAACTTTGATATCTTAGTTCTTGGTTCTATTAATTACTATGGCTGCCATCCTCTGCATCTGCTGCAGGTAAGACATGTAACCTCTTGTATACAGGTCCACAGACGTGTACACAGTATTCAAATAGCCATCCATTTATTAGTTTTTATTTGCCATTAAAAATCTTACATTGGGCATAGTAGGTATTCTTAGACTGATCATTGCGTCTGTGGTTTTTCTTGTAGCTCACTTGACAGCTGTGGGTTAGTCTCCTTCTATTTTTTTTATTCTTAAAATGACAGATTTCCATTTGTCTACCTTTCAAGACACCCACATGCTGTCACTATCACTTGTTATTGATATTTAAGTGAATATACAGCATTTAGTGGCCATGAATTTCTTGAAAGTAGGTGTGCGGTGGAAGAACATTGGGTCAGAGCGCTCCTGTAATGCAATCTGTTCTAGTAGAATTTATCAAGGAAATTAAAATTTTGTTGTTTTGAGTATTGATAGACTATAAAGTAATTTATGTTTTTTATAGAGGGGGATTTTAAAAAAAATTCTAACATGTTACATGCTACTAACCTAGGACACAAGTATCAACATATTAAAAGAATTTATTATAAAATGATGACCGTTACAAATATAATCACGGTTTCAGGTTATTTTACCCAACTGGTATGTTGCTACAAATAGGACCTATACAAAAAAATGATAGCATGGAGGGTAGGTGGTGCAGGTGGGTACTCCCTACAGGCTTGTGATGGTGTAGCATGGGGCCTATTGGTGACCACCTCATTGGAATAGATGGCACAGCAATCCATGGACAGATACAGCTCTTTTAATGCAGAACCATCTCTGCCTTTACTTGCTGGAGAAAAAAAAAAAAAAAAGCGATTCTCACAAAAAGACAAAAGCCTAGGTTGGACCGGGTTCACACAGTCCACTTAATGGATCCGTTTTTAAATGGTTACATTTAATGTACAGAAAACATTTTTGTGTGCACTAAAAGAAAGAAAAAAACAGATCCATTTCGATCCCCTTTTTTCTTGATGGAAATCAGTGAAAAAACGGGTTTAAACAGATGCACGCAATTGCATCCATTTTTGCACTAGTTTGTGAATCCATTTTTCCCCCATAAAACAGATACATTTGCAATTTGCAACAACAGCCGAGATTTATACAAAACATATGTTGTATTGGAATGAATGGAATCCATTGTGTGCAGCAGTGAATTGAGATCCAGGCGCACACAGGTACGCCCGCATCCGAATTCACCAGAAATGAAAATCATCTGCCCGGTACTGCAGTATTGGACGGGATGATCCTCAGTAGCACCGGCCGTTGTGTGATCCAGCCTGGTCACAGAATGGCCGGTGTTATACGTAGTGAGAACCTGGCCTTACACAGTAAACTTTATTAAAAATGTATATTTACTACTTTTAGTCCCTTTTTGTAGCTTACTCATTTGTGCAAAAGGAATCAAATTGTCTTGTGATAATTGATGAATTATTATAATTTTATCAATGCAATTTTTTGACACGTGGTTTGTGCCGCACCTATTGAGTGCAGAATGTGCTAGTGACTTTGAGACTTCAAACTCTCTACACGTGAACCACGCCTCTATTCATATTGGAGGCAATGCTCTCAGGCACACAGCAGTACTCCCCAACAGCTCCTCACAGGCTCCGGCAGTCTAGGGAGTTAAAGAAACTCTATCATCACATTCATGCTGCCTGAACCATAAGTCTTCTGGGTGTAAATGTTTTACATTGAGAGATGTAACTCAAGAACAAGAGGGCACAGTGAGAGGTTAGTCGGGGGAAAGGTCAGAAGCAACGTGAAAAAATATTATTTTACTGAAGAAGTAGTAGATACCTGGAACAAACTTCAAGCAGAGGTGGTTGGTAAATCTTCAATAACAGAATTTAAACCTGCCCGGGGTAAACATATATCTATCCTAAGATAATAAGAATGGAAATACTAAAAGGCCAGACTAGATGGACCGAGAGGTCTTTTTCTGTCGACAATCTTCTTTGTTTCTATATGTTTAAGGGCCCGTTTGCACTATGGAAAACAGGTGGAGATTCCAACCAGAACCCCGCCTGCTCTCCGCACCTCTCCGCTCAAAAAATTGACATGTCAATTCTCTGAGCGGAGAGGTGCTGAGAGCAGAGGCGCGCAAGGCATCCCATTGAAACAGATAGCAGGCGGAATCTCCGCCTGATTTCCGTAGTGTGAACGGGCCCTAATACAAACCACCTGACCGTATAATCACCTGGTATTCATTTACATTACTAAAATTAGGTTCACACCCATCTGACTATTACCTGAAGTGTCAGGCAAGCTGAACACCTACATATCTTGAAAATGGAAGGGTGTGTGAAGAAAGTGCAAACAAGTTATGCTATTGGGGCAGGCTAGGGTATTCAATGAATGTTACATCTAATTTTTGGGGTCGACTACAGCTCCTCTTTAAGACTTGATTCTGAACTTTACCTCTATAGGGAATATATGTACTTTAGTCAAAGTTTTATAACCACAACCTGAATGGTGGGTGACAACACGCCACTCACCTTTTGGGGTTTATAGTAAATGCCTTCCTAGTTTCTTCACTAATAGGGTCCAAGGTCTCTGACATGTAGTTTTCTTGCGGCTGAATCTTGTGTCATCTTTCCCTCACATTATTTTAATTAGTTGTTTCCCACTTTAAATGAAGAGAGCATCAATGGTCTATTGTCCCTAGATGCAAACTGCTCCCCATTTTAACCCTTGAGTGTATGGCATATTTGTAGTATATAACTATTTGCATGCTGACCTGCATGATTTTCTTTTACTTTGATCTGTATTGACATTGTCACTATAGAACGTCTCTAAGAATTTAGAATATTCTGTTAAATATATTCTTTCTCCGATTTCTCAGCTGCCACCTCCACACTTTCTTTCCTGTCAGTCAGTCTCATAATTACACAGTGCAGACGCTGCTGATTGTGGCTTCTGCTGGTATTGTGTTGCTCTAAGCTAGCCCCCGCACCTCTGACTCACTCAACACACCGGCACTGCTGGAGTTGTGTTGCTATCAGGGGAAGCGTACTAATAGACTGAAATGATGGGAAGCTGTTATCTCGGATTCTCTAAGCCTGACCTAGCAGATATATGGAGATAATTCAAATGATAATCCAACTATGCAGGAAACATTAAACCACTGAATATGGTGTCTTAGAGAACATATTGACTGCATTCTCTTTATATGTATTATTCTCCAATCTATATTTTGTGTTACTACTGTAATTACTTTTGCTGCAGTATTATATTTGAAGATGAAATAGCGGTGTATAAAAATGCATCCATTCTCTTGGTTCAGGTAGAGGATACAGAGAAGCCACTATAAGGCTATGTTCACACGTTGTAAGACACCGGCCGCTCCCGATGATTGTCGCTACCATAAATTCGGATCCGCATGCGCCCGCATCCTAATTCCCCTCTGCTCACAATGGAGCGTGCGGGCGTAGCAATGTGTGAACTGACAGGGTTTTCTGCTGCCGCTATTCAGTGAATAGCAGCCGCAGAAAACTGACATGTCACTTCTTTTGGCGGATAGGGGAATACGCCGGTCCATAGAATGGTGTCTATGGAGCCGGCAGAAAGGCGCGTGGCCATGTGCGCGGACAGACAGCGGAATTCTGCGGACATTATCTGCGAGAATTCCTCAGTATGAACCCACCCTTATGGTGTTTACACAGAGAGATTTATCTGACAGATTTTTTTAAGCCAAAGCCAGGAATCGACTACAAGCACAGAACAGGTCATAAAGGAAAGATTGGCATTTCTCCTCTTTTCAAATCCATTCCTGGCTTTGGCTTCCAAAATTGGTCAAATAAATCTCTCTCTGTAAACGCACCATAAATGGTACCAATTGAAGATCCTAATGGTGCGTTTACACAGGCAGATTTATCTGACAGATTTTTGAAGCCAAAGCCAGGAACAGACTATAAACAGGGGACAGGTCATACAGGAAAGACTGAGATTTCTCCTCTTTTCAATTCCATTCCTGGCTTTGGCTTCCAGAATCTGTCAGATAAATCTGCCTGTGTAAACGCACCATTAGGGTGGGACCCCTCTCTGAACTCCCCTGGTACGTCATGGGACGCTAAGGGGTTAAGATAAAAAAAGCATGTCTGTTTTCTTTCAGAAACAGCACCATTCTTGTTCTCAGTTTAAGTTTGGTATTGCAGCTCAGTTTATTGAAGTAAATTGTGATGAGTTGTAATACCGCACACAAACTGAGGACAGGAGTGGTGCTGTTTTTAAAAGAAAGCAGCTGTGTTCTTCTAATCCTAGAAAAAGCGCATTAATGATTTGTTATAAGCGACAGCTGTCTATGCACCATGCTCTGAAATCTATGCTAGCACCAGTGAAATAAATTTTTGGTGTGGTTAGGCTATGACCTAGTTTGCTCACTTAAAAAACAATGGTACGGCTATTGTAAAAGGGCAAAAGGTTGCAAATTTTTGTGTAACCAGGGGCTTGCATAAAAGTTCCAACTTTAATGCCAAAATGCCAGCGTAGGGAGGGGGGGGGGGTTGGCTACATTATAGAACAGTGGTGTCAAACTCAAATACACAGTGGGCCAAAATTAAAATATTGGACAAAGTTGCGGGCCAACCTTGATAACTATTGAGGTGCTAATCGCGCGAGCCTGGCACTGTCAGAGTAGCGTGCGATAGTCCTGGCACTGTCAGTGGTGTGAGTCTCCCAGCGCTGTGCACTATGATAAATGACATGATAAATTGCTATGATATTATTAAACCCCAACCCATGTAATAGCCCTCCCCATATTGCCCCATGTAGTAGTTAACCAAACCAAAATTGCCTGACATATTAGCCAGCCCTTCCAGGAGTGTCCAAATAGTAGCCAGCCCTACCCCATAGTCTCTTTTATGGTAGCCAGCCCTCCCCAATAGTCTCATATAGTAGCCAGCCCTCCCATATAGTCTATTATATTGTAGCCATGGAGGGCCAGATGTAATTCAAACTCTGAATTGCCTGGCGGGCCAAAAATAATGGCACCACGGGCCAGAGTTTGACATGACTGTTATAGGAAAATTGTTCAGTGTGCAGTATTAGTAAATGTACGCACTGCATATACTGACAGCAACACCCTGTGTGCCTTACACATTGAGTAAAAGTGGCCTCATGGTGTCAATGGAATGCTGTGACATAAACTTCTACACTCCCAAGTGACTGTGACTGTAGATTAGGGGCCAATATCTGTAAAATACTTGATTTACGGACTGCTGATGTGTAATGATAGTAGCCATGTATTCAGGTATGTATCGTCATGTCCTTAGCTTTCATGTCTGTTCTTATTTTTCATGTCTGTTCAGTTTACCACATTGGTTATTGTAACTTCCTGTATAGAGAATGTATCTCTAACAAATACATAAATAGCAACAAGTTTTTTTTACGTTTGCACTGTGGTTACATAAAGTGGGGGGGTACACTCCCTGTGGGCTCCCTGTGCGTGACAGTAATGCCGAAACCACATTTACAAAACATAGTCCACAGGAAAATTGTGGTGGCCCCTGTAACAACCTATGAAATATTGGACTATTCAATTTTAAGGGAAGGTATGACCTTTTTTTTTTTTAAACAAATTTTTTTAAACCATACACTGTTACTTGTTCTTTTCTTCTTAACTTTTATTTCCTGATTGTAGATTTAAAAAAAAAACAACTCTATATTTTGTCCTGTATTATGGAGGCAGTTATCTTGACCGAGATCCTTTTAGCAGCACACAGACAAAAGGAGGCAATAGAGTTTTGTAGGCATGCTCAGCGGCCTGTGAGAAACCCCGGGGTGGAGGGTTTGGCAGCGATTGGCACTTTTTGTGAATAGTGGATGCAGTGCTAACCTTATACAGGTGTCACCTTTCATTGTAATTGTTTCTGATACTGAAAAGTGGTATTTACTAAATTGTCAGTTTATTTTTAGGCTTACTGGTTGGACTAAAAACTACGTAATTTTAGGATTAAAGATTCAAAAACTTGATTCAGAAATATCTTGTATGATGTGCAACCAGATTAAACTGATTGAGGCTGCAGATCTGGCATCTGATCAATGTATAGTATTGTTGCTGTATGGTGGAATTATTGTTATACTGGTGCTTGTAAAGTGGTAGTGTATACCTGCCCCCGACTGAAAAAGTGACACTTTCCTAATGATGTTAAAGGAGAAGTCTGGGCAGGGAGATTCTTTTCAAAAGTGACGGGGAGGATGAAAAAAAATACATGCACTTACCTCCCTGCACTGCTCTGGTTCCCAGACGAGTCCTGGTTTGAGAGGGGACCTGGGGCGTGACTTTCAAGGCCCACTCAGCCAGTCAGCGGCTGTAGCGAGTCCCGCTTTTAACCCAAGTTTTAATTCTGAATCCAGCCTTGACTGGTCAGAACATCTCTGCTTTTGAGGGGTTTTAGTATGCATTGGCTAGAATCTACCAAAAGCATTCCAAATAACTACTACCATGACCCTGGAAGAGGGTCATGGGCACCCTAGGTTCATAATGTGGGGACTAAAGGGTAAACTATCTATTCCTGCAGAAAAGCTATTATAGCATAAATAGCTGGAATAGTTACTACTGGCTATTATAGAAAGGTGTCAGAACACACAGTGCACCACAGTTTGCAAGGTATGGAGCTGCATCACTCCTGGCTGGTTATAGTGCCCATGGTGGCTTCCTGTTCTTAATCAGAACAAGCTTTGACAAGTGTTTTGACAGGGATCTTACTCCACTTCTCTGTATCCTATATAGAAGAAATACTTGAGTAAGTAGTGCTAGTGTTTTAGTAGTCCCACGCCATTGAGGGATTGGACCATATCAGTTTAGTGCAGAGCAATCCTAGGCCTGAAGATACATCATTATGCCTATGCTAGCCCATTTTGTTCTGCTCCAATACATCAACTTCATTAGTCACTTGCTGCATATATGCTGTATATATGAACAAACAACATTTTTGAAAGAATATGTTGGGTTTCAATAAAAAGCAATTCTGCCTAAAATATTTTTAACTGTGCTATGAGGTCAACCAATAATACTTGCTGATGGCTACTTGATCCCAGAACAAGCACATTGCTATACACAGTGACCGAGGACGACATGACCCTCCAGATGGCTGATTACATTCAGAATGACAGTCATTATCAGACGTAGCTGGTAATCAGCATTTGTACGATACAGTAAGGCTCAGTTTTCGTCTGCCAGTGATGGTATGGCCGCAAGCTTCACCACTGCCATATGTGGAATCCACTGCAAAATACCTTTGTTAACCCCTTAGCGTCCCATGACGTACCTAGTACGTCATGGTGGCGCAGGGGGAGTTCAGAGAGGGGTCCCGCCGGGACCCCGCTCTGAATGGCACCGCTCCCGGCTGCAATCTGCAGCCGGGCAGTGCCTCTATTAGCCGGCACGGGTCCCGTTGCCGCGCCGGCTAATTAAGCACTTCAATGCAGCTGTCAAACCTGACAGCTGCATTGAAGCGCTTTGTACTGAACGTCCCTGGTGTCTAGTGGGTCGGATCTCGGTCTTCTGGACCGGAGATTCGGTCTTCTGGCCGGGCCGGCACTCAGCGTCGCAATGACGCTGATTCCGGCTCGGCAATAGATTGCTGTGGCCTGCAGCAGGCCACAGCAATCTATCACCGAGTACAATGATCTTTGCTGTGTATATACAAGTCCCCCAGGGGGACTTTAAGTTACAGTAAAAATAAAAGTAAAAAAGTGTTTTTATAAAAAAAAAAATACCCTCCCCTAATAAAAGTCCAAATCACCCCCTTTTCCCATTTTATAAATATAAATAAATAAATAAACAAATAAATAAACATGTTTGCTATCGCCACGCGCATACTCGCCCGAACTATTAAATTATCACATTCCTGATCTCGTAAACGGCGTAAGCGCAAAAAAATCCCAAAGTGCAAAATTGCGCATTTTTGGTCGCATCAAATCCAGAAAAAATGTAATAAGTGATCAAAAAGTCGCATATGCGCAATCAAGGTACCGATAGAAAGTAAACATCATGGCACAAAAAATTACACCTTACACAGCCCCACAGACCAAAGGATAAAAGCGTGGAAAAAGAGCGATTTTAAGAAACATATATTTGTTAACAATGGTTTGAATTTTTTACAGGTCATCAGATAAAAGAAAAGTTATACATGTTATATATCGTTTTAATCGTAACGACTTGAGGAACATGCATAACAAGTTACGGCGTAGAAACAAATACCCTCCAAATAAAAGAAATGCATTTTTTTTTCAATTTCACCACACATTGAATTTTTTTCTGGTTTCGCAGTGTACTTTATGCAAAAATTCTGCCTGTCATTGCAAAGTACAATTAGTGACGCAAAAAATAAGGGCTCATGTGGGTTTCTAGGTGCTATGGCCTTTTAAACATAAAGTGGAAAAAGCAAAAGCGCAAAAACGAAAATTGGCATTGACCTTAAGGGGTTAATACATAGAACTTTTCTAGAACCAGTGACAATTGATACCTCTTTGCAGTATAAGGTCCATGATTGCAGCATGATTAATTATGATTGGCTGCAGTGGGAAGTATAGAGAACGGGTCCTATTAGACGCGCCAATGCAGGCCTGATCAGTTTGGTAAATGAGTGCCAATCTGCTAGATTGGCGCTTGTTTACTGGGCCTATTTCATGGCGCAATAATTGTTTAGCAAGGGCTGCATGGACATTGTTAATGATATCCGTGCAGCTCTTGCCCACAGTAAACACTTCACCCGTCCACACTCCTGGTCTTCCCCTGTGCTGACAGACTGCTCAGCCAATCACTGGCCTCAGCGGTCCCGGCCAGTGATTGGCTGAGCGACCGCACATCCCTATTATACGTAGCGATGCACGGTCAGTGCCCAATGATTTTAGGTCCGGACTTAAAGTAATGATCAGCTGATGATCATTTTATAGGCTGATCATTGTCTCTATTACACAGAGCAATATTTGTCCGAATTATCCCAATTCGGTCGATTATCGCTCTGTGTAATAGGGCCCTTAGGATGTGTTAGAATGGCAGTGGTGGGGTGAGTGTGATTTATTTAATTTAACACCATTCTTCATCATTTCTAAAACTTAAAAAAAAAATTGAGTTGCCAACAACCCCATTAAAGTTAAAAGGAAGAAAGTGCTTTATAGGGTTCCTGATCAGTGTGTGTCCAGTCCAGAAACCTCCAACCATACATATAGCATTTCATGTTGTCGGATTGAGATCCTGTTTTGTTGAATAATAGTAGATAGGTCTGCTACCAGGTTCCAACAAAGATGATTGCTGATTATTGGAGTCTCGGGGGGGATCAGCAGTGTGCCCTATACTAGCGCTATTATAGAGAATACTTAAATCTATTGTAGGTAATTAAGATGCATCTTTTGCAGCTAAAAGTTAATTTTTCATTGCACATCACACATCATTGTGAATGAATCTGATGTGGAGAGGCAAAGACCTTAGAATTATTTAAACAAACATTATAACCCAACATACTGTTTCGAAAATGTATCATAGATATAGCAGTGCTTTCTGTTCACTTATACATATGCTCCTATCAAAAATAGACCCGTTTCCATGGCATCCGGGTACAGTACTGTGCACTTAGAATGAGTCACACACAATGTTTCGTGCATCCATTACAGTATAAGGCAAGAGGTTTCAGTATTCTGATATACATAGAACACAGCTACCTAAGGTCCTAAATCAATACAATAATTCCAACAGTGTTTTGCCTGGGCTGCATGTATCTCAAAGAAGTTAAAATACACGTGAAAGACTGCCAGCTATTACCCGACTTCTTGTTTTGTATCAACTCACCCCCCACCTGCAATGTCTGTCCAGCACCATCCCACACTTTCTAAAAATCACGTCCAAAATCTCATGAAGCGGGTGCTGTATGAAGTCAGTCCCCCGGCTTGGGGATCCCCAATAGTATGCACAGATATTCCGCAGCACACCAGCATAGGTGGAAAAGGTGAAATATTTATTACAAAGGATGTAAAAAATACAGAGATGCGACGTTTCGACCCTCTCACAGGCTTGATAATGACCCTGTGAGAGGGTCGAAACGTCGCATCTCTGTATTTTTTACATCCTTTGTAATAAATATTTCACCTTTTCCACCTATGCTGGTGTGCTGCGGAATATCTGTGCATATCTATCTATCTATCTATCTACCTATCTCCGATCTACCTATCTCCGATCTATCTATCTATCTATCTATCTATCATCTATGTATATTTCTGCACATACTTGCAGTACACAAAGTGCATTTCAGGATATGCTAGCTATTGTCTTCCTGTTGTGTGGGGAGTAATAAAATATAAAGTTATTATACTGTATATTGATATATATAAATATATATATATTTAACACATCCACTCTAAGGCTATGTTCACACTACGTTGTTTGCGCAATTACGGCCGTTGTTATGAAATACGGCCGTGTTTTTTACGTAGTACGAACCCGGCCTAATAGTAGACAATACATCCAGCCTTGTTGCTTAATAGCTTTGCTGCTTCAAATCCAGTTCTTGTAGCCACAAGGTGAAAACTGAAAACATGATCCATTATATGTTACCAAGTTTATGTTTTGATAAAGTAGTGCTACTTTTTAAAACTTGACTTTTTACATTGTAGTGGTCAGGTAAAGTAACTAGTGTCCATGTAATTTGCTGTTAGTCTGATTTGGTCAGATTTCTTAATTTTGTTGTGTGTCAAATTGGTTGTGGATGCTGTTCAAAATGCCTGAATCTACTTAAAAACATTGAGCATTTAACCATCATATCTCTACTTCTTTATATCCCTATGTAGTAGTGACCCCAGAGAGACAACAATACAGTGTATTAGCTGAACATGGCCAGTAAATAATGCTGAATGTTTCTTTCAGTTCTAGATCTTTATCTAAGAGAGTCCCTGGTGTAAATCACTGGCACTTGTGCTGAGTAAAGATGAGCGAATCAGATTTGTTTTGTTTCATACGAATCAAAACTGATCTTCGCTTATCTGCCTACGGCTGGTGGAAGGAAGGATATTGCCTGGAAAACGTGGATACAGCCATAGCTTTATCCCTGTTTTCCAGCCATTTTCTATGCGGTCCCCGGGCAGTATTCTCCCTCTGTACGGAGCAGCCAGCCTAAGGGAGATGAGTGCAGATCAGTTTTGATTCGTACGAAGCAAAACAAATCTGATTCGCCAATCTCTAGTGCTGAGTGCTTTGATCTAGTCAGTTTGTACGAGTTAAAGGGAACACATCATGATAAAATGTCCTATTGTTTAAATCAAGTTTTTTAAGACATATTTGTTTAAAACATATTTTAAAGAACTTTTACAGATTTTTTTTTTAAATTTTCTAGTCTCCTATATATTTTTAAATAATTCTGAAATCTTGTTATATTCAGTTACTTTTTGTTCTTTACAGATCATTTCCCAGAAGTGCCCTTCTTAAGGCCTTATTACACGGAGCGATTATCTGCCAGATATCTCTCTGTGTAAAAGAGACAGCAATATGACAGCAAGTTTTGGCTGATCATTGTCTTTAAAGAAAATCTATTATTCAAGTCTCTGCAACAGCAGATACCCCGCGCGTTGGGGGCCTTCTAATACGGCCTTTATTAACACAGACAGAATACTGTAAAATGCGACACCAATATATAAATAACAGAGGTACACACAGTAACTGTTACCCACAACACATTGTCCCCTCCCTGAAGAATGACTTCTATAAAGCACAGAGCATGCACCAAAGTCTTTCTTATTCATGTGAATGGGACAAGGTCTTGTCTATTGTGTCCCATCGTCCATCAGCTTGCTGTAAAGCATATCTATAAATGCTGTTAAAATAGCTCAGACATGATGACAGCCCCCATAATAATGTAAAAAATAAATATTTATATATATATATATATATATATATATATATATATATATATATATTTCAATTAGAAAACAGAAACACATTAAAAAACATGTTTGAAAAAAATGTAGGTGATGCATTACCTTTAGGGTATGTTCACACTGAACAAATGGGGCAAAATTCGGCGGCGGAACTCTCTGCCACGGAACCCAGCCTGCTTTAGTGTCAAACGGTGTCTCTATGGGAAGGCTCGCGCCTCCACTCTTCTCCACTCTTAAAGAATTGACCTAGGCCTGTCAATTCTTTGGGCAGAGAGTAGAGGCACGCGAGCCCTCCCATAGACATGCTGTTTGACACTGAAGCAAGCGTGATTACGCAGCGTAGAGTTCCACCCCTGAATTCCGCCCCATTGGCTCAGTATGAGCATACCCTTAAAGGAAATGTGTCATCAGAAAATAACTTATTGCATAAATGTTTTTATATTAATCATATTGTTTAAGAATTGTCAGTGGTTTTTTTTATAATTTTCCATGTTTCTATCTATATTATAAAATAATATATAAATAATAATAATAAAAGATCTTGCAGTTTTCATTTTCATCAATGGGGCTTAAACTAAGCTGATTCTTTATATTGTGTCTGTGGTGATCAGAGGAGGCTGCTGTAAAGTGATCTCTTCAGCATTGCAATGACATGTGACTAGAGATGAGCGAACCGGGTTCGGGTTCGAGTCGATCCGAACCCGAACGTTCAGTATTTGATTAGCTGGGGCTGCTGAACTTGGATAAAGCTCTAAGGTTGTCGGGAAAACATGGACACAGCCAATGACTATATCCATGATTTCCACATAGCCTTAGGGCTTTATCCAAGTTCAGCAGCCACCGCTAATCAAATGCTGAAAGTTCGGGTTCGGATCGACTCGAGCATGCTCGAGGTTCGCTCATCTCTACGTGTGACACCAGTAGAGGAGACAATAGCAGCTCCCTGTGGAATGACCTTTTCACAGGTCACAGAGCATGTTCAGTAATGTTTTGTATTCAACGCCGTCTATGTCCATGAGTTTTGCTGTAAACCATGTCACTAAATGCTGTTAAAATAGAAACAGATTAGAATAAAAGATAAAAAATTTTTTTAGTATGTGACTAATCTGCAAAAGAAAATTTAGATGAACCTTTCCCTTTAAGCCACTCTGAAACATGATTTCATCTCATTTGAGCTGTTGAGCATTCCATGTAGCATCTAAAGTTATGCAGACTTATTATATGGATTCCTATACCTGTGATCACACAGTCTGTATTCGCCTGTAAGCTCAACCAAACTTTTAGCAATAATTATGATAAAACCATTGGATGAAAAATTAAATTACCATTCACTGTACAAGGATACTTTGACCCTGTTTGTATGATGTACAATACTGGATCTTCATAGAATTTTGAAGTACATCATCTATATGTAGGAATAAAGTCACTTTTTTCTCTGTGCTAATATCTCTTTTTAACCCCTTGACGATCCTGGACGTACCCGTACGTCCAGGATCGTCTACTGGTGTTCAAAGCGGGGCCGCGTGGCGGGCCCGCTCTGAACCGCCACGGTTTCGGGTGCCGCGTGTAGCCGTGCCCGCTAATCAAGTAATCAGATGCAGCTGTCAAAGTTGACAGCTGCATCTGATTGCTTGCTGTCAGCCATTCCTGGTGTCTAGTGGGGTGGATCGCCCCCCCGGGACGTTGTCCCAGAGGAGCGATCCACACATCCGGCACCGGCCGTGGTCTGCGCCGTAATGGCGCTTATCCCGGCTCGGCACTCGATTGCTTTCGGCTGCAGCATAGATTTCATTGATTTATGCAGTATAACTATACTGCAGAGATCTCAATGAGAGATCAGTGTGCTTATACTAGAAGTCCCCCAGGGGGGCTTCTAGTATAAGTGTAAAAAAAAAAGTGTTATTAATAAAAAAAAAAACCTCCCCTAATAAAAGTTTGAATCACCCCCTTTTAAAATGTTATAAATAAATAAACATGTTTGGTAACGCCGCGTGCGTAATCGCCCAAATTATTATTTAATTCATTCCTGATCTCGCATGGTATATGGCGCAAGCGCAAAAAAGTCCTATAGTGCAAAGTTGCACATTTTTGGTCGCATCAAATCCAATGTAATAAAAAGCGATCAAAAAGTCGCATATGCGCAATCAAGGTACCGATAGAAAGAACACATCATGGCCCCATAGACCAAAGGGCTATAACAGGGCTATAAGCCTGGGAATAGAGCGATTTTAAGGAACGTATATTTGTTAACAATGGTTTGAATTTTTACAAGCCGTCAAATAAAATAAAAGTTATACATGTTACATATCGTTGTAATCGTAATGACTTGAGTAACATATATAACAAGTCGGTTTTACTCCAGGGCAAACGACATAAAAGCAAATTTGATATAGAAGAAATTAAAACAATTCGGGGAGGTTGAAGGTTGGTTTCATATTTTCACTCTTTACCAAATGTAATAAACCATCCTTAGCGTGTGAAGCACGACTACATTTGCCATTAATGACATTAAACTAGGGGTTAATCAGAGTCTTTAAACTGCAAATATTAACCTTGAAATGTTGTATATTTATGTCTTTATTACTTCGTGCTGTGTTCGTCACACATTAGCAGCAGGATCGGATGAGTAAACATTACTCGAGTGAATCACTGTACTGCAAGCAAAGCTCTACTAACTCTATGGAACTGTCATCTTAGATCAAGGTCAACTTCTATTACTTGTAACACAATGACTGACATTTCTATACCAGTATTTGAAAGAGACCTATACAAATAAACCCTTTTATTATGATTTTTTTTTGGCTACATCTATTCTTTTTGTGTCCCTCCATTATAACCTGGACACTAGAGATGAGCAAATCAAGCCTGAGCATTCGACATTTGGATCCAGCCCTAGGAAGACCTGGAAAACATGGATACAGCCATTGGCTGTAGCGTAGGCCAGTTTTACATATGATAATGAGGCATCTTTGGTGCAATTTTGATTCTCTTGTGCGGTGAATCGCAGTAAAATATGGCCTTTGCCCAAGTCTGGGGCATTTGACTCTGGCTGCCTGGAAAATTTGGATGCAGTCCTAGGGAGACCTGGCTGTATCCATGTTTTCCTGGCAGCCAGAGGTTTCCTAAGCAGAATTCATTAGAAATATCCAAACATTTAGACTATGTTAACACAAACAGTAAAATAATACTAAAATGCAGCCATAATGCAATAATGCGCTCCATTGATGTCAGTTTGAAATTGACTGGCTGTGAACACAGTAGAGAATAATGCTAAAATTGATTATGATCATCAAAATATCAAACAAGCTCATTATTTATTACCTGCTTTTGCAAAAAAAGGTCTGCTGTTTTTCAACTGTAGACACATTGGGGGGAATTTATCAAGGGCTTTGCATCTATTTTTAGGTGAATAATTGGATTTTTTTCACATTTTTGGTCTAAGTTCTATTTATGAACCAGTATCCGACAGGTGAATATTTTTAAGATGCAACTTTTTTTTAATCTGCCTGTGTTGAGTATTCACCCAAAAGTTTGCATAACCTGGGATTAGCGCCCAATTTATCTTTTTAAAAAGTTGCACAAACAGGTGCAGGCTTAGTGTCTGGTCAGTACCAGGTGAATATGCTTGCACAATGTGTTCATTTTTGCGACTTTTTACTTAGATACATTTACTATGGCAGTGCTACATGTTAATAAATCAGTCACAAGATATTGGAACAAAATACACACCAATCCCCATTAGAATAGTTGCACATGATTAGACTTCTTAGTAAATGTCCCCCATTGTTTTCTTTTTGATTAAAATTATGTCCGTATTTTGTTATTTTTTTAAATTTACTTTTATGCTTTTGGCATAATAAAAAGGAATATCCTGTATTTTACCAGCAATAGCCACCATGGCTCACTGGATCTATTTATGGGCAGCTCTTCTTTTTTGAGTAGACCTTCACTTGTAAATAATGTGCACTCTCACATAATTATATTGTGTTTGCTGTGTAATTTTCTAGTATTTATTTTAATTTTGTAGAAATGATAAGGCAGCTTTACCTGACTGAACACTGCAACCAGAACGGAGGTTTATAATTAGTCTTATTCAAAAAGTAGACATATATAATGTACAGTAGGAAATTATATGAATTTTCAGAATACTCTGCAATTTTGTTTCACGGCACATCTTCAAGAATGGCTTAACAATTTTAATGAAATGTTGGTCAAATCTGTTAACAACAAATTTAAAAGTCTTGGTCAGTACATTCTCTAACTCTAAAGTGTACCTGCTGTTTCATGTCCTTTCAGGATAAGCTTTCCTGTGTGTACATGAGTATTAGCAGAATTTATGGCCATTCCATTACTGATATATGCAATTGTTCACCACATTTCAGCTTTACAGGCTTCATCTCTAATTTCTAGTTGTTCTTGAACTGGTGGGTAGAGCCTAATCTCTATGATGTCTTCCATGAACTGAACTGAAAACACAGAGGAGGGGATCCTGCTTTCATGTGTTTGTATAGCACAACCTCAGAAGCAGCATGGAGGACATTATAGAGCACCATTAAACAGTGTAAGATGTGTATCCAGCATTGGGATGAAAACTAACACTGACTACAAATTCCTGCACATTGGCATACGTGTCTGCTTTAGTCACTCTCCAGCCAACACCCCTTTTCCCCTTTCAAGACAGGTCTATGGATAGCTATAGTTTGGCTCTTCAGTGAGTTGATTTATCTAGAGCAGGGCTGGCTTCAGTTTTTTTGTCGGCCCTTGAGTGACAGAGCCTCAGCAGGCCCCTCATCCATTCATCCATTATGCACCCATTATCCACACTATATGCACAATCACTTGAGACACCACTAACATACACAAACACACATTACTGACATACAGACACACATACTTACCTACACACACACTTACCGAAACACATTACTGACACAGATACTTACTGACACAGACACATTACTGACACAGACACTGAATAACTGACTGACACACACATGCACACACACACACACAGAGCACTTACAGCTCATGCTTCTCCCACTTCCTTTCTGTAGAGGACCTGCAGGTCATATGATCACATCCTTCACCCCCTTTCTCTCTGTGTGCAGAATGCTCACAGGGCCTCCTCCTTCTTCTGTTGTTCAGCCCACTCACCCTGCACTACAGTGAGCGGGCTGAATATTAGAGCACCGGGCCCCTCTCTCTCTGGGCCACTAGAGACACTGTGGGTCCCAACACTTTCCCAGGTAAAGCGGACGCCTGATGCCAGCCCTGATCGAGAGTGGTTCCCAAAGAAAAAAGGGAGGGTGGATCAGAAAGAGGTATTTCTCTAATAAAATATATTACAAAGTTTCTTATATTTGCTTTTTTTTTTTTTAACAATAACCATTTTAATTTAGCATACTCTAATATCTAATATGTGGATTCAATTAAAACTAGAATGTAATGCCTGGCACCTAACAAACTTTGTTTTAGGGTGGCTTCACATGTACCGGATCCACAGCGCATTTCACGCTGCGATTTGAATTTTCATTTCGCTGCATATGGGACCCGGCCCCTTTAACCCCCCGCCGTCCACCGCCCACAGCCCCGGCCCGAAGCATACATTATCTGCTCGGTGCCACGGCTGCAGTGAAGCTCCCGGCTCCCCTCGCTCCCTATAAGCCAATCAGTGTTGCCGTGCAATGATTGGCTGATGGGGAGCAAGGGGAGCCGGGAGCCTCACACACAGCCGCGGCGCCAAGCAGGTAATGTATGCTCCGGGCCGGGGGCAGCCCTGGAGCATACATCACCTGCTCCAGGCTCCTGCTTGCTTCGGCATCTGCAGGCGGTCAGCCAATCAGTGCGCTGCCACTGGGAGATGCTGGGAGGCCCGAAGCAAGCAGGAGCCTGGAGCAGGGGATGTATACTCCGGGGAAGCGGGAGGCGGGAGTAAAAGGGGACGGGTTATATATCCGCAGCGGAATGAAAATTCAGCTGCCGATATGTAACCCATAGACCTTCTCACTACATGGATCCGCAGAAAACCGCTGCGGATCCGGGACATGTGAAGGCACCCTTAAAGGGTATTCCTAGCTCATATTGTGAGCATATCATATAGGATGTGTTATCACTTTATGATCATGGGTGGGTCCGACCTCTGGGTCCCCCAACTTATTGTTAGAAATAAGAATACATAGATGTAGCACTGCATTACCTTACGGGTTTATCCTAGCACACTGTGTAGGTGAAAACAGGCAGAGGTTCTGCACATCTGTGCTGTGTCCCCTTCATAATCAGTGAGAATGGCATATCTACGCTAGATGTAATACTTTTATAACATGGGAATACCCCTTTAGCTTTCTATTTTTAATTCTTCTTTGCCACCCAAATTAACTAGTAAAATAAATTTATCAAGCTAGCAGTATGACTAATCTGTCCATCATCAGCTTACTAAAAGTTGGCTATGCATACCAGGTGGGACAGAATCGGCAAGTAGTCCAATGGGAAGGCTGCCTAATATCTCCATAATGAAATAAACTTTTAGTTTCATGCAGCAGAGCTGAGATAGTAGTTTAACAGCACTCACGGTACATTAGCTATGATTGCTCTGCAGTATTCTATGTAAAACAACTTAGCCAAGTTTTCATAGTGCACAAAGAAAATTGTTGCGTGACAAACTAAACCCTGCCATTTGTGAATAAACTAGAACAACTGTATTAAGTGCAACATGAAGTAACTTAAATACAGTTTGATGGAATTACTTGTAATAGTTTATTGAATTAATCCAACAAAGTACATAGAATATCAGAAGAAAATCCTACCCTAAATTGACATATAGAATGTCACTAGATTCACATGTCTAGTGTTTTTCTCTGGTACGTATATTCTGTCACTAGACATCCTCATTCACAAGTCCAGAGTTTTTTATTATGTCCACTATTCTCTTCCCCAATCTGCTAAAAAAATCAGTATAGTGCATCAGTAGTGCATTCACAATCTGTATTATTTGCTAAATTTGTACAGTGCTGATTAATAAAGTTGAACCAATTGTAACAGATGTAACCAGTCGGTCCAACCCTTAAAATACTTCCTGCTTGTGTTTGCTTAGAGATTCGACCTTTCAACCTGTGGTGAAATGCAAATCCAGTATTTTTTGTGGACGCCATGGATGCAAAAATGTTACTAGCGGATCCTATAGACTACAATTGGTGAATCCATAGAAAAAATGGGTCTGTATGTCCTTTTCCTTGTGTGACAAATTGCATACTCTAAACTATGAATCGTGTTAATAGCCCAATAGAAATCAATGAGCACTAACTTAACTACGTAATTGGGAATCCACTGTTACAGACATGATTATGTGATGTGTGAATTAGGCCTAAGGGCAACTTGCAATAAGAAGCCATAAGTTTACACATGAAATTTTGGATGAGATAGATAAGTAAAAGTTATATTTGAGACCACATGTTTTAATAGGAATCTTAAGGGTGCCTTCGCACGTTACGGATCTGCAGCGGATTTCATGCTGCGAATTTGCAGCGAAATCCGCTGCGGATCCAGTGTCTTTCATCCCTATAAGAACACATACTCGCAGCAGGATTGACATCCCGCTGTATGTGAGTTAACCCCCCCCCCCCCCCCCCCCGCAGCCCGCCACCGAGAGCATACATTACCTGCCAGAGCCGGGAGCCTCACGTGCAGCCGCACCGCTGAGCAGGTGATGTGGGGGGGTTAACTCACATACAGTGGGATGTCAATCCCACTGCGAGTATTTGTTCTCATAGGGATGAATGGCACTGGATCTGCAGCGAATTTCACTGCAAATTTGCAGCATGAAATCCGCTGCAGATCCGGTAGGTGTAAATGCACCCTTAAGTGTCACTATTGTTATAACTTTCAAAATCTAAATCAACAGTGGATGTGATATAAAACAAGTTTCCAATCTACATCCATTATTTTTGTGTTGTTATCATGCTGTAAAACAAAGATGAACTTACCAGAAATCCAGGTCCAGTCTCCTGAAGGCAGATTTTCTGACTTGTGCTGGTTGTAAAAAAGAGACTGAACACAGGAATTTCAGCCAGTACACAGTACATTTCGGCTCAATGTGTCCATCAGTCACATGACTGCCTTCTCTCTGTGACCACTCAGATGGCCTGGGATACGCAGGACTTCCTGTTTTCTTACTCTTGCAAACTTGCTTTATATCACATCTTATGTTGATTTAGATTTTGAAAGTTATAACGACAGGTACACTTTAAGGCAAACTTCTTTACCATTCCTGCAGTAGAACATATACACAGCTGCACAATATATTTGCCTATTTGAAAATGCTGTCTTTACGGTCACACAAAACCATTCTTTATGCAACTTGTTTCTTTGTTATTTTCTTATGCAATTACAAATTTGTATAAATGCAAAAGTAGATACAAAATTATTTCACCACAGTGCCCAGGAAAAGGAGTATCTGATGTTCACGTTGTAGTGCTGGCAAGCTCCATTAGTCTCATGAGACTCTCACTCTCATCAGACGGTAGGATGGTGACGTCTGAACGTGATACGTTTCTGGGTCCGCCCCCTTTGTCAAGCATAATTAGATTGTGTACCCTCCACCACATTCATACCACCCTTTCCCCAGGCACTGTGGTGATATAATTTGCATTTATACAAATTTGTAATTGCATGAGAAAATAACAAAGAAACAAGTTGCATAAAGAATGGTTTTGTGTCCTGCCTTTTTTCGTATATGCTGATATGTCCAAGTGAAGCGGCTTGGTTCAGGACGAAATTCCCACAGTGTGATTAGGCACATTATTACTAGACTTTGTGTCCTTACGGTCACAGCCTGATGTTCTCTTTTTGCAAGGTTCAGTGCAGGTGCAGTAAAGGGGTTTTCTGAATCTAAATATTGGAAAATAACCCTTTTAAATGGTATAATTTTAAGTCAGTTAGACCTGGTTTCAGTAAAAGTGTGAAACAAATGACACTGTAGTGATGGTGAATGTGCATGACACAGGCCAAGAATAAGTGATGACAAATTTGGAGGACTGGAGGAAAGTTGTTTGAAACGACAGTGAGAAATGCCTAGGCATTGTGACATGACAATGGAGTTCAGCCATGGATATATGTGTAGAAGAGCATATTTGAGCACATAAAATGAGCCATGGCTTACAGGTCACATGCTGGATGACTTATTTACCAAGCAAAAATGTCACTTTTCTGCATGAAAAGCTGTCAGTGCTATGCAGGTCACCATGTCTATCTATCTATCTAGTAAAAACATTGGTATTTTGACATTTAAAATTGACAATCTTCTACATTATATTTTGTATGGGCTTTTAGAAACAATAAAATCCTTACACAAAATGAGGTTTTTAATCTGAGTGTGTGTGTGGGCGAATTGCTATGGAAATGATTCCCTGGCTCACTAGATTTCAGGAAACGAGAAGACAGGGTGCTTCAAGTACGCCTGCCAATTGATGTCCAGAATTATTCAGTCCCCAAAGCTGCAGCTGCTCTCTAGGTCTGAAATGGGATTTACACAGTAAAAACCTGCTAATTATAATAGGAAAGTTACTGGATGGCCAAAAATATACAGAAATGAGTTTGAAGGTTCCTTTCAAATACAGATAATTCATAATGAACATTTTGTACAATAATATTCTGTAAACACCTTAATCAAATACTCAATACAATGAATGATTTTCACCTTTTTTTAAGATTCTATCTCCTATCTATCTATCTATCTATCTATCTATCTATCTATCTATCTATCTATCTATCCATGCCATGTGCTATTTCAGAATGTGATCATTTTTATTTATTCTAGCTTCATTTAGACTTATTGAATCCTGTATGGCCAGGCTGTATTGAGTTATGACTCCATATAATGTTGGTTCTTCACTAGAGATGAGCGAACCGGGTTCGGGTTCGAGTTGATCCGAACCCGAACGTTCGGCATTTGATTAGTTGGGGCTGCTGAACTTGGATAAAGCTCTAAGGTTGTCTGGAAAACATGGATACAGCCAATGACTATATCCATGTTTTCCACATAGCCTTAGGGCTTTATCCAACTTCAGCAGCTAATCAAATACCGAACGTTCGGATTCAGATCGACTCGAGCATGCTCGAGGTTCGCTCATCTCTATTCTTCACGTGACACCACATATGCTTAGCATATAAGAGAGCCTTGGAAATGGTAAGAATTAGAGATGATCGAAGCGCTTTGTTTGGTCAGCAAGCGGCTTATTAGACGTCTGGCTTCAACTCTGTTCCCATCCCTAATGTTCCTCCCTGGATGCCGGAAAAAAGCTGGATCCAGTTTTGCTTCGCTCATCTTTAGTAAGAATGCATAAGGTGAGAAAAGGAAAAAAAAGATAGCAGCAGGATAAGAAAGAGGTAAAAAAAAAAAGGGGGGGGGGAAGGAATGGATTGTCAGATAGAGCAGTCCTTTGCCAAAGGTACCAGGTAAACCACAGGACCACCAGACCAACATATAACATCCCCAAAATCAGATGACTTGATGGTGGAACGGGAATGGCCATAGGGAGAGCTGAGGACTCCTGCGTCTTGAGCAGCAAGTCCTGTGTTGTGACTGCTCCTACCCCAGACAGGTGTGAGCTTATGTGTGTTGGACATAAAATAAGATGCTGATGTTTTTGAAGACAGACATATTGTAATTCATTAAAGGAATCTGTTACCCAGGACAGAAGATGGTTGACAATGATGCCTTTATATTTAGTGGCCAATGCAGCATAATATTGAAATGTGCCAATGCCCTAGCGTCAAGTTTTTATGTCATGGGACTGTAGACCAACTTGACCATTATTGTTATAATTGATTTATATGTATACAATCTAGAATTAATTAGGGTTTAGTCATTCAATACTGTTACTTATTCAAAGTCTTGGGCTACAATTGGTTGATTTTAACTCCACCACATGACGAGCATGTTATTTCCGCATTTCTCCTTCGTTACAAGCTTTTACGTAGCCCATACATACAATTAGCATGTACTATGAACACACATGTATTCTCTAGCTTGATTAAATGATGAATGGACTCTGATTATAGTCGTCATTGACATTATTGCACTGCTGTGCATCATACACTATATCTGGTGAGTCATTTATTTGTACTATGAGTTCCACAAGAGAAAGATTATCTTAGTTACCAAGGACAGCTGCTGATCACAATGTACTGCATCCACTATCTTACTGTTAATAATGAATGTGCACAATATATCCCAGATTACGTTCCTCATAGCTATAACAGGAATAGATTCAAAGCAACAATGAACATCCTCAAACTTGTTTTTGTTGGGAAATTTTATTTGCTTAGAGGTCATTATGCTGGGGAGATGTGCGGCATTTATAATGCCATTTATATGTCTATAAGTGCCCGTTTGGAGCCACTTTGTTTTGGATGAATAAACAATGCTGATGTGATTTGAAGATTGCAGAGTGCTGCCTTTTTCTTGGATGGACTTAGTATATAGGATTCCTGGAGCCAGATTTCTTGGCTCTGCACCCACTTGAATTACTTTTTGATTACTTTTTGCTGTTCCTTATTATCTCTTTTTAGAACACATATCAGATGTTAAAAGGGAAACAATTTACTATGTCATGAAAAAAAAATATTTAGAACTTGGGATGGAAGCAACACATGTCAAAAAAGTTTAGACCTGGGCAACAAAAGGCTGAAAAAATAAGCTTTACTAGTAAAACACAGCTAGAGGGGCAATCTACAACTGGGTATAATCATTTAAGAGTTTTGGAATGGTTTCAGAAATATATTCCTCAATGCAAAATTGCAAATACTTTGAATATTCCATTATCTGCACTACATAATAACATCAAAAGGAGAAAAATGTGTGCACAAGGGACAAGGCCAGTGATCAGTATTGGATGTTCATGACCTATGGGCCCTCAGGCGGGATTGCATTAAAATCAGGCATTGGAAATCACTCAAAAGAAAGGAAAAATGATCCAGTTTGTTCAGTAAAATCAGTAATTGCTCTTTATTTGGATTCTTTTAAAATACAGGACAATACACACCATCGTGCCACACGCTTCTTAGTCTCTGATGACGCATTTCGGACGCATGTGCCCTTGCTCACAGACATCAGCCCAGGATTCCTACTAGGTATAAATTCACTTGTATCAGGTGTCTTCAACTAATCACTAGTATGCAATACCATTCAGAATTCCCTTAACTCCTGGGTTCTAAGAATCCCTATACAAAGACATGCAATATAATATGATACATATAAAATTAAATAAAGGCTAAAAACACATGTATGCTACTACTGACAATGATGTTAGAAATTGACATGATTATACATAAATGTGAAATACAATGGTTGTGTAACAAACGCATTGAAAACGCAGTATGTCTGAAGAGGCTAGTCTGAACACTTTATTATATTTTATATGTATCATATTATATTGCATGTCTTGGTATAGGGATTATTAGAACCCAGGAGTTAATGGAGCCGCTCGCTTCACTGTGTGAACTGAGAGGTCTTTCTGCGGCCAGAATTCACTGAATTCCGGCCGCAGAAAACTGACATGTCAGTTTTTCCCGGCGCAGCATGGGATCCCGGCCGGAGCGCATACAATGTGTGTACGCTCCGGCCGGGATCCCATTAAAAATAAAGCTATGTCCCACCTCGCAAAACTACGGCCGAAGTTCTGCGGCGAGAACTACGGCCGTAGTTTTACTTAGTGTGAACATAGCCTAAAGGTGTATGGCCAATTTATAGTGGGCTCAATGTCTTCCAATCTAAACCCAGGAACCGGACCCAAGACCTTAATGGTCATGTCCCCGAGTGCCATTATAATAATACCATTAGTGTGTATGTGACTTTGCTTTGCTCACAAAGGGGTCGATGTAGAAGCAGAACATCTGGAGAGACAAGCTTTTTTTGATTTTTTTTTCATTGAAATCTCTGTAAATGCTGTATTTATACAAGGACACTACTTCAATCCCTGTGCAAATCCTCATTGCCCGGAAAATCTCTGTAACAGACTGGGAAGCAGAACAGAAGCTGTTAGCACAATATGTGCAGGAAGAAATTATATATGTTGCATTTTTATATGTAACAATTAAGGGCTCCCAGCACCAAACTCCCACATTCATCTTATTTTTATCTTTGATCAAAACTGAGTGGGTGTTTTCAGTTTCTCAGTGGAACAACTCCTTCATGGATCCTTTTGCAGGACATAGACAGCAAGCCAACACAATAGAGCAGAGGTGTGAAGCTTCACATAGGTTTATCAGAATATCACAAAACATTTCTATGAAAGTCTGTGCCTGGATTCCTGCATGCTAGCTATGGCGCCACCTGTAGATGTGCCACCACATTATCTAAAGAGTGCAACCAATACCATGTGTAACTATTAGGTAACCCCCCCAAAATGGAAAGCTAACCCGGACTAGGCTCACAAGGAGAAAATTCCTCTATGGATGAAAGTGCAACCAGCAAAAAAACGCATGTACAGTATGACAATGAGAACAACTCGTAACAATGGGTAACAATGGGTTTATATAAAAAAAAATGCATTTGGGCTCTTACAAATTTAATCACAATCTCAGACCTGATGAAGGCTCCATGAGATTGTGAGAGCAGAAAGGCGTTGTTTTTATAATAAGAGTCATTGTTCTTTATGCATTGTTACAAGCTGTTCTCATTGAGCGGCATTCATGTGTTTTGTTTTTTTTTTGCTGGTTGCACTTTACTCCAAAGATGAATTTTTTCCTTACGAGCCTGGTATGGGTTAGCTTTTCATTTTTGTGTTTTTGTGGCATATGGGCAAAGGCATAGCTAGCTAACTTAGGGGGGCATAGCGTATTATAATATATTATATCCCCCATGAGGTATAATGTCCTGTGATGTCGCTCTGGTTTCTAGTTTTGGATGGAGGCAGCTGATTATTAGCTATAGGCTCCTTAAAATGCTGACTGTGACAGGAGCTGTGTGTACTGGGCTCTGTATGCACAGCACCTCTGTCAGAATAGAGCTATTGACAGAGGCACTGTGTATCAGGGGAGCAGTGGCGTAGCCACCGTGGTCGCGGGGGTCGCCGCCGCGACCGGGCCCGCCACAAAGGGGGGCCCTCAGGGCCCCGCAAGGCCCTCCCTTTCAATCACTCTTGTGACCGCAAGCATTGTTTTGCTTGCAGTCACAAGAGTCCGACTCCGTCTTCCCCCGGCTGCTGCGCAGCTGCCGGGGATGTCGCGTCTTATCCCCAGCAGCGCACGCATCCCAGAGCTCTGGGATGCGTGCGCTGCCGGGGATAAGACGCGACACCCCCGGCAGCCGCGCAGCAGCCGGGGACAGACCGAAGGTGTGAGGATCAACGTGGGAGCGCGTTGTCAGGTGAGTTAAGTTTTGTTTTTTATCAGCCTGTACGAGTGGGGGGAAAGAGGGGGGCATCTATGAGGGTGGGGGGAAAGGGGACCATCTATAAGGGAGGAGGGGGGGGGTGAAGGGGACCATCTATAAGGGAGGAGGGGGGGGTGAAGGGGACCATCTATAAGGGAGGAGGGGGGGGGGTGAAGGGGACCATCTATAAGGGAGGAGGGGGGGTGAAGGGGACCATCTATAAGGGAGGAGGGGGGGTGAAGGGGGCCATCTATAAGGGAGGAGGGGGGGTGAAGGGGACCATCTATAAGGGAGGAGGGGGGGTGAAGGGGACCATCTATAAGGGAGGAGGGGGGGTGAAGGGGACCATCTATAAGGGAGGAGGGGGGGTGAAGGGGACCATCTATAAGGGAGGAGGGGGGTTGTGAAGGGGACCATCTATAAAGGAGGAGGGGGGGGGTGAAGGGGACCATCTATAAGGGAGGAGGGGGGGTGAAGGGGACCATCTATAAGGGAGGAGGGGGGGGTGAAGGGGACCATCTATAAGGGAGGGGGGGTGAAGGGGACCATCTATAAGGGAGGGGGGTGAAGGGGACCATCTATAAGGCAGGGGGGGTGAAGGGGACCATCTATAAGGGAGGGGGGGTGAAGGGGACCATCTATAAGGGAGGGGGGGGGGAAGGGGACCATCTATAAGGGAGGGGGGGGGAGAGGGGGCCATCTATAAGGGAGGGTGGGGGGAGAGGGGGCCATCCATAAGGGAGGGTGAGGAGAGAGGGGGCCATCTATAAGGGAGGGGGTAAAGGGGGCCATCTATATGGAGGGGGGAGAGGAGGCCATCTATAAGGGAGGGTGGGGGGAGAGGGGGCCATCTATAAGGAGGGCAACATGGGGGGAGAGGGGCCATCTATTTGGGGGGGGCAACATAGGGGGAGAGGGAATACACAGAGGGGGGCATATATTAGGGGGTCACATAGAGTCAGGGCTACCCACTAAAGGAGTGTGTAAAGGGGACAATACAGATGTGCAGTGTGTATATAGATGAGGATGGTGCCAGAGTGAGGAGACTAATATGTCTGTCTGGCAGATTCTGTGGATTCATGGCTCGGAGAAGTTCTCATAACGGCCCAGGGCAAATGGAGAAGAAGATGAAAAGGGAAGAACTCCGATCAGAGAAGACGTCCCCCTGTGAGTCACCTGATATAACTGCACTGTAATGTATATGGTGTATAGAGCCTGTGTAGAGCTGGGGCCACCTCTATATGACTGGATGAGGTGATTTAGTGTACTGGATTTGGTCAGTAACAATATGGTGGTGATGGTAGTGGTGTGGCAGTAATGTTTCCTTCCTATATACTGGTATTACTGGTAATATAGGTCTCAGTATACAGGATTTGGTCGGTAACAGTATGGCAGTAATATGTACGGTGATAATACTTTCTCTTCCAATATGCTGGTGTTAGTGGTAATATCTGTCTTGGTGTGTGTGTATATATATATATATATATATATATATATATATATATATATATATACACACACCAATAGCATCACTTGGTCGTGAAAGGAGGGGGGGGGGCAAGTTGGCCTCTCGCACCAGGGCCCAGGAGACATTAGCTACGCCCCTGCAGGGGAGGCTGGCTTCCCCCCCCCCCAGCCTTGCATATATATGGATGTGTGTATTGTATGGGCTATGCATTCTCTTCAATGAATGACAGGTGCGTAAAAGATTGACCTGTGGAATGGAATGGGGATATATGACTTTATATATATATGCAAATCCTGGTAAAGTGCCAATGCAATAACACTTATATGTACTGCCAAAGGATACTGCCAATATCACCTAATTGGCTCGTAACAACTTTAAGCGACTCTGTACCCACAATCTGTCCCCCCCAAACCGCTTTTAATCCAAGATCTGTCCTGGGGCCCGTTCAGCAGGTGATACAGCTATTGTCCTAAAAAACAACTTTTAAACTTGAAGCCCTGTGCCAAATGGCCGTGGCCTAGATTATCTGTGCACCACCCCTTTGTCCCTCCTTCCCACCCTCCTCATCATTAGGAATGCCACTGGCAGGATTTTTCCTATTCCTCTGCAATGAACACTGCACAGGTGCCTTAACAGTTTAGCCCATGTGCCGTGCTAACACAGGTGATGAATAGGAGAAAATCTGCCTGGGGCATTCCTAATGATGAAGAGGGAAGGGAGGAGGGATGGAGAGGTGGTGCCAGCCTAATGCACACACACTCTAGGCCATTTGGCACAGGGCTGCAAGTTTAAAAGTTGTTTTTTTAGGACAATAACTGCATCACCTGCCGAAGGGACCCCAGGACAGATCTTGGATTAAAAGCAGCTATCTGAAGGTACAAGCGGTTTGGGGTGGGCAGATTGTGTTTACAGAGTCACTTTAACTACACAATGTATCCCAGCTCCACATCGATACAACTCATAAGTGTAAATGTATAAAAAAGTCCACTCACTTTTGTAGTCTCCACATCAACTTTGTCTTTATTTTCAAGTAGTTTTACATATTTGACTGTGTGTGAACAGAGCACTTCAGTCATGGCCAAAAGTTTTGAGAATGATACAAATATTAATTTTTACAGTCTACTGCTTCAGTTTTTAAAATGGCAATTTCCATATACTCCAGAATGTTATAAAGAGTGATCAGCTTAACAGCAATTACTTGCAAAGTCAATATTTGCCTAGAAAATGAACTTTGTCCCCCAAAACACATTTCACCATCATTGCAGCCCTGCCTTAAAAGGACCACCTAACATCGTTTCAGTGATCGCTCCATTAACACAGGTGTGGGTGTTGATGAGGACAGGGCTGGAGATCAATCTGTCATGATTAAGTAAGAATGACACCACTGGACACTTTAAAAGGAGGCTGGTGCTTGGCATCATTGTTTGTCTTCTGTTAACCATGGTTATCTCTAAAGAAACACGTGCAGTCATCATTGCACTGCACAAAAGTGGCCTAACAGGAAAGAGTATTGCAGCTAGAAAGATTGCACCTTAGTCAACAAACTATCGCATCATCAAGAACTTCAAGGAGAGAGGTTCCATTGTTGCCAAAAAGGCTCCAGGGTGCCCAAGAAAGACCAGCAAGCACCAGGACGGTCTCTTAATAGTGTTTCAGTTGCGGGATCAGGCTACCAGCAGTGCAGAGCTTGCTCAGGAATGGCAGCAGGCAGGTGTGAGTGCATCTGCATGCACTGTGAGGCGGAGACTCTAGGAGCAAGGCCTGGTCTCAAGGAGGTCAGCAAAGAAGCCACTTCTCTCCAGAAAAAACATCAGGGACAGACTGATATTCTGCAAAAGGTACAGGTAGTGGACTGCTGAGGACTGAAGTAAAGTCATTTTATCTGATAAATCCCCTTTCCGATTGTTTGGGACATCTGGAAAACAGCTTATTCGGAGAAGACGAGGTGAGCGCTACCACCAGTCTTGTCTCATGCCAACTGTAAAGCATCCTGAAACCATTCATGTGTGGGGTTGCTTCTCAGCCAAGGGAAACGGCTCTCTCACAGTCTTGCCTAAAAACACAGCCATAAATAAAGAATGGTACCAGAATGTCCTCTAAGAGCAATTTCTCCCAACCGTTCAAGAGCAGTTTGGCGATCAATAATGCCTTTTCCAGCATGATGGAGCACCTTGCCATAAAGCAAAGGTGATAACTAAATGGCTCAGGGAACAAAACAGAGATTTTGGGTCCGTGGCCTGGAAACTCCCCAGATCTTAATCCCATTGAGAACTTGTGGTCAATCATCAAGAGACGGGTGGACAAAGAAAAACCAACAAATTCTGACAAAATGCAAGCATTGATTGTGCAAGAATGGGCTGCTATCAGTCAGGATTTGGTCCAGAAGTTGATTGAGAGCATGCCAGGGAGAATTGCAGAGGTCCTGAAGAAGAAGGGTCGACACTGCAAATATTGACTTGCTGCATTAACTCATTCTAACTATCAATATAAGCTTTTGTTACTTATAATATGATTGCAATTATATTTCTGTATGTGATAAAAACATCTGACAAACACACATAAAAACCAGAGGGCAGCAGATCATGTGAAAATATATTTGTGTCATTCTCAACACTTTTGGCCATGACTGTAGAGATGGCTGGAGGCTAGGCGTCCTCTCCCCTGTTGCGCGGTGTTTCGGAAGGAGGGACTTCCTTACTCATGCGATATATGACTTTTTTTTATATAACCATTGCACCAGGAGCATTCTTTTGGGACCTCTTTGTGTCCTCTGTGTTTTATTACTCACATAGCACTGTTCGCTCATTTCCATGGAACGATAATCGTTACTTATGATCGTAATTGTGATAGTTTTTTCTTTGCTATTTATTCGCTATTGTGTTCGTATCTATTGCGAACGACCGAACAACGTCTTATTCAATGCGAACGATTTGCGAACGAGCAACGATAAAAATAGGTCCAGGTCTTATAAAGCGATCAACGATTTCTCGATCGGTCGTTAATCGTTAACTTCATTTCAACCGAACGATTATCGTTTAGATTTGAACGATTTAACGATAATCTGAACGATAATCGTCCGGTGGAATAGGGCCCTTAATCTAAACTTTGACAATCTGCTTTTGTGCCATTACTAATTGCACATACAGAGTTAGTTAACAGTAAGAACATCACACGTCTGACTTCTCCCTTGTATATAAAGCTGCAACAAAGAGCAAGGAAAACAAAACATGGAGCTCATACAGGATTTGAACAAAAGGATAATTTATTTATTCATTTGTTCAATATCTTTTATTAACAATAGGGTTAAGAAGAAAGCAAAATTAAAGCACTTCACAGGCAGAAATTATCCGTCATTACAGTAATTATTGCCCATTTATCCCAAGCCCCATTCATCTCCTTCGGAAACATGAAAGGATGATCAGACCTTTGTTGAGGAGTTGAACCACTAGCATCAGGTCACAGATTTACTGGCGAAGAACCACCTCTCAGGATAGATGGGCTTTATCATTCTCTCTGCAGCAGAATTAAAATATAATTATGTGAAACATATTTATAGATTCCCATGAACTGAGGGTATAGTCACTAAGCTATAATGAGCTCATGCTAATCACTGTATGTTCTATGGCGAATCTCAGTCCAAATTTTGCAAGGTGACTTTCTTTCAAACACTGCAAATGAATCATTGCATTCCCTTATTATCCGTTTATCTCTGGAAAGCTTTTAATTACCTGCTTGATTAGTCATAGATTCTTAGTCATCTTCTGAGTAGCTTTCCGCCATTTTCTAGCCTAGTTGGTAAACCTTTGTACTAAAAGTTTTTTATCTATCTATCTATCTATCTATCTATCTATCTATCTATCTATCTATCTATCTATCTATCTATCTATCTATCTAATGCCCCATACAAGTGCAGGATACCCTTAAAGGGGTTGTCTGGGGATCTGAAAAATCTTTACTGTTCTGCATCCAGGTGCTCCCTTCCAGGCCCTGCACATCTTGGAAGTATACTTTCCGAAATGGGGGGGGGGGGGGGGGGGGAGGTGCCAGCATGCAATGACCATTACGTTACATTGCTAATGTAGCATTGACAGTCTGCACCTATTGGTCATCACATGTAGGAATAGTTTTGCTGACATGCATCTTGTCACTAGGGAGCCGAAGAAGTAAGACCTTTCTGCTTCCTGAACAACCACTTTAAGGCTATGTTCCCACACAGTATTTTTGCTCAGCATTTTGGTCAGTTTTGCAGTTTTTAAAACACAGAAAGGCTATGTTAACACATTGTTGAGATTGAGTGTATGGCCGCCATTTAATGGCAAATAGTGGCTGTTTTTCAAAATAAGGACAATTATTTGCCATTAAATAACGGCCATCCACTCAATTTTAACTGTGTGTGAATATAGCCTTTCTGCGTTTTCAATCCACTCCTGGTTTTGGTTGCAAAATACTAACCAAAATACTGAGCAAATATATTGTGTGCGAATATAACCTAAAGGTGTTTAAGCTATCCACAGTATAGATCATCAGTCACCGGTCAGCTTTTCAGTGCCCGCACTACACAGTGAATAAGGCCGGAACTGTGTAGTGGTGGTGATGCATCAGCTCCTGTTCAAGTGAATGGCAATACACTGTACTACAGTTCCTCAGTTGCCACTCATTTTTTCTACTAGATGTTAAAGGGGTAGTGCGGCAATGTACTTTTTCTGCTTAATTAACACACATTACAAAGTTATATAACTATGTGTTAATAAGCTGTTTGGTCCTGTTGCCCCCCTGTCCTCTTCTCCCACCCCTCCCCGCCTCTGGATACCACATTTATATTGTACCTCACCCCCAAATCTATGAATCAAATCTGTAACTAAACACTATAATCTGTAGTATCTGGAATGAGAAAAACAGGTCAGAGTAATACAGGTGGTACAGAGAAGATGCCACTCTGCTAGCTGCTGTCATTCCTGTGATCTGCCTCCCGCTGATGTTGCTCTAAGCTTTAGCAGCTAAAGAAATTTCATTTAATTCTGGCTGGCTGTTAACCTCTGCTTACCTGGACAGCACATGATGCATTAGGATCCATGTAGGCAAATGTAAAGGTACCATTTTAGCAGCATTATTTGTAAGACTACCTATACTAACTGGATTTCAGCAAGAGGGACCAATACATTTTAATGCTGCGTTCACACTATGTATATTTCAGTCAGTATATTTCAGTCTGTATTGCAACCAAAACCAGGAGTGGATTAAAAACACAGAAAGGCTCTGTTCACACAATGTTGAAATTGAGTGGATGGCCGCCATATAACAGTAAATAACGGACATTATTTCAATACAACAGCCGTTATTCTAAAATAGCAGCAAATATTTGCCATTAAATGACGGCCATCCACTCAATTTCAACATTGTGTGAACAGATCCTTTCTGTGTTTTTAATCCACTCCTGGTTTTGGTTGCAATACTGACTGAAATATACTGACTGAAATATACATATACTGACTGAAATATACGTTGTGTGAACGCAGCCTAAAGCTATATTCACACATAATATTTCCGTCAGTCTTTTGATCCCTCTTGCTTGGTAGAAAAAAGACTGACCAAAAGACTGACAAAAATACTATGTGTGAGCATAGCCTAAAGCTGCAACAGCGTGTTACCTGAAGACACAGTACTACCCAGCTGCTGGTATTCCTAATACTTCAGATTAGGGGTACATACGGGTTTGTAGGTTATTCACCCAGTAAGTGGTGCTCAGTTCTTGGATGTTTTTCATTGATTTTAAGTGTATGATTTCACTGTACGTTCTTTGTGGCCATGTGGCCTTGTCTGGAGATTTTCATTTATAATAAAATAATATAGTTATTTCTCTGTACTACTAGCATTGTGTGGAAGTGCATTCCTATAGCACACAGCTTTTTTCTCTGTCTGTTAGTAGTACCACCTGGCTGTTATTGCTGAAACAGAAACCTAGCTATTGTTACCTAGCTGGCTATGTTGTTTCCTACTTAGACTTTAAAGGACAACTCCGGCGAAAAAATTTTTTTGGCTTATTTAACACACATTACAAAGTTATATAACTTTGTAATGTGGTTAAATACCCGGTCTGGCCCCCTTCCCCCACTTTCCGACCCCCGACCCCCCACCCCGGAAGTTAAAAAATGTATACATTACCTATTACAGTCGTCACGGTCCTCTTCTCCCGGGCGGCATCTGGTGACGGGTGACGTCAGAGCTGGGGGGCGGTCCGGGTCTTCTTCCTCCTCGGTGTCTTCATAGAGAGTGAATGGGACGGAAAAGGCTGCTGGTGCACATGCGCACCAGCAGCCTTTTCATTGGCTGGAGCGCATCACATGGCTTCCAGCTTGCTCAGCCCTGATTGGCTGAGCTTGCTGGAAGCCATGTGATGCGCTCCAGCCAATGAAAAGGCTGCCGGTGCGCAAGCGCACTGGCAGCCTTTTCTCTCTCATGGACCCGGAAGCAAGAGACATCGCTGGACGGCGGACGCAGGTGACGGTGAGGCGGATGGCGGGCGAATGGAGTGGCGATCGTCACCGGAGGGATGGTGAGTATGGTGTCTGTGTGTGTCTGTGTTTTTTTTTGGGGGGGGGGTCCCGCCGGAGTTGTCCTTTAAGATGGATACTGTTCCAGAATATTTATGTATCTAAAACCTATTAAGAATTGAGAAGTCAGTTAGACAAAGAAACTCTACTGATTATGGACTTTTCCAAACAGATACATTAGCATTTTTACTAGGGATGGACTAAAGGGGCTACAATGCCATCACCTTCTGTAATTCTAAAGGGATTTCTTCAGAATTTTTAAAGCATGTATATATATATATATATATATATATATATATACATATATCTTCTCTGCATGTGAAGGAGGAGAACATTAAAGGGGTTACCCAGTGCTACAAAAATATGGCCACTTTCTTCCAGAGACAACGTGACTCTTGTCTCCAGTTCAAGTGCGGTTTGCAATTAAGCTCCATTGACTTCAATAGAATAAAGCGCTGCAGAATCTGTTGGCGCTATACAAATAAATATTATTATTATTAATTGAGTTACAAAACTCCACCCACACTGAAAACAAGAGTGGTGCGATGTTTTTGTAACGCTGAATAACATTTTACTTTAGGTTGTTAAAAAAAGAGAACAATGTTTAATCAATTTGGCATCTGGGCAGGAAAATGTAAGTTCTGCAGGTGGTGGTTTCATTCTGGGTATATGCATGGTTGACCTTGAACTCTTTGGGGCTAAATTCCCATGAAGTGCTGACCTTTTTGTGCTTACTTCACTTTGTAACTTTCTTAACAACAATAATTATTATTAAAATCATCATCATCATCTAGCTCCAACATATACTGCAGCACCTTATAATGCAGAGGGGACATATACAATCACAAACCTGAACTAACAAATAAACAAGAGGGATGAGGGCCCTGCTCCCAAGAGCATACAATCTATGAGGAAATAGGGATGATACAAAAGGCTTGATTTGTATAGAGGCCCAGCCATCTGTAATATAATAGCATAGTGCACATACAAACTGCTTGAGCAAGACACTAGCTAGTATCAATATGAACAGATACAAAGTACATATGAGTGCCATGGAGTGGGAGAATACTGTAGAATACTATTGAACAGCACTGTAGAGAACTTTCTGGGTGAGAAGGATCCTGCAGGGCCTTCTAGCTCAGAGGATTGGGTGAAAGTTTTAAAGGGGCTTTTTTTTGTAATTGTCTGCATGCTTGTGCACATTTTTGTATAGTGTGTTGCATTTTGTGGCACTCAACCTGTAAAAAATGTAATGGTGTAGCACACTCTGCCTGTAAACCTTATAGGACACTATGGACAATATTGTATAGGGTCGTGTGGTTGGGAATGTAAAGACTGTCTATGTGGTTGTTAATGTTATTTGTAAATGCATAGATCACTTATGGATTTCTAAACTTACTAGTCGGGCTGACCACTCCAGCTCTTAAACCTCTGTATGCGGGTGCCTGCTGTCATAAGAAATTAGTGCACTGCTTGTGTTTTCTTTTTCAGAAAAGTGCTCCTAAAACTTATAATCAAAATGCTTTTAAACGCGTCAATTTGTGAATCATTTCTAAATATCATGATGTGAAACAGGTTTATTTTCTTCTATATATTATGTACTTTATGGGAACACTGCAGTCTATAATGTACGGTACAATCTGTTCATAACACAGATCAGGGCTGGTAGGAATACTTATTTTTAATAAATGCTGGTAAAGTTCATATCTAGTATAACCAACAGCAAGGGCCAGTTCACTGAAATAGCCTGATGGTTTTCTAAAATGTCACAGATAGATAAGATTGCAGGGAGATTGCAGGGATGAAGCCTGTACTCTTGTGCCCTCACTGACTGTCACAATAACAGGGTCTAGAAGATTTCTTTTTCTAAGCAAAAATTGCAGCCCTGTGTCAAATTGGCCTAGAGTGTGTGTGCCCTAGGATTGCAATGCCCCTCCATCCCTCCTCCCTGTGCTCTTCATCATTAGGCATTCCCCAGGCAGGATTTCTTCTATTCAGCACTGTGCACATGTGCCTCAAGTATCCAGCACATGTGCAGTGTTCAGACAAGTGGTGATTAGGAGAAATCCTTCCTCTAGGCCATGTCAATTTGACACAGGGCTGCAAGTTTAAAAGCAGTTTTTTAGGACAATAACTGCATCACCTGCTGAACGGACCGTGGGACAGATCTTGGATTAAAAGCAGCTATCCGAAGGTACAAGTGGTTTAGGAGGGCAGATTGTGGCTACAGAGTCGTTTTAAAGTCACTGTGGAAATCAGTGGATGTCTGAGATAACAGCTTTCCCAATTAAAACAATGTTGGCTTGTTTTTTAGGTTTATAACCAGTAACACAGAAATTTAGATATACTTTAACAATCAAGAACAAGCTTACTAGTCTACTAAGTCCAGACTACTTTATAGGCACCCACCTTTGATTTCTAGGTTAAGGAACACATGTAGGAATACAGTAATTAAAAGAAAACATATGGCGCCATTCACTACTTGATGTGTCTTCTTATTTAATATTTTAGTTAAGGCTGAGATTGGATGAGCTAAGGCTGAGAAGAGCTAAGTTAGGCTAGCATGAATAGGAAACCCCTTTAACCTGGGCTTATTAGTTTTTTTTATAGTATTTTTCAAAGTAAAAATATTTTTTTAAGTAACTGCTCCTTTATGTTCTTGTTGCCCTCTCCTCTTTCTACCTTGGCTACATTCATTTTGTTAGACATTAGGAGGGACATGTACTAGCCCATTCCAAAAATTCACATTGTAGCCTTCTTTCCGTTATTCTCTTGTGTTTTGTACCTCGCTAATTTTAGATATTCATATGTTTATCATCTGCAAAACAAAACCTGCAAGCTGGAGGAAACACTTCAGATCTGTGGATCAAAGAGCGACTTTTTGACTTCTATACTCGATACTATTCTCTTTGAATGTCTGCATTGTAAATGTGCTTGTGTTTCGGAGTGATGAGTGACATGTGCAATAAATAAGTAAGCACTGGAAGCCACTTGGTTTCACATAGCATCCTGGGAAATAGGTTTGATGAATAGCTTCAGAATCAGGGCTTAGGTACACAAACTGCCTGCAAAGGTGGCACATTTATATGGTATACTAGATAGAATTCTACATGAACACATTCATAAGGATATCGTCTAGACTTAGGGTACTATTACAGAAAGCGATTATCGGCCGTACCCAGTCGATTACTGGCCGTTCTGGCCCATAATCATTTTGTGTAATAGGTCATGCACAATGTCAGCTAATCGTGATAATCCTGATAATGATAGTGATGGTCTGCTGGCTGTCAGTGTAATAGGAGTGGTGGCAGCAGACCGCTACTATCCTCTATGGGCCACTATCTAAAGATCGTCTGGGCAGCCCCTCTCACCGAGCCCCACTGCTCCTCCCCGCTCGATGTCTGTGCGTGTAATAGCACCAACAGCAAGGAGGGAAGGAGGAGCAAGCAAGCACTGATCTGACAGTTCGATACTCACTTGCTTTGAAATATTGGGCCATCTAATATGGCCCTTGGGGATCACTGATGTCTGATTTTATTACCTGTTTAGAGTACTGGAAAGCTATAGAAAATAGGGACAGATTTTATTTTGGTCTTTAGCTGAAGCATGTTGACTTCAAGTTACTCTGTACCCACAATCTGTCCCCCCCAAACCACTTGTACCTTCGGATAGCTGCTTTTAATCTGTCCTGGGGTCCGTTCGGCAGGTGATGCAGTTATTGTCCTAAAAAACAACTTTTAAACTTTCAGCCCTGTGCCAAATGGCCATGGCTTAGAGTATCTGTGCCCTAACTTTGTACCACCCTTCCGTCCCTCCTCCCCGCCCTCTTCATCATTAGGAATGCCACTGCAAGGATTTTTCCTATTCCTCTGCAGTGAACACTGCCTAGGTGCCTTAATGATCCAGCCCATCCAGCTGATGAATAGTAGACAATCTGCCTGGAGCATTCCTAATGATGAAGAGGGCAGGGAGGAGGGACGGAGAGGTTGTGCCAGCCTATTGCATACACAATCTAGGCCACACCAATTTGACATAGGGCTGCAAGTTTAAAAGTTGTTCTTTAGGACAATAACTGCCTCACCTGCCGAACGGACCCCAGGACACATCTTGGATTAAAAGCAGCTGTCCGAAGGTACAAGCGGTTTGGGGTGGGCAGATTGTGGGTACAGAGTCACTTTAAATTGCTACAATGTCTTTTAATAAATTTGTTTTAAATACAGTCTGTCAGCCACAATTTACATAAAATATTATAAATGTGACGGGCCATGGGAGGCCAAATGTTTGTGTAGATAATCTTTGAGCACAAATCTGTATGCTAAGATAGTGGCAAACAAGCCATAATACATTCCCTTCATAGTCTGCACTCAGGGATACATAGGCTGTGGGATTCGTGATCATTACACATTTTTCACAGTAAATTATTTACATATATGACGATAGTTTTCCAAACTGTATAAGTCATCTGTTACCTGTGCACCTTGCAGGTATCTTTGTCATATATATTATTAGAGAGAAGCATCAGTTCCTTAGCCTCCTGCATCTTTCCTGGCCTGTAGCCTTTTTTGTGAATGTTCAGAACACAAAGTAAATACAGTATTTGAAGGAGGGGGATGCAGCTGCAGTGATGGGAAAAGGGAAGCAGCATAAAGGAGATGGATGATCAGCAAGCGATAAGAGAAAGAAATGTACATTTATAGAACAACAAGTTACATACAACTTGATGAATCACATCTTATGAATAGTAATACAGTAATTTATATTTTATAATATATTATGTAACAATGGGTGATAATCATGTTAAATTTGAACTATTATTGCAAATGACAAAAAAGCCTATTATGTAAAGAGTTGTAATGTGCCTTGCAGAAACCAAATGCATTTTTTTCATTCTAATTTTAGTATTTTTTGTTTAAACATCCCTTTAAGGGGCACAATATACAAAAATATAGAACAACAAAATGAAATAGGTTAACCAAGCAGTCTTCACTCTGCCAAGCAGGGAGCACCTGGTTAAATGCTCAAGCCTCTCATTGATTTCAGTGAGGTTTGTTAGCCGGGGTTTACATATATAAGTTTGCATCAGTTGCAGTTTTTATCTAAAAACTGACCACGACTGATGCCACAACTGATGCCAAAAATGCATCAGTTGTCATCAGTTTTTCTATCCTTTTTTTTCATGAAAACCATCATTTTCCATCAGTTGGCATCAGTTGTCACAATTAGATCTCATCAGTTGACTTTTTTTCCCCTATACGTTTTCCTGTAATTTTTAATGGGATTTTAAGGTCCTAATTGGGGGAGCTCACGGGGGCTAATTGGGAGGGGGAGTGCGCACAGGGGGGCTAATTGGGAGGGGGAGAGCGCACGGGGGGGGGGGGGGCTATATATTACTGGGGGAGAGTACACAGCAGGGCTATATACTAGGGGGGGAGAGCGCACATGGGAGCTATATACTAATGTGGGGAGCTCATAGGGGGGCTATATTGGAGGCGGAGAGTGCACAGGGGGGCTAATTGGGAGGGGGAGAGCACACAGGGGGGCTATATACTACTGGGGGAGAGCACACAGGGGGGGCTATATACTACTGGGGGAGAGCACACAGAAGGGCTATATACTACTGGGTGAGCAACAGGGGGGGCGATATACTACTGTGGGAGCAACAGGGGGGGCTAAATATTACTGGGAGAGCAACAGGGGGGGCTATATAATACTGGGGGAGAGCGCACTTGGGAAGAGATATGTTTATTGTATAGGGTGGGCTTTGAAAGGTCCCCCTGGGCGCTGGCAGGGCACTCCTGGCTGAATGCCGGATGGCATGCGTCCTGCCATATGGCATGCGTCCTGCCCGGCGAGGCATCCGGAGCTCTATTTGTTTAAATGGGTTAGGCGCCGGAGCGGCGGTCCGTCAGGACGCTGCAAGATACGTCCTGACACACCGGCGGTCCGGCGATGCGGCGGACACTATTTCCCATTGGCATTGGCTGTATCCCAGTTTTCTAGGCGTTCCTTACGCTGTATCCACCCGCTGCACGGAGTGAGCAGACAGTGGGAATCAGAAGCCGAGATTTCTGGTTCATACGAACCAGAAATCCGGCAAGTTCACTAATCTCTGGAGGGAGGGGGCTCTCCAGATGGAAAAATAGCCACTTTATAGGTAAGTGCCCTTTTAAAGGGGTTGTGCCATCTCTCCCATTTCAGCTCATCCCCACTGTGTTCTGCAGAATTACTTTCAACAGAAAAATTTCAGATACAATTAGTCACAAATTACAAGCTCAACTCTGCTACATCTGTATATTACAATTTTGATAACTCAGAATGGCATTACTTATGAAAAGGTGTAAAGACAACTAAGAAAACAGAAAAGAAGAGAGAGAGAGAGATTGGAAAGAGGGGGAAAAGAGAGACTGTTACAAAGAGAGGAGATGATTCTTTAGTGTACTAGCTCTTAATTTTCATAATAGAATGTAATACCTGTTATATGAAGATGTATGTATTAAGAACTGGATTTCAATACTGTTAATAAGACGTTTGTGGGTTATTAAATTACAAGGTTTGTATTGTCACATTGAAGCAGTAACACAAAACATCAGAGCTGGTGTGTGCATCCTCTCATACTCTGAACATGTGTCAGCCAGGCTTTCTTTACCTTGCCAGCTGCTCACCAGCTGTTCTCTTACAGGCATTGTTTCTAGACTCAACCTTAATGCACCTTTATCTAAAATACTCTGTATTTTCCTCTTCCCAGTTTACATAAAGTTAATTAACATATCAAATATTAAAGCTATTCTCTTCAACAACAATAATAGGCACCTTTGCTAGACCTAAACCACCCTATTCCAGAAAGGGCACACAGGATAGAACTTGATGAAGGTAACCAGCTTAGAAATATAGTAACTTCCCTACCTCAGCCAGCAGGTGGCATAGTTGGTTACTTTTCCTTCAGAAGATGAGACAAGCATAAGGAGATTATGTGGGTTTAGATTTTTTGGGGGAAACACTGTTTTGGTTAATTTTTTTTTTTTTTAAATAGTCAGTCTGGAGCAAATAGCTTGTGATATCAGATATCTAACTAGTTGCACAGATTTAACTTTGCTAGCCAGTTAGCCATGGTGGCTTGTACGTATGGGGAAGGTTGAAAAATCGGTTCCTTCTTCATAGATGGTATAAACCTAAGAAACACATCCTCTCTATCAACACAGCAACTGAGAAAGGAAGAAATAGACTTCTTTTCTCCTACAAGAGATGGCAGGTAGTCCAACAAATACTCACCTTGCCTGTCCTGTGGAGATAGGTGGAGAAGAAGTAATGCTGACCAACCACTAGGGGTCCCATTTTAACAGCTCTAAAGATTGTCTCTCTTGCATGGATCAATGAATTATGCTATTTGTAAGTAATACCACTGTAGTTCTGGCAATATTCACCAGGACAATTTTCAAGGAATAAAAAATATACGAAACCATTTCCTTTTAGTGGTCAAAGCTCTAAATTTTCATAATAAGGCTGGGTTTACACTGCGTTTTTGCGATCCTTTTTTTTTCATCCGTTTTTTGGAAAAAAAAACAAAAAAAACAGATGAAAAACGGATTGCAAAAACGGATGCATTTGTGTGCATCCGTTTTGATCCGTTTTTCCATTGACTTCCATTATAAAAAAAACCGATCAAAACGTATCAGTTTTTTTTTGACGGACGCAAAAACGTTGCTGACACTATTTTTTTTTGTCCGTTAAAAAAAATGGATCCGTTAAATGGATTGCAAAAACGCGGTGTGAACCCACCCTAATACTTAACACTTTAGCACTTAAAACTTTTCCCTCCTAGGAGGCAGGAGGTAAAAATGTACTTAGTCCAGGGATAGCTATACTGTGAGTAATCATGACAGGGTCTGATTGCCTCCTTGTATAAATTTGAACAGAGCTACCATTTGAAACACCTCCAAAAGAAAGAGGAAATATCATACCAGTAGTGATTTACATATTGGTTCATAGAGAACAGTGGAACTACAGCATGGCTGCAGAGCCAGTGAAGCCTTCTGGGTATTGCCCTCAGCACCACCTAATTGTTACCTGATGTCACACGGTAAATGGCGTAAGCACAAAAACCCGTCAAAGTGCAAAATTGCTTATTTTTTTGTCACATAAAATCCTGAAAAATTATAATAAAAAGTGATCAAAAAGTCACATATACGCAAACAAGGTAGCGATAGAAAATACAGATCATGGCGCAAAGAATGACTTCTCACACAACCCCATAGACCAAAGGATAAAAGCGCTTTGAGCATGGGAATAGAGCGATTTTAAGGAGCATTTAGATTTTTAAAAAGGTTTTAATTTTTAAAAAAACAATAAAATAAAATAAAAGTTATATAAGTTACATATCGTAATTTTACTTGAGGAACATTTATAACATGTGAGTTTTACCATACAGCAATTGATTTCAATTTCACTGCGCAAATATTTTTTTCCCGGTTTCGCAGCCTATTTTATAGAAAAATTAAGTTTGTCATTGCAAATTATAAATAGTGGCCTTTCTTTTTTTATGGTACAGGTATTTAATCTGAAGCCCTCCCGCTGTTGTAAAACTACAACTCCCATCATACCTGAGCTTTGATTGTCTAGGCATGATGGGAATTTTAGTTTTGCAATAGATGAAGGGTTGACATCTGTCCTGTGAGGTAATGGTATGAAAGCAGTAAACCAATCAGTACGATATAATAGTGGAAATCTCCAAAGATTTTGGCCGTCCATTAGTATTTCTCTGTTCCTACTTAGGGGGTATTCAAGACAGAATTCCTTAACATTAATGTATTCAAAATGGTGTCAATATTGGATATTATTTATTGAATAAAGGAAATATTTGCCACTGCAGGTAACTAAAAAAAAAGTAACAATATATTTTTTTAATATTTTGCATAAAAGTATGTCTTATACCTATACTAATTCTTGTTCTGTTAGAATTCCCTATATATAGACATGGGTAATTCATGGCTACAGAAGGCCTTGTGCGTTACATTAAGGGCTATAAAAGTACCCTACGGAAGTGCTGAAAGCTGCCCGGCTCCTTGCATGGTTGGCTTTGTGAGTATAATGTGCTTTTATCCTCCTTGTAAGCCGTGTGACAGTAGCCATGCCATCAGCAACCACTGACAATATGACCATCACAACCAGCCTCTGGCAAAATCCTAAAATATATTGATTTTAAACTATTTTCTGTGTGGAAATAACATGCTCTGTGATCCTCCTGTTTCCAGGGAGGGGGCTCCCATTATCCAGTAGACTGCTCACTGAGTTCTCAACTGCTAGAGATTATTTTGTTTTGTTGAATAGAGGAAATAGATGACACAACCCATTAATAGCCTAAGAAATTGCAGTTCTGAATTCTCAGCCTTTGTTCGAACCATCCTCTTTACACAGTGCGACTTCTTAGTCCCGTTTTAGCAGACCTGCTACGTATCCCCTCCATTAGAGTGTGTAACACCACTCCGTTTAATTATTCCTGCTGTTTTGGAACACTTTCGGCACTCTGGTTGTCATGACGACTGAATAAAGAGGTAAAATTAAGAAAACAGAAAAGTCTGTCAGGTTTCAGCATCACTTCCTCAATTTTCATTAATTTTCAGGAGGCACAATTTTTAACTCTTTCCTTTAGTCACATGTTGCCATTTGCTTTTAGAATATGCTAGAAAGATATTTGGTTACAACATTGGAAGGACTGTGCATTACAAAAATTACAAGAGCAGAAATGTAAAATATACAGGTGGTTACTAGTGGTATTCTGTAAGATTATGGCTATGTTCACACACAGTATTTTGCTCAGTATTTTGGTCAACATTTTTTCAACCGAAACCAGGAGTGGGTTGAAAACACAGAAACTGTACAAATTTTTCCATTACCAAAGCTGATTTTGGCTGCAAATACTGACCAAAGATACTGACATAAATACTGATCAAACTACTGTGTGGACATACCTGTCAGCAGCTTTTTCAGGCCATGTTCACACTCTGTAAAATAATGACCCCCATTTGAATTTAAAGGGGTTCTCCAGTGAAAATTATTTTCTTTCAGCTGCTGTATGCCCTGCAGGAAGTGGTGTATTCTTTCCAGTCTGACAAGGTGCTCTCTGCTGCCATCTCTGTCTATGACAGGAACTGTCCAGAGCAGTAGCAAATCACCATAGAAAACCTCTCCAGCTCTGGTCAGTTCCTGACATGGACAGAGGTGGCAGCAGGGAGCACTTTGGCAGACTGGAAAGTATACATCACCTCCTGCAGGACATTCAGAAGCTGAAGGACTGGAGATTTTTAAATAGAACTAAATTAGAAATCTGTCTAACTTTCTGACACCAGTCTATTTGAAAGAAAAACAATTAATTGGATAACCCCTTTAAAATAATGGCAGCTGTTTTCATTCTTCAATGATTTCCATCATGAACATAGACTAAAGGATATAAAACACAACCCTATCCTATAACCTATTCTACATTACAGTCTATGGCTAAGTTCACACAACGATTTTCAACGACCGTTTTTGAATACCAAATTTAAAGGGGTATTCCAGGAAAAATCAATAATTTAGCAATGGAAAGGGTTAACCAAGGTTAACCCTTTCCTAATATACTTACCTGTCCGTTTTTGGCCCCCCAAGGAGATCTCCCGTCCGGTCACGTGATGGTCCAAGCTGTGACTCGCGGATCCTCTTCTTCCGGTTCGGTGACGTCACCACCCGGCCGGCGACTGACTCTTTCTTATTAGCAGCAGAGCACTGAACCCTGACTGACTTGTAGTGTGTAGCCAATCAGGGTTTAGTGCTCCTGCTGTACGAAGTTAGCCGGGTTCTGATCCCCCCGGCCCCCTCCTTCTCTATCATTACAGCGATCCCCCCGGCCCCCTCCCTGTGCTATAAGCCCGATCCTCCTGGCCTTCTCCTTCCTATGTAATCTGTCCTGATCAAAGATAGCTCACCCGCATCCCCCAGTGTGCTGCGGCGCCGGCCCCCGTATCGGCACTTATTGTAAGCAGCTGTTCTCAGCTGACAGGCGCTGTGTGTGTGTGTGTGAGGCAGGAGAGAGTTCATGCTTGCGCTGTGTACGGAGAAAGCATGAACTCTCTCCTGCCTCACAAACACACACACAGCGCCTGTCAGCTGAGAACAGCTGCTTAGAATAAGTGCCGATACGGGGGCCGGCGCCGCAGCACACTGGGGGGTGCGGGTGAGCTATCTTTGATCAGGACAGATTACATAGGAAGGAGAAGGCCAGGAGGATCGGGCTTATAGCACAGGGAGGGGGTCGGGGGGATCGCTGTAATGATAGAGAAGGAGGGGGCCGGGGGGATCAGAACCCGGCTAACTTCGTACAGCAGGAGCACTAAACCCTGATTGGCTACACACTACAAGTCAGTCAGGGTTCAGTGCTCTGCTGCTAATAAGAAAGAGTCAGTTGCCGGCCGTGTGGTGACGTCACCGAACCGGAAGAAGAGGATCCGCGAGTCACAGCTTGGACCATCACGTGACCGGACGGGAGATCTCCTTGGGGGGCCAAAAACGGACAGGTAAGTATATTAGGAAAGGGTTAACCTTGGTTAACCCTTTCCATTGCTAAATTATTGATTTTCCCTGGAATACCCCTTTAATTTATTTAAGAAAACTTTGCTGCCATTATTGCAATGACGTCCGTTGGTACATTATTTAAGTTTGGGTTGCATGATAGCCGTGTTCATCACCCTTTTGGGTGTGGCTATTTTTAAAGATCTATTGAATTTTGTTAAAAAGCTAGTAAAAGGGCGGCCCAAAAAAACAACTTAAAATGAAGGATGTTTTCCCTAAATAATGGCCACCAATAAATGTTGTGAACATTAATTTGACATAAGAGAAACAGATAGCTGATCTCAGGGAGACCAGCCAAATGATAACACTGCCAGCTGCTAGTGAAAGCGCACAATGCAGTGAAGTCCTAGGTGCATTGCCCCCTGGGAAACATGAACATGCAAAGGAAGAGACCGTGGAGCCTCATTGAAGAGTCTCAAAACACAGGACTAGCCAGATATCCCTCCGGGAAGAACCCAGCCAAGGGGTGGCTCCTGTAAATAAACCACCATATTAAGTGGCCCTATAAGTCAATGTAATGACAAGGGAAAAACCAAGGCTAGGTATCCATTCACATACAGCTGTTTCGGGGTGTTGCCCCTCATCAGTGTGGAGCAGGATTCTGGCTAGGTGGGGGCAATGTCTAGTAGACCCATAAGAGAAACAGATCGCTGATCTCAGGGAGACCAGCCAAACGATAGTAAAAGGGCGGCCCAAAAAACAACTTAAAATGACGGATGTTTTCCCTAAATAACAGCCGCTAATAAATGTTGTGAACATTAATTTGACGACCGCTGCAAATAACGGCTGTTATTCTATGCATTGTGTGAACTAACGACGGACGTTCTTTGAGATCATTGAAGACTCAGTATAACGGCCATTATTTTGAGTATCAAATAACGGTAATAAGTGTACTAAAAAAGACAGTGTGTGAATATAGCCTATGGGAAATGTCAGCCTGTGCACCCATTGTAAAAAATGATATATTATTTTTACAATGCTTGCACAAATGGGTGTGGTTTAGGTGATTTATTACATATTCTATAGATGTGATATGTGTACCTGTACCTAATATATTTTTAGACAGTAAACTTTGCTGCCTGTGCCATATGAAAATGAAATATCTGGAGTCATGGAGAGCATTACACAGCAGCAGAGTCAAGGAGTCATCTGTCAGTGTTTATCTGTCCCCTTGCTGCAAGCACACCTCCTGCCTGATGATTGACAGCCCTGCCTGCTGTGACAACAGCACAAGCGCATCTAAAATCAGCTGTCAATCATCAGGCAGGAGGCATGCTTGCAGCAGGGGAAAAAATAATGCAGAAAGATGACTCCTTTACTCAAAGCTGCTGTTTAATGCCCCAATTACTCCAGGTACTTCACTTACATACAGCAAAGCCAACAAACAAAATATACTATCTAAAACCTTTTACAGGCAACAAAGTTTATGCACATATCACACACATGTATAGAACGGCTATTAAATTGCCTCACAATTACCAGTTTAAAAGTTGTTTTTTAGGACAATAACTGCATCACCTGCCGAACAGACCCCAGGACAGATCTTGGATTAAAAGCAGCTATCCGAAGTTACAAGTGGTTTGGGGAGGCAGATTGTGGGTACAGAGTCACTTTAACATAATAATGTCAGCATCTTTACTTCAAAAAAGCTGCTGTCATATTCCCTTGTTATGTGTCATCCAGCCTTTAAAAAATGAATAGGCAATCTGTATCTGACCTACTATACCACTGCCAATCAGTTTTTAAAGTGGCTATTGTGCTGGCATTGAACAGTGCTGCAGTATCTTGCACTGTGGCTACTAACAATAAGGGTCCTATTAGACAAAGCGATTTTTTGTTTCTGACGATTACCGATAAACTATTGCAAACTAGCACTTCTGGGAATGCCCTGAAATCTTTTACCATAATACATGGAATGATAGTCGTTAGTTACTCTAGTATACAATCGATTGTCATTAGGAAGAAGCGATGTGTACTTCGGAAGATTTGCGAATGATAAGTGAACGATTAACAATGATTTTATGGTCAACTCAGAAGATGCGATCAACGACATATGAACGAATTTTCGTTAGTTGTTTGATCGTTGCCTGCATATACACACAGAAAGATTATTGCTTAAAGGACAACTCCGTCCGGATTTTAAAAAAAAACAAAAAGCACAGACACTCATACACTTCATACTCACCACTAGAGATGATCAAACAGGGCCGAGGTTCAGGTTCATACAAACCCGAACCATTGGCATTTGACTCCCGCTGCCTTGCTGTTCTCGAGTCCCGAGTACCACCTGGAAAACAGGGATACAGCTCAGGTAATAGGCTGTATCCCTGTTTTCCAGGCGGTACTCGGGCTGTCTCCACCTTCCCCATGGAACGGGAAGGCAGCAGGAATCAAATGCCAATGGTTCTGGAACCTGAACCTCGGCCCTGTTTAACATTGAAGAGGCTGCAGTGTTCACTGGTTAAGATAATATTAATGGCCTATTCTAAGGGTGGATATCCCCTTTAAATATGAGAATGAGTACTGTTTATAGTAGACACTTACATTTTCAGTTTTCCCTATGGCTTTATATCATCTTATTTCTAAAATTATCTAGAGGGAAGTTGTGAATTTGTGAAACTCCCATGGCCTGAAAGGTAATATAGAATAGAAATACACCACATATGGAGGTCTGTTCCCCCATAGTCTTTTTAAGATAAAGGGTATTAAATTGTGCTTTATGTTTTTTGAAGGAATATTTTCCTGTATTATAGAGGAGAAGTCCTTTTTTTTTGTTATCTAAAACGACTTATGGGAGAACCCAAGTGTACATGGTTGCATACTGCCTTTTGCAGAATGCATGCATTTTACTGTGAATCGCTTTGGTTTAGCCATGTAGCTATCATTAAACATAGCAAAAAATGTGTTTCACATGTGAAAACCACACCGTTAATAACCACATTGCACACTGTGACACTTCACCTGCAATAATTTATGTACTTAAGGCTATGTTCACACTACGTAAAAGTACGGCCGTTGTTGTCGATGGCAACAATGGCCGTACTTTTGGCGCGGTGGAACAATGCCTTACTTTCAATGGGATCCCAGTCGGAGCGTATACACATCGTATGCGCTCCGGCCGGGATCCCGTACAGGGCCGCAAATAACTGACATGCAATGAATACCGGCCGTAGGTAATTCTGTCAGATCACACTATGAAGCGAGCGGCTTCGGCTCTGCGGCCGGACAGATCATCCGGCCGGTACTTAAATACCGGCCGCGATGATCCGGGCAGAGACGTCACGGAACGGCCGGTCTAATACATTGTGTGAACATAGCCTAAAATGTAAAGGGCAAAATTATGCGCTTTTATCATGTTTTTTTCCAGTGCAAGTCATGTGATTCCAGGTTTTCTAATGAAGAACTGTGGAAAAAAAATGTCAGAAAAAAATGTCAATATGCATACAGACATGAACCCCCTACATATATAAGTCTATGGGGAAAAGGCCAACGTTTCTGGGAAAAATGGCAAACGCAAGGCCTGCTGCAATTCCAAAAAACACACTTAACCTCTTAAGGACGGAGCCAATTTTCGTTTTTGCGTGTTAGTTTTTTCCTCCTTGTGTTTAAAAGGCCATAGCACTTGCATTTTTTCACCTAGAAACCCACATTAGCCCTTATTTTTTGCGTCACTTATTGTTCTTTGTAGTGGCAGATGTAATTTTTGCATAAAATATGCTGCGAAACCAGAAAAAATTATATGCGTGGTGTTTTCTTTGGGAGGTTAGTTTTTATGCCGTTTGTCCTATGGAAAAACTGACTTGTTATATATGTTCCTCAAGTCAGTACGATTAAAACGATATGTAACTTGCACAACTTTTATATTATTTGATGGCTTTTAAAAAAATCAAACCTTCTACAGAAAAAAAACGTTCTTTAAAATTTCTCTATTCCCATGCCTATAACGCTTTTATCCTTTGGTCTATGGGGCTGATTGAGGTGTCATTCTTTGCGCCATGATGTGTTCTTTCTATCGGTATCTTGATTGCGTATTTGTGACTTTTTGATTGCTTTTATTACAATTTTTCTGAATTTGATGCGGCAAAAAATTCGCAATTTTTGCACTTTGGCAAATCTTTGCGCTCATACTGTTTACCATGCGAAATCAGGAATATAAAAAATTAATAGTTCACGCGATTACACATGCGGCGATACCAAACATGTTTATTTATTTGTTTATTTTTATTTATAAAATGGGAAAAGGGGGTGATTCATACTTTTATTAGGGGAGGGGGCTTTTTAATTAATGAAAACACTTTTTTTTTTTACACTTATAAAGTAATCAGAATTCTAATACAACTACTCTGATCTCCCATAGAGATCAGTGTACTTGTATTACACAGCACCGATCCATGAGATCAGTGCTCTATTGCTTTGGCCTGCTGTAGACCATTGCAATAGCATCATTCCGATGCTGAAGAACACATCACGCTGAGGCCCGGCCCGGTAAGATGAAGGGATCCCCCCCTCCGCTATCGCATCGTGGTGGGGGGTTCCCGCAACTAGACACCTGGGAAGTCTGCATATAAGACTATTAAATGCAGCTGTCATGTTTGAGAGCTGCATCTAACGGTCTTAATCATCAGGAACGGCAATCGGCCGCTCCTGCTAATAGCCGTGGTCCCGTGCTGCAGATAGCAGTCGGGATTGCGGCAGTTCAGAGCAGGGTTGCAACGCGGCCCCCCTCTGAACTCCTCTTTCGGAGGTATGCCGTAAGAACTATAGCAAAAAAATGGCCTGTAGATAGTTAATATTAAAGTCTTCCCCGTTGACTCTCAGCTAACATTTAGATGCATCGTTTTTAATCTCCCCCCCCAAAATCCAAATTTGTCCTTTCTAGTGGCATTTTTTAAGAAAAAAAAGATTTTAAAGATTTTTCATGATGCTGACAGTTGTTGATGTTATGTAAAATTAAAATAGTGCCTTTATTTTGGCCATCCGTTGCCCCAAATCGCAAAAATAAACCCACAAAAAAACATTTTCATATCTGCTAAATAATCGAAGAAGCAGTGCTATGCCCGAAGCAACCGTGGCCTGGCATGCCTCCCTGCTGTGTATGTGTATGTAGTGTCCAGGAAATGACAAATAGGGTTAAGTACTGTAATATTCGCATGTAACTAAAATGTGGGCCCCAGATTCAATCGCCCCGGTGGTCACTAGGAACTCAAGTCCAACACTGTTGAAAATCCACAGGTTGCAATTTAAAGCTCTTTCATTTTTATAATATGCCTGAATATGTTCCAACCAGTAATCCAGACAAAGAAGCAGGAGAACCTCTCCGGCTGCAGATAGACATTGAATGCATTTCATACATGAGCATAAATCTTTTTCCTAGTTGGATGTCACATTCACCCTTTAACATTCAGCATTGAGCTGCCAGGTTGTGGTGTGGGTGTAGAACAGTGATCACAGCTCCTCCTATTCCTATAGCATGAATAGTGAGCCCTGCTAGTCTTCAGAACACGCTTGGGTGGCTTATTATTCTGCGATTACACCATTTCCTAGCCCCCTCCTTTGCAAACTCTTCCTATGAGATGCAAAATTGAAGTGTTCGGTAAAGTGCAGCCCTGACACTGGAGAGAAGGCAGCAGAATACTGTAGCTGCTGGGTCTCTGTGAATGGAAATCAGTGACAAGCCTGTGTCTAGTCACGGTGGAACCTGCACAGAATCCAGGAGTCTGCTGCTGATGCTACTGATGCTGCTGCTGCTGCTGCTACTGCAATGAGGAATCTACAAGGAGCCTGAGAAAACACAAGACTATGGTGTCACCTGCTTACCTCTCATTGCACCTGGTAGACAATGGAGCTGGATTTCAAGGGAACTATCAGCAGTGCCTTCTGCAGTACTGAGGCAGTACAGTGATGCTTCTAAACAATGAGGTCTTACCTCTGAAGGGTTGCTCTCTCCCTGTTATTGTGCATTATTTGCAGATAGCTATTGACTGACATTCCTGGGCGTGTGATTTCTGTCTGGCGATCGGATCTATGCTGCAGGGACACCTGTGTGGAGAGGAGGTGGTACATCAGATGATGGATGTGCTGAGCTGATTGCAGACCAGCAGTGAGGTTGATCAGGCAGACTACTCTGCAGCCCTTGCTATCCTTGCAAGCTGCTCACTCAGGGGACCCATGAGCAGAGGAGCCACCCTCCAGCGCAGGACCACCTACCACATCTCTTTGACCCTAGTCAAACTAGAGGCTGTGGGAGACGAAAAAAAGGCTGACAGCACTGAAGTATTCCGGAAACATGACACCCCTTCTCTTGGCAGCACACCTGGACTGGCCCATTGCCTCTCACTGGATAGAGATTTTTCTGATGTCTGGGCTTGGGCAGGGCCCGCTCCTTGTTCCGGGGTGAGTGAAGCAAAAGAAAAGTCTATCACTGAAACAAGTGCACTACTGAATAATACTGGGACAGTTGTTGATTCGAAGAGGGTGCATGATACCAATGATTCACCTTTGCCAGTTTCCTTTAATGCAAAACAATCCAAAACATCTGTTCCAGACCGAGAAAAGTGTGAAATCCCCATCAGTCCCACGCCGGTGGTGAAGCAGAATGACTCTGCAATATCCAGCTCTTCAGCTTTAACACCAGTAAGTAACATAACAAGTACTTTTTCAACAGTCGGAGCAGCTGAAAGCCAAGTGTCTACAAATGGAGCTACAGAAAAAGATGGGTTCTCAGAAGCGGAAAACACTGCGGAACTTTTGTCAGGAGCAGGAGGTACATGCACATCCACCAGATCCACTCCATCACCTACAGATAAAGGGTCATCAACAAAGTCAACAAAGTCTTGGGAAGTAAATGCTGCTATCATTGCGCCAAAACAAGAAGACACCATGACATCCAGTTCTTCATTACCAGCACCATCTGTGAAGGGCTCTGTGTCATCAAACAGCACAACTTCTTCTACCCCGACACAGGAAACTAAGAAGTCTGAACCAACTAGTCATAGCACTTCTGCACATGGAGATAAACAAACAGGTGTAGCTAGCCCTGGAGGCTCATCAGTCCAGAATACAAAAACATCCAGTGCTTCAGGGCCACCAGGAGGAATGAAGGACACAAGAACTGCCAGTGCTCCAGTGCCTTTCAGTCAAAAGGATTTTCCCTTTGGTGGAGTGCGAGTAATCCGAGGTTCCCTTATTAGGCGGCCTGCACTTGATACTGAAAGTTCCAGGGACATAGTATCTGGTCCTGCAATTCCAGTGCATGGTTCAAAAATTTCTGAAGGTGTCAGTCCACAAGTATCGGTCTCTGAATCTAGAATCACCCGTCGGAGTTTAAAGGCTATAAAGGTACCAGCTGTATGTTCAGATTCACCATCACACATCCGTTCTACTTCATTTTTTGGAGAAAACCATAATAAAACAGTAGAACTTGCAGACAAACCATGCCAAATACCATCCAGTGCACCCCGAATAACTGCTCCCCCAATAAGTGCTGCTCGTACTGCATCAGCATTGTTTTCTGCATCTCGTTCAGTAGGAGCTCCAGTGATTGCAGCAAAACCTAGTGAGGCTAAAATAATTGCAGCTAGAAGTGCAGCAAGGGGAGTTAGGGCTGCATCTGTAGTGGTGACAACTGAAGAGCCTATAGGAAACAAAGCTCCACTAGCAGGAACAATGATTGAGAAAACTAAGACTGGAGATACTGGCACATATCCTGGAGCCAAACCACCTGTTACTACATCTAAAACTTTAACATCTGGGGCACCACCAATTACTGCGATAAAAGCTCCAAGCATAAGCGCCAAACCTACAATCTCATCTGGGGATGCTGCACCAGCTCCCACTGCTCGGACTAAAGCCTCTACTGGAATAAAAGCACCAGTGACTGGTATGGGAACATATCCAGGAGCTAGGGCTGGAACAGCTAAATCTCCTGGTCCAAAGACAACCAGTGATAGACCTGTTACTTTAATAGAAAAGAAAACTCCTGATATAGGTGAGGTAACATCTCCTAGAGATAAGAGTCCAGAGCCTTCTCTTTTGTTATCTCTTTCACCATATAAAGACATAGAAACCACTATACCAGTGAAAGTAGATGAGCTAACACTAGACAGCGATGACCCTGGAAAGACCAAACGGCTGGAAAGACTTTTCCATCGGCAGGATGCTATGTGGATCAGTACTAGCGCCACCTCGGATTATTTTCTTCAAAATTCTCCTAATCGGCTCTGCAATAGTCCACGACAACATTCAAGTCCTACTTTTTTTTCTGGGCCTAGATACTCATTTAGCTCTCCAGCCAGTCCATTGCTTCCTGTACCATGTCAGCCAGGAACACCATATCGTGAAGCCCCAGTAACTGTAACTCTCTCTGTGAGCCCAGATAAGGCTGGAGAATCACAGAAGAATACATTACAAGTAGAAACCAAGACAAGACCTCCATATACTTCTAGTATCAGTGTTTCAGGCCTACCTAGTCTTGTAGATCCAGCAAAGATCCCTCCAGTTCTCCTTACGCCATGTAAAGAAAAAGGAAGTAGACTGCTGAAACTTAGTAAGGCCAAAAGTCAAGACAACCGTGACAAAAATCAAAAAAGTGGTTCAAATCGACTGTCTTGGCCTGAAAATGAAGGTGGTAAAAGTCGTTCAAAATCCTCCACCAAGAGCAGCCCTAGAGCTGAGACTCCAAAAGCTTCTGCGGGAGGTAAAAATCTGCTGTCTCCTTCCTCATGTGACCCCAAAGGTTTTAGAAAGGGGGGCAAAAGCAAAACTGTGGACAACAGTGACTTTGACCTACCTGAAGAGTTTAAAAAGGGACGCGAGGGATCATCTCCAACTGGGGACAAGGGCAAGTCTTCAGCCGCTAGGGATAGGAAGATGTTAAAGTTTATTAGCGGAATCTTCACTAAATCTACTGTGGCCTCTTCTGTCTCACCGACCGGATTAAGTCCTGGAGATGAGAGGGATTTCGCTCAAAGTAAGTGTATAAGTATCATATTCTCTATAGAAATTATAGCAGAATAATATGTTTCTTTAGCGGAATATTCAGTGCTGCCATCGAAAACGCCATTTCTTCATCTACCAATCAAAACTTAACAGCTATGATGTGTGGGAGTATGTAATGATTTTCATGCTACCTGATCCACAAATCATGGGAGGGGGGGGGGGGGGTCTGCGCCTCTATCAGGGTTGGAGGGATGGAGAGAGTACACTGGGGACCTCCCTGATGACTTGGTGGTTCAGGCAGTATGAAAATTGTGACAGGTTCCAGTTAAGACCAGCATCTCCTTGGTTGACAAACAGTTGTCATTTTTCTAATGCATGTTAAAAGACTGAGCAGACATTGAATTCTCATTTATTGACAACTTCTCTATGTATACATATGTCTTGAGAGTCGTGCCCACCTACTGTAGTTTTGGCACTTTTTATGGCTTCAAGCACACAAGCATAATATAGTCCTGTACAAATATCTCAATAGTACAGAGCCATTATAAAATACCCGTAGACCTCTGTCAGGCCCAACTGCAACTCCAGTATTGAATTCTCCATTAATCATGACTTTTTCCATTGGATGTGCTATGACGGGGGCTGTTTTTTCCCTAGAAACATTGGAGTAGTATAGCTCAGTTTTGGCCATATGATATCATACATACAGCAGTAAAATATTACACCTGCCCTGCAATGTGTGGACAAGGCCTTGTTGTTCCTGCCACTTTGCATTGGCCTTTTGAAAGCTTAATCCCAGTCCTAAAAGGTGAGCAAGCCCTCCCTGAGCTATTGTTACGATTCAGATATCCTAGATAATGATTGATAATTTTTCTTTTCGCTATGGCTCATGACTCCCATTGTGCCTTTGATGCTGATGCTTTTGACCTTGCTGAATGTTGTTCATTCAGATGCCAGTTTAGTATGTATGTAAAATCTTCATGTACAATATGATTAACATTACAATCTCACCCTCTTCTGAAGATCTGTCAGCACTGAATAATTTAAAATGTACCGCTGGGGTTGTAATGAATCCAAGTCAGTGGAAATATATCTCAACAAACATGATGACATCTCAGCTCAAAGCTCCAGAAAACAATCAGTATGAGCGAGAACAGGAAAACTGCACAGACGGCAAGAGGCAGAGATTTATTGGTGTTTTTTCATCTAGCTACAGAACTGTAGACTAACAGCATGACATCACCTATTATACATTACAGGGGGAGCAACGTTCTCGTTATTTTAGTGGTAACCATAATATTCAATTAACTGTAATCACCAGTAATCTTACAAGGAATCTGTAACCAGACACACCCCTAATAATAACTCTATTAAAGAGAATCTGTAAGACCATCCTTATATATACCTTTGTTCTTGTGCTTTTTTTATATTACTGCATTGACTGATTCTTTGTATTTTTTATTCCATTACTTTTTTTTTACATGTGTCCCCAAAATGCTACAAAATACCATCAAAAGGCACAAAGAAAAATGCATTGTTTATACAGCTTTTAAAGAGATCATATGGCATTGAAAATACAGTCCAAGCTGCAGGCATTATGTTTAAGAACAAGAGGAGCCGAGCAGACTGACATATAGTGTTGTGGCAAAACTTCCAGGGTAACTTTATTCATGTAAAGTTAAGTAGACAAGTGGGTGGACCTAATTAGTGATTGACAGTTAACTGTGTATGTGTGCATATAGAAAGCTGTCAGTCACTCAGTCGGACTGTCCACTTTACTAGTGAGCCTGCTCAGATCCTCCTGCTCTATAAAAAGTTGCCTGCAGATTGGACTTCTTTTTCAGTGTGACAGATTCCCTTTAAAGGGGTACTCCGGCATGAGAAAACTTTTGATATAGTGCTACAATTATATAGAAAATATCCTAGAAGCTATTCTTACCTCCCTATGCTCTCCGGGTCCCTGTTGAACGATCCCCGCCTCGGCAGAGAAAACCCACTCAGCCAGTGATTGGCTGAGTGAGCTGTCACTGGATGGGACTTGTAGAAGTCCATGCACATACTATTCATTCTGATGGATATGATGGATATTTAGCCTCAGACATTTCTGACAGGGTTGAATATACATTACTGTTTGGGGCTGCGTTCACACTACGTATATTTCAGTCAGTATTGCAACCAAAACCAGAAGTGGATTAAAAACACAGAAAGGCTCTGTTCACAGAATGGTGAAATTGAGTGGATGGCCGCCATATAACAGTAAATAACTGCCATTATTTCAATATACCAGCCGTTGTTCTAAAATAACAGCAAATATTTGCCATTAAATGGCGGCCATCCACTCAATTACATCATTGTGTGAGCAGATCCTTTCTGTGTTTTTAATCCACTCCTGGTTTTGGTTGCAATACTGACTGAAATATACTGACTGAAATATACATATACTGACTGAAATATACGTAGTGTGAACGAAGCCTCAAAGTGTACTCAGCTGTTACTACCTTACTTACCGTACTTTAATGTTACTACCAGTCGCGTAGCTACCATAGAGGCAGGGTAGGCGGTTGCTATGGGGCCCGTGCAGGAGGGGGGCCCGGGGGAGAAGATAAGAGCCTTCTGTGTCCTTCTGCTTAACCCCGTATGTACTGCAGTGTGTAAGTAACCCAATGATTACTTACATGCTGCAACACAAAAAAGGGTTAACAGGCAAAAGACAAAAAAAACTTTGGTTCCCTGCACTGATAACCCCTAACCTCTGTTCTCACTGCCTGCTGTGCAGAGGTCATCAGTGCACCAGCAGTAGAGCAAAGATTTTTTTGTCTTCTGAACATTGGGTCACTTAAAGAGAACCAATCATGGGCGAAAATTTTAAAATTTTTATTTGATAATTAGATTAAAATTGTTATTTTATTAATATTTGTAATTTGAATTAATTACTTTTAGGGCCGCGTTTTCGCAATATACTTATTTTCTTTTCCTGTCTCGCGCCGGCTCTTTTGAAAAGAGTCGGCGCGACAGGAAGCTCCCGGCATGCCGAGCGGCGGGAAGGGCTCCCATTTGCCACCCATCTGTAAATACACAGTGATCCCACGCTATACAGCGCGAGATCGATGTGTATGAATGTCCTAACTGGGCCTATTAGTCTATTCCTGAAGATACAGTCTGCCTGTGCAGTCTGTATCTTATGCTTTTACCTAATCCTGTAAAGCGGAGCAGTAAGGCCAGGTGCGGCCATCTTGATGACGTCAGTGGTGCGTTCCAGCGCTGGAACGCAAGGAACGTAATCAAGATGGCGCCCGGCTTTACTGCACCGCTACAGAGGAGTGGGTAAAGTATAAGATACAGACTGCACAGGCAGTCTGTATCTTCAGAAATAAACTTCATGAAGATACAGACTGCCTTTGCAGTCTGTATCTTATACTTTACCTACTCCTCTGTAGCGGTGCAGTAAAGCCGGGCGCCATCTTGATTACGTCCCTTGCGTTCCAGCGCTGGAACGCACGACTGTGACGTCATCAAGATGGCCGCCCCCGGCCTTACTTCTCCGCTATACTGGATTAGGTAAAAGCATAAGATACAGACTGCACAGGCAGTCTGTATCTTCAGGAATAGACTTAGGGACAGAGAATCTTTTATTATAGGGACAGTTAATTTCAGGTGATTGGTTCTCTTTAAGGCCCTATACCGACAGAGAGAAGCAAATGAGCTATTCCACGCGGCAGCAGTGAGCGGCTGAGTCCGGGATGGGCCGCGGTCAGCTGCGGGGGGCCTGCCCGGGTGATCGCTGATCGTCCGGGCAGCCCATAGAGGATAGCGGCGGTCTGCTGCTGCTGCTCCTATTCCACGGAGCGATGACAGCAGATTGAAAAATGAGCGATGCAATGATCAGCCGACATGAACGAAGTTGGCTGATCATTGCCCTCTATTCCACAGTACGATTATCGTCCGTAACGGCTGATAATCGTTCTGTGAAATAGGGCCTTTACACACTGCAGTACATGAGGAGTTAAGCAGAAGGTAGTCAGCTCCTGCACCTAAGTATTTATCCATAAGGGCTCCTAATGGACCCTTATAGTTAAATATAGTGGACTGACAGAGCAAGCCGCCATTGGTTCTCTGCTCTGCCTGTCAATTTTGTGGCTGCATGCAGGATTCTGCCTCTGGCCACAGGAGATTTTATCTTTTGGCCACATCACGGAATATATATATATATATATATATATATATATATATATATATATATACAACGAAGAGGAGAACCACAGCACTCCGATCAGCTGTGATCAAACGGTGACTTTTATTTCTCCCACAAAATGCATAGACACTATTTCAGCTCCATCCATATGAGCCTTTGGCTATGTTCACACTACGTAAAACTACGGCCGTAGTTCTCGCCGCAGGACTACGGCCGTAGTTTTGAGGGGTGGAACATAGCTTTACTTTCAATGGGATCCTGGCCGGAGCGTACACACATTGTATGCGCTCCGGCCGGGATCCCGTGCGGCGCCGAAAAAAATTGACGGGTCAGTTTTCTGCGGCAGAAAGACCTGTTAGTTCACACAGTGAAGCGAGCAGCTTAAGTACCGGCCGCGATGATCCGGGCACAGACCGGCCGTTCCGTGACCCGGCTGGAGTCACGGAAAAGCCGGTCTGATACGTAATGTGAACATAGCCTTTCTCTGCATATATATATATATATATATATATATATATATATATATATATGCGCAGTGCTTTGTCTTGTATGTAGGGGAGGAGTGGGGGCTATTACAGTTTTTTGCTATCTATTTATCTATCATAATGTACACAAATTCACTGCAACTTGAACATAGCCAAGTAATTCCCCTCAGTCCTTAGTCCTTAAGCCTTGTTCACAAAGAACAGATTTATGATAGATTTTAATACATACATCTAAGCATCTAACCTGCCCATATGTCCCTATAGTGCACTGGGCGCTGAGGATGAAGGTAACTTTCTTACATTGATCCTCGCGACATCTTTTGGGATATTCATATTTTATTTTGTATGCTAATTATGTGTTTTGGTGCTCTGGGGGCAGGGGTGCCCTCCTTAGTGCACTGATCCAATTATTTGTTCTTATCTAGGCAAAGTTTGTTGAAACAACAGTTCATATTTAAAAGGTTTTTCCGATGAGCAGAAGATGGTAATGCCTTCTGCTCTCTGTTTTTTGAGATTCCGCACCTTGGAAGTACACCTTCTAGAAGGCGGGGGGTAGGGCTTAGTTCAATTGCATGCTGGCAAAACTATGTCCACACACAATGTCAAATAGCTGAACAGTCCTCAGAAAATAGCTCCAGAGACAGCACCTCAGGTGAAAAAACGTGATACTTTATTCACATCCCACTACGTGACTTCATATACTTACCGTGTTAAATAGCTTGCATTGATAGATACCATCCTGGTTGTTGTAAAATTGCAATTGTTTGAAAAAGTCTGCAGTATAGCAATCCAATGCACTCAGCAGCTATATTGGAAAGCTGGAAATATTTGTATAACAATTTTCTTAGTTGTCATGTTTAATACTAGTTGGATAAGTGAAGACTTTAAGAGTACTGCAACATGCTGGGGGAATTATTGTTGAAAAAATTGACTTTTTTTTGTAGGTTTCAATAATAAATCTGTAGGATTTTGATAGAAACCCATGGCTACATCCACTTTATTGGGTTAAATATCCAACATGTGTTTTTTTTTTGGGGGGGGGGGGGGGGGGTTTGCGAAGGTCCCGTCCCCGCCAGATGTACAGGATGGGAGGGGGAGGTGAAAGAGAGGCGCCCCATAGAGATGAATGGGAAAATATCCTCACTGCAAACACAGGTGATATAATTAGCTGCAGCAGACACGGCAGTTGGAGCCTTAGCAACCAATAGGATTACTGCTTTCATTTTCACAGGGAGCAATGGTTGCTAGGGAAGCTGCCTCACAACATCCACAGTAATAACTGGTAGACCCCCTACTCCATCTATACAGTACATGTATATACAGGACCCCCTACTCCATCTATACAGTACATGTATATACAGGACCCCCTACTCCATCTATACAGGACATGTATATACAGGACCCCCTACTCCATCTATACTGTACATGTATATACAGGACCCCCTACTCCATCTATACAGTATATGTATATACAGGACCCCCTACTCCATCTATACAGTACATGGATATACAGGACCCCCTACTCCATCTATACATTACATGTATATACAGGACCCCCTACTCCATCCATACAGTACATGTATATACAGGACCCCCTACTCCATCTATACAGTACATGTATATACAGGGCCCCCTACTCCATCTATACAGTACATGTATATACAGGACCCCCTACTCCATCTATACAGTACATATATATACAGGACCCCCTACTCCATCTATACAGTACATATATATATACAGGGCCCCCTACTCCATCCATACAGTACATGTATATACAGGATCCCCTACTCCATCCATACAGTACATGTATATACAGGACCCCCTACTCCATCTATACAGTACATGTATATACAGGGCCCCCTACTCCATCTATACAGTACATGTATATACAGGACCCCCTACTCCATCTATACAGTACATGTATATACAGGGCACAACAGGTATACCAAACTGTGACTGGGTAACACTGCTACACCAGACCTGACCAATACCGCCATACTGTGCTGGATAACACTGTCATACCAGACCTGACCAATACCGCCATACTGTGACTGGATAACACTGCCAGACCTGACCAATACCGCCATACTGTGACTGGATAACACCTCCATACCAGACCTGACCAATACCGCCATACTGTGACTGGATAACACCTCCATACCAGACCTGACCAATACCACCATACTGTGGCTGGATAACACCTCCATACCAGACCTGACCAATACCGCCATACTGTGACTGGATAACACTGCCATACCACACCTGACCAATACCGCCATACTGTGACTGGATAACACTGTCATACCAGACCTGACCAATACGGCCATACTGTGACTGGATAACACTGCCAGACCTGACCAATACCGCCATACTGTGACTGGATAACACCTCCATACCAGACCTGACCAATACCGCCATACTGTGACTGGATGACACCTCCATACCAGAACTGACCAATACCGCCATACTGTGACTGGGTAACACCGCCACACCAGACCTGACCAATACCGCCATACTGTGACTGGATAACACTGCCACACCAGACCTGACCAATACCGCCATACTGTGACTGGATAACACTACCACACCAGACCTGACCAATACCGCCATACTGTGACTGGATAACACTGTCATACCAGACCTGACCAATACCGCCATACTGTGACTGGATAACACTGCCATACCAGACCTGAACAATACCGCCATACTGTGCTGGATAACACTGTCATACCAAACCTGACCAATACCGCCATACTGTGACTGGATAACACTGCCAGACCTAACCAATACCGGCAAACTGTGACTGGGTAACACCGCCACACCAGACCTGACCAATACCGCCATACTGTGACTGGATAACACCATCATATCAGACCTGACCAATACTGCCATACTGTGACTGGATAACACCGCTATACCAGACCTGACCAATACCACCATACCGTGACTGGATAACACCGCCACACCAGACCTGACCAATACTGCCATACTGTGACTGGATAACACCCCCATACCAGACATGACCAATACCGACACACTGTGACTGAATAACACTGCCATACGGGTAAATACAACCCTGCAGGTATACAGGACACTACAGGTATACAGGACCCCAAAACTATACACTACAGGTGCACGGGACCTCCACAAAACTTTACACTACAGGTATACAGGACCCCAAAACTATATATTACAGGTATACAGGACCTCCACCAACTATATACTTCAGGTATACAGGACCTCCACCAACTATATACTACAGGTATACAGGACCCCAAACTATACACTACAGGTATACAGGACCCCAAAACTATACACTACAGGTATACAGGAACTCCACCAACTATATACTACAGGTATATAGGACCCCAAACTATACACTACAGGTATACAGGACCTCAAAACCATACACTACAGGTATACAGGACCTAAACCAACTCTATAATACAGGTATACAGCACCTTCACCAACTCTATACTAGAAGTATACAGGACCCCAAACATACTACAGGTATACAGGAACTCCACCAGCTATATACTACAGGTATATAGGACCCCAAACTATACACTACAGGTATACAGGACCTCCACCAACTCTATACTATAGTTATACAGGACCCTCAAACTATTTACTACAGGTATACAGGGCCCCGGAACTATATACTACAGGTATACAAGACCTCCACCAATTATACACTACAGGTATCCAGGACCCTCAAACTATAAACTACAGGTATACAAGACCTCCACCAACTATACATTACAGGTATACAGCACCAACTATATACTACAGGTATACAGGACCCCCGAACTATACAGTACAGGTATACAGGACCTTCACCAACTGTACACTGCAGGTATACAGGACCTCCCTCAACTATACACTATAGGTATACAGCCCCCCCAACTATGCACTACAGATATGCGAGACCCCTAAAAACTATACATTGTGGGTATACAGAACCCCTCCAACTATGCACTACAGGTATACACTAATTCCACTGATTAACTCAGATGAAACAATACCTTTAGCTTGGCCTCCTGGGCACCTTAGAACAAATCTAATTAACACACTGACACTTTATACCCGGGCAGCGCCGGGTACATTTTCTAGTTATCTTCTATACAGAAGCCATGGATTCGCCTTATGCAATCAATGACTGAAATAAATTCCTTCCTTCCTCATCAAAAAGAGGTTCTGCAGCAGCTCCTATATGTAACATAGGAGCTTATATATACCATAATATCATTTACTAAGAATTTTACAATACATTGACAGTTGCAAAAGAAGTGGGAAGGGAAGCAGGTAAATCTGGGATAATCTAGCTAAGCATTTGGGGACTTAGGCCTTTTGGGAGCAGTTATCCTGTGAAAGTTATGTTGAATTTCGACTTCCCTGTGGCTGAAGATTAAAGGGTGCTATAGGGAACATATCTGAGGATTAAATTACACTGGAGGTTTAAGCGTTCCTTTAGATGGCTTTGCAGGTGTTTTAGTCTGATAGTTCTCCAGGGTAAAGTTGATCGGTGGTGGAGATGGGGGGGGAAGGGGGGTACTGGGAAGCCCTACAGTTTTCAGTGTATTTGGAGGGAAAAAAGGACCTTGAAATCAGTATGTGTCCAGTGCCTTTGGGGTCCTGTGTCCATTCAGTACATTTTTTAGCTCTAATAATAGGGTTTATTATATTATTACCTTCCCAGGTATTGGCCATTTCCCAGGTATCAGCCACATACATATCTTTATATTCACCTTCTGTCTGTACATTTTGGTAGCGTGACTGTAAATAACAGACCATTATTTAATCCTCTAGTCTCGTCTCTCACAGTTCACAATAGTCAATTGAGCCTTGTGCTGCTTTCTGCGTCTGTTTTGTGTGACCGCATGCTGGGAAGAGATGCAACTGAGGGATTAAAGAGTGTGTTGGTTTTCTTCCTTTTCCATGGTTTATTGTTTATGAACAGGAAACATTTAATGTACATTTTAAAGAAGACATTGAAGCCTGAGTTTTTATATGACTATTGATCTCTTGCACATAATGCTGTTCATATGCACCTATTAAACAGATATTGCCCTTTTTATGATAGCACTGTAGATCATTTACAGTAGTCTATTAGGAATGAGCTCAATCCGAAGGAATGGCATGGACATCTATCTTCTTTTTCAATGGGGGAGTCCTAAAAAGTTGTATAGTACAAATAATGTGAATTGAAATAAAAATGGTTTGTCATATACGGGCAGAAAGTGCTGCCCTCTGTCGGTGGTATAATTGTAACACATATCCAGTGACATGTACAATGGAGGTGGCATCTGTAGCTGCTGTGGGACCCTTGGACAGAGGGGATCCATTCCATTTTTTTCTTATTCCCATGGGCAGTGAGAGACTGCACAGGGATGTGGTTTCTATAGATGCTGCTGTAGAAGTAAATAGGTGTCGGTGCCCCCATACAGTCTGTGGTTAGGAGTTTGCTGCTTAGCTTAATTATCCAGTTTTTATTTATTCTGTTTTTCAGATAGAATAAACTAACATTCATTTTGCCTGTTCATGACTTTCTGTCACAAGAAACTATAAGCCTATTTAGGTTTTGTAACGTTTTATGGAATATATTACTCATTTCTGCAATCGTTTGCTATTTGTGTAGCAGCTCAGTCCCATTGAAGTGAATGGAGCAGTGTTGCAATACCACACACAATCAGAGGTGGTGGTGTTTTTTTTTTTTTTTTTTAAAAGTAGCTGTACTTTTTCTAATCCTAGATAAATCCTTTAAAAAGCATGAGATAAATGCTGGCCAAAATCATTGTTTCATGGTATGTGCATAAATAAGTTTCTGCTAGCAAAATACACGTCATAGGTTAAAAATTCAAATGTTGACTTGTTTGACTTTGTGTTTTGTTATTGTGTTGCATGTAGAGTAACCTTCTAGAAATTTAACTTGCTTTTTAACAGTTAAAAAAGTGCATGTTCAAAAACCTTAGTTTGAACTGACCTCTATCTTCATGAATTAAAGGGGAACTATCAGCAGGTTAGACTAATCTAACCTGCTGATAGCCCCCTATAGCGCCCAGGATGCTGAGGAGAAAGGTATGTGTCTAACCTTCCTCCTTGGCACCGGTCCTGGCTCCTTCAGCCCAGAGCACTGCCCCGCCCCCTCAGCGTGAGCCCGCCCACTCCATTTATAATCAATTCTTGCAACATGCACTTACTCCCCCCCCCCCCCCCATCTCGGAACCCCTTTTAGGAGAAGGAACCTTAGTACCTTAGCTTTATACAAACTCTTAATAGAAAAACACAGAATTTGCTAAAAGCCCTTTTAGAGGAACTGATGTTTAGTGAAAGGATATTGTTAATCTGAGAGATTCTCTAAAGCTAGTACGATTCAATTGAGGGATATTACTTCCAAGTGTAAAGTAGTGTGGAAACAGCTGTTCCCTTACGCCATCTGGCAATAGATTAGATTCCTCAAGAGAGCATACTGCATGAGAATTGTGCAAATGAGAATGGCTTCTTACTCAAGTGGGTAATAATATTTGTTGTTCCTGTTTATTGTGGAAAACTTGTATTTTTACTTCTAAATATAAGCCGTGTGTTTATATAAGGTTTGATCTTCCTATCTGAATAATGAAGATTAGAGGAAGGTTAGCAGAAGGACCCCTGAGGACCATCAGTGACTGCTGACTGTGCAAGCAAACTCATTACATCCAACAAAGTGTACTTATGCATAATTGGAACATTTTTACATTTACTTTGCTAACAAGGATAAAATAATGAATGAAATATCCCTTTAAATAACTGATTCCTTTATTATATGAAGTGGATGCAGCTATTGCTAAGATCTAGTGCAATGAGCAGTGTCTGCCACAATGGGTGTCAGTCAGAGCTTTATACTGGCTCTCTATATGCCATTCTGTAAGAGTAACGTGCTCTCACTCCTGGCGATACCTAAGGCAATGTAACATTACAAGGTCATCATTAGCCTCGACTGCTTATTCGCAACTCATAGTTATCATGCCAAGCTAAAATTAACAAGTAGATGGAACAAAGCAAGGATATCATAACAGATTGGTTTAGGCCATATAAATAATTCATGTACATTGACACCCTTGTACACTCTGTCTCTGCTCTGTTTGACCTATTTTGTTAGATAAACTTGTACATAGTAGAATTCCTTATGCAATTTTGATGCCATTTGTACTTTGTTTTTTAAAGAAGTACTTGGTAAACACTGAAGCTGGGGTGGGTTATGCAGATATAGAACATAAGTCTGCACATAGGATTGTTGTATATAGACCTACTAAGGCCATATTTTGTTTGGAGATCTATGAAAGCATTGTTCTGGTCTAGAAAACCGTCCTCTACAAGGAGGAGAGGGGTAAGCTGCAGCTAGAAAGCTCTGGTGTCGGCAACCAAAACAAAAGAGTTGGGTGGTAAAATACACAAGGATGCTCAGCATGGGAGAGGGAGAGGAGGAGAAAGAGGAGGTAAGCTGCAGCCAAACTGCTCTGGTGCTGGCTTATCTCTCCTAGAACAAAGGGGACAGTCAGATATTTTCTATCCCGCTCGACCCCTATCTCCACTGTTATCATTTGTTTGTGGAGTCTTGCCGGCGTATGCTGTGGAAAAGGTAAGAATCTGCGCCTCTTCCACGGCGAGAACCACAGAGATCATACAACCAGACGTTTTTTTTATTCTTGTTGAAGAGGAATAAAGTCAGCAGTCCTCAATGGCTGCTTATGTGGAATATAGGCCTGTATCCATCTGTGCAGTGGAAAATATATAGGTTGAGGATTCCTTTACAGGTGAAATTAGATATGCAGGGTGCTACTAGCAATCTGTCCGCTTGTGTCATTTCTTAGAATTACCTTGCCACTTCTGTAATGCAAAATTGGAGCTGCAGACTGAAAGTTGACCACGACTGAATAACAACTAAGGCTGCAAACAGCTGTTCTTTTATATTTCAGATTTTGGTTGCCTGCAGCAGCTGTCCATGGCCATATCGTAAATTATTCTACAAACAGGAAAGCTCATATGAAAAAAAAAAATGCAGAAGAAGGAATAAACTGCTGTTGACTGGTCACAGCTTGCAGTCCACTGCACTCATTTCTTCCGCACAGACAAAAGCCGTGGCCAATATTACCCGTAGCCATGTTCCATCACAATAGAAATTCTGAGTTTGTTTTTAACGGAAAAAAAAAAATTTTTAAAAAATAAAAATAAAAACATGATTACTGGAGTAACTCAGGAAATAGAATTAATCCTATTATTTTTTTTTTATCATTGTAATGTGTTCATCTCCTGACTTTCCAGCAATGTGTATAATTACTAACCACTGGATACTGGAAACATCCTACAAAACATATTGTTTTAGAGGTGTCTGACTTATCTAAGCCATTTAGCCACATTTGTTTGTATAGTGTCAAAGTAATTTAGATTGTTAAGGTCCCCATATACTATATACTCTTGTTGGCAAAACCCTCTGTTCAGTGGAGATAGGCCGTTTGTTCACAGATAGGTAAGCCTCTGCCAGAGCAGTCTGGCTGTGGCTTACACCTCCCCATAGAGAAAAGAGGAATACTTGGTGATGCCGAATGTTTTTGTATATGTTTCCGACAGTTATTGAAGGTGTATGCCCACATTTACACTTGCCCATTTTTCTGCTATCAACTCATCGACTTCAAGAACTGGCTGTGCACTTGCTGCCTAAAATCTTGGCCCATAATATAGTCACAAGGGAATCAATGTTATTCACTTCACCTATCAATGGTTTGATGTTATGAGTGATTGGTGTGTACGTGTGTTAACTTCAGGCTGAACAAAAAGTTTGACTATGTCTGGACCCCAAACAATGTTTTTTTTTAAGACATAAGGGGAGATTTATCGAACATGGTGTAAAGTGAAACTGGCTCAGTTGCCCCTAGCAACCAATCAGATTCCACCTTTCTTTACTCACAGACTCTTTGGAAAATGAAAGGTGGACTCTGATTGGTTGCTAGGGGCAACTGAGCCAGTTCTATTTTACCCCATGTTTGATAAATCTCCCCCACAGTAATGTAATTCAACTGGTTTGTTAGAAATGAATGAAAGAATGAGAGACAACAACTAGTACATAAGTAGAAAGGAGCCCATAGGCCTTTACCCTTAGTATTAACATATGTACCGGGAAATATAAATATACTTCATGGCTACATGGAAAAACACAGCCATGTATCTCAGAAGTGTATTTTTTCTCCTTGTCTAGGAGAATTCACAATAGATGCCATTGTGTGGTGAAGCTTGGTACTGAGTGCAGGGACACACCAGTCTTCTGGTGCCAAATGCTATCTAAACAAGGAAAGTGATGAATGAGCTTGTGAATAAATGTTCCTAAAAGGTGCTAAGGAATAATAAGCCATTTAGTAACAAGATAATACTAATTTGTATTAGTATTGCGTATGCATCTTTACACATTTTCACATGTAACTCACTCATATATACAGTAGATGTGTGTATACTAATAAAGTACACTCATAGGCCTTGTTATGGACATAGCAGAGAGCTTTCTGTTGGTTCAGCCATTCAGTTCTGGAAATTACAGACATATATAGCGCTATTCTTACAGTATAACCACCATGGAGATAACTACAATGTTATCTCACCCTCTTTCTGTTGATATTAAAAAGTGTTAGGATCATTACAAAGTGGTTGAATTTATCACCAAGCAATATTAGGAACACAAAGGGATGAGGAAACATCTCCAAATATATGGTAAATGCTAGGATTTATAGCTAAAGGGAACCAGTCTGGGATTTTTATACCCCCAAATGCCACCAACCTATCATATGGGATGGTAGTTTGTTAAAAATGACAATGGCCCTATTTTATTAGAAAAATTAAATCTCAAGTAATATATCTAAAATAACATAGGTCAACTTCTTCTCATAGTGACCTCTGTCACGGAGCATGCCCACACCTCTCAAAGAAGCCATTTTTGTTTTTTCCTATATTAAAATGCCTAAACCTATATACAGTAACTGCTGTTTATAGATCAGTCACGATGGCTGCTCCCATGCAAACAAAAAAGAATATTTAATTATTAAATCAGCTGTTTTCTGCCCTTTGCTTTTATAATGCTTATATAGGCATATCTTATTAAACTTTGGTACAAGGCTGTTTTTTAAGTCTTTCCTTTATATAATAATGGGAAATGTACCCTGTACAAGATTATGCTCTTGTGGGAAAGATATACATTTTTAGGCCATGTTCACACAATGTAAGTAAAGTATTAATCACGGCTGTTGCCGCTGATTTGCAACACGGCCATGATTTATATTTTACTTACATTGTGCTGCAGCTTCGCATAGTATACACTCCGGCTGGGATCGGTAGCGACCCCGCAAAAAAACTGACATGTGAGTGCACACAAGACATGTAGGTGCACACAATGGAGCGCGCAGCTGCAGCTGGTAATTCAGATGCGGGTGCACACAGGAAGGGAAGTACTGCAGTACCGGCCGGGATGACCTTCACAGAACGGCCGGTGTCTTACGCCATGTAAACATGGCCTTAGGGTCAGTGGCGGATTAAATGTACCCCGGGCCCCGGGCTGTCCACCCAACCTGGGCCCCCCCCCCCCCAGTCAATTCGCCCACATTATAATCTGCTACTGCGTCCCCCCCACCCACCCCCCACTGTCCCCAATAAACACTGCCTGCCTGCCTCCCCTCCCTGCTGGCCCCAATAAACATAATGTTTGGTCCCTTGCTGCTACCCCCAGTAAGCATTGCCCACCCCACCTCCACTGCCCCCAATAAACATATCGCCACCTCACCTGGTCCCCTGATGTTGCCCCCCCCCAAGGTCACAGCAGCACAGAGGATGTCAGGAGAGGAGGGTGCTGATCTTATAGGAGAGGACCGAGCAGCACAGAGGATGTCAGGAGAGGAGGGTGTTGATCTATAGGGGAGGTCCCAGCAGCACAGAGGATGTCAGGAGAGGAGGGTGCTGATCTATAGGGGAGGTCCCAGCAGCACAGAGGATGTCAGGAGAGGAGGGTGCTAATCCTATAGGAGATAGTCCCCCTTTATAGATGTCTCCCTCTTTCCCCCCTCTTATAGATGGTCCCCCTCTTTCCCCCTTATAGATGGTCTCCCGCTTTCCCCCTCTATAGCCGGTCCCCCTCTTTCCCCCCTTATAGATGGTCCCCCTCTTTCCCCCTCTATAGCCGGTCCCCCTCTTTCCCCCCTTATAGATGGTCCCCCTCTTCCCCCCTTATAGATGGTCCCCCTCTTCCCCCCTTATAGATGGTCCCCCTCTTTCCCCCCTTATAGATGGTCCCCCTCTTCCCCCCTTATAGATGGTCCCCCTCTTTCCCCCTCTATAGATGGTCCCCCTCTTTCCCCCCTTATAGATGGTCCCCCTCTTTCCCCCTCTATAGCCGGTCCCCCTCTTTCCCCCCTTATAGATGGTCCCCCTCTTTCCCCCTCTATAGATGGTCCCCCTCTTTCCCCTTTATAGATGGTCCCCCTCTTTCCCTCTTTATAGCTGGTCCCCCTCTTTCCCCCTCTATAGATGGTCCCCCTCTTCCCTCTCCCCCCTTATAGATGGTCCCCCTCTTTCCCTCTTTATAGCTGGTCCCCCTCTTCCCTCTCCCCCCTTATAGCTGGTCCCCCTCTTCCCTCTCCCCCCTTATAGCTGGTCCCCCTCTTCCCTCTCCCCCCTTATAGCTGGTCCTCCTTTTCCCCCTTATAGATGGTCCCCCTCTTCCCCCCTTATAGCTGGTCCTCCTTTCCCCCCTTATAGATGGTCCCCCTCTTCCCCCCTTATAGATGGTCCCCCTCTTTCCCCCCTTATAGATAGTCCCCCTCTCCCTTTATAGATGGCCCCCCTCTTTCCCCCCCTTTATAGCTGCCCCCCTTTCCCCCCCCCCTTTATAGATGGTCCCCCTCTTTCCCCCTTTATAGATGTCCCCCTCCCCCCCCCCTTATAGCTGGTCCCCCTCTTTCCCCCTTTATAGATGTCCCCCTCCCTTATAGATGGTCCCCCTCTTCCCCCCCCCCCTTTATAGATGGTCCCCCTCTTCCCTCTCCCCCCTTATAGATGGTCCCCCTCTTTCCCTCTTTATAGCTGGTCCCCCTCTTCCCTCTCCCCCCTTATAGCTGGTCCCCCTCTTCCCTCTCCCCCCTTATAGCTGGTCCCCCTCTTCCCTCTCCCCCCTTATAGCTGGTCCTCCTTTTCCCCCTTATAGATGGTCCCCCTCTTCCCCCCTTATAGCTGGTCCTCCTTTCCCCCCTTATAGATGGTCCCCCTCTTCCCCCCTTATAGATGGTCCCCCTCTTTCCCCCCTTATAGATAGTCCCCCTCTCCCTTTATAGATGGCCCCCCTCTTTCCCCCCCTTTATAGCTGCCCCCCTTCCCCCCCCCCCTTTATAGATGGTCCCCCTCTTTCCCCCTTTATAGATGTCCCCCCCCCCCCCCCTTATAGCTGGTCCCCCTCTTTCCCCCTTTATAGATGTCCCCCTCCCTTATAGATGGTCCCCCTCTTCCCCCCCCCCTTTATAGATGGTCCCCCTCTTTCCCCCTTTATAGATGTCCCCCTCTTTCCCCCTTTATAGATGTCCCCCTCCCTTATAGATGGTCCCCCTCTTCCCCCCCCCCTTTATAGATGGTCCCCCTCTTCCCCCCCCCCTTTATAGATGGTCCCCCTCTTTCCCCCTTTATAGATGTCCCCCCCCCCCCCCCTTATAGCTGGTCCCCCTCTTTCCCCCTTTATAGATGTCCCCCTCCCTTATAGATGGTCCCCCTCTTCCCCCCCCCCCTTTATAGATGGTCCCCCTCTTTCCCCCTTTATAGATGTCCCCCTCTTTCCCCCTTTATAGATGTCCCCCTCCCTTATAGATGGTCCCCCTCCCCCCCCCCCCCCCCCTTTATAGATGGTCCCCCTCTTTCCCCCTTTATAGATGTCCCCCCCCCCCCCAGTGAGTAAATAACACAAAAATAACAAAATATAACTCACCTACCCTGCGTTCCCCCGTCGATCCTCTCTCAGGCTGCCTCTGTCTGATGCGTGGCTGCTGGGGGTGTCCGGTCCTCTCCCCGGCAGCGCGCGCATCACACAGCTCCTAGTGCCGCCTGGGCCCTGACTTCCGGTACGTGCGCTCCCAGTACCGGAAGTCAGGGCCCCAGGCGGCACTAGGAGCTGTGAGATGCGCGCGCTGCCGGGGAGAGGACCGGACACCCCCGGCAGCCGCGCATCAGATGGAGGCAGCCGGAGACTCTTGTGACCGCAAGCGAAACAATGCTTGCGGTCACAAGAGTGCAGTGGCGAGGGGGCCTCCCGGGCGGCATTATAATGTGGGCGGCAAGGCATGGGCCCCCCCGGAGCCTCGGGCCCCGGGCGGCCGCCCAAACCGCCTACATTATAATCCGCCATTGCTTAGGGTGTATTCACATGTACAGGATCTGCAACAGATTTAGAGGGCATTCAAAAGTTCCAAGATTACAGTTAGATTTTAGTTAGATTTGCAAACTAAACCTGCAATTCAACCAGTCTTGTTCTGCTTTACAATTAGTTTACAATACCAGTAACTAGAAGAGACCTTTTTTTTTTTTTTTTTTTTACATTTTTTTAAGGGCTAGCAATAGAAAAACAGTATAAGGCTAGGTTCCTATCACGATTTTGCAATCCGTCTTACTGTATCCGTTTTGCAAAACGTAAAGAAAGAGGTGGTGAACCATATTTTTGTGTACATTTCAAAATGTAAAAAAATTGATCCGTTTTGATCCATTTTTTTATAATGTAAGTTAATGGAAAACGGATCAAAACGGATGGCATACAACAGCATCTGTTTTAACCATCCGTTTTTTTTTCATAGAGCGGATACATTAAACAGATAGCAAAATCATGATGTGAACCCAGCCTTATTTTGTAAGGTAACATTACTAAATTTTGTTCTGAAAACTTTAGGAAAAATTAAAGGCAAATACTGTTGATGACTTATCCACAGGATGGGTTCTGCCATGTGGTTAGTTGCCGCCACTACAAACAATGTATGGAGTAGAGGCTTCCAGCCCCTGTACAGTGCTTAATTCCTGTGTTGTGGCTGTACCAATCAGCTGATCAGTGAAGATGCTGGGTGTCGCCACCCCACTGATCATTATTGATGTCTTTAGTCTTTAAGTCAGTCATTCTTGTTTTTCTCTTATAATTGAAAGGTAGACTTTTTTTTCACCTTGGGGGAGGGATAAAAGCTGAAATCCCAAGGTCAGGAGAATTACTGCCCATTTTAACTGCATAGGCAGAGTTATCCATGGTTTCCTAGTGGTCCAAGCCTACCTTACACCGTACTGTTTTAGTTTTACTATGACGAGAAGGTTAAATTTGCCACTTGCACTTTAGATGCAATACCAAGTGTTTCAGACAAGCATGTGCTTAATGTAGTTCTAGGTTACATGATCCTTCATCATCAAAAGTAGAAGCCTCATTGTTAGTAAGGTTCCTGTGTCTCTATTAGCACTCTTAGGAGACCCTCTGATAACCTGCTTGTACCTATCAATGTGGCATTTTTTGCATTATTTTTTTTTATCTAAATGAGTAATAAGACAGGCGCAGGCTATGCATTGCCTGGATGACAGGGCCCTATTACAGCTCTTTGTGAACCTGCCTGTGTTCTCCTGGTCCGTGTATAAACAGATTGCACGACTCAGAAGCCGCGCGGCCCACAATGCCATATATCTGACAAAGAGAGTAGATCAGGGAGGCTCTGTGCTCAACAAAAAAGGAAACTAGTTCACTTCAGTTGTGGAGCAGTAAGTTAAATCATATACTTTGTCCAAGTGGGTGGTAGCAAGACTGACAATTAACTAGTGACACCAAGTATAAAATTATACCCTTGCCTTTACCACGATCACATTCTTTCTGAACGTGTTATTTTAAAGCACATTGGGGCAGTTCCTGCAACTCATATTTGCTTTTGTGGCTCTTGCAGACCAATGAATCATGAACTAAAATGTGATGTTAAATGGTTTCTCCGAGGCAGAAACCATGACAGTTGAGTGGGTGGATTGCTTGAGTGTTTACCCCAATTACTTGTTTATAGTCCATTTAAAGTCAAACATTCATTATATTTACTGGCTGGCTTCTGTTCCAGCTCCTGTAGAGTCTGTTAGCTGCACAAGGATATTGCCTCTATTCTTAGGCAACATTACATGTGGTTGACATGATGCAAAACTTTAAATACCCCCATGGACTTACTTGGTGGAGAAAGCCAAGTTGCCAAAATATCATGGTGACTGCCAACTCATGTCTTGTATCTAAAGTATGTTGGGCTATGTACGAGACCTATAAGTGTAGTGATGAGAGTAGTTTCTGAGCAGTGATCGCATCGTGAAAGCATGGTTAGGCACTCCCAAGGTGGTGAAATATGAATGGCAACAGTCAATAGAAAGCAATATCAACTGCATTCATATTTCAGATGCGCTTTAGGCCATTAGGTTTTATTCACATAAGTATTCACAATTCTATAATACGACAAATTGGCAGTTTCATGAAAGGGGGGGGGGGGGAGATTTATCAAACTGGTGTAAAGTAGAATTGTCTTAGTTGCCCCTAGCAACCAATCAGATTCCACTTTTCATTCCTCACAGATTCTTTGAAAAATGAAAGGGGGAAATAAGCCAATTCTACTTTACTTCAGTTTGATAATTCTCACTCTATACCTTCATTCGGAGGTTTTGGTCCTTTTCAGACCCTTAAGACAGTATAGATGCAGAGGTGTAGGGAAAAAGCAAAAGAATGATGCCAATCAGTGTATAGGAATGAGCTTGCTGGTCGAAGGCCTAAAATATGAGTGCAGTTAATATATATTTTTATTGGCATCTTAAAAGTGGCATTTAGCTGCTTCTATGACAAAGATAAGAGAAATATGTCCGACTATCTGCTCTCCAGGTCTTAGAGATAACAGCAGGGAGTGGGTAAGATTATATGTCAGCTTAAATTATAGACAAGAGGGAGAGAAACTAAGGTGGACAACTTACACAGGTTGGAGAGAGAGGGAGGGCAGATACAAGTCAACCTGCAGGAGAGAACAAGGATAAATAGAAATATAGAGCTGAAGAAGCAAAAGTAAGCCACCATTTTAATAAAAACATATGGTGAAAATGTTTTTGCTCCATAAAAAGTACAAAGCAAGATTTATAAAAATAAAAATGAGTCTATGAGGTGCTCATAGACTTTAACATTGTGCAAAGCAATGATAATTTAGTACAATGCACCAGGTATTTTATCATATACTTTATTATTTTCACAAACCTCACTATTTAGCGTTCAGTTTCTTCTCCAATGTAATGCATCTTCTCCGCCAAATTTACGTTAATCCGTTATTATATTATCTCCTGGAGCCATGTTTTTCCATCCTAATGTTGCTGTATCTCTTTTATAGTTAGTAAAATATTCTGTCTACCTATCACATACTATTACATAACTATCCTTTAGATCTATAGCACAGTATCATTGTTTCGACAATGGCTTTTATATTTATAATCTTGTTACACGGTTCTTTATTTTCCTTGCTTTATTCTAGGTCTTTGATTTTGTTTCAGTCTCTTTGCTTCTCACTGTCTTCTTTCTTCTATAGTCTTCTGGCCGCTTGCCTCAGCATTACATTAATTCATGCTGGACGTGTTTCCAGCTAACACTTACTGTGGGACAGTATGTATTACAATATATGAGCTAGGCAGAGCACTCTGAGTGTGGGTGGGAAGGTATGTATTGAAGTGGCTTGTTTAGATTTTTTTTTTAGAAGTATTTACAAGACCACCATAAAATCACAAAAGTTGTGTTTTTGGTACAGTTTTCATTAAAACGAATGTCTATGGGGTAAAAGGGTTAATAAAAAAAAAGAAAAAGTTACACCACAATGCCCATTTTCACATCATTGCTAAGATGCATACATTTTTATGTTTTTTTATCTTTATCTATGTGTGAGGATAATCTGTGGCCCCCCTTCACATGTCCGTATCAGTTTTTACTGTTAAGAAATCCTGATCAGGAGGGCATTAGGAGGCTTCAGGAAACTATCAGTATTTCATGACAGTAATCATTATTTAAAAGAGAAGTCCCATGACATTAAAAAAGCAGGGGGTGCGGGAACATAATAAACAAAGTATGCTTACCTATCCTTGTGCCCCGTAGCACCACTTCTGGGTCTAACTGACAGACAGTGGCCTCCCGCAGATCCTCCAGCTGCAACGTCACATACTTGGCACAGCAACGTCACATAGCTGCTAAGACAATCAGTGACTGGGGCAGGACACAGTCACTGACTGGCTGAGTAGGCATTCGCTCAGAGTAGAACTTTATTCATTTACAGAACTGGAAGTTACTATAGGGGGAGATAGCTTTTATGTCATCTGTTCTTATTCATGTGTGGGTGTGAACATATCCACAATTATTAGTATGGGTAGCTTTACTCTTATAGAAACTGGACTATTTGTATTTTTAGTTTTGCAAAGTAGCTATCTTCAATAAAGAATTGTCTCTATAGTGCCACCTATGGGAGGTTGTTTCTCTGTAAATCAATATTCAACACCGAAAAGGCTTTCAAACATGATTATGTATTCCAAACTAGAATCTCTTCCAGAAGGGTAAGTTCTTGCCCTTTTTCAGTAGAAAGAAGGGTGCTGACTGGCTAGTGAGAGGCTTTCAAAGTGGGGCTGAGGGGATAGCGTGTCTTCTTGAGAAGACCGCCAAATTAGGGTATGGAGTCTTACAAGCCATACAATGCTCTATGGCAGTGTTTCTCAACTCCAGTCCTCAAGAACCACCAACAGGTCATGTTTTGTGGATATCCCATACAATGAACAGCTGTGGCAGTTACTGGTGCACTGACTATAATTATATCACCTGTGAAATCCTCAAAACATGACCTCCCCCTTCCTCCGAGCAGATATGTACTTGTCAGCAGCCACTTTAGCCATTCTGCATCAATCTGTATGAGAAGTAGTGGTTGCTGCTTTAAACAAATTATGACCATGTTATCCTGGGTCACAACAAACCTCTTAGAGCAGAAGCTCTTCTATCTAGTGGCTCTACATGCTAGATGTTAGGGAATATTTGTCCAACATAAAAAGCCTCTTCAACTGCAATTTACATTGCGGACACCACAATGCTTTTCACTGACAAAGGAGACACTCTAAATAATCTGTGCCCCCTTAGCTATGCTTGTTCTGCTAGAGTAAACTGTGAAGTGGTTACCCATGTGCCCTATGTTTTAGAAGGTTGTTATAAAATAAATAAATACATAAAATGGACATTACACCAGGTAATTTAATAGATTTTATGTAAAAACTTTCTATACTTTACGGCCAAATCTGCACTTGGCATGAGTATTCCAGTGAAGTACATAAAGAGATTTATATTAAGAAACATAAAACTGCATAGTCTGCAAGAATTTGTTTCTATTGAAATCTAGTTCTCAGGTGCAGAAGTCAAGTCGGATGATGGCTGAGCAGCATTTATTATATAGGGAACAAACATTTATAAATGCAGCTTTAAAAAAAAACTATTTTACTTTTTTATTAAAGGAGAAGTCCAGCATTTACTAAAAGCCATCAGCCTGCAGGGAGGGGAAAATTGATTTCAAGTTAGAACTTACTTCTACCCCTGATTGCGGTGAGCAGCTGTGGGACCCCGACGGGAGTAATTTTCTCCCGAGTTGTGATGATGTCACGAATCGGGGGGAAATGCCTGTCCCGGCTGATGGGCTGGCGCTCAGCCAATCAGTGACTGGAACGGCGTCCTGCCCAGGTCACTGACTGGCTGAGCAGCCAGTCCATCAGCCATGTTGTGACGTGGACACCCCGGAGATCCCGGAGCCCGGCCGGGGTCCGACGGCCACTCCCAACACTCACTGCAGGCTCTCCCTGTAGGCTGCCAGCTTTTAGAAAATGCCAGACTTCTCCTTTAACTACTTGGTCTTCTGGGAACCTAGGGAGGAGATGTCACATAAGCCTAATCCAGTAAGATGCTCCTGACCATCCTTTTGTAATTGCAGTTGTTCATTTGGCCTGTCAGGAGGAACTGTGAGCAGCTAAACAATGGTGTAAATACACCCATGGCTAAGTAGGACTCTTTTTTTTATCTCCAGCGCGGTTAATCACGGTTTATCTCCAGCACAGTTAAGCACGGTTTTTGTAAATATATAAAGCTCTGGTGTGTTCCCCAGCATGGCAAGATCCCAGATAAGCCCAGCCTTTTTATCTAGTAGTTGTCAGTCAGATGGGTATATGGATGGAAATGTGTACATAGGAGATGAATAGGAAGACATAGGCTGGACTTACCTGGGCTCTTGCCATGTTGGAAAACACCCCCTCGACTTTGAACCTTGTTTCCAAATTAACAAAACAGCTTATATCTCAGCCCTGGAAAGACATACGCTGATAAAAAAGGATATGCCCAGAATCATAATAAGAAGCCCTATCTAGCCATAGGCAGTCTATTTGAAGCTGCACTTCATATAGTTTTTTTTGGAAGCTCTACATAGTCCCTCCTTAAAGTGTAGGACTATGTAGGCAAAATTTGGGGTCATTTCACAAAAACACGGTATGCTAAGCAGAATTTTGTTTGGCCAAGAAAGACCTGATACAGTATAGGAACAGTTTTAAGAATGGTGTATAAGGCATCTCACACTCAGTGTGCCCTTTTTTAAGATAACCCAGACACATAGGATACCTACAGAGCCCTGGCTGCCCATGCAAGAAAGTAATTATAGATTTACTAGATTTACAACAGGCTCATCATGCTCAAAGCTGCAGACATGGACAGACACATAACTAACACAGAGATAGAACCAATGATATTTGTTTTTTTGATGATGCTTGTTAACAAAGTTATAAATTTTTTTTTTATAAACTTATATGTCATAGAAGCTGTGCTGAGCTGCAGCATGTGTGCCCCCTCCCTCCCCACACCTTCCTGCTCTGCATTACTATTGTACAAGGCTCAAGGCTGGAAACCAGTTCTGATACAATCCCGTTGCACCCTGTTATGGTTGACTTCCGTGTTCCATCAAATATGATCAGTCTTGATCCTAGGTTTTAAAAAGGACAAAAACCAAGAACCAGTGTCCTTCTGCTTCTTAATTTAGTGGTAAATGTGCCCAACAAAACGGTGCTATTTATAGTATATATTAATAGCACTGGGAATTTTGCTGCATATTGACTTATCTTGTTCTATTACCTCTGTATTTGTCCTTTTCCTTATCTTATTAGGACCATGCTATATTATGTGACTATTTACATATGGAGAAGTTTTTTCTAGCAGTTTTTATTCCTTTGGCAGGCATGAACATACTTGGGAGGTTTTTGTTTAATTATAAAAGTGTTCATAATTGCTGATATTGTATAAATGTTTAATAATAGTTTATGGTATTAAAAGTATTCGGTCACAATAGGGGTTAATATGTTTAATTATACACCTATACTGGGTGGAATAGTTTATTTAAATACCCAGTTCTTTCCCTTCACCAGCAGCCATGACTTAGAAGTCTGTGGGAGGTGCTTGAAACGCATAGACTCAGATTAGCCAAGTTTCAGTATCTATGGTGATTTTACCTTTTAGAATTTGTGATGGATCTAGTAAAGTCTTGAAGAATTAAATTTGTCTTTGGCGTGTGTAGTTTATTTTAATTGTGTAGCTGTCTAACTGGGCATTTGTATGTGCACCACATGTGAAGATGGGTGCTATGTGAACTGTGGGATATGAGGAATTACATGAGCTGGCTATGGTTACAAGGATCCTGAAAAGTGCCAGGTTCTCCTGTGCCAAGTTGTTTACTTACCAGCAGTACAAGGGAGCCCCATTTCATCTTGGCAATGGGGCCTGCTCACCACCATGTACACTCCTGATTATTAAACAATGTTACATGGTGGCAAATATATAGAACACATATATAGAACAGAAGAGATGGGTGTTTTCTACAACATAAACTAAAAACAACATAAACAAAACAGCAATATGTAGACTAGTGGTTTAGTTGCGTCAGTGTAAGTTTTTCCTGTATCAATTACATTTTTCTAGGAATTGGATAAAACCCAGTGTTCTGATTATATTACATTTTTTCTCCCCAAAAGACCCAGCAGAACTGCTGCACCAAGAGATTTACATTGTAAATATGTGTGATCAGCCATCCACATCACTCTGCCGGAGAAGAGTAGCAGTAAGTGCCAACACAGATAATAACACAAGATTGCTGAACATTTTATCCAGCAATCATTTCCATTTATTGTAACATAAAAGGAAAAAAATGGGAAGATGCAAAAAAGACAAGAAGGTGATAATTACCTATTTACTTATAGTAACCCATATTAACATATCTTTGGCAGGCAAGCTGCTGGGGATGTCAGCGTCGGAGAAAATAAAAATGCAGAGTCTTTCCAGACATTTACATATCCCGACACACTAATATGGAAAACTAAGTGGGAGGTTTCGTCAGGCCTCCCTTCCCGCTCTGTGCCAAGCTGCAACAAGATATTAATAACATCAGGAAGGTGGTGCTGGCAATTTTTCGTTCTAAGGGTTGTAGTCTTGACTACATTTTTATTATTGCTACCACAACCAGAATGTGGCACTGTTGATGTCAATAGTCTGTACTATAGCTTGAAGAAGGTACTCCTACCATGCACATGCTTTGAATGTAATGAAAATATTTATAAATATGTATAAAATTAAATATATCGAATTATTTAATATACTAAGGCTATGTTCACACTATGTAAAAACAATGGTTGTATTTCATACCAATGGCCGTTGTTTTACATATGTAGTGTGAACGTAGCCTAAAGGTAAATTATCAGTAGGTTTGGACAAACAAAGTTACTCATAGGTACCTGTGCCGGCTGAGCTGGTGATTTCTGTATCGTTCTTCTTTCTTCCCTCGGAGGTGCTGTTTTCCAGTAGTTTAATCTGATATGTAAATTACTGCGTTCATTACGCTGCGAGTTGTCTAGGTACTGGCAGATCACTTTTTTACTACATACACGCAGCAGTCTGAACGACCGCTGCGTGTGTGTAATTCTGTTGGCCCCTTAACCCCTTCAGCTTCCGCCCGCCTCCCGCTCCCACTCCACTGTATACATTACCTGTCCTCGCTGCACGGGGTCCCGGCGTACTGCTCTCCCGCCAGACCAATCAGTGTGTTGCCCAGCCGCAGCCACTGATTTGCCGGGCGGGAGAGCAGTACACCGGGACCCTGCGCAGCGAGGAGAGGTATGTATACAGAGCGGGAGCGGAGCAGGAGGCAGACGGAAGCTGAAGGGGTTAAGGGGCCGGCAGAATTACTTACACGCAACGGTCGTTCAGCGATCTGCCAGGACCTAGCCGACTCGCAGCGTAATTTACGCTGCTAGTCGCTAGGTGTGAAGGCACCCTTAAAGAGGATGTACCACCCGGTACATCCTCTTTAACCTGAACCCACGGATTGATCGGCGCCGGCACGGGGAAGTCGGTGCCGCGGTCCGTTTTTCGGACCGCCGCCCGGTTTCCATGCACGGCGCCGTTCAATCCAGCAGTATCGGCCAGTGCTGAAGCACTGGAGGTCGGGCGGGCTGCCCCCAGTGGGGGGGAATTCCCTCCCATGTATGACGCGGTTTGCTTAGAATGAATGGAGCCGCGTCATAGAGGGCTGGCCGACCTCCAGTGCTTGAGCACCGGCCAGTACCGCTGGATCAAACGGCGCCATGCACGTGAACCGGGCGGCGGTCCGAAAAACGGACCACGGCACCGCCTTCCCCTTGCCGGCGCCGATCGATCCGTGGGTTCAGGTTAAAGAGGATGTACATCCTCTTTAAGTGCACTGTCCCAGCCACCTGCCCACTCATTTGTTCCCTACTCTCGCTCTTTTAAAAGACTTGGCTACTTATGCATATATACTTAAGTAGGAGGGGATATAGAAGTTGCCAGGAGGGCGGGACTGAGGGGCCGAGGAACGCCCCGCAGTGCACCAAACTGTTTCCCTTTAGGGGTACAAACACACACAATATACGCAGCAGATACGCAGCAAATACGCAGCAGATCTGCAGCAGATTTGATGGTGCAGGTTTGATGCTGTGTTCAGTTATTTAGATCTAATCTGCTGCGTATTTGTTGCGTATTTGCTGCAGATTTGCTGCGTATCGCAGCAGTAAATACGCTGCGTATACGGTGTGTGTGTTTATACCCTAGATTTTCTATTTCCTCAACAAAAATTGTATAATACAACTGGTTTGTGTTAAACATTGCAGTAAAGTCTTGAAAGTGATACATGTAACATCATGTCATGTATAGTAAAGAGTTTTCCATTGGCATATGGCATGTTAGGCAGATAGTGATAATAACATTTCCTAAAGTTGTGAATGAAGGAAAATGTGGAGCAGATGACATTTTTTGACCAACAACCACCCTTTCAGCTCAAATACCCCACCCCCACCCCCACCCCTGTTCATGGTTATTAATCTATGTATTTTTATTCTGGGGTAGTGATGTTTATAAAATGCATGCCAATTGCTAAATAGTTTCTCAGTGCCACTCTTCAATCTCAATGCTGTCTAGGAGTAGGAGGCGTTTCAGAATATCTTCTATAGTAAAAATAGTGAGGTTTACAGCTAGTGGCACAGTAAGCAAATATGAACCCATGTGAATAATCTTTCTGGGTTCTCTATGGAGGTCAAGATCTGGTGTGTCTGGAGTACGATTGTGGTAGATCAGACATTGTGGCAGTATAGGAATTGTACAACACAATAGGTATGGAGGAAGTAAATGGTTATCTCACCAGTCAGTGGATTCATTCAGTCCGGTATGAACCTTCATGCTCTGAGACTCCAGAACACAAAATAATTACAATTGTCTCCTTGACATACAGTATATTTCTTTTATTTTCCATATTCACATTACATGCTAAAGCTCACAGCCGATGTATCCATCAGACACGGACGCCCAGGTACGTCCTCACCGCAGACCTTTCAGAGGACATAGACTCCTCCTTCCTCATGGAGTCTATGTCCTCCGAAACGTCCGCGGTGAGGACGTACCTGGGCGTCCGTGTCTGATGGATACATCGGCTGTGAGCTTTAGCATGTAATGTGAATATGGAAAATAAAAGGAACATATGTCAAGGAGACAATCGTGAGTATTTTGTGTTCTGAAGTCTCAGAGCATGAAGGTTCATACCGAACCGAATGAATCCACTGACTGGTGAGATAACCATTTACTTCCTCCATACCTATTGTGTTGTACATATTGGAGTTTACGGGACCTGTGGAGTCCGGTTGTGTGGAGGCTACTTCTAGTACGTGTTTATGCGGGACTATTCTTTGTAAGTGTGAGTATAGGAATTGTGGCTCTTCATATATTTACAGTAGATTTACTAAGGAGCAGGACCATCAGCCATGGAGCACATCAGCCTTTATATTTATTTTTTTACCTTCACCCCGGTACCTGGCCTCACTTGTAACAGTCTATCTCCAAACCTCACATTTACACGTCTGACCCAACTGCAGTCCTGTATTTGAAAGTAAAGATTAATGCATGGCAGTGGTTCAGACAGAACTGTAATCGAGGAAAGGTTATCATCTGGTCATGTCAGAGGAGAGGATTTACAGTGAAGAATTGTAATCATTTTTTTTAAAGCTTGAATTTGAGAAATATATAATGCATAGTATATTAAACATACATTTTGCAAGAATAAAGCAAGACCTGGACAGCTGATAAAAGACTTTTGTGCCATTTTCTCTTGAGTAAAGGCCGTATTACACGTAGCGATTATCGTTCAAAGATTGGCTACAACGATCGTTCAATAGCGATAACTAGCAATTTTTTAGCAAATGATTCTGAGGTTATCACATTCACTGATTTCTGTTATGAACGATCGTTTTTACGTCGTTATATGGTCGCTAATAGTTCCCCAGGACGACCCACACAACATGTATTATTGGCGAACGACTTATTACATGAACAAAACTGCGAATGATCAGCAAACTACCAACAATAATTTTTCAACATGGTGAAAGACCAAAATGAACGACTTTTCATTCGTCGCTTCATCGTTGGGTGTTATTATACGGACAGATAATCGTTCATTTTGATCGTTTTAGCTAATTTTTAACTGATAATCGTTCCGTGTAATAGGGCCTTAATAAAGAATTACTATGGTTTAGCTTATTGTGTCTGACCATTTAGAAATGTTTCACTTGTTTGGCCAACAGCTATCTCTCCTGAGCCTACTTTACACATGCATACTCGGCTGAGTGTCCATTATGCCCCTGAAAGCAAAAGGGTTGAGGTGTTAAAATCCAACATGCCCAATGCTTCTCTACCCTGAGAAGAAATGGGAAGCCACCATATGCATTAGATGGTTGTTACCCTGAAATTGGCGGGTTCAGCTGACATCTATCTAATGTGTATGGCCAGCTTAAAGGCGCAGTTCAGCAAAAAAAAAAAAATCTTTTAAATCAGCTGGTGCGAGAAAGTACCAAAGATTAATTTACATTTATTGAAAAATCTCAAATCTTCCAGTACTTATCAGCTGCTGTAAGTCCTGCAGTAAAGGGTGTACTTTTTCCAGTCTGACCCAGTGCTCTCTGCTGACACCTCTGTCTGTGATAGGAACTGTTCAGAGCAGTAGCAAATCCCCATAGAAAACCTCTTCTGCTCTCCAAACTGGAAAGAATACAACACTTCCTGCAGGACATACAGCAGCTGATAAGAACTGGAAGACTTGAGATTTTTTTTTAATAGGAGTAAATTACAAATTTCTGGCAGTTTCTGGCACCAGTGGATTTGAAAGAATTTTCTTTTTTGTTAAACTACCCCATTAACCTTGAACAGAAATAGAAATCAGCCTGGGAAAACATAGAACATGTTCACTCTTTGAGCGAAGAGCAGACGTGCAAGAGAAATCCCTTTGAAGCAATAGGACAGGCAGAATGACAAGTGGAATCCGCCGTGCGGACTCCGCCTGTAAATTATGCCTCTTTTACTCAGTGTGCAAGTGCCCTTCCGTTTGGCACTGGAAAACAAAGCCGACCAGACAGCTGCATGATGGACACGAATGGAGCTTAACAGACGGGTCTGCCATTATTTATGGTTTTCTGTTATTTTGCATGATTCTAATGGGACAGAAAAATACAACATGCAAAGTCCTGTTGTATAAACATATTCTGAGACAAAGGCTCCAGAGTCCCCAATATAGATGTGCATGAAGCTACTGCCTTTATGATCTTAACTTATTATCAAAGCAAAGTAACTTTCATTGCTTTCATTGTACTGTATATAGATCTGTCTTCATCATGCTCACATACAATAAATACTCCTAAGGGTCCATTTACACAGAAAGATTATCTGACAGATTATCTGCCAAAGATTTGAAGCCAAAGCCAGGAATGAATTTGAAAAGAGGAGAAATCTCAGGCTTTATGACCTGATCTCTGTTTATAGTCTGTTTCTGGCTTTGGCTTCAAATTTTTGGCAGATAATCTGTCAGATAATCCTTCTGTGTATTCCACAGAGCAATTATTAACCGTTGTGGCCGATAATCGTCCCTTAATAGAAGGCAACGATCAGCCTTAGCTAGTGGGGAACGAGGAGCAAACAAGCGCTAATGGCCTTTGTTTGCTCTTCATGATCGCCCCGAATAGGGGCTTAAGTTAAGCACCTGTGTAAGCATAGTTTTACCAAGACAGTTTTTAACCCCATTCAGTTGTCTTGAGATCCACAAGGAAATGATACACAAACTATATAAGAAGTCTGTACACAACTGGCTGTGATAGAGAAGTGAATGAGCATACAAATCGTTGTTTTATGTTTGTATCTTATTTTATGGCTATACAGTATTAATTGACGTGCGTGCCTAAAGGTAAATCATATCATAATTAGGACATTGTGCGCTCTGTCATATCACATTCATGGTTACAACAGCAACATGTGAGCGATCAGTGAAAACTTTCCTTGGCTCCACTAATAGTCTCCTTCTAGGTCACTGAATCACAACTGCCAGCGGGGGTTCTAATCAAATATAGTGCGCACTAGTAGGTGTTCTCCCTGGGAAGTCTCTTCTCTGGCCCAATTCATTTACACCTAGGAGCTGTTAGAAGCGAAGCTTAGGTTTAATTTCCTGTTTAAATATGTACCTTGCAGCATTTTAAGTAGAGCGCTTAATAAAACTGATTCATGATTTATCTACTGCACTGGTTTGACATACTGCATTTTTGATGTACAGTATATTAAAAGTCTAGGTTAGCAAATAGGTAGAGAAGCAACAACTGCATTCCTCCTTTTTTTTTCTTGTGCAATTCTTACTAAGATTGAAAATAGTGAACTTATTAGGCCATGTTCACACACAGTATTTTTGCCGATTTTTTTTTTTTTAAGCCTGTTAAACAACATTCTTATTACTCAAACATTGGGTGTTTTTTTTCAGTGCTGTCATTTATTACAGTAAATTTTTCAACACAATGGACATTTTTTTTATGGCCAGTATCTACCTACTAAATTAACAAACTGCACATTTTTTTTTTTTTTGTCAACTTTTCACACATCTATGTCTAAAACTCTTCAGACTGGCAAAAACAATTAGCAGATTTAATACAATATAAGTATTTGTGAAAAGTGGTACACCAATTAGCTATATGGCTATGTTCACACAACGTATATTTTCATAAAAGTCATCGGCAACAACGGCCGTACTTTTTTCGAAAATATATGTTACTTTGCCTTCTATGGAATCCCGGCCGGAACGTATACATATAGTATACGTTCCGGCTGGGATCTCTCGCGGTGCCGTAGAAAACCGACATGTCAGTTTTCTGCAGCCGCTATTCAGTGAATAGCGGCCACAGAAAACCCTGTCAGTGTACACTGTGGAGCAAGCGGCTCCGGCTGCACGCTCCATAGTGAGCAGTAGGGAGTTCTGATGCGGGCGCATGCGGATGCACCTGCATCAGAACTCTGCAGCCCTAAAGATCATCCGGTTGGTACTGGATGATTTTTTCAGAGACTGGCCGTTCCGTGACCCAGCCGGGTCACGGAACGGCCAGTCTCAAAACGCAGTATGAACATGGCCTATATCTGTATATACCAAATACTGTGTAATATAGAAGTGGTGGTATGGGGGGGCTGATGTTATTATACCTTTAAATGTATCCCTGTGTGAGAAAGTGACTTGATATGTAAAATCCAGGCCACTGTCTGCACTGATGTTCCCAGGGCATTTTCTTTGATCCCCCCCCCCCTATAAGAGTTCCTAAGCTTATTGCAATCATTACACTTATATGAGTAGCTTACAGTAATCCTCTCTACCATATCCATGGCAGCTTCTTTGCGCACATCTTCACCCTGTCCTTTCCAGCCTATTTGCTTTTTTTCCCCGGTTCCTTAGATCTAAGCGCATTCTGCAGAGCTCCCTGATTACTTGTCATGCGTTACAGAATCTTCATACAATTACACCGTGAGGGTCACATTGTGTTCCTCTGCCATCACGTATTCTTGCTGAGGCTTTCGTATTACTTGCTCTTGCTCCCCAGTGACTTGTCTAGGTAGATGTTGCAGGGTTGTGAGCATACTGTGTCAATCCCATAAAGCTGCTATCTACATTAGCACTTCAGTTTAGTTGGGGACCTCTCTCTTTTGGATCCCACTTGTGTCAATGAACAGAAAGCCATGTGATAGCCTCTTTGACATCTGTGTGAAAGCTGCTTACAGAAGATGTGTTAAGCGGTGCTCCATTTACACTGAACTTACAATTTCTTCACACTTTAGTTAGGGCCTTAAAGTTATATTTAGAAATCTCCTGTTTTGATATAGTGTATTACTAGTTTAAAAAACAGGATCAAATGCATTCTCTCTCTTTTTTTTTTGCTTTGAACAGAGTTTCCAGGAATAACACTTAGAAACATGTTACATAGTTATCTTTGCTTTATGGGGAAATTGCAGGAGGGTACAGCAGTAGCATATAGAGATAGCTGTTGCTATAGGGCCTGGAGGGGGCTCACTAAGGTGCATTAACACAGAAAGATTATCTGACAGATTATCTGCCAAAGATTTGAGGTCAAAGCTAGAAACAGACTGTAAACAGAGATCAGGTCATAAAGGAAAACCTGAGATTTTTCCTCTTTTCAAATCCATTCCTGGCTATGGCATCAAATCTTTGGCAGATAATCTGCCAGATAATCTGTCTGTGTAAATAAACCCTAAGGTGCATCAACACAGAAAGTTAACGCACAGCTATTATATCACTTATTCAATGTGTTGCCCATGGTGCTGAACATAAAGCAACTTTCTATCTAGATAACTTTGCAAATATGACACGTCTGATTACAGCAATTGATTTTTGACAACCTCCTCCTTGGAAAAACTTACCTTTAAACCAATATGGCAACTTTCAAGATGGCGGCCAGTTTCCAGACATAGCCTTAAAGAGACGCTCCCTCATTCATTTCATGCTTGGGTATTCAGATATGCCATTTTTCCTTTCCCTTTTGGGGTACAAACCCACTTGACGTATTTGCTGCGTGAATCAGTCTTAAAAATAAGCAGGCAAAACGCAGGTTGGCTTTATACGATTGTTCTGCATTAAAATACGCAATTGCGTATTTTTGAAGCGTGAAGCTACATGCGTTTTTCCCACAGGTTGTTAACAACTGATGCTTTGCTAACAACAAGCTTCACGCTTCAAAAATACGCAATTGCGTATTTTAATGCAGAACAATCTTATAAAGCCAACCTGTGTTTTGCCTGCTTATTTTTAAGACTAATTCACGCAGTAAATACGTCAAGTGGGTTTGTACCCTTGAAATAAAAGTGCCCTGAGACTTATGATTCACCCCGTATTATGCATCCACTGGTATGACATGATAGGGTTATTGTCATCATCAATACTGCTTTAACCACTTTTATAGTTAGATAGGCAGATGGATTATCATGCCTGTTACCACCTACAGTAACAATGTCTTATATTTCCATGCTTGATATCCAAACCACGGACCTCCACGAAAAGCTAATGTTAATTGAGTAAACGATGATCTTGTGGAATTCCATATAGGCTACTGTATTAAATCCCATGCATTTGTCAGCGCTGACAAACAGATTTCATCTTTGCTGGTGTTTCTATAATAATTTCTTTTTGTCTATGGCGGTATATCAGCATAAGTGTCATTCATCCTGACAGCAAGAGAATAGGAGAGACAGATTTACATAGAAGGACAGCTAGATTGAAAACAAAGCTCCAGGGTAGAATAGAAAAGACCTTGTTTATGCGTTAATGCTTCAGTACAGCAGTGCTCACCCTGATTCTTGCTAGATTCTAAGTGTCAGGGTGCTATTTCTGCAGGGAGCAAAACAGAGTCAGTGTCTAAAAGAATTTTCAGGCGGCGAACCCCACGACTACAATGTGAAAACAGCTTTAGGTCTCACTCTTAAGGTTCCTTAGCAGTATAGTGTGCTTTAACTATCATCCTTAGATATACAGCAAAGAGGTAATATATACCTAATCTGTACAAGATTTAAAGGAGACTTTTGTTTGGTGAGCAATAAGTAGGGATTTTTATAGTGCTTGAAAAGCACTATATTGTAATCCGTATTTTCTTCCGTTTCTTCTTCTTCTTCTTCTTCTTCCAGCCATTTTTCTGCGCGTAATACAGCCCCAATCGCTTTGTGCACACACTCCATTCAAACTGCGTTTTGAAGCCCTCGGCGGTGTGTGGTGTGCTATCTATTTTTCGTTTCAATCGGATTTGTTGTTTTTAAGAAATTTACGTTTAAAGACCCCGTATTTCCCATAGAAAATAATGGCCCATTGCAAATAATGGCCACACTCTAACCGCTAACAGCCAATCACAGCACATATGCAAATAGCTGAAATATAGCAGCCAATAGGAACTCTAAGGTCTTGTCATGCAATGTATCACACCATCCACAGTCACATGTCCACTATTGGCCAATAGAAGATGTAATATATGGAAGGTCCTTAACGATTTTGTCTCACTGACATGAGTAAGATTGTCATGGTAACCGAGCAATGATCTTTACCAGATCGCTCTTAAAGGGACCCAGGTCGCCCTTAAAGGAACGCAAGTCGCTCTTAAAGGGACCCAAGTCTCTCTTAAAGGGACGGGAGCCATGTCGCTCTTAAAGGGACCCAAGTCATTCTTAAAGGTACCCAAGTCGCTCTTAAAGTGGCGAGACCCAAGTCGCTCTTAAAGGGACGGGACCCAAGTCGCTCTTAAAAAGTCCTATGTAGCTCTTAAAGGGATCCAAGTCGCTCTTAAAGAAACGGGACCCAAGTTGCTCTTAAACGGACGGGACGCATGTTGCTCTTAAAAGGGACCCATGTTGCTAGGGTGATCTGGGTCCCTTTAAGAGCGGCCCAGGTCCCTTTAAGAGCGACCTGGGTCCCTTTTAAGAGGGACCTGGGTCCTTTTAAGAGCAAAATAAGTCCCTTCAAGAGCAAAATATGTCCCTTTAAGAGCGACCTGGGTCCCTTTAAGAGCGAAATATGTCCCTTTAAGAGCAAAATTGGTCCCTTTAAGAGCAAAATTGGTCCCTTTAGGAGTGAAATTGGTCCCTTTAAGAGCGACCTGGGTCCCTTAGAGCGAAATATGTCCCTTTAAGAGCGACCTTGGTCCCTTTAAGAGCGAAATATGTCCCTTTAAGAGCAAAATGGGTCCTTTTAAGAGCAACCTGGGTCCCTTTAAGAGCAACCTGGGTCCCTTTAAGAGCGAAATGGGTCCCTTTAAGAGCAAAATGGGTCCCTTTAAGAGCGACCTGGGTCCCTTTAAGAGCGACCTGGGTCCCTTTAAGAGCGAAATGGGTCCCTTTTAGAGCGACCTGGGTCCCTTTAAGAGTAAAATATGTCCCTTTAAGAGTGAAATATATCCCTTTAAGAGCAAAATGCGTCCCTTTAAGAGTGACCTGGGTCCCTTTAAGAGCAAAATGGGTCCCTTTAAGCGTGAAATTGGTCCCTTTAAGAGAGAAATTAGTCCCTTTAAGAGCGACCTGGGTCCCTTTAAGAGCGACCTGGGTCCCTTTAAGAGCGAAATATGTCCCTTTAAGAGCGAAATTGGTCCCTTTAAGAGTGAAATATGTCCCTTCAAGAGCGACCTGGGTCCCTTTTAAGAGCGAAATATGTCCCTTTAAGAGCAAAATATGTCCCTTTAAGAGCAAAATGGGTCCCTTTAAGAGCGACCTGGGTCCCTTTAAGAGTGAAATTGGTCCCTATAAGAGCAACCTGGGTCCCTTTAAGAGCGAAATGGGTCCCTTTAAGAGCGACCTGGGTCCCTTTAAGAGCGACCTGGGTCCCTTTAAGAGCGAAATATGTCCCTTTAAGAGCGAAATATGTCCCTTTAAGAGCAAAATGGGTCCTTTTAAAAGCGACCTGGGTCCCTTTAAGAGCAAAATGGTTCCCTTTAAGCGTGAAATTGGTCCCTTTAAGAGCGACCTGGGTCCCTTTAAGAGCGAAATATTTCCCTTTAAGAGCGAAATGGGTCCCTTTAAGAGCGACCTGGGTCCCTTTAAGAGCGAAATGGGTCCCTTTAAGAGCGAAATGGGTCCCTTTTAGAGCGACCTGGGTCCCTTTAAGAGCGAAATATGTCCCTTTAAGAGCAAAATGGGTCCTTTTAAAAGCGACCTGGGTCCCTTTAAGAGCGAAATATGTCCCTTTAAGAGCAAAATGGGTCCTTTTAAGAGCGACCTGGGTCCCTTTAAGAGCGAAATGGGTCCCTTTAAGAGCGAAATTGGTCCCTTTAAGAGCAAAATGGGTCCCTTTAAAAGTGACCTGGGTCCCTTTAAGAGCAAAATATGTCCCTTTAGGAGCAAAATGGGTCCTTTTAAGAGCGAAATTGGTCCCTTTAAGAGCGACCTTGGTCCCTTTAAGAGCGACCTGGGTCCCTTTAAGAGCGAAATATGTCCCTTCAAGAGCGAAATATGTCCCTTTAAGAGCGACCTGGGTCCCTTTAATAGCGACTTGGGTCCCTTTAAGAGCGAAATTGGTCCCTTTAAGAGCGACCTGGGTCCCTTTAAGAGCAAAATATGTCCCTTTAAGAGTGAAATATGTCCCTTTAATTGCAAAATATGTCCTTTTAAGAGCGAAATATGTCCCTTTAAGAGCAAAATGGGTCCTTTTAAGAGCGACCTGGGTCCCTTTAAGAGTGAAATGGGTCCCTTTAAATGTGAAATTGGTCCTTTCAAGAGTGAAATTGGTCCCTTTAAGAGCGACCTGGGTCCCTTTAAGAGCGAAATGGGTCCCTTTAAGAGTGAAATGGGTCCCTTTAAGCGTGAAATTGGTCCTTTCAAGAGTGAAATTGGTCCCTTTAAGAGCTAAATGGGTCCCTTTAAGAGCGAAATAGGTCCCTTTAAGAGCGAAATAAGTCCCTTTAAGAGCGAAATAAGTCCCTTTAAGAGCGACTTGGGGCCCTTTAAGAGAGACCTGGGTCCCTCTAAGAGCGAACTGGGGCCCTTTAAGAGCGAAATATGTCCCTTTAAGAGTGACCTGGGTCCTCTTAGAGCGACCTGGGGCTCTTTAAGAGCGAATTATGTACCTTTAAGAGCAAAATGGGTCCCTTTAAGTGCGACCTGGGTCCCTTTAAGTGCGACCTGGGTCCCTTTAAGAGCCACCTGGTTCCCTTTAAGAGCCACTTGGGTCCCTTTAAATGCAACGGGGGCCCTTTAAGAGCGACCTGGGTCCCTTTTAGAGTGAAATGGGTCTCATTAAGAGCGACTTGGGTCCCTTTAAGAGCGACCTGGGTACCTTTAAGAGCGACCTGGGTCCCTTTAAGAGCGACCTGGGTACCTTTAAGAGTGACCTAGGTACCTTTAAGAGCGACCTAGGTACCTTTAACAGCGACCTGGGTCCCTTTAAGAGCGACCTGGGTTCCGTTAAGAGTGACCTGGGTCGCTTTAAGAGCGAAGGGACCCACGTTGCTCTTAAAGCGACCCAGGTCGCTCCTAAAGGGACCCATGTCGCTCTTAAAGGGATGGGAGCCAAGTTGCTCTTAAAGGGATGGGACCCAAGTAGCTCTTAAAGGGACGGCACCCAGGATTAAAGTTAAATGGAAGTCACTGGTAAAGGGGCGCTCTTTTCAAACACTATGTATTTCCCTGGAAATGCAAATCTAGTTCTATTTGATTCTTGCCCTTTCTGCCTCTTATAATCCTTTTTGGAACAAAGCTCCACCCATCTGGCTCTTCAGGCAAACAAATAGTAAAATCCTTATTTATTGGGACAAAGTCATTTTAGAAGTTCAGTGGACTCAGGGGGCTGCATTGTTCTTTGGGGAATGATTTACACAATACAGTACTACCGATGGCACGTGGAGGGAGAAAGAGTAATGATGCATTGACATTACATAGTACTATGTGAGCAGAAATGAAAGAAACAGAGCCTTGAAGGAAGCCTTGATATACCTTTCATGTACAGTATAGCTCCTCTGATGGAGTGGGAAACTTTAGCTTGCATGCACACAGACCTGGGTCACTTTCTTTCTCATTCCACTGGCACGTACCTCTTCCCTGGCGGCAGCCGGGCTCATTCCCCCAGCTGCACATGTCCCGGACGTCCCCAGTCTTCTCCTCCTCCCGCATGGTCCGGTGTGTGCATCCCCATGTCCTAGGGAGCGTGCTCTGCTTAAACTTAAAGAAACAGTGCATCCCTAATTGGCTGTGCACATAATCACCTCTCTATAAAACTGTGCTCACATTCCCTGTTGGAGCCTTTGCATGCTTTCCATAGTGTGTGGTCCCAGCTCACCATGTTTCCTGTTCATTTTTCCTGCTTGTGTTTCCTGCCCGTGTTTTCTGCCCTTTGGCTCCAGCCATTCGTGATTTCAGCTACCTGTCTGCTGTTCTGGTTCCTGCCGAGAGATCCTGCTGAGCCCCACCCTGCCTGTCTCCTGCTCCACCTCACCGGCCGCCACTAGCAGCCAAGCCTGGGGGTCGCCTGCCGCAGCAAGTCCATCCCAATCACGGCGGGTCCTGGTGAAGACCAGCCGTCCCTTAGACTCCGCTCCCTGGTGCGGCTTACTTCATCGCTAGTGGTGGTACAGCGGATCTGCGACTCCAGTTGTTACACATTCTTTGAATAGTACGTGCTAATCCCATGTCCCACCTCTTGTGGTCCATCTTGGTCTCTCTGTTACTAGAGACTGAGGCTAACAAAAGCAGGTAACAGCACATTCAGAGAAGTGAGAACTCTAGTGGCCAATAGTTTAGAGCTGTTTTTTTGAGTAAGGAGTCATCATTTTTGGTAAATAAAGTGATTAACAAGTAGGTTACAGATCACAGGTTGTTTGAAATAACAGTGACCATTTAAGCCATTACTAATCTGAAAGTAATACCCAGTTAGGTTACCCTCTCCAATAGTACACAGAAGTATTCTCTATATATCAGTGGATGCCGAAGTTTTTTTTCTTTTACCCCCAAGGAACAATTTTGGCAAAAGGAATACGATGTATAATACAAAGAGTCATCTCTAGAGATTCTCTTTGTTAGACACTGCCCCCTCAGGACCTACTCTAGGCATAATGCTGTACAATATATTAGGTTTGCCTAAGGGGGTTTCTTTAACAACATTGCATTGTGAAGAATAAATCTACATGGTGCTTTGTCTACACAGTACTTAAATAATTATTATAGGTTTAGTAAAATTATAGGTAATTTATTGCATCATTATACAATTTTCTAATATACCTTCTGCAACATTTTCTTAGAATTTATGTGTAGCTGTACCAGATGTTCAGGAGATCCAGGGCTCCATGTGAGGGAAGTTTCAGATCCTAGCAAATATGGTATAAACGGGATTCTTTCAAAACTTGAAAAGTTTATGTCAAATAAATAGAGAGAAGATAGAGAGAGAGCGCATCAGTAACAGCCTGCTACTGACAGTACTCAACTGTACGTGGTCTGTAGGAGAGGATGACCGAACCATTCCTCCAATGTGGATTTGGTTGTTCCCAATGCTTGCGCTCTCTATCTCTAAATGGTTTTACCTCATGCTGCCTCTGGCATCGGTGTTCAGACCATCACTGAGTTGGGAGATAAATATGGCTGAGTACTTTACTCCCCCACTTGTGGGTAATCATATGTAAATGATATGTATATGTATGTTAATGAGACGAACAGCGTGCTATGTGAATAACAAAAGGACGACATCCAGGAAGGTATAAGAGTCTCGGACGCCCATCTATGCCTAAAGGCCTCTTAGATATAAAGGTGGTGCAGTGTATACAACAAAGTTTAAAAAGCCATTCATATTAACAGACATTGGTGTGATAGGTTATTGTTGAAATATTTCAATAGAAAGCTTGTGTTCTGTAGAATCTAATAATTAATAGTTAACAGAAGATAATTACTGTGCACATGAAGTATAATTCCCTTTCAGGAGAATTTACGGCTCTATTGGGATGAAATTTACAATCTCTATAAACAATTGTGATTCTACTGTTAGAGGTTTAGTCGCCTTCAATATATCCAGAGATGATTCATTGCCTTTTGTATTGCAACACTTACAGTACAATTCAGATTGTATAAGTGGGCGTCAGGACAGTTAACATGTTAATAAAATACTGATAATAATGTGGGCTGGTAGACTATAAAGTGACAGCTCTGTAGGCCTGCCATGTAATATCTGATAGGGAGCTTACACTTTAGTTGCTGCATGCACTGCATCCCTGCTATGGGCCACTGCTCCAGGGCTCCAGTATATTTTATAATAGTAGTGCCATCATATGTCTTCATATGTGGCAGAGGGTCCATTGGGCTTTCTCAGACACAAGGTGATATGTAGGGCTGCTGCGACTTACTTGTAGGGCTGCTGCTACTTACCCTTATTACTACACCCCTGATCTCTGCCCCGACCTCCCACATTTCCTTTCTACAGTATTTGACGTGTTAGAAGATCAGAAGAAAAAAAGAGAAAGACGAACAGAGGTGCAAATAATTGTATCTTTCTGATTCACTTTACCTTCCCCCACCATATCCTCTTCCAAAACTCTCCAAATTGTTTGGTGGGGCAGTAAGAATAAATCATTGTCAGTCTATAAAGACTTGAATTCTGTGACAACCAAACCTGAATACAACTACGTAGAGACATCCCCCCTTTCTTGTCTTCTTTCTCTCCTCTATATATCTCTCTAAAGGCCCTATTACAAGGAGCGATTATCGTTTGAAAATTCGCTATAAAGATTGAAAATGAGTGATTATCTGTCCCTGTAATAACACCAAATGATTAAATGACAAACAAAAAAATCGTTCATTTTTGTCTTTCAACATGTTGAAAAATTATTGTTGGTAGTTCGCCGATCGTTTGCATATCTGTTTGTGTAATAAGTCATTGGCCAATAAAACATGTTGTGTGGGCTGTCCTGAGAAACAATTAGTGAAAATATAATAACGTAAAAACGATAGTTCATAACAGTAATCAGTGAATGTAATAACCCAGAATTGTTCGCTATAAAATCGCTAGTTTTCACTAGCACTCGTCCGTTATAGCGAATCTTTAAAAAATAATCGCTATTAAAGATGAGCAAACCGGGTTCGGGTTCGATTCGATCCGATCCGAACCCGAACAGTCGGCATTTGATTAGCGGGGGCTGCTGAACTTGGATAAAGCTCTAAGGTTGTCTGGAAAACATGGATACAGCCAATGACTATATCCATGTTTTCCACATAGCCTTAGGGCTTTATCCAACTTCAGCAGCCACCGCTAATCAAATGCCGAAAGTTCGGGTTCGGATCGACTCGAGCATGCTCAAGGTTCGCTCATCTCTAATCGCTATGTGTAATAGGGCCTTAATTTTGTACATGTCACTCCCTCAGTCTTCCTGTCTCCAGATACTATTTGTATTAGTACAAGTCCTGATCATTGTGTGCAGGTAAAAACCTCACAATGTCCAACAGCTGCACAGTATGGCCGCAACATCAGAGACACTGTGCACTTATTGGACGTGGTTTTGCCTACACGCAATGGTTGGAACTTAGACCTGCTCTCTGTTTTTGGAAAGGATACTTCCAAGATATGGCATGGCGTGAAACTAAGTGCCAGGGAGCAGCCCTTTAAAGGGGTTATCCAGCGCTACAAAAACATGGCCACTTTTGCTCCACTCTTGTCTCCAGTTCAGGTGCAGTTTGCAATTAAGCTCCATTTACTTCAATGAAACTGAGTTTCAAACCCCACCCAATCTAGTTGCCCCTCGTCAGTGTGGAGTAGGATTCTGGCTAACAGGGGCAATAAAAAATAGACCAACAAAACACAGCAATCGCTGAGCTCAGGGAGACCAGCAACAAAAAAATCAAGAGGAGTACTCACTGAAGAGTCTCCACTGATGCATTGCCCCCTATAAATCGTATCAGGGTGGTTTGGTGATCTCCCCACTGGGAGGCACCCCCTTGGTAATAGGCTTCCCTCCCCTGGAGGGATATCTGGCTATTCCCGTGTTTTGAGACTCGTAACTGAGGCTCCACGGACCCTTCTTTTGAGTACCCACCCAATCTGTAGACAAGAGTGGTGCAAAAGTGGCCATGTTTCTTTTAGCACTGGATAACCCCTTTAAGCTGGGAACATTCAGCAGACAGCCTCCACACATCATGGGCACAAGTAATGAAAAGCCCAGTTTTATTATCATTTGAACGGCACTTTATGTGAGACATTTTAAACAAAAATCTTTGCTTTTCACTTGGAGATATAGGGTTAAAATTGTAAGTTTCATTAAAAAAAAAGCCAAATGCAAGTTTATCACCAGGCATTTGTGTAAATGTATAATTTTTCTCAAATGATGAGGAGCTCTTATTGCTGTACTGACCTACAATCTTGTGGCAGTCTCCAGCAGTGATGCTACTGAAATGGCTGTGAAATTACTTTGCAATCATCGCTTTGCAGAACATAAGTAAAGCTGATTCTGGAGACTAAAGGCTTCAACATTCAGACTGTACTGGATAAGGATTAAAGCTGTGGCCACTAGCAATGTAACAAGGTGACAATTCTAAAGCAAGTCATATTTCACCTGTCAAAGTTAGAGGAAGAGCAATGTGTGTATCTTTACATTACATCAAATGAGATTGTTGTGGACATTAGTGTCTATCTAAGTGCAAAATACACCACAACACTCCCAGATAAAGTGAGACAATAAAACTGTGGTTTATTCCATCAAATGCCAAACAAGGGGCAACATTTCTGCTGCCTCACGCCTTTTACAAGCAGGGAATACAAGTGATATTATATATGCACACGTGTTCTAATGTCTTTTTACACTGAACAATCTTCGTGGCTGCAAATAAGTGCTGATCTATTTAACCCTTTGCTGCAAAATGATGTGTTGGCTCGTTGTGAAAAGCAGTTAGTTTGCGCATCATGACAAGCCAGCACGTCATAATGTGCAGGGGCTCTATAAAGCGAACTCAGGAGCTGAGGTTGCATCATAGAGAGTGAGGACCGGTGCTATCAGCAGCCAACTGCTCAACGCTAATGACAGGCCGGAGCGATCATGCTGCTGCCTGCCATTACCCTTTAAACGCTCCTGTCACTATCTGATCAGAATCGGGATCCCAATAATTTTCCTTGACTGCCAGAAGAGTTATACTTACCTCTGTGCAGTCCGATCAACGATCTTCTAATAGAATCTGCCTCAGGGTACATGGGTAGATCATCCATAATACTGATCAATGCTATGCACTGGCATAGCATTTGCTAGTATATGCAATCCAATGATAGTATGTAATAGTCCCCTAGGGGGGCTTAGAAAGTGCAAAAAAAAGCTTTTAACAATATGAACTACCCCATAATAAAAGTTTAAAGGAGAAGTCTGGTGAAAATTTTTATTAAAGTATTGTATTGCCCCCCAAAAGTTATACAAATCACCAATATACCAATATTACGGGAAATGCACATAAAGTGCTTTTTCCCCAGCACTTACTACTGCATCAAGGCTTCACTTGCTGGATAAAATGGTGATGTCACGACCCGACTCCCAGAGCTGTGCGGGCTGTGGCTGCTGGAGAGGATGATGGCAGGGGGACACTGAGGGACAAAGGGCACTGGGGGGACACTGAGCATCCCTCTGCCATCATCCTCTCCAGCAGCCACAGCCCGCACAGCTCTGGGAGTCAGGTAGTGACATCACCATTTTATCCAGGAAGTGAAGCCTTGATGCAGTAGTAAGTGCCCTTACACCAGGAAGCGGCCGCGGGACGGGTGTACGGGGCGGCGCGATCCGGCCATAGCTCAAAAATACCCCTGGGCCGGAGTACCCCTTTAAAACACATAAAATTACATTAAAAAATATTATATATATCATAGCTGACATAATTGTCTTATCTAGTAAAATAAAGGCGTAAACAAATTTAAAATTCCCATCTACACAAATATGATACTAATACAAACTAGAGATTGTAGCGCAAAAAATTACATTCCAACCAGCCCTGTAGGTGAAAAAATAAAAGCCTTATGGCTCTTAGAAGGCGAGGAAGAAAAAACAAAAACGCAAAAATGAAAATGGCCTGGTCTTTAAGGCCAAAATTGGCGGCAGGGGCAAGGGCTGGTAAATATTGCTGTAATCCGATCAGCCAATGATGCAGCCACAATGCAATCAGCCAGTGATTGCTGACACTTTTACCTGGGCTGTGTCTAGCAATGTATGATTGTGCTGATATGCCTCCCAGCTGCATCCTGCAGATCTAGGATGCTGCTCCCCTAGCATAGGAGTGCCGTGACTAGTGATGATTGACAGGCAGAGACCCGTTAGTTGCCTCTCTGCTTGTCAATCATCCCTGCAGAGTGCGCTGACAGGCAGAGAGCCATGACTAGTCACAGGTGGCTCCCCGCCCAAATGACTAGTTGCCACCCCTCTCCCGGCATTGCTCCCCGCAGTAACACCCTTTTTTCTGTGATATCAAGACACCCCAGCAGACGCTGCTTGTATGCTAGGGGAGCTGCATCCTAGATCTGTAGGATGCAGGTGGGAACCATATCACCACAATTGTGCTGATTGGTACTATTTAACTGAGTAGTAATGGACAGCTGTGGGCTAACAATGGCTTCTGAGTATCAGACTCCCAGCGTTTGTTTTCAGTTTCTTTAACATCCCACAGGGAGTTCAGAACACTCCTCTCTTTCATGTATGCAGTGTTGCTGCAATGAGTAAGCACAGTACTGACGGACCATGCTGGCAATAATGTATTGCAGATTGTGAGCTATGCAATCTCTGCTTCCTATTATAGTTCTTCTTTATTTGCAATGTATCTTTGCACTTTTAGGCTATGTTCACACACAGTAAAATAAATGCAAAATTTGACAATAAAAAAAAGGTATAAAACACTTTTGTATTTTAAATGTAATAATGTACTACATTAAAGTCTATGGAAAAACAGATGTCTGTGTAGACATTGTAAAAATATATATGTATCCACACAGGCTGACATTTCTCCTTAGACTTTTATGTGGGAACATAGTGAAGAAAGGCGCCATCTTGTTATACAATTACTAATAATTATCATGATCATTATATTACAAAACAGCAGCCTTTTCCTGCTATGTTCCGAAGTGGGAACACAGCTTTAGGCCAGGTTCATACAGTGTTTGACAATGACCACTGTCTGTGAAGTTAACACCGATAAGATAAACTTTACTTCTTTTGATTTTGAATGTGGGTGCATTCAGGTATGCCCACATTCCAAATCACCATAGCAGACAATGTACAGTGCGGCCGGAGCTGCACTTTACATTATCTGCACTGTCAGTTTTGTGTGGCCGCTATTCAGTGAACAGCGGCCTCACAAAACTCACACATCAGTTTTCTATGCTACCGTATACACTCTCTGGCTAGGATTCCATAGGACACAATGTTATATTAATTTTCAATAAATAGCAGCTGCTGTTGCAATGGCCGTTATTTATTGAAAATTTATGTTGTGTGAACTTATGCCTAAATGTGATGGAAGTTTAGATAAGATGACACTGACGCTCTGTATAGAAATGTTGGACACAGATTGTATATGAGACATGTTTGCACTCATAATTGACTTATACACTTGTGTGTGTATTTATATAACACGTCACTTTGTTGTACAGTATTTACTGCTTAAAATAACCCACAATTTGATTGTTTCACTTTATCTAGGAGTGCTGCTGTCAGGGTTGTATCTTTGTGGAGAGTGATGCGCCCCTCGGCTCGTGCTGTGCGGCAGAGAAGGCGCTGATTTTATTGTATTGTTCTGTTTCTGTTTTGTTTTGCAGTGTCTGAACACTGGTTTATCTGCTCTCTTGGTTTGGTGGACACAACCGACTTCACCTGCTGAATTCTGTCTGGCCATGTCATGCTTAATCTTTGTTTTGGTTCTGCTGTGACTGACAGGTTTCCCTGCAAGTGGATGTGTTTGTTCTCAGGTGTCTGTGCTTGGAGATCAGGGGATGGTCCAATTGTGTTCTGGACCAGAGCCCTGGCCTCCTATATAACTAACCACAGTCTGTGTTCTCATTGCTGGTTACTGACTTTGTCTCTGCCTGCTCGTGTCTTCTGTCTATTTGCATCTCCTGATCTTTGCCTTGTATCTTTGACCTTCCTTGCTTGCCGCCTGCCCCTGACCATATTGCCTGTACTTTGACTTCGCCTATTGGATTCTGATTTTCTACTTTTGCTGCCCGATTGTTGTGACCTAGACTGTTTACTATTCTTTATTGTTTTGTTAGTCTGTCTTGTTCTGTGTGCACCTATACTAGTGCAGGGTCCGCCTTCGTGGTTGTCCGCAGCCGCCTAGGGTCATTTGAGGCAAGTAGGTAGGGACAGTTGGTGGGTTCAGCTCAGGGCTCACTGTCTTGTCTTGTCCCTGCCGTCTGGTGCCTGACAGCTGCAGTGTATTTTACACTTAGGTTGAGAATGGTCCGCGATCAAGGTCCCAAGCCTGTGTGTACCCATATCCTTGGATTTAAACCTTTTTCTTTTTGTGTATACAAGAAGGCACTATGGGCAAAAATGTACTATTTTATTAACATGATTAATCAATGTTAATAATCAATAGACATGACAAAATACAAAAAAACTGACTACAAGAATGTTAGAAAATGACCACGAATTATAAACAAATCATAGAATCCGTGCACAAATGTAATAGTGTCAGATCAAACTCTTTAATAAGGTAAAATAAATACTGCCGCACCAAATTTTAATTACTCAGCTGAAAGGATAAGCTTATCAATAATAGTGCACGGAGCCCACACATCCCAACGCACGTTTCGCTCTAAGAACTCCAACCTGAGTTGAGTTTGCCTATGGAAGTGTTTAGAGCTCTGACACTTACATTTGTACATGGATGCTATAATTTGTTTATTTTTTTACCATTCTTGTAGTCAGTTTTATTGTATTTTATTATGTCTAATGAGTAATCATGTTAATAAAATAGTACATTTAAAAAAAAAAAATATGCTCATAGTGCCTTTGTGTATATATATATATATTTATATATATACAGTATATATATATATATATATATATATATATATATTGTAGTGGGTGTTTTCTCTATTATTATTATTATTATTATTATTATTATTATTATTATTATTATGTAATAGGTAAACAGTGACGGTTGTTGATTTAGTGGCTTATCATTTTTGGATTATTTTATTATTGGGAATAGGCTTACCTCGAGCCTTTCTTGTTTAATCATTCTTTTCCTTTTTGTGTTGTGCTGCTGACATTGGACATTATCTACCTATCTATTTATCCATCCACCATTTCATCTCTTTATCTATATATTATCGATCTAATGGCGTTTGCAATTCCCTAATGTAGATGTTCTCTGAGTCTGTTTTTTTTCTGCACAGCTTTAGCTGCAATTGAAATGCATGATTGTTTTTTCTATTTTCTTTTGAGTCATCCTGAAAAATTATATAGACCAAGATTCGCAAAGAACAACAATGCGTATATTAGTTATCTATTTTTTGTCTTTTTTTCAGCAGTTAATTAGGAATAGTATAAAAGAGCCTGCTGTGTCTACAGAGGGATTCCTAATATGTTATGACACACCTCAGGCGGGATGCCAAGGATTGCAATGTACCAAGGCAAAAATACAGCAAGAGTGAGGACGTGAATTCATAGTATGGATAGTCCGCTGGTACTGACTTACAGCTCGGTCAGCTGTGAAATAGTTCCCCCTAAGCTTTTTCAGTCCTTTCACTCACAGTATAAACCGGAGAAGCTGTGTGCAGCATTAACCCACTTACAAACACACAAAAGATACAGGAATCCGACACTGTCCAGCAAAAATGAGGTCTTATAACATCACCATGAACACCAGATTATCCAAGAGCTTATAGAAAACCGCTCTGCACTAGCTATTTTACAGTAGCCATATATTGGGCATTGCTGAAAGCTTGCTGCAGCCATATGGGTGCATTTATGTAGGAAGCTGAACATTAGCGATGAATGGAACATTTACTTTTTATAGGTTCCTTGGTTTTTGACCAAGCATAGCTAAGCAGATGTCCCCTTTATAAAAAATCTGTTAGCTATTAATCATGGTCAGAGTTGAAGTGTCAGAGAGGCCTGACTGATTGATATGCTTGGTTCACTGTTGGAATAGGAGCTCTGTACATCAAAAAATTAAAGGGTTTATCCAGCGACAGACAATTTTTATGTAATGTTGCCCTATTAGAAAACATAATAAGCATGTTATGCTTAATGGACAGCTATCCCCTGGTGTCCTGCAGAGGTGTTTCCGTTGTCCCCCGCTGCCTAATAGGGCATAGTATAACACCATATACAAAACTGTCTACTGGGTGAGGGAAGGAGGTATGCACCCTGAGGCTTAACACAGCCTCATTGACACTTTAAGGCTATGTTCACACTACGTAAAAGAACGGCCGTTGTTGCCATCAGCAACAACGGCCGTACTTTGTGAGGTGTGGACATAGCCTAATCTTCTGTGGGATCCCGGCCGGAGCGTATACACATCGTATATGCTCTTGCCGGGATTCTCGTACGGGGCTGCAAATAACTGACATGTCAGTTTTCTGCGGCCGCAATTCAGTGAATTGCGGCCTCAGAAAGACCTGTCAGTTCACACAATAAAGTGAGCGGCTCCGGCCGCTTGCTTCATTGTGTGCTGTGGGAGGTTCTGATGCAGGCGCGCGGATGCGCCTGCATCAGAACCCTTCAGCCGGAAAGATAATCCGGATGGTACTTAGGTACCAGCCGGGATGATCCGGACAGAGACCGGCCGTTCCATGACTCGGCCGGGGTCATGGAACGGCCGGTCTCTTACGTTGTGTGAACATAGCCTAAAGCTGACAAATCCCCTTAAAGCCTGCTCTGGGTATATGTTGAATCTAGCTATCCTTTACTCTGATTAAAACAACCATGAGTCAGATAGATTAGAAGAAGGTAGACACTCCCCTGTGCAAAAAATACAAAACAAAAAAAAACTTTTATGGTGCACTTTAAGTAGTACATGGCTATCAGACCAACCAAAGCTATTCACTAGAGGAGGTCTCAAGCTATATACTATAGGAGGATTCAAGCTGGCAATGATAGTATGAATAGAAAGGGAACCTGTCATTTATTTCATGCAGTCTAATGTACGGCCCCAAGTGTCTTTTACATGTCGCACCAGCCTTAACTTATAGATCTATCCCTATCAGGAACTCATCTATCAATTAAGACAGGCAGGGTGGGGATAAGCTTCTGTAGACCGCATGGTTACAACCACATGAAAGTGATGGCATGTGGCATGTGGCTGGTATTGAATGGCAAATGGAGGTTGTAGTGCACCTACTAAAGTCTATGTGGTCACAGTACCTTGGTAGTCCGGTTGAACCCTATACCTTCTCTTGTCATTTATTTAACTGGAGGTCTACAATTAGGAAAGTCCTTGACCCCAGAGTACATAGGAGGAGATTTATTAAACTGGTGTAAAGTAGAATTGTCTTAGTTGCCCCTAGCAACCAATCAGATTCCACTTTTTTTTCTCCTCACAGATTCTTTGAAAAATAAAAGGTGGAATCTGATTGGTTGCTAGAGGCATCTACGACAATTCTACTTTACACCAGTTTGATAAATCTCCCCCATAGTGTTGTGTGGTTCCTGCTGCTTGTGTACCCATGATGCTATGTACAAATACCTTGCTTTAGGCTCAAGGGTAAACTTGAAAACAGGAATAATCTTTATTCAAAAGGTCACTGCTCATGCTGATACAATTCAACTTTCTTACAGCACAGATAGTAGTAGTGTTTTATACACTCTTATGAGGTTTAAATGCATGCATGAGGTTTAAATACAATTCCCTTGTGTAGCGTTAGTAGCCAAAATACTGTAGGAAAGTCTCTGGGAACACACTAAGCGCTTTAAGCGTTGCCATTAGAAGAATTTGTTAACCTGAATGTAGGTTTGCTATGACATGTGACAACTTAGTAAGTCTCTTGCAGTCCACCTTGCAGGCAGCATGTTATACAGCAGGAAGAGCTGAGCAAATTGATATATAATTTAATAGAAAAAAGTCTATTTATTCATTAAGTAGATGTGGTGGTCCTGCTCTCCCTATATATACACCTGGGGCTAGGTTCACACTACGTATATTTTAGTCAGTATTGTGGTCCTCATATTGCAACCAAAACCAGGAGTGGATTGAAAACACAGAAAGGCTCTGTTCACACAATGTTGAAATTGAGTGGATGGCCACCATATAACAGTAAATAACGGCCATTATTTCAATATAACAGCCATTGTTCTAAAATAATAGCAAATATTTGCCATTAAATGGCGGCCATCCACTCAATTTCAACATTGTGTGAACAGAGCCTTTCTGTGTTTTTAATCCACTCCTGGTTTTCTTTGCAATACTGACTGAAATATACTGTTTGAAATATACGTAGTGTGAACCCAGCCTATGATAGCTGTAAGTCACTGAGCACGACCGCCCATGCATTTGCCCTTACACATAAGATGTCTGACTGTCCTGCATCTACAACAATTGATTGTTTATTACCCTATAGTCACAGGTTAGTCAGTTGCTAGATGTCATATAAATTGGCAGAATCTGGCAGCTAATGTGAATGGTCAGTTTTTGCAATGTCTGGAGTGTTCCATGTCTTCCATGTACAGTAAATTAGACTAGGCCTATAAGGATGCATTTGACTAAAATTTAGTAGTAGTAGTTACAATCTATAGTTCTGTTTTAGATGCCAAAAGGAGGAAGATTCTGTAAGTTCTAATTGCAGAATTGTTCTGTTGTTTATTGACTCTGTATGGAAATGTGTCTGTATAGGATAAATAGGGATAGAGCAGGAAGGTTAAGTACAAAATGTGCTGCTAATTGTATTGCACTAGGTTCATTGTACCCTGCCTGTATTACCTGAGGTGCAAGGAGAGGCTTGTTCTATGCTCCTGTGTCTATGCCGCCATCCTCTAGTTGCCAGGCAACCACTCTCAATGTCTCCGCAAAACACGGCAAAGGAGTGAAGGTGCCAAAAATAAATTGTATTTTGCACCTGTTTCAAAGAGAGACAAAGACTATCTGATGGCTGTAGCACCTAGTCACATAGACAGGCAGAGACGCTGTATAATTACATGGATCCTTTTAAATGGACAAATACAACTGCAGATTAGCAAATTCTTTTCTTTACTGATTTAGCAAAATGCTAATTATTCACTGCGAATCTTCAACCTAGAGAATCGAATCTACCATCCTAATAACAAGATCATTAAATGCAAACTTGCACATCCACAACATATTTTCCATGTACCCGGGTTTAGTTTACCCATGTAATGCAGCATGACCCAGGCAGCGGGATATCGCGATCCTTGGCCACCTGACCCATGTCAAAGCCAATGTTGTTGTGTAGTCCTGGCCTTACAGGTGTTGTCCCATGATTACATAATTATAACTAATCATGGAGGGTTGCAGGAAAGGATTAACCTCGAAACAACCTTTTAAAGAATTTTAGCCCAGGGGTATCTTTTTCTTTAGTATAAATGCTTACACCTCTTGGCTATGTTCACACAACAAGTTTTGTATTAATCATGGCTGTTGTTGCTGATTTGCAACAATGGCTGTGATTAATACAAAACTTACGTTGTACTGCAGTCTACGGAATCCTGGACGAAGTGTATACATATCTCTAGCAGCCACACGAAAAACTGACATGTTGGTTTTGTGCGGCCGCTATTCATTGAATAGCAGCTGCACAAGCCTGACAGGCCACACAGTGGAGAGTGCGCCTGCATCCCAGTTCAATAGAATTGAAGTTTATCCAGCTGGTACTGAGATAAACTTCACTCACACCCGGCCATTGTCAAATAGCCGGGTCACAGAACGGCCATTTTTTTTATATAGTGTGAACCTGGCCCTATGGTGCACAGCTATTTCCCATTGCTGGGGGATGATTTACAGTCCACTAATAAAGATGGCAAGGGGGGAGGGGATTGGGTTATTGATGCACTGGGTTTGCAAGGTGCAACAGTATATAGCCAGAAAAGAAAACACCAGCAGCACAGCAAAGAAAGGGTTACATCACAAAAGCAGCCCTGGTCTGAAAGGGCTATGGCTATATGCAACAGATGCCACATGTTTGTTAATCATGTAAGTTCATATGGTGGCTGCTAAGATCCCATTGAACTCTGTGGAGCAGATTTAGCAAAACTTTTGAAGACAAATTGGCCGTAACAGCCTATTAGATTATTAAAATTTTCAATATAGCATTTAAATTTGATTGCTGTGGTAACTGCCCCCTTTCCCCCCAAATACATTATCAATACTTTGATAGTTACTGTTTTTCCCAACTTATTTCCATGGTAATATCCATTAGTTGAAGGCTATGCATGTACCTTATATAAAGACTAGTCTCCAACAATGTGTTTATATCACCTCTGCTAAACAGGAGCGCTCTTAACGCCCTAGATCATAGCTGCTTTGTGCAGTGATAAATGATTTGCATCGCTAGAGCAAACAGAGTTCTGGTTTTGTACAGCAGATTAATTAGTCTTCATCTCTAGAGTAAATGAAAACATCGTTCACCATGTCCTTTGTGATTTTACAATGATACTTGAAAGGGATTTACTCCACGAGAGTGAGGAGTTAAGAACAGTCATCCATCTTACTTCTGCATGTGAAGAGTACATCAAGTACTAGAAGTATATTAGGGTATTGCTGACTTTACAGTCCCTTAGTATACAGGCAAAGGTTCTACTAAGGTCATCATAGATCTTACAGAAGTCATTTTTAGGAGTACAAATCTAACTCTAACTTTTTTTTAGAAAGAAACATGAAGCAGCTACCCAAGAGGAGTGCATCAGTCAATGGAGGTTCTAGCGAGAATGGTGAGGGTTTTATTCCACTGTCCTTCATCGTCAGGGTCACAGTGGTCATTGTAGCAGGAGTATATCCACCAGGACTTCCACATGCCTAGAACTAGCACAGTGATGAGGGAGTTGCACTTTGGTAGTTTGACATCAGTAGTCTAAAGCACTCATCGTGTGTGTCCTTGTTGGGGTGCCCTTAATGACACTGTGCAAAAAAAGCCAGACACAAGTGGTAACTAGACATGAGCAAACCCTGAGCTCGCTTGGGTTCGTTTAAACCTGAGCGTGCAGCAATTGATTACCAGTGGCTGAAGAAGTTGAGTACAGCCCTAGGGAGTCCTGAAAAACATCCATGTTTTCCAGGCAACCTTAGGGCTGCATCCAACTTCTTCAGCCAATCATCTCTAGTAACCTATAAAAGTAATGACTCACAGTTCTCTTTGCTGAAGATCCTTAAACAAATCTAAGATGGGGGACAATACTTTAACAAGGGTTTAGGCGGGCTTAGCTTTTATGCAGGTGGCAAAGTAGTAAAGTTTTGTAGTTTCTTTTACAGGAGAACTTAGAGGTAGATGGTTTTAGCCTGCTTGTTTTTTTGTGTGGCTCAGAGGCAAAGGGTTCTAACCTGGATGTCAATTGGTGTAGCTTAGAGTAAGATGGTTCTAGACTGCTTGTCTATTGGTGTAGCTAATGCTGCGTTTACACGGAGCGATAATTCACCCGATCGTACAATTAACGATTTCGAAGTAACAATTTTTTTAAATAACAATCAGCATTTAGACGGAACAATATATTGTACAGAAAAATTGTTTTGCGATCGCTTAAGCCTATCTCGCACATAGGTTAACGATCTGCGAATTTTTTGCAAACGACGATTTAAAAACATGTTGTGAGATCAAAATGAACGATTTCTCGCTCATTGTTTGATCATTCGCTGCGTTTACACGTACGATTATCATTCGAATTCGATCGTTATTGTGCAAATTCGAACGATAATCGTTCCGTGTAAAGCATAAGAGGCAGAGGGTTCTAGCCTGTTTGTCTCTTAGTGTGGCTCAGAGGCAGAGGGTTCTAGCCTGTTTGTCTCTTAGTGTGGCTCAGAGGCAGAGGGTTCTAGCCTGTTTGTCTCTTAGTGTGGCTCAGAGGCAGAGGGTTCTAGCCTGTTTGTCTCTTAGTGTGGCTCAGAGGCAGAGGGTTCTAGCCTGTTTGTCTCTTAGTGTGGCTCAGAGGCAGAGGGTTCTAGCCTGCTTGTCTCTTTATGTAGCTCAGAGGCAGAGGGTTCCAAGTTGCTCGTCTTTTGGTCTAGTTACATAGTTGATACGGTTGAAAAAAGAAATGTCCATCAAGTTCAACCAAGGAGGGGATAGATGCAGGGGAGGGGGATATACAAGGAGGGGATGGATACAGGGAAGGGGAACGGATGATGGGAAGGTTCTATACATATGCATTAATGTTATTTTGCTCTAAGAACTTATCTAGGCCTGTTTTGAAGCACTCCACTGTTTTTGCTATGACCAGATCCTGGGGTAGACAGTTCCACAGATTCACAGTTCTCATGGTAAAGAAGGCTTGTTGCCTCTGGAGACTGAACCTTTTTTCTCCAGGCGGAGGCAGTGCCCCCTTGTCCTTTGAGGGAGTTTTACCTGGAAGATCTTTTCCCCATATTTCTTGTAGGGGACATTTATATATTTAAATATATAGCGCAGAGGGTTCTAGCCTGCTTGTCTTTTGATGTAGCTCAGAGGCAGAGGGTTCTAGGCTGCTTGTCTCTTGATGTAGCTCAGAGACAGAGCGTTATAGGCTGCTTGTCTCTTGATGTAGCTCAGAGGCAGAGGGTTCTAGGCTGCTTGTCTCTTGATGAAGCTCAGAGGCAGAGGGTTCTAGGCGTCTTGTATCTTGATGTAGCTCAGAGGCAGAGGGTTCTAGGCTGCTTGTCTCTTGATGTAGCTCAGAGGCAGAGGGTTCTAGGCTGCTTGTCTCTTGATGTAGCTCAGAGGCAGAGGGTTCTAGGCTGCTTGTCTCTTCATGTAGCTCAGAGGCAGAGGGTTCTAGGCTGCTTGTCTCTTGATGTAGCTTAGAGGCAGAGGGTTCTAGGCTGCTTGTCTCTTGATGTAGCTCAGAGGTAGAGGGTTCTATGCTGCTTGTCTCTTGATGTAGCTCACAGGCAGAGGGTTCTAGCCTGCTTGTCTCTTGATGTAGCTCAGAGGCAGAGGGTTCTAGCCTGCTTGTCTCTTGATATAGCTCAGAGGCAGAGGGTTCTAGGCTGCTTGTCTCTTGATGTAGCTCAGAGGCAGAGGGTTCTAGGCTGCGTGTCTCTTGATGTAGCTCAGAGGCAGAGGGTTCTAGGCTGCTTGTCTCTTGATGTAGCTCAGAGGCAGAGGGTTCTAGGCTGCTTGTCTCTTGATGTCTCTTGAGGCAGAGTGTTCTAGGCTGCTTGTCTCTTGATGTAGCTCAGAGGCAGAGGGTTCTAGGCTGCTTGTCTCTTGATGAAGCTCAGAGGCAGAGGGTTCTAGGCGTCTTGTATCTTGATGTAGCTCAGAGGCAGAGGGTTCTAGGCTGCTTGTCTCTTGATGTAGCTCAGAGGCAGAGGGTTCTAGGCTGCTTGTCTCTTGATGTAGCTCAGAGGCAGAGGGTTCTAGGCTGCTTGTCTCTTCATGTAGCTCAGAGGCAGAGGGTTCTAGGCTGCTTGTCTCTTGATGTAGCTTAGAGGCAGAGGGTTCTAGGCTGCTTGTCTCTTGATGTAGCTCAGAGGTAGAGGGTTCTATGCTGCTTGTCTCTTGATGTAGCTCACAGGCAGAGGGTTCTAGCCTGCTTGTCTCTTGATGTAGCTCAGAGGCAGAGGGTTCTAGCCTGCTTGTCTCTTGATATAGCTCAGAGGCAGAGGGTTCTAGGCTGCTTGTCTCTTGATGTAGCTCAGAGGCAGAGGGTTCTAGGCTGCGTGTCTCTTGATGTAGCTCAGAGGCAGAGGGTTCTAGGCTGCTTGTCTCTTGATGTAGCTCAGAGGCAGAGGGTTCTAGGCTGCTTGTCTCTTGATGTCTCTTGAGGCAGAGTGTTCTAGGCTGCTTGTCTCTTGATGTAGCTCAGAGGCAGAGGGTTCTAGGCTGCGTGTCTCTTGATGTAGCTCAGAGGCAGAGGGTTCTAGGCTGCTTGTCTCTTGATGTAGCTCAGAGGCAGAGGGTTCTAGCCCGCTTGTCTCTTGATGTAGCTCAGAGGCAGGGACACCCATGTATTTTCCTACTGATACAGCAATTCCCATTAGTGGGATGCAGTTCTATACAGTCTGCAGAAGACGTGCTGCTCTGGGCCAGAGTCCTAGTATAAAGAAATGAATTATTCTTCATCTTACCTCCATATTTCCTACTTCACACAAACTTACAACTAGACAAGGGAGAGAGAAAAAAGCCAGGCAGCAGCGCCTCGTGTGATACCGTACAAACAAGTCAGTTAAAAATGCAAGGTGCTGATGGGGTGCTCACCTTCAAGCCCCTTGGGCTTTATGCATATCACCCAAATGGGTACCAGGTCTTCAGAAGATGCCAGGATATGGTGCTTCGGTGGAGAGTGCAGGGCTGCAGGCCAACTAGGATAGCCCAAACGGGATGCTCCCAAGTGGGGGCCCGTGGGAATAAGGCTAGTCTAGGTACAAAAATGGTGCGTGGCTAATCCATAAATGTTAGCGCTGCCCAAAAGACTCCAAATAGAGGCTGAATAAAGTAAAAATATTTATTAAAAGTGCACAATATTTACGCGTTTCGAGGAACAGAGGTCCTCTTCATCAGAATAGCAGTGCATCACTATGCACTGCTATTCTGATGAAGAGGACCTCTGTTCCTCGAAACGCGTAAATATTGTGCACTTTTAATAAATATTTTTACTTTATTCAGCCTCTATTTGGAGTCTTTTGGGCAGCGCTAACATTTATGGATTAGCCACGCACCATTTTTGTACCTAGACTAAACTTACAACTAGGCATGAACGTCTTTGAACTTAGTAGCAGTAGTTCCTCACCCTGTGTTGTCCTGGACTACGCACTGTGCTGAACTGACTTCCTTTCTATAGAGATGCTGGACTAGTGTAAGTTCTTCCTCTGCTTCCACTGGAAGCATCCTACTGTGTGAGTGTGTTTGTGTGTGCGTTGGTGGATTAACCTTTTCACAGCTCTCAGCTATGTCTATAAATAAATGCAAACATTAGCCACTCTAAATATTAACAGTACATATAAAACTCATCCACAGTCACACAAAGTCTCTGATTTCTAAAGGGACACAAAAAAAGGTAGAGGCCTTTTAAAGATTTTGCATTAGCGCCAGAAAAATCACATGCCTTATTGTGTTATACATATAGCTTGTCACAGAACAGTTTTTCAATATGTTCAGAATTTTTTTTAGAAATAGCAATGATCAATTGTTCAATGAAAGTGAATGTATAATAAGATTTCTAATCCTTAGGAAAAAAAAAGAAAACTGGTACTGAAGCACATTTTTAGGGGACTGCGCTTTCTTGCCACATGCTTAAAATAAAATGAAGATTTTACTATGACAAACTTTATTAATAGTCTTAACTGGGTAATTGTGATACTGAAAATTATAAATATAAGATAGGTTCATATTATGATGGAAGTTCAGGTCACTTCATGCATCAGGAATATTTTATGAGGATAATATTTGTGATGCCTTTTTAATGTCTACAATATTAAAATGTTAAACAACTAATTGCTCATAGACATCTGAACAGGTCTGAGACATCTTAACCCTGTCTGATAATATACTGTACACTCACCCATCATCAAACTGGCAAATGAAGTTTTATAAGCCATGCAATGCTCTCTGGGGAAAAAATATGTAAATTAGCTCTCCTCTAAAACAGAAAAAGCTTGCTTCTCACTGTCACCTATTGTAGTAACATCCATTCAACTTAAAGGGGTTATCCAGCGCTACAAAAACATGGCCACTTTCTTCCAGAGACAGCCCCACTCCAGTTTGGGTGGGGTTTTGTTTCTCAGTTCCATTGAAGTAAATGGAGCTTAATTGCAAACCACACCTGACCTGGAGACAAAAGTCGTGTTGTCTCTGAAGCTAAGCTAACTACAAATGTTATAGAATGTCAGTGGAGGAGAAATGGAATCTCATTGTTCCTGGTATAGAGATCAGTTGTGCTTCATGCACTTTTCTAGAACTGAAAAAAAAGTAGAAAAATGACATGTATTGACTTAATTTTGTGTTCATCCTTGTATATTTATCACAACAGGAAAATAGTTGTGTTTTTGCTTATTTCAGCCGATAACAATCTAAAGTGACTGCGGTGAAGCATTGATAGGAACACACATATGGATTTTCTGAACATTATGAGTCAGAACTCTCTTTCAAAGAAAGCATAGTTTTGCCATGAAACTTCATAAATAACAGAAGGTTAGACAAACTGATTCATCGTAAAGATTCTTACATTGTTTACTTCATTATTGGAAAATTCCTCCGTGGAGGATGGTAAAGTACATGCTATACAAAAAATAAAGTGAAGAGCTGCAGGATACTGCATATTGTATCTTTATCATATCATATTGTTGCAGAAAATACCCTTAGTTACAACAGGGCAACCTAAACCACTGGCGCTCCACAAGGTTGGGACACAGTATTTTGGTGCCCTAGGCATGTAGGGCAAATGACCCCCCCCCCCCCACCAGCAAAAAACACATACAAATCTCCAAAACAACATAGCTATACAGCATTTTCTTTATGTTTGCTAGTACTGTATACCTCTAATAGCTTCTAAATAACAGTATACAAGGAACAAATATTATTAGCATACATATCACCTGTCAGGACTGGGTGGAGCTCTGTGCTCCCCTCTGTTTGTGCTGTACGACCGAGAAGGTGCTGATTTCATTTATTTGGGGTTTACTGTGCAATGTCCTGAACCGTGTCTGAACACAGGTCTATCTTTTTTTAGGTTTGGTCAGCCCCACTGGGCTTCTGATCCTGGACTTTTGATCCTATATAAATACCACCCATAGTCCTCAATTTTACTGCTGGTTGTTGAGTTTATCTCTGCTTCAGCTTGTACCTCTACAATCTGTCTGTAAATCTCTGACCTGTGGCTTTGTTCTTTGACTTTCCTGTCTGCCGCCTGCCTAGACCTTTCTTCCTGACTTAACAACTACCCGACTGCCTCAGATTTTGTACTTTTGCTGCCCGCTGTTGTTGATCTGTATTGTCCACTTTGAATTATTGTGTTTGTTTGTCTTTCTGTGTTGGATGTACCACATATATATCAGTGCACTGACCGTCCTCTTGGTTGTCCACACCTGAATAGGGCTGTCAGTGGCAAGTAGGCAGGGTCAGTGGGCAGGAACAGTGCAGGACTCACTGTCCGTGTCCTTGTCTTTCCCACTGGTAGTCACTGACCGAGCTAACATCATTTTCATATTGCTTAACCTTACCCAGTAAACTGAGACCAACCAATGATATCAGTATACAATGGGCACATAATCAAGGCATACCATGATCGCCTTTCAGTGACTGAATAATACCACCATACTGTTACTGAATAAAAACCAGTATATGAAGACCGACCTTTTTCCAATTATACAGGGGGAAAGTAAAGCTACCAGAACATAACATAACAACATAGAGTCTGAATATTCATAATCTCTGTACTGTTTGTCCTACCCCAATACCTATCATATTTTAATTCAAAGATCCAATCACACATACAGGATCTGCTGCAGATTGATGCATTTAGTTACATTGATATCTGCAAATCTGCAGCAGATCCTGTATGTGTGACTGCATCCTTAGGTCCCATTCACACATCAGTTACCCTGTCGGTAATTGCGGACCTGCAACCGCGGACAGGATAAGGAATGTCTTTCAGTAACTGTCCGCATTTGCAGGGACCCACTGTCAATAGGTGACACAAATGTACGCACAATGGCTTCATCATTGTTTTGTGGCACGGATCATGTCCCCAAAATAGATCTGTAACGCATACAGATATGTGTATGGGGCAATATGAACTGCATGTATGATATGTCACATGATTCATCTGAATATAATGAATATATGAAAGAAAAAAGCAATAGGTGCTTCATATGCAGAAAAATAAACTCTGAGGGAGCCACAAACACAAGTGCACAATAGGCACGCTCATCTGATGTGGTTGTACTAAATTAGGCATGACACTATTCAGAGCTTGAAATTTCAGTGGGATTGCAGCCCGCCACCTTCCCGTAACAGTAGTTCCCTCACACTTTTAAGATCCAACTTGGATCACACGGTAGAATAATATGCAAGTTTGTGTCTATTATACATCAAGGTGAAGTCTGGCGAAAGCAGCCACAGCCCGCACAGCTCTGCGAGTCAGGTCGTGATATCACCATGTTATCCAGGAAGTGAAGCCTTGATGCAGTAGTAAGTGCAGGGAAAAAAGAACTTTATAAGCATTTCCCGTAATAAGTGTATATTGGTGATTTGTATAACTTTTTTTTTGGGGGGGGCAATACAATATTTTAATAAAAAATGTTGTCGGACTTCTTTAAGAAACCAGGCACTTTCTACAGCAACATAAAAAGTTTATTCATTTCAAATCTAATTCCAAGTCAAAAAGAGGGACATGTAAGGGGCAAAGAGGGATTTGGCTAAATAGTAGGGACTGTCCCTGCAAAAGAGGGACACTTGGGAGGTATGCACTTGACATACCCCCAGGGTCTATGTGGAGTTTTACAGGCACTTAAACACCTTCCTGCTTACCAAGAAAAGAGATTGGGTAGAGGTCCTTTGCTTTATTAACTGGACATAGGATTAAAGGGGAACACATTTTACACTATTACACTATAGCATTAAATAGAACATAGATGCAATATATATATATATATATATATATATATATATATATATATATATATATACAGGTAAAGTACAAGTATAAATAACACACAGTAGGCTAACATGTCTGAAACCCTGCTGAATACAATATAAATTGTACATGACAATATGTGTTACGGCCAAGCAGCACATTTACACAAACACAGATATTACAACTCCATATAATAAAGTCAGTCCTGTTCTAACAGTGACTTAACTTGCTAAAAGCAGAATGTTATAGAGAAATATCAACAAAAAAGATTTGGCTTTTTTCGGAATGTAGTCAAGTAAAAAATAGAGTAGACTTTAAGGGGTTAATCTTTATAACAGGGTGGAAAGCACTGACAATTCAAACAGAATGAAGAAGCAGCTTAGCAAATAGTCTTGATTGAAAATATCCCTCCAATTTGTGTATACAGGTTTTTGTGTTTCCTTGATTACACGCTCCAAGCAATCTGATCCCGCAGTGATGTGTTACATCCTGAGATATGTGGCGTCTTCTACTGTCTGTATAAACGACTGCAGGCTTTATTCATGGTGCATGTACTCATGTGTTTGGGCTGTGTTTACATGTAGTATTTTATTTCAGCCCATATTTTGGTGAGCAGTTTTAGGCTATGTTGCCACAATGTCTTTTTAGGCAAAATAACCATGGTTATTTTATAATTTTATAAGCGCAAATAAATAAATCACTTTTTTTTTCACCTAAAAAAAAAAGAGTTGTATAAACATAGCATTACCAAAACCAGGAGTGGTTCAAAAGTACAGAAAATGTACAAATCTTCCCATTGTAATAAGGCTATGTGTCCTGCAGGAAGTGGTGTATTCTTTTCAGTCTTACACAGTGCTCTCTGCTGCCACCTCTGTAAGTGACAAGAACTCTCCAGAGCAGTAGGAGCAAACCTTTCCTACTCTAGACAGTTCCTAACATGAACAGAGGTGGCAGCAGGGGCGTTGCTAGGGTCCTGAAACATCCAGGGAACAGGCCCTCTTTTGATAATCTGACCCACAGTCCAGCCAGGTATTGTCGCCAAAAGGCTATGTTAACAGAACGTAAAAAAAAATAATCATGGATGTCAAAATAATGATCATGGCAATTATTTTCGGACGTCTTTTGCAAACATCGGGCGTTATTCTTTAGTTGTTCACACACAATATTTCTTTTTTCACCGTCCTTTCCATTTTTACTATTAAATTCAATGGACCTTTTAATTAAAGACACACCCAAAGGCCAACCAGTCCACCTGAACTAGAATAATGTACCAACAGTTGTTATTGCGCTGACTGCTGGGGTCGCTGTATAGTATACAGTGCTGGGGGTGCAGTATGGTATACAGTGCTGGGGGTGCAGTATGGTATACAGCATACCTCCCAACTTTTGCTGAGAGGAAAGAGGGACAGTCACGGCAATGCACCGCACCCCCTATAGCCACACCCTCCCCATAACCACGCCCCCATAGCCACACCCTCATATCCACGTCACCTATTACCATTATATAAAAAACAAATATCACCACATGATGACTTATACCCCCCATACCATTACTACATAACATCCACTATATAAGGACCAGAATCTCCAATACACTGACCCATATGGAGGTAGATACAAATGCTGCACAGGCTCTTTACACCATATACGTGATTACAGTACAGCTACATTCAGTGACTCACGGGGGCATCTTCTCTGATCGGAATTGCTCACTTTTTCTCTTCTTCTCCATCTGGTACAGTCCATCATGAAAACCACTCCTGGCAATGCCTCGTCGATGAAGAATCTGGCAGACAAATATTTTAGGCTTTTTGCTTTTGCACCATCCTCACCATCTATACTAAGTCCCCATCTATATTGCTCTGCACTGTAACAGTGCTCACTTTATGCCACCCTGTAGTGTTTAGGCCTACTGTGGACCCTCAAATAGTACTTAGGCCCCTCTGTGCCCTCATATAGTAGATACACCACCTCTGTGTCCTCTTATAGTAGTAAGACCCCTCTGTGCCCTCATATAGTAGATACCCCACCTCTGTGCCCTCATATAGTATATACGCCACCTCTGTGCCCTCATATAGTAGATACACCACCTCTGTGCCCTCATATAGTATATACACCCCCTCTGTGCCCTCATATAGTATATACACCCCCTCTGTGCCCTCATATAGTAGATACACCACCTCTGTGCCCTCATATAGTAGATAACCCACCTCTGTGTCCTCATATAGTAGATAAACCACCTCTGTGCCCTCATATAGTTGATAAACCACCTCTGTGCCCCCATATAGTAGATAAGCCACCTCTGTGCCCTCATATAGTAGATACACCACCTCTGTGCCCTCATATAGTAGATAAACCACCTCTGTGCCCTCATATAGTAGATACACCACCTCTGTGCCCTCATATAGTAGATACACCACCTCTGTGCCCTCATATAGTAGATAAACCACCTCTGTGTCCTCATATAGTAGATACCCCACCTCTATGCCCTCATATAGTATATACACCCCCTCTGTGCCCTCATATAGTAGATACCCCACCTCTGTGCCCTCATATAGTAGATAACCCACCTCTGTGTCCTCATATAGTAGATAAACCACCTCTGTGCCCCCATATAGTAGATAAGCCACCTCTGTGCCCTGATATAGTAGATACACCACCTCTGTGCCCTCATATAGTAGATAAACCACCTCTGTGCCCTCATATAGTAGATACTCCAATACACTGACCCATATGGAGGCAGATACAAATGCTGCACAGGCTCTTTACACCATATACGTGATTACAGTACAGCTACATTCAGTGACTCACGGGGGCATCTTCTCTGATCGGAATTGCTCACTTTTTCTCTTCTTCTCCATCTGGTACAGTCCATCATGAAAACCACTCCTGGCAATGCCTCGTCCCTGAAGAATCTGGCAGACAAATATTTTAGGCTTTTTGCTTTTGCACCATCCTCACCATCTATACTAAGTCCCCATCTATATTGCTCTGCACTGTAACAGTGCTCACTCTATGCCACCCTGTAGTGTTTAGGCCTACTGTGGACCCTCAAATAGTACTTAGGCCCCTCTGTGCCCTCATATAGTAGTTACACCACCTCTGTGCCCTCTTATAGTAGCAAGACCCCTCTGTGCCCTCATATAGTAGATACCCCACCTCTGTGCCCTCATATAGTATATACGCCACCTCTGTGCCCTCATATAGTAGATACACCACCTCTGTGCCCTCATATAGTATATACACCCCCTCTGTGCCCTCATATAGTATATACACCCCCTCTGTGCCCTCATATAGTAGATACCCCACCTCTGTGCCCCCCATAAGGAGATAAGCACAGGGGCACAGAGCTGGTGGAGATAAGCACAGGGGCACAGAGCTGGTGGAGATAAGCACAGGGGCACAGAGCTGGTGGAGATAGGCACAGGGGCACTGAGAGCTGGTGGAGATAAGCACAGGGGCACAGAGCTGGTGGAGATAAGCACAGGGGGCAATGAGAGCTGGTGGAGATAGGCACAGGGGCACTGAGAGCTGGTGGAGATAAGCACAGGGGCACAGAGCTGGTGGAGATAAGCACAGGGGGCACTGAGAGCTGGTGGAGATAAGCACAGGGGCACAGAGCTGGTGGAGATAAGCACAGGGGGCACTGAGAGCTGGTGGAGATAGGCACAGGGGCACTGAGAGCTGGTGGAGATAAGCACAGGGGCACAGAGCTGGTGGAGATAAGCACAGGGGGCACTGAGAGCTGGTGGAGATATACACAGGGGGCACTGAGAGCTGGTGGAGATAAGCACAGGGGGCACTGAGAGCTGGTGGAGATAAGCACAGGGGCACTGAGAGCTGCTGGAGATAAGCACAGGGGCACAGAGCTAGTGGAGATAAGCACAGGGGCACAGAGCTGGTGGAGATAAGCACAGGGGCACAGAGCTGGTGGAGATAAGCACAGGGGCACTGAGCTGGTGGAGATAAGCACAGGGGCACAGAGCTGGTGGAGATAAGCACAGGGGCACAGAGCTGGTGGAGATAAGCACAGGGGCACAGAGCTGGTGGAGATAAGCACAGGGGCACTGAGAGCTGGTGGAGATAAGCACAGGGGCACAGAGCTGGTGGAGATAAGCACAGGGGCACTGAGAGCTGGTGGAGATAAGCACAGGGGCACAGAGCTGGTGGAGATAAGCACAGGGGCACAGAGCTGGTGGAGATAAGCACAGGGACACTGAGAGCTGGTGGAGATAAGCACAGGGGCACAGAGCTGGTGGAGATAAGCACAGGGGCACAGAGCTGGTGGAGATAAGCACAGGGGCACAGAGCTGGTGGAGATAAGCACAGGGGCACAGAGCTGGTGGAGATAAGCACAGGGGCACTGAGCTGGTGGAGATAAGCACAGGGGCACTGAGCTGGTGGAGATAAGCACAGGGGCACTAAGAGCTGGTGGAGATAAGCACAGGGACACTGAGAGCTGGTGGAGATAAGCACAGGGGCACAGAGCTGGTGGAGATAAGCACAGGGGCACAGAGCTGGTGGAGATAAGCACAGGGGCACAGAGCTGGTGGAGATAAGCACAGGGGCACTGAGCTGGTGGAGATAAGCACAGGGGCACTGAGAGCTGGTGGAGATATACACAGGGGGCACTGAGAGCTGGTGGAGATAAGCACAGGGGGCACTGAGAGCTGGTGGAGATAAGCACAGGGGCACTGAGAGCTGCTGGAGATAAGCACAGGGGCACAGAGCTAGTGGAGATAAGCACAGGGGCACAGAGCTGGTGGAGATAAGCACAGGGGCACAGAGCTGGTGGAGATAAGCACAGGGGCACTGAGCTGGTGGAGATAAGCACAGGGGCACAGAGCTGGTGGAGATAAGCACAGGGGCACAGAGCTGGTGGAGATAAGCACAGGGGCACAGAGCTGGTGGAGATAAGCACAGGGGCACTGAGAGCAGGTGGAGATAAGCACAGGGGCACAGAGCTGGTGGAGATAAGCACAGGGGCACTGAGAGCTGGTGGAGATAAGCACAGGGGCACAGAGCTGGTGGAGATAAGCACAGGGGCACAGAGCTGGTGGAGATAAGCACAGGGACACTGAGAGCTGGTGGAGATAAGCACAGGGGCACAGAGCTGGTGGAGATAAGCACAGGGGCACAGAGCTGGTGGAGATAAGCACAGGGGCACAGAGCTGGTGGAGATAAGCACAGGGGCACTGAGCTGGTGGAGATAAGCACAGGGGCACTGAGCTGGTGGAGATAAGCACAGGGGCACAGAGCTGGTGGAGATACTGGGACAGCGGGACGTGACCCCAAAATCGGGACTGTCCCGCTGAATCCGGGACAGTTGGGAGGTATGTACAGTGCTGAAGGGGCAGTATGGTATACAGTGCTGGAGGTGCAGTATGGTATACAGTGCTGGAGGTGCAGTATGGTATACAGTGCTGGAGGTGCTGTATGGTATACAGTGCTGGAGGTGCAGTATGGTATACAGTGCTGAAGGTGAGGTATAGTATACAGTGCTGGGGGTGCAATATAGTATACAGTGCTGGGGGTGCTGTATGGTATACAGTGCTGGTGGTGCAGTATGGTATACTGTGCTGGAAATGTAGTATGGTATACAGTGTTGGGGGTGCAGTATGGTATACAGTACTGGGGGTGCAGTATGGTATAAGGTGCTGGAGGGGCAGTATGGTATACAGTGCTGGGGGTGCATTATAGTATACAGTGCTGGGGGTGCAGTATAGTATACAGTGCTGGGGGTGCAGTATGGTATACAGTGCTGGGGGTGCAGTATGGTGTACAGTGCTGGAGGGGCAGTAGGGTATACAGTGCTGGGGGTGCATTATAGTATACAGTGCTGGGGGTGCAGTATAGTATACAGTGCTGGGGGTGCAGTATGGTATACAGTGCTGGGGGTGCAGTATGGTATACAGTGCTGGAGGGGCAGTAGGGTATACAGTGCTGAGGTGCAGTATGGTAAACAGTGCTGGGGGTGCAGTATAGTATAACGTGCTGAGGGTGCAGTATAGTATAATGTGCTGGAGGTGAGGTATAGTATACAGTGCTGGGGGTGCATTATAGTATACAGTGCTGGGGGTGCTGTATGGTATACAGTGCTGGAGGGGTAGTATGGTGTACAGTGCTGGAGGGGCAGTATGGTGTACAGTGCTGGAGGGGTAGTATGGTGTACAGTGCTGGAGGGGCAGTATGGTGTACAGTGCTGGGGGTGCTGTATAGTATACAGTGCTGGAGGGGCAGTATGTTATACAGTGCTGGGGGTGCTGTATAGTATACAGTGCTGGAGGTGCAGTATGTTATACAGTGCTGGGGGTGCAGTATGGTATACAGTGCTGGGGGTGCAGTATGGTATAACGTGCTGGAGGTGAGGTATTGTATACAGTGCTGGGGGTGCATTATAGTATACAGTGCTGGGGGTGCATTATAGTATACAGTGCTGGGGGTGCTGTATGGTATACAGTGCTGGAGGGGCAGTATGGTATACAGTGCTGGAGGGGCAGTATGGTATACAGTGCTGGGGGTGCTGTATAGTATACCGTGCTGGAGGGGCAGTATGGTGTACAGTGCTGGGGGTGCAGTATGGTATGCAGTGCTGGGGGTGCTGTATGGTATACAGTGCTGGGGGTGCAGTATGGTATACAGTGCTGGGGGTGCAGTATGGTATACAGTGCTGGGGGGGCAGTATGATATACAGTGCTGGGGGGCAGTATTGTATACAGTGCTGGGGGTGCAGTATGGTGTACAGTGCTGGGGGTGCAGTATGGTATACAGTGCTGGGGGTGCAGTATGGTGTACAGTGCTGGGGGTGCAGTATGGTGTACAGTGCTGGGGGTGCAGTATGGTGTACAGTGCTGGGGGTGCAGTATGGTGTACAGTGCTGGGGGTGCAGTATGGTATACAGTTCTAAGGGTGCAGTATATTATACAGTGCTGAGGGTGCAGTATGGTATGCAGTGCTAGGGTTACAGTATGGTATACAGTGCTGGGGGTGCAGTATGGTATACAGTGCTGGAGGGGCAGTATGGTGTACAGTGCTGGGGGTGCAGTATGGTGTACAGTGCTGGAGGGGCAGTTTGGTGTACAGTGCTGGGGGGCAGTATGGTATACAGTGCTGGGGGTGCTGTATAGTATACAGTGCTAGAGGGGCAGTATGGTGTACAGTGCTGGAGGGGCAGTATGGTGTACAGTGCTGGGGGTGCAGTATGATATACAGTGCTGGAGGGGCAGTATGGTGTACAGTGCTGGGGGTGCAGTATGGTATACAGTGCTGGAGGGGCAGTATGGTGTACAGTGCTGGGGGTGCAGTATGGTATACAGTGCTGGAGGGGCAGTATGGTGTACAGTGCTGGAGGGGCAGTATGGTGTACAGTGCTGGAGGGGCAGTATGGTATACAGTGCTGGAAGGGCAGTATGGTATACAGTGCTGGGGGTGCAGTATAGTATAACGTGCTGGAGGTGAGGTATAGTATACAGTGCTGGGAGTGCATTATAGTATACAGTGCTGGGGGTGCAGTATGGTATGCAGTGCTGGGGGTGCAGTATGGTATACAGTGCTGGGAGGGCAGTATGGTATACATTGCTGAGGGTGCTGTATGGTATACAGTGCTGGAGGGGCAGTATGGGGTACAGTGCTGGAGGGGCAGTATGGTATACAGTGCTGGGGGGCAGTATGGTATACAGTGCTGGAGGGGCAGTATGGTATACAGTGCTGGGGGTGCAGTATGGTATACGATGCTGGGGGGCAGTATTGTATACAGTGCTGGGGGGCAGTATGGTATACAGTGCTGGGGGTGCAGTATGGTATACAGTGCTGGGGGGGCAGTATGACATACAGTGCTGGGGGGCAGTATTGTATACAGTGCTGGGGGTGCAGTATGGTGTACAGTGCTGGGGGTGCAGTATGGTATACAGTGCTGGGGTGCTGTATGGTATACAGTGCTAGGGGTGCAGTATGGTGTACAGTGCTGGGGGTGCAGTATGGTGTACAGTGCTGGGGGTGCAGTATGGTATACAGTTCTAAGGGTGCAGTATATTATACAGTGCTGAGGGTGCAGTATGGTATGCAGTGCTAGGGTTACAGTATGGTATACAGTGCTGGGGGTGCAGTATGGTATACAGTGCTGGAGGGGCAGTATGGTGTACAGTGCTGGGGGTGCAGTATGATATACAGTGCTGGGGGCGCAGTATGATATACAGTGCTTTTGGGCAGTATGGTATACAGTGCTGGAGGGGCAGTATGGTATACAGTGCTGGAGGGGCAGTATGGTGTACAGTGCTGGAGGGGCAGTATGGTGTACAGTGCTGGAGGGGCAGTTTCGTGTACAGTGCTGGGGGTTAGTGTGGTATACAGTGCTGGGGGTGCTGTATGGTATACAGTGCTGGAGGGGCAGTATGGTGTACAGTGCTGGAGGGGCAGTATGGTGTACAGTGCTGGAGGGGCAGTATGGTGTGCAGTGCTGGGGGCAGTATGGTGTGCAGTGCTGGGGGCAGTATGGTGTACAGTGCTGGGGGTGCCGTATGGTATACAGTGCTGGGGGTGCAGTATGGTATACAGTGCTGGGGGGCAGTATGATATACAGTGCTGGGGGGCAGTATTGTATACAGTGCTGGGGGTGCAGTATGGTGTACAGTGCTGGGGGTGCAGTATGGTATACAGTGCTGGGGGTGCTGTATGGTATACAGTGCTGGGGGTGCAGTATGGTGTACAGTGCTGGGGGTGCAGTATGGTATACAGTTCTAAGGGTGCAGTATATTATACAGTGCTGAGGGTGCAGTATGGTATGCAGTGCTAGGGTTACAGTATGTTATACAGTGCTGGGGGGTGCAGTATGGTATACAGTGCTGGAGGGGCAGTATGGTGTACAGTGCTGGGGGTGCAGTATGGTGTACAGTGCTGGAGGGGCAGTTTGGTGTACAGTGCTGGGAAGCAGTATGGTATACAGTGCTGGGGGTGCTGTATGGTATACAGTGCTAGAGGGGCAGTATGGTGTACAGTGCTGGAGGGGCAGTATGGTGTACAGTGCTGGGGGTGCAGTATGATATACAGTGCTGGAGGGGCAGTATGGTATACAGTGCTGGAGGGGCAGTATGGTGAACAGTGCTGGGGGTGCAGTATGGTATACAGTGCTGGAGGGGCAGTATGGTGTACAGTGCTGGGGGTGCAGTATGGTATACAGTGCTGGAGGGGCAGTATGGTGTACAGTGCTGGAGGGGCAGTATGGTGTACAGTGCTGGGGGTGCAGTATGATATACAGTGCTGGGGGCGCAGTATGATATACAGTGCTGGGGGGCAGTATGGTATACAGTGCTGGAGGGGCAGTATGGTATACAGTGCTGGAGGGGCAGTATGGTGTACAGTGCTGGAGGGGCAGTATGGTGTACAGTGCTGGAGGGGCAGTTTGGTGTACAGTGCTGGGGGGCAGTGTGGTATACAGTGCTGGGGGTGCTGTATGGTATACAGTGCTGGAGGGGCAGTATGGTGTACAGTGCTGGAGGGGCAGTATGGTGTACAGTGCTGGAGGGGCAGTATGGTGTGCAGTGCTGGGGGCAGTATGGTGTGCAGTGCTGGGGGCAGTATGGTGTACAGTGCTGGGGGTGCCGTATGGTATACAGTGCTGGGGGTGCAGTATGGTATACAGTGCTGGGGGGCAGTATGATATACAGTGCTGGGGGGCAGTATTGTATACAGTGCTGGGGGTGCAGTATGGTGTACAGTGCTGGGGGTGCAGTATGGTATACAGTGCTGGGGGTGCTGTATGGTATACAGTGCTGGGGGTGCAGTATGGTGTACAGTGCTGGGGGTGCAGTATGGTATACAGTTCTAAGGGTGCAGTATATTATACAGTGCTGAGGGTGCAGTATGGTATGCAGTGCTAGGGTTACAGTATGTTATACAGTGCTGGGGGGTGCAGTATGGTATACAGTGCTGGAGGGGCAGTATGGTGTACAGTGCTGGGGTGCAGTATGGTGTACAGTGCTGGAGGGGCAGTTTGGTGTACAGTGCTGGGAAGCAGTATGGTATACAGTGCTGGGGGTGCTGTATGGTATACAGTGCTAGAGGGGCAGTATGGTGTACAGTGCTGGAGGGGCAGTATGGTGTACAGTGCTGGGGGTGCAGTATGATATACAGTGCTGGAGGGGCAGTATGGTATACAGTGCTGGAGGGGCAGTATGGTGTACAGTGCTGGGGGTGCAGTATGGTATACAGTGCTGGAGGGGCAGTATGGTGTACAGTGCTGGGGGTGCAGTATGGTATACAGTGCTGGAGGGGCAGTATGGTGTACAGTGCTGGGGGTGCAGTATGGTATACAGTGCTGGAGGGGCAGTATGGTATACAGTGCTGGAGGGGCAGTATGTTATACAGTGCTGGGGGTGAAGTATGGTATACAGTGCTGGGGGTGCAGTATGGTAAACAGTGCTGGGGGTGCAGTATAGTATAACGTGCTGGAGGTGAGGTATAGTATACAGTACTGAGGGTGCATTATAGTATACAGTGCTGAGGGTGCTGTATGGTATACAGTGCTGGAGGGGCAGTATGGTGTACAGTGCTGGAGGGGCAGTATGGTATACAGTGCTGGAGGGGCAGTATGGTATACAGTGCTGGGGGTGCAGTATGGTATAACGTGCTGGAGGTGAGGTATAGTATACAGTGCTGGGAGTGCATTATAGTATACAGTGCTGGGGGTGCAGTATAGTATACGATGCTGGGGGGCAGTATGGTATACAGTGCTGGGGGTGCAGTATGGTATGCAGTGCTGGGGGTGCTGTATGGTATACAGTGCTGGGAGGGCAGTATGGTATACAGTGCTGGGGGTGCTGTATGGTATACAGTGCTGGAGGGGCAGTATGGGGTACAGTGCTGGAGGGGCAGTATGGTATACAGTGCTGGAGGGGCAGTATGGTATACAGTGCTGGGGGTGCAGTATGGTATACGATGCTGGGGGGCAGTATTGTATACAGTGCTGGGGGGCAGTATGGTATACAGTGCTGGGGGTGCAGTATGGTATACAGTGCTGGGGGGGCAGTATGATATACAGTGCTGGGGGGCAGTATTGTATACAGTGCTGGTGGTGCAGTATGGTGTACAGTGCTGGGGGTGCAGTATGGTATACAGTGCTGGGGTGCTGTATGGTATACAGTGCTGGGGGTGCAGTATGGTGTACAGTGCTGGGGGTGCAGTATGGTATACAGTTCTAAGGGTGCAGTATATTATACAGTGCTAGGGTTACAGTATGGTATACAGTGCTGGGGGTGCAGTATGGTATACAGTGCTGGAGGGGCAGTATGGTGTACAGTGCTGGGGGTTCAGTATGATATACAGTGCTGGGGGGGGCAGTATGATATACAGTGCTGGGGGGCAGTATGGTATACAGTGCTGGGGGTGCTGTATGGTATACAGTGCTGGAGGGGCAGTATGGTGTACAGTGCTGGAGGGGCAGTATGGTGTACAGTGCTGGGGGCAGTATGGTGTACAGTGCTGGGGGTGCCGTATGGTATACAGTGCTGGGGGTGCAGTATGGTATACAGTGCTGGGGGGCAGTATGATATACAGTGCTGGGGGGCAGTATTGTATACAGTGCTGGGGGTGCAGTATGGGGTACAGTGCTGGGGGTGCAGTATGGTATACAGTGCTGGGGGTGCTGTATGGTATACAGTACTGGGGGTGCAGTATGGTGTACAGTGCTGGGGGTGCAGTATGGTATACAGTTCTAAGGGTGCAGTATGGTATACAGTGCTGGGGGTGCAGTATGGTATACAGTGCTGGGGTGCAGTATGATATACAGTGCTGGGGGCAGTATTGTATACAGTGCTGGGGGTGCAGTATGGTATACAGTGCTGGGGGTGCTGTATGGTATACAGTACTGGGGGTGCAGTATGGTGTACAGTGCTGGGGGTGCAGTATGGTGTACAGTGCTGGGGGTGCAGTATGGTATGCAGTACTAGTGTTACAGTATGGTATACAGTTCTAAGGGTGCAGTATGGTATACAGTGCTGGGGGTGCAGTATGGTATACAGTGCTGGGGTGCAGTATGATATACAGTGCTGGGGGGCAGTATTGTATACAGTGCTGGGGGTGCAGTATGGTATACAGTGCTGGGGGTGCAGTATGGTATACAGTGCTGGGGGTGCTGTATGGTATACAGTGCTGGAGGGGCAGTATGGTGTACAGTGCTGGGGGTGCCGTATGGTATACAGTGCTGGGGGTGCAGTATGGTATACAGTGCTGGGGGGCAGTATGATATACAGTGCTTGGGGGCAGTATTGTATACAGTGCTGGGGGTGCAGTATGGGGTACAGTGCTGGGGGTGCAGTATGGTATACAGTGCTGGGGGTGCTGTATGGTATACAGTACTGGGGGTGCAGTATGGTGTACAGTGCTGGGGGTGCAGTATGGTGTACAGTGCTGGGGGTGCAGTATGGTGTACAGTGCTGGGGGTGCAGTATGGTATACAGTGCTAGAGGGGCAGTATGGTATACAGTGCTGGGGTGCAGTATGGTATACAGTGCTGGAGGGGCAGTATGGTGTACAGTGCTGGAGGGGCAGTATGGTGTACAGTGCTGGAGGGGCAGTATGGTGTACAGTGCTGGAGGGGCAGTATGGTGTGCAGTGCTGGAGGGGCAGTATGGTGTACAGTGCTGGGGGTGCAGTAGGGTATACAGTGCTGGGGTGCAGTATAGTATACAGTGCTGGAGTATCAGTATGGTATACAGTGCTGGAGGTGTAGTATGGTATACAGTGCTGGGGGTGCAGTCTGGAATACAGTGCTGGAGGCGAAGTACAGTATACAGTCCTGTACCCACAATCAGCACATGAGATGTTGGAGCTGTACATTACGGGGTGCTGCAGATTGGGGACAGAGGAAAAGAGGGCAGCTGCAGCACCATGCTCTGTGGAGTATCTGGGCATCACAGTCAAACCGTCTTTTATCACAGAACATTGGGAGGACTGGAGGACTGGAGCAGGACAGCATGCAGAAAGTAACTAGTAAGGAGGGGGGCAGGGCCTCATACTGCAGGGGATGCAGCTTCAGGGTTTCTTCAGGAACAGGAAGACCACAGAATAGGTGCAGGTGATCTGGAGGAAGCTGTGGGAGCCGCTCCTGAGCTGCTGAATGTTGGTTTTCTGTACAGACAGCAGCTACAGCACCAGGCTCTCCTCATTGCTCTGTGTCCTGCCTGTGTAGCATCTGCTTCCCCTGTGGTCTGCATCCTTACTTCCTCCACACAAACTACATGGCAGTGAGGAGGAGGGGGACACTGTGCTTGTGGCCTTGCTCTCTATACACACAGACTTGAACACGCAGCTTTAGGCTATGTTCACACTGCGTATGAGTCCGGCCGTAGTGCGAACCGCGAATATACGCACGTAGTTTTGAGGTTGATGCGCTCGCTTGAAAGTATACGATATACGCCCGCACAATGCACACTACGTATGAGCTTACGGCCGGATCGTATACGGCGCCATGAAAAATGAACAAGACCATTGTTTAAGGACGGAAATGTTGAAACTCACGGCCGTGGATTTCCACGCGGTCCCGTATGAAGTACTTATTTCAGCCAAATTGAACTTGATTTTTCGATCCAAAAGGTTCTGTGAGTTTTATTGGGCTGGGCGAAGATTTCCAAGTAAATGACCTGCCCCAGATCGCTTCGAAACAAGCTAGGGAAGCATAACTCTACTACGGGCGTATGTTCGCGGTTCGTACGCATCCGTCCGCATGTCGATTTTTCCCACGCCCGTATTTTCAGCCGCACATGTACGGCGGCGTACGAAATGCGGCCGGTCTCATACGCAGTGTGAACATAGCCCTAAGTAGCTTTTGAACTCACAGCAAAAAACTTGGGGCAGTGACCGTCTCATCTGGAGCACTGGGCCCAAATCTTAATTTTTTATAATATTTATCATCTGTGTTACAATGCGTAACACATATTTTTTTCTTCCATTCGAGAAACTTGGCATAATGGAAGTTCAGTTGTCATAAGGCAAAAGAAATCTATCTCCAGCTGTCAGCGTTTCTTAACCAGCAGCAGCCTAGAATCAGTATTGTGTGCCGTAAAAAACCCTTCTCTGTGGTTAACAGCTCCCTGCGTCCAGTCCTTTGTCCCCGGTCAGTGATGAAGAGAGGTGGTATCCACTCAGGTTTTTCCTGGCAACCTTTCTGAAATGATATCAGAGTATTGTGACAGAACAAACACAGTGACAAGGCAGGATAGGGAACCATTATGCACGGACATGGAGGTTAATAAACTCTACGCCAGAAACAGTTAACATAATTGCTACTGGCCTCAACACTGTCTTCTGCGGGCTCTGAAGGGAAGTATATTAAATCCTCCCCTACCAGCACCGTCTTCACTTTCCAGATTTTGGAGCTATTCTTGGCCGTGAGCACGGGGCTGCCCACACAGCCATCCATGCATGTGTCAAACACACTCATCTTTATGGACCAATTCCTCCCTATCTTTCAAGGGAGAAAGCCATTATTCTCTGCCTTCAGGGTCACTAGACACATATTTTATCTGTCTATATGGTCTGCTATCCTTCTTAATATTCCATAAGAAGGATCAGCAAGGTGTCAGAGAGAAAATTCACCTTCTCTTAATTGAATCATAATTTTTAGAGATGTCGGAAGCATTACTTCATTGGGTTCCAATGTAAATTTTCAAAGCTTATGAAGAAACATGATGTATATATCATTGATATTCATCGGTAAGCTGCTGTGTTTCTGTGCTCATTCATCTGTTTCCTTGCACTCTTTGCTATAATGGTTTTCTCAAATGTGTACAAACCAGTTACAAACCGTACAAGAGTTGACTAAGCCCTCGGATTTCGGCATGATCAACCACCAATATGTATGGGGACCTCAACTGTCTCTTTAAGTGCCATAGAGTTAATATCTACTGATTATTATTATTATTTTTATTTTATTATTAACCGCCTTTATTACTTTAATAGAGCTGTGTCTGTAATTTTGCAGAAATCAATAGTCCAGGTGATTTTAAGAAACTTTGTAAGGGTGCCTTCACACCTACTGGATCCACAGCGGATCTCACTTCTGGGAATTCGGAGCGAGATCCACTGCGGATCCGGTACCAATCACCCTAATGATAGCACATACCCGCAGCGAGATTGACATCCCGCTGTATGAGCCTTAACCCCCTGATGCCCGCAGCCCGCCGCATCCCTGCCTCCTGCAGCTCCACCGCTCACTGGCCGCCGGCATCCCCCATCATCTGTCATCATCTCTGCAGCCCATCCGCATTCCCGATCATCCCCGCAGCAGGCACGCATCCCCGATCGCCGCCCGCAGCCCCCCCGCATACATTACCTGCTCCTCGGCGCAGCTGCTGGGATGATGCGGGCAGGCTGCGGGGATGATGGGGGATGCGTGCGGGCTGCAGGGATGATGGGTGATGCGGACGGGCTGCAGGGATGATGGGGGATGCGGGCGGGCGGCGATCGGGGATGCGTGCTGGCTGCGGGGATGATCGGGCATGCGGGCAGCGATTGGGGATGCGTGCCGCCGGGGCTGATGGGGGCAGCGGCGGAGCTGCAGGAGGCGGGGAAGCGGCGGGGCTGCGGGCATCAGGGGGTTAAAGCTCATACTCACAACGGGATGTCAATCCCGCTGCGGGTATGTACTATCATTAGGGTGCATGGTACCGGATCCGCAGTGGATCTCGCTCCGAATTCGCAGAAGTGAGATCTGCTGTGGATCCGGTAGGTGTGAAGGCACCCTAATTGGGTTTATTAGGCAAATATGAATTATCTGCATTTAAAAAGACTTTCCCCAGGTCCCCCCTCCTTTCCTTTCTGTCATCCACTGCTCAGAATCAGGAAATCTCGACTGTTTTTTTATCATTTGACTATTGATTTCTGCAAAAAAAAAAATTAACAACAGTGACACTTTAAGATTGGAGTGGCAAATGCATTCCCAGGCATCACTTCTCCCATTATATATTGATGTCCTGCCCAAAAAAACTCCCTTTAAAATGTTTAAATATTTTTCAAAATAAACTTTTGCACCAATTTTTGTAAATATATAATTGTATATTGTTTGTAAGATGGACCTTAAGTGAATGTACCATCAAGTTTTCCCATGTACAGAATGGTGCCTGAGAGGGGAAGCTGATGCTGCGGTCCTTTTTTTTGAACTGCAGGTCAGTTCCCGTGCACGGCGCCATTCTATTTACGGGTACCGGGCCGGGGATGAAGCACTGGAGGCGGGCCGGCCTGCCCCCAGTGGGAGAAAACCCCCATCCCTCTATGACGCAGCTCCATTGATTCTAATGGAGCTGCATCATAGAGGGGCGGGGTTTCACAGAGCTTGTAAGGGGTTTGGTTTTTATTTGTAGCATTGCAGAGTCAATGAGCCTTTTTGAGTAATTTTTAATCCCTATCATCTATGATGCAAGGTGACCAAAATTCTATTCTAGCACTTGGTATTTCTTTTCTATTTACAGCATTTACTGTGCAGGAGAAATAGTGTTAAATATTAAGCATTTGGACATTTTTTCACACAGTAGTAAACCAATTTTTTATTTTAACATCTGGAGGGTGGCACATGGCATCTAGGCATGTCGGCTGGTTAACATTGCAGAATCTAGGTGGTTAAATTATGAGGATTGATACTACATTTACACGGAACGATTATCGTTCGAATTTTCACTATAACGATCGCATTTGAGCGAAAAACGTTCCGTGTAAACACAGCAAATGATCAAGCGACGAGCGAAAAATCTTTCATTTTGATCTTTCAACATGTTCACAAATCGTCGTTCATAGTTCGCTAAAAATTTGCAGATCGCTTCGTGTAAACAGTCTTTCAAAGATTCACCCTATGTGAAAGATGGGCTTAAGCGATCTTAAAAACTATCGCAATAACGATTTTTCTTACGATTATTATAACGATTTATTCGTCTAAACGCTAATCATTATAAAAACCAAATCGTTGCTTCGAAATCGTTAAACAATCGATTGGGCGAATTATCGCTCCGTGTAAACACAGCATAGAAACATAAAAGATTGTCGGCAGAAAAAGACCACTGGGTCCATCTAGTCTGCCCTTTTAGTATTTTCTTTCTTATTATCTTAGGATAGATATATGTCTATCCCAGGCGTGTTTAAATTCTGTTATTGTAGATTTACCAACCACCTCTGCTGGAAGTTTGTTCCAGGTATCTACTACTCTTTCAGTAAAAAAATATTTTCTTACATTGCTTCTGATCTTTCCCCCAACTAACCTCTCACTGTGTCCTCTTGTTCTTGAGCTCAGTTTTGTACTAAAAACATTTCCCTCTTGAACCTTATTTAGTCCCTTAACATACTTAAAGGCTCCAATCATGTCCCCCCTTTCCCTTCTTTCCTCCAGACTATACAGATTCAAATCTTTAAGTCTTTCCTGATATGGTTTATGCCTCACACCCTCCACCATTTTTGTAGCCCGTTTATGGACCCGTTCTATTTTATCAATGTCCTTTTTTAGGTGAGGTCTCCAGAACTGGACACAGTATTCCAGATGTGGCCTCACCAGAGCTCTATACAGCGGGATCACAATCTCCCTCTTCCTACTGGTTATACCTCTAGCTATACACCCCAGCATACGATTTGCTTTCCCCACCGCCTGGTTGCACTGGTGACTCATTTTAAGGCTGTCAGAAATCATTACCCCTAAATCCTTCTCTTCTGAAGTCTTTTCCAACACAGTACTGCCGATGTGATACTCGGATAGAGGATTCCTCCTCCCCAAGTGCATTATTTTACATTTGGAAACGTTCAACTTCACTTTCCACTGTTTGGACCACTTATCTAGCTAAGCTAAATCATTTTCCATATTACTGACACCTCCAGGAATATCAACCCTATTGCACACTTTTGTTTCGTCAGCAAACAGACAAACTTTACCTACCAAACCTTCTCCTATGTCACTTACAAACATATTAAAAAGAATAGGACCCAGAACAGACCCTTGTGGCACACCACTTGTAACTCTGCTCAGAATATACACCATTAACAACAACCCTCTGATATCTATCCTTCAGCCAACCACAAAACCACTGAACTATCCAGGGATTAAGTCCAATTTTCTCCAACTTCTCTATCAGCTCTTTATGGGAAACTGTATCAAAAGCTTTGCTGAAGTCCAGATAGGCAATATCCACAGCACCACCTTGATCCAGCACTTTTGTGGCATAATCAAAGAAATCAATGAGATTAGTCTGACATGATCGGCCCTCAGTAAAGCCATGCTGGTTTGGATCCATCAAGCATGGGGTAAGGTGATCCCAGAAGCTGATTGCAGGTGTCACCCATTACAAATGGACTGAGCTCAACTCTTGAACCTGCAACATACGTCCCCTGTGCACATTGGACGTACATATCTGCTTGATGATACAGAGTGGTAATGACCATACCTCTTTTAGTTGTTGTTAGATCAAGTTTTTAGTAGTTTTGCATATCCTTGGGATTTAATAAAGACTACAAATCACTTGTGGATATTTCTTGCAGACAGATCTCTTATCTCTCATGTCTCTCTCTTTATGAGGTTGCTATAAATCGATTCTTGTGATAATTACAAGAGGAAAAATAAAAGTGCTTTCATTCTTAGTCTTTTTAATAAGCCATGTGATGGATGGGCACAAAGGATTGTAAGACAGCTACTTTCAGCAGAGGATGTCTTCTGGCAACATATACTGTAAGATTTTGTTGGAAAAGTTGATTTTTATTTGAAAACTAAACAGCCCATTCATTGCTTTCTTTTATATTGCTATTATTGCTTGAAAGGTGTAGGATGATAATAGAGCCTTGGGTCATATGTGTGGGGTACTCGCACGGAGAACATTACAAGTTTAGGGATGTTCTACCAATTCCTGTGCAGTCACCAGGGGCGTAACTAGAAATGGCTGGGCCCCATAGCAAAATTTGATTGCCCCCCCCCCCCGACTGACCACTAAACGGTCAAGTGAAGTCATAACTACATAACTGCTAGCTCTGGTCAGGAGTGCTTGCAGTTAAAGGGACATTTGCAATACCCAGGAGACCAGCAGGGCCACCCGGTGCTGCAAATGATGACGGCTCAGGGGGCCCAGTGTATTGCAGGAGCAGGCGATGGGGCCCCCTGATGCGGCGGGCCCCATAGCAGCCGCTATGGCTGCTATAGTGGTAGTTACGCCCCTGGCAGTCACGTCGGTGAAAGAGAAAAGCTGATTCCTTGTTGTGTATGTGTTTATTTAGGATGATTGCTGGCACATACTAATATGCTGTCCTAGTCATACACAGGAACCTTTAATAATGGCCTATGCTCAGGGTGGTATTAACAGCTGCTGCTGCCCTAGGTACTAAACCTGAAGACGCCCCATCTTGGGGAGCGTGGAGGAGAGTGGTTTTGGCCACATGCATTTCTCTATGTAGAAACATTGTCTAAATCACGTTTTTTATGTTTTTTATCCACAATTATCCACATTGAATCAATCATTAGAGCAGTCTGCATATTATCTGACAGATTTCTCACCACAGGATTGGTAGATAGGTAGGTAATAGCTCCGGGCGTCACATTTACCACTGCCACACCAGACCTGACCAATACCACCATACTGTGACTGGATAACACCGCTATACCAGACCTGACCAACACAGCCATACTGTGACTGGATAACACCACCATACCAGACCTAAACAATTCCACCATTAACACCCCCCCCCCCCCCCCAAAAAAAAAAAAAAAAAAAGACACCAGATTTACTCACAAGTCTGAACGGGAGGTGGGAGACTAAAAAAAAAAAAAAATTGTTTCCTTCCCCCTGCACCCTGGTGCTGCCCTAGGCACCGGACCATGGGTGCCTAGTGGAAAATTCGGCCCTGCCTATGCTGCAATATAAAAGCAAGAAAGGATATAGGAGAGTTTCTTTAACGTTTGGGTAAATCACAGTGGGTCAAGTTTGTAGGTCTGTGATAAAAATAAAGGGAAACAGATCTGAGGAATACTGGCTTCCTTGATGTCAGTAAAATCCTATGCACGACACTTCATCTGCTGTATAGGGAAGCATAAGAAACACTTATATGGGCTGAGTGTGTAGATCTATCATAAAATAAGGGAAACAACACTGAGCAATAAAATATTTTTGCAACATAAATACACAGAAGGTCATAGAGTCATTACTTTTATAACTTTATTAAACCCTCAGGGGGCACAACTGAATGTTAATAAAGTAAAAATAAAACTGAATATCTAAACCCCCTTTTCCTTTTCTGCTTTTCTGTTCCCTTGAAGTATACCTGTCATTTATTTTTTATGCTAACATTACAAGTTATGGTTGTTATGGATTTGCGTCAGTAGGATATTAATCTGGGGATTTACTGTGATTGCTGGAGTTTTGACTTTAGAATGGGGCATCTGCCTCATAAGGATTTTTTGGCTTTCACTGCATCAACACAGTGGGGTTGTAGGTCGACCTTGATGAATATTTGTCAGTTTTCAATGACGTAACTATGTAACGTTTTGCATTGGTATTTGAACACCTTTGGCTATATTCACACCACATATCGGCTATCAATTAGCACCAAATGATGCTCATCTATCAGTAACGACAGCTGCAAATAATGTTCATAAACATTATTTGTGTCCATCATTACCAATAGATGGTCGTCATTTGGCACTAAAATGGAGACTGTGTGGAAAGATGGTTGTCATTTTTATGTAGGGGAACATAGTTTTAGGTTGTGTATTCTACCGGCTTGAAGTTATATCTCTGAGACTGAGTATCACATGTCTATTATGGGAAAACTGGATGAGCTCTGAAAGAGATCATTAGAATGTATTTCTAACAGGACAGTGTATATGGTACTTTAGTAAACTTTTGACATGCCAGAAGTTTTAATTGGTCAGGATCTGAGTGTTCAGACCCCGACGGATATAATAATAAACAATCATACTCATCTACCTTGATTGTCTGCTCTTCCCAGTCCCCCACATGTCATAACTTGCTGCTATTTTGCTCACAAGCAGCTCACAGCTAGCTGCTATCTTCTCACCCCACTTAGCATAAGTAGATGAGTATTAATTTTAATTTCTAAAATTTACTAAATGCATGTCTGTATATATGATCTTAGCTTACACAGGCACTGTCACTTAAAAAAAAAAAAACCTTTGACGTGTCTTAGAGAGATGTTAAAAGTTTTGATAAGTAAGGATCTGCGCAGTCTTTCCCAGCTCTGTGCCGTGTGACTCCCATAGTGAGCCTAAGGGATGTCTTGGTCGGGCGACACTCGGTATAACATGGTATAAAAGTTTTTCTTTAAGTGGCAGGTAGATTTTAAGTTATAGCAGATGCTTAACAATGCTAAGGAACCATAAGTCTTTGTTGTATCCATTGTGCCACATGAATTGTAAAATGTTGACACATTTTCTTCTCTTTGCAGAATGTGTTATGAACAGCCAGGAATGGACTCTCAGTCGTGCAACACCTGAAATACGAGTGGTAGGTTATATGTTTATTATTTCACCTAATGTGCACTATTCACGATTTTTTAGATGCAATGAAAGCTTGATTGAAATATATGTTCAGCTTATTCCAGCGATTGGCTGAGTGGGCATTTTCTGCATGTGTAGATAGGGCCAGGAAGTGCAGATCAGCAGTGGGGCCCGCTAATCACTGGATTGGCAGAAGCCAGGGATTTGTAGAGTGAGGAAAGCTTATTTTTAGCCAGCTCTATAATAAAAAAAATTCCTACAACCCCTTTAATTGCTTAGGTACATTGCTGTTAGAGATGAGCGAAGCAGCTGGAAATTAGTTTCGCAAGCTTCACAAATTTTCGGTCAAACTCATATTTTATCCTCTTCTCTCCTCTTTGTCCCTAAATCACTCTGTTAGCTTCTCCCTGCTCTGCTTTAACTGCCTGCTGCCATCCTTCTCCCTCCTCACACAGCTGACTGGCCATCCTGCTCTCTCCTCCACACAGCCGACTGGCCATCCTGCTCTCTCCTCACACAGCTGACTGGCCATCCTGCTCTCTCCTCCATACACAGCCGACTGGCCATCCTACTCTCTCCTCACACAGCTGACTTTCCACCGCCTTTAACAAACCACCTTATATAGAAGGTGAGGGGGAGGTGCTGACATCACAGAGGGGCCTGCAGCTGATTGGACAGGCGCTAGGGATTATGGTTAATAACTTTCTCCTGCACAGTGATGCTCCAGACAGCATGTGCGGCCGCCATTTTGTTGTTTTGAAAATTTCTTTAGGGTGCAATTACACATACAGGATCCGCTGCCGATTTGATGCTGTGTTCAGGTATTTAGATCAAATCTGCTGCGGATCTGCAGCATAAAATCTGCTGTGATACGGTGTGTGTGAAGCTACCCTTAATGAATCAGGGTGAATTTGCTTTGCAGAACGAAACGAGGTGACAGCACATTTCGCAGCGAATCTTGATTTGCCAGATTCACTTTGCCCATCTCTGTGTTACTACTTTATGTAACCTTTCAGCAGTACAGATCTGTAATACAGTGCCCATACAAGTGTATAGGGCTGGGTTCACACTACGTTTTTGCGTTTTTTGGAATAAACGGATGAAAAACGGAAGGAAAAAATGGATGCATGTGTGTGCATCCTTTTCTTCATTAAATTCCATTATAGAAAAAAAACGGATCCGTTTTTTTTATGGGCACAAAAATAAGGTCAACTACATTTTTGTGTACTGTACGTTAAAAAAGGGATCAGTTTTTATGCATTTTTTTTTATAATGGAATTCAATGGAAAAACGGATCAAAATGGATGCACACACATGCATCAGTTTTTTCCATCCATTTTTTTAATCTGTTTTTTTTGCAGTATATGGCTGGGTTCACACTCTGTATCTGTACGGCTGTATTGCGGGCGGTAAATCATCGGCCGGATTTTTCCGGTTCATGCGTACGCTGGAAAGTATACGATATGCGGCTGCACAGTGCACACTATGTATGAATCTACGGCCCGATCGTAAACGGACCCGTAAAAAATGAACAAGACCATTGTTTGCGGCTGGAAATGCGGCCGTGGATTGACAGGCGGTCCGTACGGAGTACTTCAAAAATAGCCGGCAATGATGCCGAATGCCGATGCCTCTAATAGTTAATATATTAAATTAATAAAACACATTTTCTTTGTAATAAAGTCACTTTCGTTGTTCAATATTTTAATTCTAACGAATCCATCATTGTGCAATTAAATATACTGTTAAAATAAATATATATATATAAATAAATGTATATTTATATATATATTTATTTTTTGACAGTATATTTAATTGCACAATGATGGATTTGTTTAAATTAAATTATTGAACAACGAAACTGATTTTATTTCAACGAAAATGTGTTTTATTAATTAAATATTAATTAGTACAGCAAGCTCCATAAGCCGTTAATTCATATTGCCGGCAATAGAGCATTCTGTACTAATCATCACTTTACTTTAATTAAAACATCAAATGTTTCTTCTAATTATGTTATCACAATAGCATTATTGGAAGAAACATTTAGAATTATATGTGCGCTTAGCTGATTGGCTGATCGGCTGAGCGCACATATAATTAGCGGGTCCACAGCACAGTGACTTCATTGTGCTGCGGACCAGCGAAGAGGCAACATCGGGGTGAGTATAGAGCTCTCCCCACCCCCTCCCCAGCACTGCACCCCTCCCAGCAAGGAAGGGGGGTCACTTAACCCCTTCCTTGCTGGGATGGGTGCAGTCTGACATCAGTCTGGCCCCCAAGGGGTTAAGGGGGATGCAATACATCCTCCCTTAACCCCTTGGGGGCCAGACTGTAAGCAGCGATCTGTAAAGATGCTGCATACTGTAAGGAGCACAACACCGCTCACAATGATGGGTGTTGTGCTCCTGTTTGTGTGTTTTTTGTGTGTTTCTCCCTTTTTGTTTTTCAAATATCGGTATCCTGTGGATTATGTCGGATTCCGTGGACTACTTCGATGACCAGCGGTTCTTTGTTGTTGTTTTTTTATAAAATGGTCAATGAAGGGTGTGGGGGTGTTTTTATTTGAATAAAATTTTTTTTTAACTTGTGTGTTGTCTTTATTTCTTTACTTTATAGACTTAGTAGTGGAAGCCGTCTAATAGACGAAATCCATTACTAAGTTGGGGCCTAGTGTTAGCCGGTACAAAATGGCTAACACTAACCCCCCATTATTACCCCAGTACCCAATGCCACCAGGGGTACTGGGAAGAACCGGGTGCCAGTAGTCCCGGAGCGTCAAAATTGGCGCTCCTGGACCGGGCGGCAGCAGGCTGGTAAGATTTAGGCTGGGGAGGGCCTAAACCAATGGCTCCTCCCACCCTGGTGTTACCAGGCTGCTGTCGTTTTGGTTTTTAACCCGGCTGCTTATAAAAATAGGGGGGACCCTATGCGTTTTTTTTAATTATTTATTTATTTAAAAAAAAACGCATAGGGTCCCCCCTATTTTTATAACCAGCCAGGTTAAAAACCAAACGACAGCAGCCTGGTAACACCAGGGTGGGAAGAGCCATTGGTTTAGGCCCTCCCCAGCCTAAATCTTACCAGCCTGCTGCCGCCCGGTCCAGGAGCGCCAATTTTGACGCTCCGGGACCACTGGCACCCGGCTCTTCCCAGTACCCCTGGTGGCATTTGGTGCTGGGGTAATAATGGGGGGTTAGTGTTAGCCATTTTATACCGGCTAACACTAGGCCCCGACTTAGTAATGGATTCCGTCTATTAGACGGCTTCCACTACTAAGTCTATAAAGTAAAGAAATAAAGACAACACACAAGTGAAATTTTTTTTTTATTCAAATAAAAAACACCCCCACACCCCTCATTGACCATTTTATTAAAAAAAAAACACCAAACCGCTGGTCATCGACGTAGTCCACGGAATCCGACGTAATCCACAGGATACCGATATCTGAAAAACAAAAAGGGAGAAACACACAAAAAACACACAAACAGGAGCACAACACCCATCATTGTGAGCGGTGTTGTGCTCCTTACAGTATGCAGCATCTTTACAGATCGCTGCTTACAGTCTGGCCCCCAAGGGGTTAAGGGAGGATGTATTGCATCCCCCTTAACCCCTTGGGGGCCAGACTGATGTCAGACTGCACCCATCCCAGCAAGGAAGGGGTTAAGTGACCCCCCTTCCTTGCTGGGAGGGGTGCAGTGCTGGGGAGGGGGTGGGGAGAGCTCTATACTCACCCCGATGTTGCCTCTTCGCTGGTCCGCAGCACAATGAAGTCACTGTGCTGTGGACCCTCTAATTATATGTGCGCTGAGCCGATCAGCCAATCAGCTGAGCGCACATATAATTCTAAATGTTTCTTCTAATAATGCTATTGTGATAACATAATTAGAAGAAACATTTGATGTTTTAATTAAAGTAAAGTGATGATTAGTAGAGAATGCTCTATTGCCGGCAATATGAATTAACGGCTTAATGGAGCTTCCTGTACTAATTAATATTTAATTAATAAAACACATTTTCGTTGTAATAAAATCAGTTTCGTTGTTCAATAATTTAATTTAAACGAATCCATTATTGTGCAATTAAATATACTGTCAAAAAATAAATATATATATAAATATACATTTATATATAGATATATATATTTATTTTAACAGTATATTTAATTGCAAAATGATGGAATCGTTTACATTTAATTATTGAACAATGAAAGGGACTTTATTACAACGAAAATGTGTTTTATTAATTAAATATATTAACTATTAGAGGCATCGGCATTACTGCAGAGGATCGCAAACCCCGGTAATAGCAATTCATGTAAACTGTGTTCCCTGCTTTCCCAGATGCATTCCAGAGGTGTTTGCATCACTTTCTAAAGATTTTATTTGTTATTTTTAGTTGAACCAGATTTCCAAGTAAATGACCGTATGTTTTCAGCCGCATGTCTATTTTTTCCCACGGGCGTAGTTTCAGCCGCACATTTCCAGCTGCATAAAAAATACAGCCGCACACATACATAGTGTGAACATAGCCTATCTCAGTATATTTCTGATTTAGCAAGAGACATACATAGGATTTTGCACACTGCTTAGCTATGTGCATTAGGCAAATGTGGTGTTGCATCAACAGCTTGTCTTTGAAATTATGTCTCAAAGCTGTGGTTGTCATCTAATTTACCATCCATAAAGGAGTATTTGTGCTGATATTTGTGAATATTACATTAAAAATGTATTTATACTCTAGGCTAAATTATTAGGTTCATAGATACTGCCTAGCATACAGAATATAGAAATTCTTCTGATCTTGGCCAGGTCATAGTACTTCAATTACTAGTCAGTATCCTTACATACTGTAGATCCTTCTAAATTACTATGTTCTGCTGCCTGATCACAAGCAATATTACTAACTGACATGAAAGTCTTGAAAGTAAATCTTGTGCATTAGAACACAATAACCGCTATTGTGATATGATTATTACTGTCTGCAGAAAAGGGCGGAACCTAAACATTAATTTATTTTTTCTTAAAAAAATCTTTTGCAGTCAGGAACCATTAATGTTAATTTAAATGTTCATCTTTTTAACAACATAGAAATAATTTACCTATTTTCATAATGTAATACTATGCAGCTAAGATTATGTAAAGGAGATGTTAAAGCCCTCATAGCGTTAATGCTGGTTTGGAAACGCAATATACTTGGAAAGATTCTTAAAGGGTAATTATACTTATATGCAAAATTAGATCTTGATGGCATAACCAGTTGTTATGTAAGTGTATTTCTAAGTAAGGTTTAGAGATTATTATAAGATCTTGGTTATGAGATAATATAAAAAATTAGATAATGAAATTACATTCAATTTGAACTCTAGAGGTTTCAGTTCATTTATAAGATATTCCGATATTCCTTGGCTAACATATGATACACAATATTAGAAGTAACATACAAAGTGGAATAACCCACAGACCAGTGTGTGGTGACAATATATAGAGATAAAAATGACTGAAAGCAAGGTCTTCTCTGTCTGTTTTCAGTGTAGTGCTATGTGCCCACTAAGTTACAACATTGGTGAAAGGCGGTTGTTTCGTGAAATACAGTAATCATGATCATTATTAATGGCAGTCTGTGTTACAAGATGGCCGCCTTCCTGAAGTGGGAACATAGCCTATGGCTGGGTCCACAGGTAGAATTTTTATCAGTATTTTTAGCCAAAACCAGGAATAGGTCCAAAATGCAGAAAATAAAGCAAATCTTTCCATTATAGTTTTTCTCTGTGTTGGTTTCACTCGCGATGGTGCTTACAAATATTGACCAAAATATTATAAATTATCCCAAAGACACAACAATATTCAAAAGGATCACCAGCATAAAAGTAGTTGCAGTAGAAATAAATAAAAGCCTAGACATGTTGCAAACTTCTTTTGCACTAATTGCCTTATGGACGACAGAAGGGGAGTCCTATAGCTTTTTGACTTTTCTAAAACCTTTTCAGGTAACAGAGATACCAGCTGATGACCTTTGACTTTACGGATGGGATACTTTCTAGATAAAGGGAAAGAATTTCTTATAAATAATAAGCCAAGGATGTCATTATCTTACCAACTACCAGTGGTGCATAAAGACATATCCGGTGCCCTGTAGTAAATAGAGATGAGCGAACCGGGTTCGGGTTCAAGTCGATCTGAACCCGAACGTTTGGTATTTGATTAGCTGGGGCTGCTGTACTTGGATAAAGCTCTAAGGTTGTCTGGAAAACATGGATACAGCCAATGACTATATCCATGTTTTCTACATAGCCTTAGGGCTTTATCCAACTTCAGCAGCCACCGCTAATCAAATGCCGAAAGTTCGGGTTCGGATCGACTCGAGCATGCTCCAGGTTCGCTCATCTCTAGTAGTAAACTATTATTACTGACTGATAAATTCTATTAAGGGTACAAACCCACTTGATGTATTTGCTGCGTGAATCAGTCTTAAAAATAAGCAGGCAAAACGCAGGTTGGCTTTATACGATTGTTCTGCGTTAAAATACGCAATTGCGTATTTTTGAAGCGTGAAGCTTGTTGTTAGCAAAGCATCAGTTGTTAACAACCTGTGCGAAAAACGCATGCAGCTTCACGCTTCAAAAATACGCAATTGCGTATTTTAACAACTGATGCTTTGCTAACAACAAGCTTCACGCTTCAAAAATACGCAATTGCGTATTTTAACGCAGAACTATCGTATAAAGCCAACCTGTGTTTTGCCTGCTAATTTTTAAGACTGATTCACGCAGCAAATACGTCAAGTGGGTTTGTACCCTAAGGGTATAAACCCACACACCGTATACGCAGCGTATTTACTGCTGCGATACGCAGCAAATACGCAGCAGATTAGATCTAAATAACTGAACACAGCATCAAATCTGTACCAACAAATCTGCTGCGTATTTGCTGCGGATTTGTTGCGTATCTGCTGTGTATACGGTGTGTGGGTTTGTACCCTAAAAGTAATTTATCTCAATACATTCACATCCTGCTTCAAACATTCCTGATTACACTTGAAGCATTACTAAAAGGTTCTCCATTACTCACCAGTCTCCTCTGGGGGCCGATATGGTGGCCCTCCTATAAATAAGTTACTCTGGACATTACATCTGTCTATTGAAACCTTAACCCTTTTATGACCAATCCCAAAATGGCGTAAATGACCGTAACAGTTTGCATTTTCAGTTTTTTCCTCCTTGCCTTCTAAGGGATATAGCGCTTTTATTTTTCTGTCTACAGGGCCATGTAATGGCTTTGTGTTTTTTTCAGGGACAAGTGTACTTTGTAATGTCGCCTTTCAATCTACCATAATCTTACCATGTAAGATTTAAGCCCAAAAATATTATTTATGGGGTGAAATTGAGATAAAAATACATATTGTAACTTTGGGGGCTTCCCGTGTCTATGTAATGCACTATACTATAAAACTGACTTGATATCTTTATTCTATATGTCAGTCTGAACACAACGAAATGCATGTTTTCATAGCTTTTCTAGTGTTTTTTTTTTTAATTTTAGTTACAGAAACCTTCTTTTTTCTTCAAATAATTATTATTAACCCCCTGACGTCAGCTATACGGCTATATAGGTTCCTGCTGCACATACCCCATGCAGCAGAAACATATATAAATGTTCCTGGCTGTGAAGGGGTATTAATCTGTGCAGGGCCATTTCAATGCGATCAGCCCTGCACACATTACAGTTCACAGACCAGGGTATGACAGGCAGCTGAGGTTGGGGGAGGGGCTGTGGGATATTTTTAAAAACATTTTTTACTTTTTAAATTCTTTTATAGTCCCCATGGGGGACTTTGATGTGCAATCGTTGAACTGCATGCAATGGTCAATGCTGTTCCATAGCATAGCATTGATCATTGTTATCAGTGTTCTGCACATAGAGCCTGCCAATGGCAGACTCTACAAGCAAAACACCCGACCAATCATGAGAACGAATCGGGAGAAGTCTGTGCTCAGTGCAGTCCTCTCCCAGCTCTGTGTCATGTGATGAGATGGCCTCATAAAGAAAGTCTATGGGGCACATCTTTTCTCACAGATACATAATGGGAAAATGATGTCTTTTTGGACGGCTATCATTTAAGTGCCAAAAGACGAGTGACTATTGGTAATAAATAATAATGATCATGAAGCAATTGTCTATACCAATAAGCGGTCATCTTTTGTCGCTAAAATGACAGAAAGACGGGCATCATTTTCCTGTTGTGGGGAAATAGCCTAAATGTTTCTATTTTTTTATTAAATATGGCGGCCCACACGTTATATAGCTAGACATTTGCTCATAATGGAAGCTTCATAACATTTTCTGGTTAAAAGATCCCCACAAAGAACTATAATATAGCTTTATAATATCATGTGGGTCTCCTGGAAGTACTTGTATCTCCTATAATAATGGGTTGATTTACTTTAGATATTTAGGTTCACTTTAGAAATTAAAGAATGTTTAAGCAACAAGATCCATAGAATTGGACATATGTAATTTGTCATTAATACTATTTTTTGTCTCTTATAGGGTGTTGTGGGTAACATTAAAAGTGCTAAATCTGCCCTTGTTCACCGATTTGTTACGGGATCCTATCTGGCAATAGAAGCACCAGAAAGTAAGTTGTACTTGCTGTATATATATTTAGTATATCTGCTGTCTACATACCTTTTGGTCCATGCACTATAGATCCATGGACCTTTCATATTTGTACCATATGCTGTGTATTACATGGAAAGTATCTATACAAAAGCTGAAAATGTGGAAAATCTGGGACTGTGGTTGCTTAGATGTTATGCACATTGTGCACTGCAATGAGGCTGGAATGAAAAGGGTATGGTCTCTGATTAGGGTATGGCCTCTGATTATTAGGGTATGGTCTCTGATTATAGGGTATGGTCTCTGATTATTAGGGTATGTTCTCTGATTATTAGGGTATGGTCTCTGATTATAGGGTATGGTCTCTGATTATGAGGGTATGGTCTCTGATTATTAGGGTATGGTCTCTGATTATAGGGTATGGTCTCTGATTATTTGTCAGATTGTGGCACTGGGATGAAGCTGGAATGAATAGGGCATGGTCTCTGATTGTCGGAGTAAAAGCTTGTACACATGGGTGTATTACTTACAGAGTTGTAATATGGTCCCCATTGTGGTCTATGGCTCACATTGTACCTCTATTTGCCTTGGATTTTGTTAAGAAGCATATAGAGGTTTCTTTCTATTGAATTTCATATGATATCAAATGTAGTATTAGAGCTACTCTACAGGCACTGCATCAAGGGAAGGCTATCTCTGCAATACAGTACAGTAGGGTGTTACCATATAGTGGTACACAAAGTGCCAACTGCTCTGCACCACCAAAGGGGCTCGGCTGTAGCCATAATAGATTGTGTTTCACTACTATTCAAAAATTTATTTATATCAACAATCCCATTGTTCTTCCCATTTTGTCAGTTAAGAAAAAGGGGGAGATTTATCAAACTGGTGTACAGTAGTACCTGGGTGCACGTCCCGCTCAGCCAATCATTGTGCTGCGTCGGGGCCTGGGGTTAACGGGGCGGCCTCTTGACATACTCGCAGCAGGATGTCCATCACGCTGCGAGTATGTCTGCCCATAGACTTTACAGGAAGGGATCTGCAGCGAGAAATCCGCTGCAGATCCGTCATGTGTGAAGGCACCCTAAAGCGAAACGGTCAGCTAGAAAAGATGTTCAATCTACACCTTTATTGTAGTTGTCTGAGGCTGCAATCACCTGAAAAAAATGCTTTAAATTGCAGCTCTGAAGTGTCATGGAGGCGTGGCCAAGGCATTTCAAGGCACTTCAGTGCCCTGCTACACCTTTATGATATTTCATAGTGGGAAAAAAAGGACTTTTAGGTTATGGCAGCCTCAGACAACTACAATAAGGGTATAGATAGAGTCACTGCTAGTTAACTATGTCGCAGCATAAGCAGTTTGGAAAGTTTTTTCTATTTTAAACAGTACAAAAATCCCTATGGCTTTCATCATGCAGTGCCTTTTGAAAGCATAGGATTAGTACAGTATAAGTAGACATGGCAAGAACCACCTGGTAGGTTATCAAGGCTGCATAGAAGTATGGTGAAAGGGTTAATATGACAAATTGTGGCGTACATTCCAACCTATGCTGGATAAGCCAGCTTTTTCGATGCGCATAAACTTGTACTATCTAGTTCAATAATTTCCCACTTTCCATATAAGCCACCCACTCACACACTCTGCTGGGTTCTTTGTTGCTTAAACTAGCAAAATGCATTGTGTTTTGTCAGCATGAAAAAAAATTGCTTTTGCAAAGCCATAAAAGAACATCTCTTACTCAGAACATTAGAAAAGAAGGAAATCAGAAAAGTAAAATTAATTACTTCTGTGTAGGCTCCCAGCTTGAGAAATTCTATACTTCTGCTGAGGAATATATAGGAGCTTTACATGTTTGTTGCTTTCTATTGGCTCCTCATTAAGTGTAACTGTGAAATACCCCTGAACAACCACTTACAGATTAGCGTTCATTATGTTTGAACCTGAAGATTGGTTGTTTTGCTCATACGCATGCATCATGGTAGAGTTACCCACAAAACCTGTATCGAGCGATGAAGCATAACCTCTCCAGTGTTGGCTTAAAGGGAACCATTCACTCCGTGGCCCCAGGCAGAAACTGACATACAGTGACATAAAGGTCAATATACTTACCACATCGCTCCCGGTCCCGTCCCGGATTCCCGTTGTTGACACAGAGAAATCTCCGATTCTTCTTCTTGCGCCCATTATGGTAATGAGCGCCGCCGGGCCCGAAGTCCAGCCTTCTCCCCGCCTCCCACACTTGATTGACGCCGGGTCTTCTTCCTCCTCGTCTTCTTTCTTCTCGCTGGATCCCATGCAGGGGCCATGACAGTCGTTTTCGGCGCATTCGCAGTTCACAATTGAAGCCGCTCCACAGCTTCACTGTTTACTGCGCTTGCGCCGATTGTCTCGAGCACGTGTCCTGTTTACCGCGCAGGCGCAGAAGAGGTGACGAGACCATCGCAACGGCGCCTGCGCGGGAATTCGTCAGAAGACTGAAGACTGAAGACATCAATCAAGTTCCAGGAGGCGTGGATGGGCGGCGACGAGAAGAGGACCTCATGAATAAGTTGGACTCGTCCGTCGTTTCCTATGGACGTTGGACTCATCTCGGCTCATTACCATAATGGGCGCGAGAAGAAGAATCGGAGATTTCTCCGTGTCAACAACGGGATCCGGGACGGGACCGGAAGCGATGTGGTAAGTATATTGACCTTTATGTCGCTGTATGTCAGTTTCTGCCTGGGGCCACGGGGTAAATGGTTCCCTTTAAGTCCAGAAACTGTATATGCACATGACTGTGTTTTCCATAGACTAAACTTTGCACACCTTGTAGTATGTATGCAGAGGTGTCATATTAAATAAGTAATACTTCCATCAGAATGTGTTACGTGTTATCTGATACTGTGGGGAAAAAAAACAAATTTGTACACGAAAACAGGAAAAATATTAAAATACATAATATAATGAGAGTGTCCCCACACAGTATTTTTGCTCAGTATTTTGCAACCAAAACCAGGAGTGGATTGAAAGCATAGAAAGGCTATGTTTACACACTGTAAAAATTTAGTGGATGGCCTTCATTTAATGGCAAATAATGGCTGTTATTTCAAGATAATGGGCGTTTTCTTAAAATAACGGTAATTATTTTTTAGTAAATGGCGGCCATCCACTCAATTACAACAGTTTGTGAACATAGAAAGTCTGTTTCAAATCCACTTATGGTTTTGGTTGTAAAATACTGACCAAATTACTGAGCAAAAATACTATGTGAGAACACAGCCTTAAGATATGTTCCCACAATGTTTTTCCCTGATTGTTTATAATTTTTAAAATGTCCGTCATTTTGAGTCTGTTATTTTGCAGTTTGACCACCCATAACATAGCTTTAGTGTCAATGGGATTTAGAGTTCCATGGTAAAGTGAAGTCCATATGAGAATGAAGTTCTGTGTGGCGTGGACTAGGTATCTAAGAATCAATCTTGGACATATATATTATTATATAATAGTGATCCCATGGAATTCATTAGAGGTCTATAAAACCAAAAATAGATCAAAGGGTAATTTGGAAGTTATATATCAAAGGGTAGAAGAACTATGAATGATACCATGTAACGAATAGTCAATGATAAGATTGGTATACACAATGAAAAAATATAATGGAGCATAGTTAAACCAATCATGCTCATTGTGCCTGTCTGTGTATGAGTAATACAGTATGTCAGGGCAGTGTCTGGTGTTTGGACCATAATGTTACACATTCTAATTCTAATTATACATATAACAAGTTGTCTGATGGTCTCTTTAAAGTGATACTGTGGAGAAAAAACATGTTTTAAAATTAACTGGTCTTAGGAAAATATACAGTACTTCTATTTAAAAATATTGTCTTCCAGTACTTGTCAACTGATATATGCCCTACAGAAAGTGCTGTACTCCTTCCAGTCTGACACAATGCTCTCTGCTGCCACCTCTGTTGGTGTTAGGAACTGTTCATAGCAGTAGCAAATCCCTATAAAAAACCTCTCCTGCTCTGGACACTTCCTGTCACAGACAGAGGTGGCAGCAGAAAGCACTGTATCAAGACTGGAAAGAAAGGTTGGGGAGGCATGTCCTCCTCCCATGCCTGATTTATTATAATTATACCTGGAAACAGGAGCAGTTGTAGATTTGTGCGCAGAGAAGCAATTTCAATTTTGTTTAAAAAATTTTTGGAACAAACATACATTCAAAACCACAAATAATGTTTAAAGGATAAATTGAGAAGGTCAGCATGTTCACAACAGAGAAAACAAAATGTTCAAAACATAGCTTACAAAACTAAAATGAAAAAAAAAAACAACCCTAAGATAAATATACAACAATCAAGAAAAAAGCAAAAAAAAAAAAAATATATTGATAATACACTCCTAATTTTGCACTGCAAAACCTTACCCGTTTAGACCAACTTTTTTGGTGGGTTCTAAAAACCCTAAGTCTATGTTCCCCCAATGGGAAACTATGGATCCATTAATATAGCTAGTGTCATCATTTTGATCATTCCTCCTTTTTTTTACGAGTATTTTCCACTTTTACTGATCCACAGAAAAATGCAGTTGAATACCGTATATACAGTCTGCAAAAAAAGCATGGAATGTAACCTTATACCAGACAGTAGCGGATTACAATAGGTCCGTTTTGGGCGGTAGCCAGCGGCCCTGAGCTTCTGGGGGGCCCATGGCCACCAAATCAGACTTATACTTTCAGTGGTGTATTGTGTCCTGGCTACAGTTCTGCCATGATTTGCAAACAGTCGCTACTTTTTTTACCTCAATTTTGCACAAATCAGGGCATCATGACATTATCCCGTACTATGTGCTGCCAGTGGGGTTGAGGGGCCCAGGCTTGGTAAACAGCCCGGGGCCTATGGGAAAGTTAATCCGCCCCCAATACCAGATATCCTCAAACATGCACACACCACTAGATTCAGTCACTGCTCTCATAATAAACTGCTAAAATAACACTGACATAGAATACAAATAATATATTTACTAGCATTGCTAATACACACTGATATATTTTATGCATACATAGTACAGCTACTCTGTTTACTTAAATGGTGCTTCCAACTTTACACTTAAAGGGGAACTCCGGATAAGAAAAACTTGTTTTTTATTAAAAGTACATTAAAAGTTAAATATATGTGTCTATACAATGTATTACTGTATCTGTACGGTTCTGCCACACTGGTAGCTGATAGAAATCCAGGAAATGAAAAAAAAAAATGGCCCCTGTGCAAATCCACATTGTCTCCTGCTCCTTCTACTATCCCCCCTTAGGAGACAAATCTTCCATGCCTCTGTCTCACATTGTGTGTGTTTGCTGAGCACAGGCTGATGATGCAGACAGGGGGCAGGGCGTGATGTCCCAGGAGGCTTGGCTGGATCCCCCAATCCCCTGAGTGATTCACCATCTCTGACTGGCCAGAAGCAGGTGTTGCACTAATTTCTCTGATTGTGCAGAAGTGTGCAGTGAAATTAGGGCTGTGTGCACACATGTTGGAGTGTCATTGCAGTACTGCAGCGTATTCACAAAAATGATGCAGTAACACAAGTAAATCATGCTAAACGGCAGAGAGGATCAGAGCCTTATTGTGGGGCTCAACTTCGAAGATAACAGATGCTTGATCATAATATGTGTGTGGAAATGAAAAGAAAAAAAAATTCAAAGAGATCTTTACTTTACTTTATTATTCCAATATCAGAGTTACAAGAAGAGAATACAGCGTGCTGTGCGGTGTAACAGGTAGAGAATACAGTGTGCTGTGTGGTGTTACAGGTAGAGAATACAACGTGCTGTGTGGTGTAACAGGTAGAGAATACAGTGTGCTGTTTGGTGTTACAGGTAGAGAATACAGCGTGCTGTGTGGTGTTACAGGTAGAGAATACAGTGTGCTGTGTGGTGTTAAAGGTAGAGAATACAGCTTGCTGTGTGGTGTTACAGGTAGAGAATACAGTGTGCTGTGTGGTGTTACAGGTAGAGAATACAGTGTGCTGTGTGGTGTTACAGGTAGAGAATACAGCGTGCTGTGTGGTGTTACAGGTAGAGAATACAGCATGCTGTGTGGTGTTACAGGTAGAGAATACAGTGCTGTGTGGTGTTACAGGTAGAGAATACAGTGAGCTGTGTGGTGTTACAGGTAGAGAATACAGCATGCTGTGTGGTGTTACAGGTAGAGAATACAGTGGGCTGTGTGGTGTTACAGGTAGAGAATTCAGCATGCTGTGCGGTGTTACAGGTAGAGAATACAGTGTGCTGTGTGGTGCTACAGGTAGAGAACACAGTGAGCTGTGTGGTGTTACAGGTAGAGAATACAGCGTGCTGTGTGGTGTTACAGGTAGAGAATACAGCATGCTGTGAGGTGTTACAGGTAGAGAATACAGCATGCTGTGAGGTGTTACAGGTAGAGAATACAGCGTGCTGTGTGGTGTTACAGGTAGAGAATACAGCGTGCTGTGTGGTGTTACAGGTAGAGAATACAGAGTGGTGTGTAGTATTACAGGTAGAGAATACAGCGTCCTGTGTGGTGTTACAGGTAGAGAATACAGCGTGCTGTGTGGTGTTACAGGTAAAGAATACAGCGTGCTGTGTGGTGTTACAGGTAAAGAATACAGCTTGCTGTGTGGTGTTACAGCTAGAGAATACAGTGAGCTGTGTGGTGTTACAGGTAAAGAATACAGCGTGCTGTGTAGTGTTACAGGTAGAGAATACAGCGTGCTGTGTGGTGTTACAGCTAGAGAATACAGTGAGCTGTGTGGTGTTACAGGTAAAGAATACAGCGTGCTGTGTAGTGTTACAGGTAGAGAATACAGTGTGCTGTGTGGTGTCACAGGTAGAGAATACAGTGTGCTGTGTGGGTGGGACAACAATGAAATGATAAAATACTGCAAATAATTCAGAAACACAATGGAACTGCAACGTGTGAACACAGCCTAGATGTTCCGCAACAGATTTGGGCGGGGAATGTGCAGGGTGGGGGACTGTGATGAACAGCTGAGGGAAAGCATTGCATTCTGGAACCTGTAGTACTGTGTACAACTGATAAACCAGGAAGTGCAGAAACACAAAACAGAACAAAACCCCCCAAAACAAATGGATATTTGGTAGTTTCAAAACCGGAATAGATAGGTAAGTAATGCTTTATGCTTCTGCAGAAGTTTCATTTTTTTTAACCTCTACCTGGAGTTCCAGGCTAATATGTTTTATAGACTCAGGATAGAGATACTTTGCACATCCTTTTTTGCAAAATTTCCAGTGGAGCATGAATGACCCACAAGTCACCTTTTAGTGCTCTCCTCAAAGAGAAGCTATACCCTTAATAGTCTACCAGTTCATTCATATACAGCTGTTACAGTACCTCACTATGCAAACAAAGACAACATGAATAAAGTACATGTAGTTTTTGCTGCATATTTAAGATATCTGAAATTGCATCCACTACTGCCTTATATGAAGATAACCTATGTGCAACTTTAGCCTAACACAACATTTACTATTCTAGCCTAAAGGTTTCCTGAATAACTCTAGTAACTCTCCACCAATATCCATTCATGAACATGATTCATTGTATACAAACTTCATCATATACCATATGCTGTCCCATAAGTTATCTTACTTTTATCACAATTCATATCATGCATTTCTTTGTTAACATACAGTATGGTGCCACCTTCTTCTAGGTTAAATGCCTCCCCTACTTTACTGTCCTTGAAGATGATAAAAGCTCGCAATGGGCCATCCTCTGAGGGAGGAATAAAGACGGACTGATAATTACAATTAATTTTCTACTTTATGAGCTGCCTATTAGTCCATGGTGTAAGACGCCATCTCGGTCCTTGACTATTAGGCTGTCAGCTCTGTCACTCCATTGTCACAATGTCTTCACACTCTCGTCTCATTAAAGGATAATTATAACAAGAAGCTACTTGACAGCATTAATTGTATATCCCTGCTTTGCTCTCGGAGAGACAATGTCTCTTCAATAAACTATGTGACTCATTTAGACTATTAAAAGATATTTCTGAACAAAGGTTCAAAGCTCCATTTATTAAATATGACTCTCCAATAGCTGGCTAATGCCCTACTACAGGGATAATGCACAATAGAATCTACCATAGACATTGCACTGCGTGATAGGATCAATAGTTTTCTCCGATGAAAGGAACTGTATCTACACTTGTTTACGGGGTGCAGTGGACTAACATATTGTACCCTATGAAATAGTAAAGATGGAAGACATCTTTATCTAGAGAAGGAATAGGTTAAAATCCGATTTGTCGATCCTTGGGATTAGTTTAGATAAGTCACTGGTTTTACTCTCTAGCTGGGCTTTCTGAACTATGTGGGGTCAAAATTGAAATGAAGCTGAATCCATTAGCTCTGTTAATGTTTATTCTCTCTACTTAAAAACCATAGTATACGCTGGCACTTTTGTGAAAATGGATGAGAAAATTTACATATTTCATTCACTAAAGCCAACCTTGCATACACTTTTCCCATGCAACCTTTTTAGTATGGTCAGATCGGCATCATGCCGCTTAAAGGGGTTGTCCAGCGCTACAAAAACATGGCCACTTTTGCCCCACTCTTGTCTCCAGTTCAGGTGTGGTTTGCAATTAAGCTCCATTTACTTCAATGGAACTGAGTTTCAAACCCTACCCAATCTGGAGACAAGAGAGGTGCAAAAGTGGCCATGTTTTTGTAGCGCTGGACAACCCCTTTAACCCAACAATGTGTCCCTCTTGTTAATCCAAGGTGCAGTTCCTGTGATATTAGCTAAATTCTTTTTAAGTGACTGAGGTGTTTAGGGCATATTTAGGAAGTAGCATCATCAGCGGGCAGGGAAAAGGTGCACTGGGGACACTGAGACTACCTTGGTTTAGGACATATCTCTGTCCAAGTGTACAGAACAGAAATTAGAATTCATTTCCCTGGGTTGAAGTAGAAAGTCCACCTGTGTATCCTGGGTCAGGACAACGTTGCCCTGTTATAATGGGTGCTTCAGGCTTGAAAGAGAACAGATGGAATGGTACAATAGACTCTAATGTAAACAGCTCCAGCACACGTGTTCAACAAAAACATGCCTATATACCCAATGGATGGCAAAAGAGTACCCCTTTGGCATCCACTAGACAGGTACATATCAGGTATATTATATATTTATATATAAGGTAAACTTTTTTTTTACTGCTTTGAAAAGCATATGCTTTTGAGTGTACCTTTAAAGTAGGCCACAATAAATAACCTATGTTGTGTAGGTCACCAAGTGGTGCTTGGATAACTTCCTTGTTTACGTTCTTGTTTACATGATGAGCATCCATTTGGACATTTTCCCAAACATTTACATTGAAGGTCGTGTGGAAATACCTTAAAAGACTCTGATTTAGTTAGATATTTTATTTTGCAGCTAGTCACCAATACATATAAATCAGCTACTATTATTTCTTCAGATGAGCAAAGTGAATCCAGCGCAGCGTATTTAGCAAAAATTAGATTTGCTGAACGAAGCAAATTTAGCTAAATTCGTTAAAAAAAAATTTACTCACCTGTCTGCAATTACTGACTTGGTCCTTTTACACGGAAAGATTAATCGCTCGTTTTTGCACGATAATGATCGAATTCGAACGATAATCGTACGTGTAAACGCAGTGAACGAGCGAGAAATCGTTCATTTTGTTCTTTCAACATGTTCTCAAATCGTCATTGATCATTCGCAAAAAATTCGCAGATCGTTCCGTGTAAACATTCTTTCAACGATTTCACCTATGTGTGAGATAGGCTTAAGCGATCGCATAACGATTTTTCCGTACGATGTATCGTTCCGACTAAACGCTGATTGTTATAAAAAAAACATTGTTCATTCAAAATCGTTGATCGGGCGAATTATCGCTCCGTGTAAAAGTACCATAAGGGACAGCACCATGGCCAGTGATTTGCTGAGTGGGCTGAGATAAGAATTACAGCCTGCTCAGCCAATTACTGGCAACGGTGCTGTCATTCTTCTTGATAGCCAGGCTGGTGAACAGATATAGAACAAAAGGAAAAGAAACTCCAATCAGAAAAGACGCCCCCTGTGAGTCACTGGATGTAACTGCAGTGTAATCACTTAGATTGTGTCCTGGGGCTGGTAATAGGGAAAGTGTTGGGGGGGGATTGGCTAAGAAGAGGAGTTATACCAACAGGTACCCTTAAAAATCTGAAAGTCAAGATATTGGCTGATCAGAGATGACATGACCCAGATGCAATAATGAAATGTATGGATGCAGCAGAGCTGGGTTGAAAGAAATGGCACTGCAGGAATAGTGATGGAGCGTTTGCATTACATGAGCAAATCTGTATTTCACCCCATGTGTTCTCAGACCATAGCCAACATCATATAATTTTATTACCATCTCAATTTGTGTATGTCACTTTGTCTAAATTTAAAATAGGCTAAGAAAACTAATGATTCCCATTATAAGAGTGCTGGTGGTGGACCCTGAGCGGATTCCAGTGGAGCTTCACACATTTTCCTCTGCGGTGCCTAATTGACTTTGTGATTACAGTTGTGAGAATTTTTTAATTGAAAGATTTAAAGGTGATTAATAAATATCCGCTCAGACCAGCCACCAGAAAGGTAATGTAGATCTATATACAGTGCAGCTCATCTATATACTGGCTCCGTTGGGCTTATTATCATGATTTGTTCCTGATGACTTGGCTCACATCTATCTCTTGTATCAAACACATGTAATTAATCCAGTTTTTATTGTTTTAACTCTGAATTTATTTGTATTGATGGTCTTTACAACTTCATCTGTAAATATTATCTATACTATCAGTTAATACTTGTGTATCTAGCTGGCTGTTGATTTTAGATATGATTTCTATTTATAGTGTTCTGGTGCCTCACACACATGGCTGTATTGCAGCTCCACACAACCTGTGAGGTATTTTACAACACTTGTATTCATTTATGGTGTCAGATTTAGAGATGAGCGAACTTACCGGATTTCTGGTTCGTATGAACCAGAAATCTTAGCGTTTGATTCCCGCTGTCTGCTCTCTCTGTGGAGAGGGTGGATACAGCGTAAGGAACTCCTGGAAAACTGGGATACAGCCATTGGCATTGGCTGTATCCCAGATTTCTAGGCGTTCCTCGCACTGTATCCACCCGCTGCACGGAGAGAGCAGACAGCGGGAATCAGACGCAGAGATTTCTCGTTCATACGAACCAGAAATCTGGCAAGTTCGCTCATCTCTAGTCAGATTGTATGCCACAGATTTAAAGGGGTTGGCCACTTTATAGTAAAATAGGTCAGTACAAAGTATTAGTAAGTGTGCTCAATGTATATACTGACAGAAGCTCCCTCTGTACCTCATAGAGCTGAAATCAGACTATCCTTCACCAGGCTGGGCTGCCCTGCTCTGTTTTGTTTCAGTCCATAAAATGGCCGACATGGAGGAGCATGTGACCATGCCCTGTCCCCTGTGTTCTCCATAGACATATACAGGCTGTGTGGTGGACACTGGGGGGCGGGGCCTGGTCACATGCTCCTCCATGGAAGCAATCTTATGGACCAAAACATCACAGAGCAGGACAGCCCAGCCTGGAGGAGGGGAGTCTGATATTAGCTCTATGAGGTACACAGGGAGCTGCTGTCAGTATATACAGTGAGTACACTTACTAATACTGTACACGGAACAATTTTACTATAAAGTGGCCAACCCCTTTAAAGGGGTACTCTAAAGAAAATAAAAATTAAATCAAATAAATGAATTCTGTTTAAGGATATTAAGTCTTCCAGTTCTTGAGCTTTGGCTGCAGCTGCTGTATGTCCTACAGCATTGCTTCTCAAACTGTGAGGCGGGCCTCACCATTGAGGCGCCCCCTAGTTGTTGGTGAGGCCCAGCTGGGGAGCCAGTTTTCACAAAAGTAACTATGATCTGCACAGTCCTCCAAAATCTCCATTTTAGCAACATTAATAATGTATTTCATACTTGCTTTATTATTATCTACAGCTTGGGAGACAGTTGAAAGGTAGTCCTAGCATTATTTTCAGCTTTTAAATTGACTTTCACCACAGATGGTGAGGCCCAGCATCCTCTTGGTCAGTCTGGTGAGGCCCAGGCATTGCCTTGGTCTGTTGGGTGAGGCTCCAGTAGAAATAGTTTGAGAAGCACTGTCCTACAGGAAGTGGTGTATTCTTTTCAGTCTGACACAGTGCTCTCTGCTGCCATCTCTGCCCATGACAGGAACTGTCCAGAGCAGTAGCAAATCCCCATAGAAAACCTTTCCTGCTTTGGACAGTTGCTGTCATGGACAGAGGTGGTAGCAGAGAGCAAATGGAAGTAGATTTATTAGAAGGTGAAAGTGCATAGTTTTTCATGTAATTTTCTGTCACTAGTTTATGCTGCCCTTATTTAAGGAGGCAAGAACCTAGTGGCAGATTCCCTTTAAGCAAAAAAGTTTCCTTCTGTACTCAAAAAAGCTGTTTCCTACCTCCCCCCCTCACTTCAGAAGAAGCAGGATTTCTGTGTCCAGTATGCTTTATAGAGAAAAGGCAGCCCTGCGAAACACAACATTCTGCAATCTTATCTCACCAAGCTCCCAGATAAGCACTGACCTTTCTGACCTCGGACTCCAGCATTTTATGTTCCCAAACAGTCTCCAAACGGCTGGCCTGCTTCTCTGCTCTCCCTGCTTACTTATCCCCCTCAACCCCTCCCCTCTCCATAGGCTATAATGGACTCAGAAAACCTTCCATTTGCTCCTCTGTAATGAAGACAGCTTTGTCTGATTATGCACAAATAACAAGTGAGGGAGGAGTCTGGGAAACTGCTTTTTGAGTACAGAAGGAGGCCTAATAAAACCTAATAAAAATTTTAAATGACAGTTACACTTAAAGCATGTTTATTTACACCACATAGACAGCAACCAATAGTTTGTTCCATTGTTACAGCCGTCTATCCAAATTGGTACTAGCATCTTCCGCCTTCGTGTTGGCTTCTCAACAGCTTGTAATTTAGTAGTAAACAGTATAAGCGTTTGCGTTTTAACTGCACTAAATATGCTTCAGGCTTACTATACAGAATACTGTCACACTGGTGGAAATAAATAAAAACTATACAAAAAAAATGGTTTTGCCCATAACAACCAATCCAAACCAAAGAAGAGTAGCAAATCTTTCTATTATACTTATGAAGCATTCCTGATATTAGCCAAGGCTCTTATTACACCACCATCATGGCTTATGTAACAACGGAAACCATAACAGCGGTGCCTTATATTGGGTTCCATTGGGTTCCCTTATGGTGTATAGTGAATAGTCCTGCATTCTTTTTGTTTCCATCAAATCTGATGGAAGCTCAGAATGGAGCCTTTGAGAGTAGTGTGAATGGAGTCTTACAAATGCTGATGTAAAATACTGACCCAATACTACAGTCTACAATTGATAATGACATACTACCAGAAATACGGTATGCAGGAAGCTAAAGGCTAGGCTGATCCCAGTGGAGGAGCCCTGTGTTTGCCCATTTGTTGTCATTCTTACAAAGCTGTACTTCATAATGCGCATGAAAAAGACTGGTTGCTGGAAATGAAAGTGTGATTCCCCCATTGATACTAAATGAGTCTGCTCATTGTAAGGATTCCAGACAGGTAACCATAGACTACTGAGATACATTTTATGTAGTGTTTTATGTTTGGTTGCTGTTTGCCTTCTTTGAACATTGTCTTTGCAGTGTGTTCTTCAGTGAACGCTCTGATCTGACAGAAGAGACACAACTAGTAAGCAGCCTCATTAACTTAAATCCCGTCCTTGGTGATTCTGCGGGTCGTATAAAAGAGAATAGGTCTAATGTTTGTCGAGGTAGTTTGGGATGTCAGATAGTAGCTATGCACATCTTCCCACAAGAGAACTTGCTGTAACATGGCTTATACAACTGACCTTGGAGAAAGAATATTGTGCCTGTGCGTGATTGATTATATGTGTAGGAGTGAGTGTTCTCATTCATACATATAGGAAAATCACTCGGCATAGATGTATTTTTTAAGGCCTTGCAAACTTTTAGTCCTTATGTTTGATTGTTTATGTTTTTTAGTGGCAGTACTCTTCAATACAAAGGCATTCATCAGTAAAACTTGTATATCAACCTTTTTTTTTTTTTTTTTTTTTTTTATAAAGAGAATCAATAGGTTAAATATGTGACATAGGCACGTTTATGGCATATACAGTAAGTGAATATATGAGTTATTTGTTTGGGATATATTAGGTTCACACAACATTTTTTTCCTCCCTGTTTTTTATTTTTTTTAAATGATGTCAGTCATTTCGCCTTTTTGAACACTTTTGCATGAAAGAGAGTGCTACAGAGTCTTGTATTACAGTCTATTGGGGTGAAAATCCGTATGTGAAAAGCATCTACACCCATCTACACCCATTGTGCACCCATATCTCTTCCTATGTAAAAAATTATGTCCGTTGTTTCAAAAGACATCTGAAAATTGTCACAATCATTATTATGATGTCCGCACAAACAACATCCGTCATGTAATAGTCTGTGCGCATTGGGCTGCCGTCATTCCACTGACTTCAATTAAAAAGCTGTAATAACAGACATCATTTTAAAAAGAAAAACTGGACACCTTTTTTTGTTTTTTTAAATTTACATAGCCAATCATTGGAAGGTTGACATGAATGTCCAGATGTCCTTTGTGCCACGTAAAGAGAGCCATATACATACCTCATGCTTCAGTGTATAGTTTAAAAAATAAAGGCGCCGCAGAATCTGTTAGCGCTATACAAATAAATATTATTATTATTAACAATAATAATAGTTGTATTATAATGATATTATAATGATAACGATATAATAAATAGAGCAGCAGGTCACATGACCCAAGGCTCTATTCATGATACAGAAGCCAGGGGCCCGATACAGAGATTGGCGGGGGGTACACCGTCCCTTCCCCCTCCTCTGACACCCCCCCCCCCCCCCCCATCTCGTGATTTCTCACCTCTCTTTTTCGGAGAAAAGTTGATTTTCCCTGGAATACCTCTTTAAGTCATTAACCCATTAGCTAAAATGCAACACGGTTTCAAAGCACAATCCCCGTTATATACAGGATTCTCTTCAGACCTGGAACTAATAGCTGTCTTAAATCCTCATCTGCTTTTTCCCACAGTGCAGTACACAACAAAGAATGTCATATTCCCTCACGCCTCCAATGGGAGCTGTCCCTTCAGCTTAGTGCTAAAGCCTCGGAACGGTCACATGGATATATTGCTGCTTCACGTGAATTTATTGCAGACTTCTTTAAAACATGCAAACCTACACAGTTAAAGATTAATTTAACCTTTAGGCTATGTTCCCACAATGGGGTAATGATGGCGGCCTTTCCGGACGGCCAAAAGACAGCCATCTATCAGTACTGACAGCCACAAACAACGTTCATGATCATATATGCACAATATATATCCCTCTTTCTTTCCCTTGTGTTATCAAGCTCCTTATATATTTATCTACAAGCTACTGCTTCTAGTTAAAAAGGGTGGATCTACAGTAAAACAGCATTTTTCAGTACCCTAATTTAACCCTTAATTGATCAGGGGTCGCACAGGGGTTATTTCACCTTTTGGAATCCTGCATTCTGAGGCCATGTCCCCATTACATAACAATTAGGGATGTTTATCAGTAATATTGGCGGCAAATAATATTCATGAACGTTATCTGCGGTTGTCATTAACAATAGATGCTAAAATTTGTCGCTAAAAGAACTTCCGTTCAGAAAGACAAACATAGCTAAATGTGTTTTTTTGTGGTCTCCCCAAATTTAACCCAATCCGGCCCCATTACATACCCATACATCTGAAAACGCGCCACTCCTGACCGCTGGGAACAGCAGCATTTAAAAGGCTATAAAACGCCATCACCCGGGGTCTAGTGGTGGATCACCCATCACACAAAAACAATGGGTTACGTTCCGAAAAGACATGAAGGATTTAGTTGTATTTCTTACTGCTAAAACCTATGCTGATAGCTTGATCAGCTTGGTAGCGACCTTTATATTAAAAAGGGGTTTCCAAGTAGAAGTTGAAGAGGGCAGTTATTGTACTTTACAATATTGTACTTTACAGTATAATATCAATGACATTGGTGCCATCCTAGAGAAACAAGCTACGGACCAAGGCAGGGAGAGGGGAACTCAATGGCCGAGAAACCTTGCTTCAGTAACACTGTCATCCCAGGGGCAACGCTGATTAAAAGCATTTTTACATGAGAAAGATTATACAGACAGCATTTACAAATGTACCTTTACAACATGCAGCACCCATGCTGTGGCTGAGATTGTCACATCCACCAACAGGGATCACTTTAATGGCTGTCAGTAGAAAACAATCAAAATTCTTAAATACTTGTCCATTGAACAATTTTTCTGTGCATAACTGGATAAATTCAAAACTTAATGCTACTTTTGCCAAAACATTTTTTTTTAGGGCACAGATATATTAATCTCTCATACACTTCAATATGAATGTCCCTGGGTTTATTAAAGTTTAAAAAATGTATGTGTCTCATTTTTATGTACAGGTAATATATTATATCATTAGGTATAAAACATCTGTTAGAACCTTTCCCTTGTACCATGAGAGTATCTGCTGGCAAAATCCAGTTCCTATCCTTTCATGGCTGACTATGGCCTTAAAGGGGTTGTCCGGCGATAAAAAATTATTCACAGAATAACACACATTACAAAGTTATACAACTTTGTAATGTATGTTATGTCTGTGAATGGCCCCCTTCCCCGTGTTTCCCCCCACCCACGCTAGACCCGGAAGTGTGGTGCATTATACTCACCGCATCTCGTGTCGTCCACGGTCTCCGATCCTCCGATTGGCTAAGCATACCTGTGCTCAGCCAATCGCGGCTGAGCAGCTGATGACGTGGCCGCGTCATCAGCCGCTCAGCCGCGATTGGCTGAGCACAGTTATGCTCAGCCAATCGCGGCTGAGCTTCGGATGACGCTGCAGAGGGCGGCCGGCACTCGGGAAGATCCGCCGGCCTCCCGAAGAAGACGTCACTGCTGAGGATCGGAGACCGTGGTCGGCACGTGACAGGTAATGTATAGCGCACCACACTTCCGGGTACACGGGTGGGGGTGGTGGGACACGGGGAAGGGGGCCATTCACAGACATAACATACATTACAAAGTTGTATAACTTTGTAATGTGTGTTATTCTGTGAATAATTTTTTAGCGCCGGACAACCCCTTTAATCTTCGTCAAATAACAGTCTATCATTGTTGTTAGACATGTTCTGCTTTTAGAGGATGGCTTGAGAACAGAAAAAAAAATGCAATTTAGAAGAGCAGTTTAGTGTCTTAGAACTAATTATATGTTTGCAGTTTGGCTGCCCAAAGAAACTTATACTTCAGTAGTGTATTGTCTCCTGGCTACTGCCATGATTTGCCAAAAAATGCTGCCTTTTTAATGCAATTTTGCTCAAATCAGGGCATCACGACATTACTTAGGGTGGGTTCACTCTGCGTTTTTGCAATCCATTTAACGGATCTGTTTTATTTAACGGTCAAAAAAGTAGTGTCAACAGTACTTTATTGTGCGTAAAAAAACCCATCCGTTTTGATCCTTTTTTTTATAATGGAAGTCAATGGAAAAACGGATCAAAAACAGATGCACACAAATACATCCATTTTTTGCAATCCATTTTTTGCAAAAAAAAAAGGATCCGTTAAAAGGATGCTGAAAACGCAGTGTGAACCTAGCCCTATCCTGTACTATGAACACCAGGCTAGTGCTGCCATAGTTACAGTGAGATGGGGGCCCAGGCTTGGTGAACAGCCCGGGGCCTATGTTAAAGTTAATCCGCCCCTGTATGTTTGATAGTATTGTGTACCTTCACATAGTTACATAGTTTGTAAAGCCAAAAAAGGTATACACCCACTTAGAGTTCACTCTGACCACTTCCTTCGGCAGAGAGTTCCATAACCTCACTTCTCTTACAGTAAAGAATCCCTTGTGCTGTTGTAGAAGCATGGTAGGGAAAATGGTAAGTATTAGACAAGGTGCAATATGAACAAAAGGTAAGGCAGACCAAATATACTTCTTCATGACAGCAGTGTTTCCCAATGACAGTGGCCTCATTCAGGAGGAGAATATGTTCTGCAAAAACTGTTTAGGAGTGGTTTGAGGATCATGATGAAGAATTCATGTTGTTGACTTGGCCTCCAGATTCTTCAGATCTTACTCAGATCAAGCATATAAAGGCTGTGCTGGTAAGAAAAGTATAAGCCATAGAGACCCCACCTCACAACTTATAGGACCTAAAGCTGCTAATGTCTTCATGTCAGATCTTGTGGAGTCAGTTCCTCGACAGGTCAGAGCAGCATGAGGGGGATCTATACTAGGAAGCATTATAATCAGCACTGCTCCAAATAAAGAAGAATATTGTCATATTCCATGAAAGGACTATATTCATGCTAAACAAAAAAAGAAAAGTTATTGTTTAAGCAGCATGAGTACATAAAAAATAGGTAAGTAAAATAAAAAAAAAAACTGATGGGCTAGGTGATACACTGGGTTTGTGTATCAGGTTTAGTAGGTTACAGAAAAAACGTGGTCAACCATAACCATACCTTTGTGTACTATAAAAAAAGATCAATTTTGAGATTTTTTTGTTTGTTTTTTCATAATGGAAGTCAATGTAAAGCAGATCCTGCTGTATGGCATACAACACCATCAGTTTTTCTATCCATTTTTACATCCATTTCTTTTTCCCTTTAAGCGTATATGTTAAACGGACATAGAGGAGCATGTGACCATGCCCCGCTCCCAGGAATGGACATAACTAAGAGATTGGGCTGATCGCTAGGCTATTCCCCTTATTGTAACTTCTGCAAAGCTCCTCATTTTTAGAAAAGTAACATTTGTGTTATTGCTGTATTAAAGGAGAAGTCTTGGGGTGGGACCTTTTTTTTCTTCAAAAGAGCCAGGGAGAAGGTGGCTGAATATAATAACATGCACCTACCTCCCCGACTCCAGCGCTGGGGTCCATTGTCCTCTGCTCGCTCTGGTTCAAAGTACCCCGGAAGCTTCCAGGTCTGAGCGGAGACCCAGGTCAGGACGTGTAAGGCCTGCTTAGCCAGTCAGCGGCCGAGGTGGGACCCCTCTACAGCCGCTAACTGGCTAAGTGTGCCTGACACATCAAGACCCGGGTCCCCGCTAAGATCAGGAACCAGCCGGGGGGCAGAAACCGGAGTGGAGGACTGCGGACCCCAACGCAGCAGACCCGGCTCTTTTGGGAAAAAAAGTCCAACCCTGGACTTCTCCTTTAACTCTTTACCTGTATTTGACATGAAATAAATGTCTATAGTAAAATGGACATATTCCATGATATTTTAAGTATTTGGATAATATTCCATTTGCCTTTTGCATATTAAATGTTTAGCATAAAGATATATATATGTGTCTTCAGCATATGCTTCTGTACATGTACAGGTAAATAGTGGTGGGAAATAATGGGGTAAAACACAATAACCACAACTTCAAACGACTGGAGTCTTATAGAAAAGTAAATTGAAATGGAAATGTAAGCCATTTCTAAACCTCTAACCTTAAAGAAATGGAAATGGCCATAAGCTTTATCACAGCCCTCCTGATACAAAGCCTCCAAATCTGGCGGCCTGCACTCATCCACGTATTGCTTCCTTCCTTTTCCCCCTCTGTTCTTGTCAGTTTCCATGGTTACTGAATAGTGGACGCAGTCTTTTGTTCCAGTATCCATGGAGACTCGGAAGTGCTCTGGAGTTGGGCGGTAACCAGTCATGGATGGAGAGTGACAAAAAGGAATGAAGTCACCACAGACACTGACAATCATAGAAGACGGGAGGAAACACATTAATTCTGCCACCTCATCCATTGCGGCATTCTTACTATTTAACCTGAGCTATTTCCCCAAATAATCATTTGGAACTAATGTATTTAATATTTGGTGAAAGGGAAGCTCCTATCCCAGATATATATATATATATATATATATATATATATATATATATATATATATATACAGTCCTATAATTTAGAAGAAATATTTGATACTTCTATGAAGAGACTTTGTGGTTCATAATAAAGTTTTATTCATATATTGTTTTGCTTCCTGTTGATGTACAATAGCAATATACCATTTAATGCAAGGCTTCAGTGTATGCTATCGCATAGGCATGCAGTAAGATATATATATTTTTATATATATATTTTTATAATGTAGGCTTATGTATAGACAAACACAGCAGATTATGCTTTCTTATACAGTAAAAAATCTATGACAACACAGACAGGCCACAAAGACACTTTATTTTCATACACAGGTGCATAGGCAGGTGTATGTGCTTTCCCAGTTCATACAATCAATGAAGTTAAAAACTATATGTGAACATAGTTTTAAAGTCTTGTCTTTGCTTGTGTTCAATCAACATAACAGCAACAGTTGTGGATCCGCTGTTCTACCCAACAGGTAGTTTGGAGTAAACATAATGGGGTTATCCAGCGTTAAAAAATCATTGCCATTCTCTTCCAGAGAAAGCACAACCTTTGTCTCCAGTTTGGATGTTTGTTTTTTTTTAACTCAGTTCCATTGAAGTGAATAGAGCTTAACTGCAACCCACACATGAACTGGAGACAATGTGCTGTCTCTGGAAAAAGTGGATGTGTTTTTCTAATGCTAGATGACCCCTTTAAAAGTAGAATGGAAGCACTCTCTAGGCTTCTACCATTATTCTACTCCTGGATATGGAAGCTGGATTTAGCTACTAGGAGGTACCAGGAGGTTTCCCAAGAGTTTCTCTGGTGTGGGTAGCAGCAGGACCAGTAGACATTGATGCAAGGCACCAAGCAGGCAGGCTAAGGCAAATCAGAGTGCAGCTATAGGTAATCCCCTGTAATGTCTCACCTGATGTTCTATTCCCCGACAGCATTGCCAAAGGAAAAAGTAGTACACAGTCAGGAAAAGTAGTACACAGTTGAAAACAATATGCTGCCCATGTAATGTCTCATTGGGTCCTCCAAAGAAAGATGTACAGTAGTTCATATTAACCCTCTATTAACTCAGAATTCCTTAGGGAAGTATAGGTGTTTCTCATTGACTTGTCACACTATCATCATGGCTTCTGTTTGTGATTAACATTCCAAGTGGTCCATGTTCCTTTATTTTGTAGGGCAATAATCACCGACTGGACTTATATTGTAATGGTAGACCTATGCAGGCTCTTAATGTACATGTGAGCAATGTTTTACCTAGCGCCTAGTCCTCTTGTATATAGTTTACAATACATATTGTTTTGTTCATTTTATAGGTGATCAATTTAAGAAGGAGATCAGTGTGGAAGGGCAGAGCTACCTTCTGTTGATCAGAGAAGAAGCTGGAGCCCCGGATGCAAAGGTAATTTGTCATGCCTATAAATGTATCGTACACACTACATAAACAAACTTCATGGCATAGATGTCTTCTTTCCATGGAAATGTCAGTCAAATATTTTAAACCATCATTAGGGTATTAATGATAAAAGCAAAAAAAGCAAAAAAATTGAGTCTACTATGTATACGGTGCTTGTATGGCAAATTTTAGCTCACTGCTATGGATGTTGGTTGGGGAAAGACCCATGCTTCCCAAAATAAGGATTATTCTCAGTATTACATATACATCCAGCGCCTCTACCTGAACTATGGTGTAGTCAGTGTGATCGTAGTATAGAAACACTTACTGCAATCCGCGAGTAGAGGTGCACTTCCATTCGTTAGTTCAGTTACTTGCTATATGATGAAAAAAATGTGAAGGAAAGAAAGAGGTTAAACTCTCACCAGTCTGCTGACATCTTCGGGTGATTAGACTCACTGTGCACTGTACTTGCAGTGCACCAAATACTCACTTAGCCCGCATGAGGAAGGAGGAGTCTTGTGCCACCGAAACGTCCGCGAGGAGGACGTGCCTGGGCGTCTGTATGCTGAGTTCACATCAGCTGTGAGCAAACTATCTTTTGTATGCTGCATCCAAAGTTACAATTAAAGAACTTATAAGTCTACTGGACTAAGTGAGTATTTGGTGCACTGCAAGTACAGTGCACAGTGGGTCTAATCACCCGCAGACTGGTTAGAGTTTAACCTCTTTCTTTCCTTCACATTTTTTTTATCATATTGCATGTTGAAGCTGGACTGGTGGAGTCTGGTAGTGTGGAGGCTGTAATTAACCTACAAGTGTGTACTGACTTTTGTTTGAACAGTTCAGTTAGTTGAGTATAGTGGTTGTTCGAGCTGGGAGCGCGCCCTGGCTGGTGGCGTAGCTTCTACCAGCTTCGGCGTTCTGTTAGTGTTTAGTTTGAGGTCACAGGATTCCACTACAGAGTCTCTGGGGAGCCAAAATCATCCAACGTTTCAGCCTAACCTTACGTCTTCATCAGGGATATGGACCCCTTTTATTGCTACTTCTTTTGGGAACACCTCCAATTACCATACTGCCTATCTATTTCAACGTTGCAGGTACATTGCAGTGTCTTGTTTCACGCCACTGTTTCTGCTGCAGGTTTGTTACAATGTTATGTTTTCCACCGTTGTCTCTGCCACTGTTTCACCACTGCTGCGGGTTTGTTACAATGTCATGTGTTTCACCATTGTCTCTATTGCAGGTTTGTTACAATTTCATGTGTCTTTTCATTGCTACCAATTTATTATTATTATTTGTTATGTCTATTTTCATTGTTACTTAACTGTTCATTGTGGTGTGTTTAGTGGTGCTGAAGTTTTGTCACAATTTCATCAGTATTATCATTTTTCGTCAGTTTAAAAATGCAAATAACTCCATATTGGTATTTAATCCATTGGTGATAAGTGTGTTAAAATGAAATATCATCTTGGTCTCTGCTCTAGATAGTTGCTCAATGAAGTTTCCTCCCCTCCAATGGCGATTAATTATTATTATTATTTTTTTACATGCATCATGCATCATGCTTGAGAACGGGCTCGTGATGAGACAGAAACGTTGCATGTAATCTTTTACCTGTTGTGGAATAACAACACTTTGAAGTTTTTCACACTAAAGGACATGCTGCGGAATTCTTGGATTATCTATCTATCTATCCATCTATCTATCTATCTATCTATCTATCTATCTATCTATCTATCTATCTATCCATCCTTACTTATCTATACTTACAGAATTATATATGTTCTTTCCCTTGTAATAGTGACATATGGTTTGAACTGTCCCTTAGATACCCCATTACTAACTTATTAGATTTCCTTAGAAGTACTCGTATTACAGTGCTGGGAATGGCTAATGTTTGGGATGTTCTCTATTAAGTTTCTCTTTCTTCACTTACAGAACAGCATTGGGATGACCGTGCTAAATCTGAATTAACTTCAGAAGAGACTTTAGATATTGAGTGATTTTAAAAGCATTTTACTCTTAGACGCAGGCACAGGGGTTATTTAGATAAATCCCCAGGGACGGGGGGGAGGCATAAACTAGTGCCTGTAATTCCCAATGACAGATTGTCTATTGATTTAACCTCTCTCTCTGGACTGTGTCTTTTAGTTTGCCAACTGGGTGGATGGCGTCATCTTTGTGTTCAGCCTGGAGAATGAGGCAAGTTTTCAAGACATGTTCCAGTACTATGCTCTATTGGCAAACTACCGCAGTGTCACGGACATTGCTGTGGCTTTGGTGGGGACTCAAGGTAAGTTTTTTCAGCTGCCTTTTTTTGTATTGGTAACTGCTATGGTAGCAGCATCTGCTATGAGGTCTTCTTGACATCAAGGGGGGCAGCCTATAGCTAAATGTGTGGTACATTACTGGAAGAGTGTAAACTTTTTGTGCTAGTAGTAAAGTGGAGCCCCCCTTAGGGTCCCATAGTCATCTCTTACACCTCTGCTTGTATAAAATCTGTTAACACTCTGTTAAAACAGAATCACATAACCTGAATAATACAGTTACAGTGTAACATTATAGTGTACACAGTACAGTATGTGTGTAACTGTAGAACATACATACTATATATGGTTTCTGACTTATAGAAATCCTTTTTCTTTCAGATAAAATTAGCTCAAGCAATCCAAGGGTTATTGAAGATGTGCGTGCCAGGGGTCTGTGTAACGACATGAAACGGTGTATGTACTACGAAACCTGTGCCACTTATGGGTTAAATGTGGATCGAGTGTTCAGCGAAGGTAAGGACCTTTATGTCATACCATGATGGATAGTATAATAACGTGGAAGAGTTTACAAAAATATCCTCCTATTATACTATATGTACTATTATATACACGTGGTTTCCCATAAAACCTATTCTGGGAAATCAGCTTACAGTAAAATCACATCCAGAGCATATGAAAAGCTTGTGCTGGCTATGGTGATCGCAGTTATCTATAGTATTCTTTTACAGTTTACAGTAAATGAGGCCAATAATATCTGAGTAGCTCTGTAAAAACATTGCATTACTGTCCTGTCTTGTATCCTATCCTGTCTTGTATTCTCCAGAGCTGCATTCACAGTTCTGCAGACTTCAAGACTGAAATTCCTGAATTTCCTTGCTGGCTCACTGTCTGTACAGAATATTTGGTTTGGCGATTTGCATTCTTGGAAGCACTGGCATTTATTTTAATTAGTTTGCACATCGTTGTCATATATATTTAATGTTTATAGAAAAATTACTAAAGTTTGTAGTGAAAGACCACAACAATTTATGGGGAATTTAACAAACTTTTAAACAAGCATTTGTGGCATTTTTTTTGTGTGACTTTATGCCTTTACTGTTTGTCCTAAAAAGGGCAAAAGTGGCACATTATTATAGGCAACTTTTTGAAAAGTGACAATTTTTGTCACTTTCCAAGCAAGTTTATTAATATGCTAGAAAGAAACATGTAAAAAAATGTTTAAGATTAACTATGTTTTTCTATATGTTGTTTCCTTGTTCATTTTTAGTGGCCCAGAAGATACTAGCTCTAAAGCGGCAGCAACAACTACTGTCATGCAAATCATTACCCAGTTCTCCAAGTCACTCTGGAGGCTCCACTCCATTATCAGTACAGGTAATACGGGGAAGTGTGGTATTTATTTTGTGGCGATCCAGGGGTGCAAGGTGTTAAAGGTTTTTTTTAGTGCTACAAAAACATGGCCACTTTCTTCAAGAGACAGCATCATTCAGTACCACTATGGCACTTGTCACAGGGCTCAGAGTGGTAGTAGCTCTCTCCCCTGGTACCAATACATACCCATTTAGGTACATCTGGAAGAATCAGGGTAGCCCCTTCAGCATGGATAGGTATTTTTCCTCTATAGGCAGTAGCCACACCTAAGGTTTAGTATCTCGACATGGCTAGTGAACAGGAACACAGAAAAACAAGTAGTAATCTGCTGGTCACATGTCCCTCCACTTCTACTTAAATATTTTGGGCAACTTTTGGTGGAGAGGAACCTGGAAAGACAGAAAAGTATATTTTTGTGAGGTGATCTTTGCAGAGATTGCTTGACAAGCCATCTCTCAGACAGGATACATGTGTTTAGTAAAATACACCATTAACCATTTATATTATTAATTGTCATAAAAGGGACTCTGTCACCACCAACACACCCGCTAAACTTAAGTTATCAGTAGATAATACATCAGTAGAGTATACAACGCCGATTCTATATCTGTAATTTTTATCTTTCTATGTTCTTGCTTTCCATTGCTATAAGCCACAAATAAAGGAGTCTGAGTAGTCGTCTCCATTATATTAGAGCTACAGAGGTACAGTAAGAGCTACTAGAGCTACAGTAAGTAGTCCTCTCTATGCAGCAACATGGCCAGTTTGTAGGCTTACAATGGGGAAATACAAAGAAGTAGAGAGATACAAATTACAGATTTGGAATCAGCATCCTTTATCCTACTTACAGATGACTTTAGTTTAGGGTTTTGAGGAGTGTGGGTTGGAGATGACCCTTTAAGCATGCGCTTACAGTGAGACAACAGCATATAGTGACATCTAGAGGTCAAAATGCAGTGAGACATCTTCCTTCATCAAAATAGCCTGTAATACATACAACATCAGTGCCGACCTACATATGTACACATATATACTTAGCAGTGGCACATAGGTTCTAGGACACTACATTTTTGCACATATATTTTGTGTCTTTCCCCTGATCTGTGCAGTCTTCATGAAGTAGGCATGGGATCTATTGCAATTTACACTTGCACAGAGAAATAAGTTGTGGTTAAGAGATATGCCAACTCTGAGAGGTGTGCGTCTATCAATAAATATAGTGGAACAGACATGGGAGAAATTTCAGATAAGTGCAGCATATGAAATGGCTGTCTTAATAAATTCTACCTGTAATGTACATAATGTCGCCTTTGGAAATCATTTTCACTTTCTGCTCACTAGATTTTTTGTCATTTAAGGCGTTTTGTCATTTTAAAAAACTAAATGACATAAATTAGTAAATGAAATTAAATGAAAATTAAGTAAAATAAAATGTTTTTGTTTTGTTTTTAGACAAGCAATGGAGGACCAGGCAATGACTACTCATCTTCCTTACCATCTACTCCAAACATCAGTCACAGAGAGCTGCGTAGTGAGGTGTCAATTGGAGTCAGCACACCAGGGTCACTCCACCGGGGAGCTAAGCGCCGCACAAGTCTATTCCCAGTGAGTAATAACAATAAAAGTTCATGCCACCCTTAGCCATCTTTTTCTATATTGTGTCTTTTCTGCTGTCCCATAATTTGAACAATAAAAGGAAAAATAAAAGGTTAAAGAGTTATCCAGGATTAGAAAAGCATAGCTCTTTTTCCTCCAAAGGCTATGTTCCCACTATGTAAAAATAAGAGCAAATATCAGCCGTTGTTGCAAAATGGTCATGACCATTAATAACGTCCGTGGTTGCAAAACAACGTCCATTATTAATGTTCATGACCATCTTGCAACAACGGCCGTTATTTCCCCTTATTTTTACCTAGTGGGAACATAGCCAAAAACAAATCTACTCTTGTCCACAGTTTGTGTGCTGTATTGCAGCATGGTACTATTAGACTATGTTCCCACACAGTAAAATAATACTAAAATACGGCCATAATTTTGAGTAAAAATAAAACTTTGTGTAAATAGAAGGAAAAAATGCAATATCTACTGTATCTTATCAACTAAGGATTACGTATAACCATCAATATAAATGGGAGTCTAAAAGTGATATAGAAAAAAATATATAATAGAATGTGGAGGAGTGAATCTAAAGAATGGATGGTGATGACCCTGTCTTGTTCTTAATTTTGTTTCCTTTCTTCTTGTGCTCTGGTAGATAAAAATGGGCATTCGTTGACAGTTAAAGTAGGATATGTCAAGGAGTAGGGTATCAGAATTAAAGTGGGTATAGAGTCCAGTAATATATTAAAGGGTGTGTGAGACCGGTGAAACCAGGCCTGCCTTCTGGGAACTGATGAATTTATATAGTTGGATAACCTTTCTTAGGATATCAAATTAATATACTGAAAGGAGGTAGCTTCAGCTAGTGAAGGTGTGGGATGGAAGTGTATGTTACTACCTCTGATTTTTCTTTTTTTTAATGCGTTAATGTATTTGTCAGTGTTATTTGTCAATGAAATTATATGAGCAATGTACTTTCTACATCTGTTACTTTGGACGTCCAATCTTGTAAGTCATGAAATTGAAGAGCTTCTTTTAGCCACAACCTGTTTCAACCTCAGTGAGCTCTTACAGTGTGGTCTGTGCAGCAGAATATGAATTATGTGTCCAATAACAGGCAAGGGTTCAGCTCTACCGCTCTGGTGGACATATTGAATATACAGAGTGATTGAAAGGTAGCCCTGTCAAATCAGTCACTGCTGAGCTAAACCAATCCCGAATGAATGAACTCTAGTATGGTCCTGAGCACTGATACTTTGCTATCTATCTCATGTTTGTCATGTTGGGCCAGTGAGTAAGAAATGAATACTCTATTTATTGCAGCACCGAAGAGGAAGTGACATGGACAAGAGGAGTTTTGACAGTCGTGGTGAAGTCAGTGGCACGGGCCGAGCTCTGCCTATTAAACAGGTATCTAAAGATCAGCATGTACAAGCATGTATTGGAATTACAGTTTACTTACCACATGACGTGGGATAGTAGTAGAACATGGATCTCTATTTCTGTTTCTCTATCTGGATCATATTTTATATACAGTATTGGCAGCTTATAACCTCCATCTGTATGTCATGCAAATGAGAGTGTTTAAGCACATATAGACTTTTGCAATGATCGTAAATACGATCGCAACTAATGACTTTGTTCTGTTATGGTGAACGATTTCAGGTTGTTCCCAAAAAACGCTTGTTTGTGATCATTTGTCGTTAATCAGCGAATATGAAAAATCGCTTTGTCTAATAGCACTGTAAGCTGGTGACCCTTTAGGCACTGCTATCACTGATTTGTTTCTTCAATTTGTGTCAAAGTTTTTTGGGAAGAAATATAATTCTCTATATGGTTGACAGTAGACTATTTATAACAATGTATTATGCATAAAGTTGTTATGTGATGCATAATGTAATGTCAGGCACATCTGTTTTTGGCTTTAATAGATCATGCCATAGCAAAGTGGGGCACTGAGTATAATTAACAAGGGACTTGCCAACCTGCATAAGACTTTTTAACACAGTGAATTCTATAATAAAACAAAATGAAAATGCCTTATCTAACTGTAAAGGAGTCTTACATGACCAGTAGAACCACAAAGCCCCTATCTGCTTGATGTTGGCTAGACCAATGTACAGTTTGTAGGGTATTTCCTTTAATCCCTATACAGAGATATTGACTTAAAAATCCCCAGGTACCAAGTAACCAAAACAAGCCGAGCCAAGGTTTTATAAAATGAACAAGACAAGGAATAAACTTACATAGACAGATGACATCTGTAAATAAGGGTCCTTGACAATTTCTTGCAAACAGGCCTCTGCAATTGAGCGCCAATCAGTGATATTGTTGTTCGTTTGCAGTACCTTTAGATTTAAAGAGCAATATCAGGTAACCAGGCTGCACAAACAATCCATGTATTGTTCGTGCAGCCATTGAAAATAACAGCACAGGTAAATATGCAACTTCTGTGTGATCTGCAAACATACTCAACAACAAACTGGGGGTGTAAAAGCTGGATAAACCAACAAACGCTATATAAGGGCTGAAAGCTCAAATTCACAGCCTTTTATACCCCACTAACATAAAATGTAACTTTTATTGGCTTTTGCTAAAATAGTAATGAAGAAGGTGAAAAAATGCACTCTAAGCACTTGCTCTTCTATTGGACACTCGTCTGATCTAGAATTCAAAGAATTCCTCAGGAGGATAGTAAACACTCACCTGTATCAACTAGATGGTTATTTCCGGGTCCCGGGTCCCAATCGGTCAATAGTGACGCACTGTTGAGTGACGCTCAGCTGCATGTTTTGCACTTATTCCAGCAGTGTTCGCTGGTGTGTGATATTTTGTAATATTAGGGACGTAATGCACTGGATCTCTGAGGACATTTAATACACCTATTATATGTAGGGGACATAATACATTAGGTCTTTGAGGGCATTAAATACACTTAATATGTCTGCAATAGGTCTGTGCCACACACACACTACATAACATGGGGACAGCTAGCAATGGTCCACATCAAGATACAATAAACTACCCAGAGGATGTCCAGCAGGAATAAAAGGGTACATTAGTAGTCAACCATATCTATGATGATGACTACTAGTAAATATTCTCTCATACGAAACCTCAGTTTATATTTAAATCAACAGATGGGTCACCAAAGTCACCTGCTAGGAATAGCCTTCATTAAGGCCCAATGGGCTCATAATCTGCATATCCATCTTGCTTCTTCACGCAGTAACAGACTGTCCAAGTTGCCTTTTCTTGGGCCATTTTATGTTGTCTAATGCCCTAGAAAGTTATGGCTTCTCATTTCCCTTCATGGAACGCTTGTGCATGTCTTGAAAGTGGTGTCTCATCAGTCTTTCTTATTGTGCTAAGATGTTTGGAGATGAGTCTCCACAATTCTTGCACAGTTTTGTCCACATAGATTTTAGGGCAAGTGCATGTGGCTGCATTGAACACGATCTGCAGTTGATGAATTGATGTATTTTGTAGGTTTTGGAATCAGCAGGATTCATTGCTATTGGCTAGACCAATGTACAGATTCATTAGTCAAAGGTCTTCCTAGTGGATAAATATCTACAAAATTGACACCTACCACAGGGATTGGAACCAATCACTGTGGATCATAGCCATATAGCCTTGGAGCTCATTTGAAAATGGCTATGCACCAAAATATCTTGGAGATTCTTACCTCTCCTGTTTGTTATACTTGGTCTCAGGCCCACTACTCCTCTAAGGTCTTGCATCACCCAACAAAATTTTCCAATGTATATGTAGAATGCCCATGATACGTTGTGTCCACGCATCTTAGGTCCCCAATAAGTTCCTAATTTCTTTACTACAATATGTACTCACACACATTTATTTTGTTTGATCACCAATTTTATCACCAAATTAAAGGTCCAGCCATAGGGAGAACATATGTAGCCACTAATTGATTTTTAGGGTGATGAGAAGCTTTTCTTTATAATTCACATTTTATTTTTGGGTAGTTTTATAGATGGTGTTTCGATTTTGTGGGATGAAAAAAGGGCAACCTTTGAGGCCTTTGTGGAGTTTCTGAATGCTAGCCAGCTTGGAATGTACTTTGCACATGAATTTCAGGATCATGAGATGCATTTCCTGAGCCCTAAGGAGGGGATACCAGTGGGACAGTTTTTAAGGTGAATTTATTTAGACCAAACTCTGTGAGAATGTAAGAATCTGACAGATTTGCTGAGGGGGGTAACCCGTTGTAAGCCAATAAAGAAGGCTTTTGTGAGGGCAATACATTCTAACCTAGAAACACTGTTGGAGAATGTACAAAAACTAGAGATGAGCGAACCTCGAGCATGCTTGAGTCCATCCGAACCCAAACTTTCGGCATTTGATTAGCGGTGGCTGCTGAAGTTGGATAAAGCCCTAAGGCTATGTGGAAAACATGGATATAGTCATTGGCTATATCCATGTTTTCCAGACAACCTTAGAGCTTTATCCAAGTTCAGAAGCCACTGCTATTCAAATGCCGATCGTTCGGGTTCAGATGGACTCGAACCCGAACCCCGTTCGCTCATCTCTAACAAACACCTATACAGAATCCAGAGAAAATCATCAGAATCCAGAGAAAATCATTGTCCATTCGAACCCGAACGTTCGGCATTTGATTAGCGTTGGCTGCTGAACTTGGATAAAGCTCTAAGATTGTCTGGAAAACATGGATATAGCCAATGACTATATCCATGTTTTCCACATAGCCTTAGGGCTGTATCCAACTTCAGCAGCCACTGCTAATCAAATGCCGAAATTACGGGTACGGATTAACTTGAGCATGCTCGAGGTTCGCTCATCTCTAATTAGGTGCATCAAATGGACTGATCGGGACTCGGAAGAAATCCTCTAGTGGATAAAGCTAAGTGTTCACCATGCTCCCAAGGAATTCTCTGATTCTAGTTGAGATCCCAAACTAGGGCAATGCAGTGCTTATTTTAAACTATTACTCTATCACTAATAAACTATATGTGAGTCAGTAGTCTTCAGCTAATCTGACTTTGTTACATGCCAACATGGAGGATTTAACACATGATGTTAATTAGGACCAGTGCTGAGAGTACATTTTTAACATTTCACTTTCTTCATTACTATTTTAGCAAGAGTCAATAAAGGTAAAATTTTATGTTAGTGGGGGTGTAAAAGGCTGTGTATTTGGGCATTCGGCACTTATATAGTGTTAGGCTATGTTCACACAACGTCAAAAATAGAGAAAAGGTGTCCAATTTTGATATTTAAAATAACGTCCATTTTTGCCGCGATTTAACCGAACTCAATGGCAATGCTTTGAAGTCAATGGGAAGACAGACATCCAATGCACACAATGCATTGAATAACGCACATCTTTGCCGCGGACGTCAAAATAATAAACATGATCAATATTTTCAGATGTCTTTTGCAAACAGCGGACGTTTTTTATTAGTTGTTTACACACAGTTTTTCTTTTGTCACTGTTCTTTCTCTTTTTTGACTATTAAATTCAATGGACTTTTCAATATAGACCCAATTGCCCAAAGGCCAATTATAAAACCCAAAGTACCAACTCCTGTCATTGCACTAAGGGGAGGCCAGACCGCTACTGTAAATGACGTCCATTATTGTAGACTCAAAATAACAGACGTCATTTTTAATGGAGCTGAAAAAACGTTGTGTGAACATAGCCTTTATCTGTAAACTGATAGCACAGATACATGTATATCCTTGCTGTCAGTTTGTCTTTATGGTTATCGACCTCACATTCCCTGTTTACTTAAAAACATGTGTGGCCGATGACAAGAAATTTTGAAGCTCGCTTTAAATTCAAGATCCCCTGAGGATTGGGTGTTTTCCTTGTCCTCAGTTGATCATTGTCCCTTTTACATGGGCCAGTTATTGGCCACAGGAGCATTTCTAGCAACAATTCTGGCCAATAATTATAATCAGCCCCTGTAAAAGGCCCTTTAGGCTGTGGTCTGACCCCAATCAAAAGCACCAGTCTCCTTGTTAGTCCAAAAGGATCATATGGAAGTGAGATCTACAACCTGGAACCATCAACACTCTGCCATGTAGGAATAAAGTAGAATCAGGTTGTATGTCAAGCCGATGTTAAAAACAAACAAATGCAAGTCTATAACCAGATGAGCCATCTCACCTCAGTTCTTCGTGTCTATTGACACTTAGCTCTAGTATGGTTTCTCAGTCTCAATCAAAACCCATACATAGTGCAGTTAAAGAAGCAGGTCCCGCAAGCTTAGGAGCATAAAACTTCATAATCCTTTATAATCAGGCACAGGGCAGTTTCTAGGTCATTTTGGCAAAAGGGCAAATCTTGATAAAAGCTCCAACCCCCCCCCCCCCCCCCCCACACACACACAGTTCAGCCCTAGGGAAGGAAGGGTGGCTTTTATCAGGATTCAGGTTATTAGGAAGAAGTAGTGTGTATTGTGGCATAAAGCTGTGTTGCACCGCTACTAAATATGGTTCTACAGGTGACGTCTTCTTTGATCTGAGGTGTCACTTTCCTGTTTCCTCTCCATCTGGCCCAGACCACCGTGACGATTTCTTGCAGCTTTAATTCGTCTCTTCAGAACCTGCGAGACGAACATCTTAGGCTCCGCACTTTTCTAGCAACTTCCTTCCCCTTTTCCTCTTCTATAGGCTCCCAACTGTAGTAATTCTGCACCAACATATAGAAAATGAAATTGCGGCACTCACCCAGTCCTTTCTTCAATCTTTATTGTAGTCCACTGTACTTAAAAGTCCACTGGGACACAAGACAGGTGAGGGAGGACGGACAATGGTGCATACAGCTGTATGTAGTAATTCTGCTGTTTGGTTCAGTAAAGTTCAGCATCCGCTCTGCTGCCTGAGGGGGGTTTGAATGAGCGATGAGTGGGAGGGGCAGACCAGGCCGCCGCCGGGCGCCCTGTAGCTGTCGGCGCCCCATGCGGTGGCCCGGCCCGCCCGGTCCTAGCAACGGCCCTGATCAGGCATAAAATCGCATGGAATATGAAGGCATAAAGTTGCTTGTATAGAATAGCTTTTTTTAGTCTAGCACATAGAGCTCAATAGAAAATTTCCCCCTATGGTGTCCTGTAACAGCCAATGTTTCAGGCGGGGGCTACATGTCAGTATTGGCTGTGACAAGGTTTGCATGACCAAAAATTGTGATCAACTGTTGCATTGCGTGGATCACACTTCATAGCACTGAAGTTAAGTAAACCCTTTACAAAGCGAACCACAAGAGACCACAGCTGTGACCCAGCAGTAACATCTATCTATCTGTATACGTATACTTATAGAAAGAGCTGTCAAGCTGGGGGAACTTAGCCCATAAAACTGTATATGAGCGTGTTCAGCTCCACCTGCTGTATAACAGGATGCTTGCCACTTGGACTGTATTTTCAATGTGACAGGTTTAGGCCTTAAATAGACCCAGCAGCAATTGCCTGCAGCACCTCTACAGGGTGAATTTAGTATTACAGAATAAGAATTTATTTTCACTGAAATCACTGGGCAGCCATGTAATTCATAGATATGCCGGGTCCCCTAGAATGAGTGAGACACTCTCCACTAATTTCCACTGTGCTTTATAGATGAGGGTATAAAACAAGGGACACCTCCCCCCTATTAGATCTAAATTCCCTAATTGGGTATTTGAATATGGCTTCTCTAAATGAAAGAACCCTTTTGATTATTGTTGCTTTTCTAATTGCATGTAATGCTTTTCATTTCTTCCTTCTGATCGCTGATTTCTGATCTATATGATTTCTGTAACTATATTATGTACTAGGTATTGTCCACAGCCCACACATGTAGACAATGCTTCATGTAAGGGGTTAATGTATGCCCGCTGTGCTGGGATTAATGTCCCTCCTGGTACATGCTAATTTGTTACCATTTGATTAGCTAATGTACTGGCACAATTCAGCAGCGAATGACAAACACCCACACAGCCTCTCTCAAGTGAACACCTTAATTGTTACAGTTCCCTTCTGCAAAGAACGTTAAATGGAAAGAGAATGCTAGGACATAGAAGAAAGCTGTATTTTATTCTTTTATTGAGAAGTTCCCTGCTGGTTCTTGTGGGTAGAGCTACCGAGAGGAAAACCCACACATTCCAATTGAATCCTTCCACAAAGAGAGCGGCAAGTCATTGTGGCTGGGATAGCAATGTGCAGTTGCCTTTTACAGAGCCCTAGAAAGAATCAGACTTGCTGGGTTGTTGTGTGGGCGAGGGATTTTGTGCGAAGGGACAGGATGCATTGGAAATGTGTTCACTTTTGCAAAACCAATGAGGAGATAGGGAAATCTGATAACAGAGGACACATAGAATGTCAGGACATGGCGGTTATTGGAACATCACAACCTGCAAGCTGATCCACCGCTATTTATGGTGCTCTGAAGTCTACAGATCTGAAGGACAATTTTAGGTTGTAAAGATTTGTAGATTTTAAGATAAAAGCACGGCACCTTTCTGTCAGATTCTATGCTGTAAGATATATATATATATGTATGTATATATATATATATATATATATATATATATATATATATATATTGTAATTAATATATATATTATTATTTTTTTTAATTCTTTTTTTCTGCATATAAGATAAGATAATTTTTTAACTATTCTCAAAAGTCAGGGGTCGCCTTATACACCGGGTGTCGTGTTATAGGGCGGGTGCTGAAAAATTTTGGAACCTGAATGGAGAATCTGCAGTTGCTGCATATGGTGGGGGAAGCTAAATAAATGGTCGCATCCCTGCAGCGACCAAATGAGAGGAAGAAAAGGCTGCAGGCGTCCAGGGTATGGAGAAAAGAGATACGGTTGAGTGACGCTGTGCCCAGAAAAACTCACCTTTTTTACCCGGCTGTATCCTACCGGTATTACTGTACCTCCTTCTCTGCCTCTCAGATCTCGCTGCTGTCTGATGTTTTTTATTAATATTTATTTAGTGTGCATTAGAAGAGGGCTCGTCTTATACGCCCGAAAATACGATGTGTGCATATATATTATTTGCCATTATGGATTATCTAAATTATCTGAAAAGAAAACAGATTTGGGGGAGATTTATCTGTGAAACTGGACCTGTAAAACTGGCTCAGTTGCCCCTGGCAACCAATCAGATTCCACCTTTCATTTTCCAAAGAGTCTGTGAGGAATGAAAAGTGGAATCTGATTGGTTGCTAGGGGCGACTGAGCCAGTTTCACTTTACACCACGTTTGATAAATCTCCCCCTTCATAACCTTTATTACACATACTGTCCACCTACTTTTGAACCACTATTTATATGCAATGTGACAAACATTTGCCAATGGAAATTTCATTATAGGAAAGAGCGCATAGATAGAATGTCTCCATCTTACGTCCAGAGTATTTATCTTTTCCTAACAGATTATATTGATAAGGGGAAACCTTATGCCTGAAAGGCATAGAAATAATAATAAACAGCTTCCATTTAGAAAACTTTTAAAGCTCAGTATATGGACATGTTACCTGTATAACTTATAGGGAGACTACACAGGAGGCCATCTACTATAGGAGACTACACAGGGGGCCATCTACTATAGGAGACTACACAGGGGGCCAACTACTATATAGAGAATGCACAGAGGGCACACTGATTCCTACATTTAATCCGCCAGTGCCCATACATTCAAGTGTCTCTCCTTGCCTTTGGAGATACATAGATCTGCATATACAGTACGCTGCATACAGAAAACAGTTGCATATTTCAAACAAGAATTGCACCCCTACAATAACACACACATTGCCAGCACCAATAACCCAACGCAATATTCTAACTGAGGGCCAAGGTTGCCAAACGATTTTTTCCCTTTTTGGGGGCAATGTATCCAACAATTACAGACAACGAACATTTATAGCCACGTTAGAAAATTCTTATGAATTAAAATACAGCCATCAGGACATCAGCGGCATTTACTGAGAACTGTAAAATTACTATAAGAGTTCCAATGACCTGCACCAGATCTTCAAGCTGGCTCATTTATGCCGGTGGGAAATAAAAGCTAGCCTTTCTGGTGTGATCCCACAGACAAGCTACTGTGGCACAATTGCTGAAAGTGCAGTGCTGTGCCGCTTGTTCTGCATGGGGCTGCATAGCCTTGTACAACACAGTGTTGGGCTGGTGGTTTTAACACTTGGCTGATTGTTGCATACTTTGTATCTTTTAACACTACACTTGTTGGTTACTTTTCAGAGCTTCCTACTGAAACGTAGTGGAAATTCTTTGAACAAGGAGTGGAAGAAGAAGTATGTGACTCTTACAAGTAACGGGATGCTGCTCTACCATCCTAGCATTAATGTAAGTACTTAGATTCTTAAATGAGTATTCCAATTTCAGTGAGTTATCCCCTATATTCAGAATAGGGGATAACAAGCAGTTCTGTGGGAACCCACCCCTAGGATATATTCGCCTCCAAATGAATAGTGCAGACTACACCTGAGTGGCCATTGCATGGTTTGCTTGTGGGCAACAGTAAGTGTTTTCATATAGCTTTCATATATTATTCTGCCTATATGTACTATTAGCACTGGCTGCCATGTATAGGTTTATCCAGTAGGTATGTGAATTGTTAATGTGTAGGAAGTTTTTTAAGCCATTGGATAGAGCTGATTTTATACAGGTGTTGTATGGCAGCAAGTTTTCACCTGACTGAGGGTCTGATGACCCAAACTGACAGCTGTCAGCTTAGGTCTTCAGAAGGTCCGTCATGCCAGGAATTGTGTAGAGGATATAGGAGTCCTGGGGGCCCGATCAGCGCTGTGATCCGGGGGAGGGTGTTGCCGGGGGCAGGTGAAAGGGGTCGGGTGGCGGGCAGGGCAGCGGTGGGGTCCCAGGGGGGGGGGGATCCAGTGCTGCCAGGGATCGGGGCAGCTGAGGTCCAGCATGCCAATCCGGAACTCCGGCCGCTTTCCTGATGTGCATCAGGAAAGCGCCCAGTCTTCCGGTGCTCCCATAGAGTTCTATGGAGGTGTCCTTTCCAGATTTCCAGACAAAAATAGGACAGGATCTAAAAAATCCTGACCTATTTTGCATAACGGACACCCTTCAGGAAAAATCCTGAAGGGTGTCAGTGAATAATGCACCTCTATGGGTCCGGAAATCCTTCTGAATTTTCTGATAAGAAAGCCGGGTGGATTTTCCGGACGTGTAAATGGGGGCCTCAGGCTACACGACAATAGTAGTCGCACAACAGCAAGTCTCCCATTTAAAAAACCAAAATATTTTGTGCAGGCAAAAGCAAGTCACACGCGCATGCAAATTGTATTTAAATCCACAGTAGACCTGCAACCAAAAATCCAGCAAGGAGGAATTTTCCTTGACTGTCGCAGCCATGCTTTATTGCTGTTGCAGTGCAACACCATTGGCTAACATTAGTGTGTGGGTACAACATCACATGACTTATGTCACACGAGCAAAGTCACCATATCGCCACAGGGCTGCCATAAGACACAGGGTTGCATTGCATATAATTCTGCAGAAATGTTTCTAAATATCTCTGCAGAGTTTGCAGATTTGCAGAAATGGCTTTCCTAAATGACAGACAATTTTATTGTTACCTTGGATTTGGATCATAGCCAAAATTAAAACAATACAGTAGTTGCGCTACCAGTATACATTTATTACAGTTTTTTTTTTATATACAGTACTCTTTATTTCTGTTATTTTTGTTATTCATTTTGCACATTAAAAGATGTTGGAAGATGGATCAAAAATAGAGATAAAGATTTTCTATGGGAATTTGGACAGTTCCTGTCATAGACAGAGATGTCAGCAGAGAGCACTGTGTCAGACTGGATAGAATACACCAATAATGACCAATAATAAACCAATAATTTAAAACAAATCAAGCCAAATTCACTGAGGAAATGTGATAATTTAAAGTATAACTTTTAATGATCGTTATTAAAATCGTCTCCTGATAGCCTAATCCAAACAAAACGAAAAACCCACAAACATGAACCATATCAATAGATTTATGTATAAAAAACAGCAGTCTTATCAAAATAACCAAAGACAGCTGACAGGGGAGGTTGTGTTTCTTTGGCTCGACTTGTAGTTATCATTTTCTTTGAGCCTTGGGGTACTATTGAGATAGATAATGGACATGATTTTTTTTATTTATTTAATGATTTTATGGGTATTAGAATTAAGATTAAAATAAATCATAGGAGATGCAACTTCTCCAACCTTTGACTTGACTGGAAACACTGTGGATCACAGGACTTGACTGAAGACTTTAGAGAATGACCTCCTAAGTGTGGACAGGCTTGATCCCTCTGGCAGTAGTCGCACTTCTGGTGACCTAGCAATCAATGCTAAGCAGACTCAGGAGCTTAGGAACTGGAACAGTCAGTAGCATACACTCCTCCGCTACACTCTGACTAAAAAGACAAAGAACCAAACACATGGCCCTCTCCACCCTTATTTATAGACTCCAAGGCTTGCTCTCTATTGGCTAGGCCCTGATTAGCTAGTTTTTTCTTTAATACTTTACAATGTCTGTTTTTGTCTTTTTAAGATGTTTTTGTTAACTAAAAATTACAATTCTTATTTTTTTCCTTATCTGTATTTAAAGGACTATTTGCACAGCACACATGGAAAAGAGATGGACCTGCTAAGAACAACAGTAAAGGTGCCAGGCAAGCGACCACCAAGAGCTATCTCTGCGTGTGGCCCATCAGCCAGCATCAATGGCTTATTAAAAGACGTGAGCAGTCCATCCGTGATAGATGCCCCCAGTACTAAGCCTCCGACAACAAGTGAGTGCGGTAGATGGCCTCATTACTGTACATTGTATTATGTAGGGTTCACTAAAATGATCCGCCTAAAGAGATCATCCTAGTGACTCTGCCTGCTAGGAGCTGGGAGATTTTGTATGTAGCAATTTTGTGTAATTTTTCATCCAGTAACCGTCACTATTATGTTACTCTATCAATTTCTGAACCTATTTTTTAAAGTTTTTATACGTTGTATTCCATTTTACTACTTAAAGTGTCACTGTCATTATAACTTTCAAAATTTACATCAACAGTAGATGTGATAAAAAGCAAGTTTGTAATTTACATTCATTATTTTTTTGCTGTTGTTATCATGCTATGAAACAAAGCTGAAAGCAGAAATCCAGGTTCAGTTTCCTGAAGGCAGATTTTCTGACTTGTGCTGGTTAAAAAAAAACAGACTAAATACAGAAATTCTGGCCAGTACAGAGAGTCACAGCTCAATGTGTCCATCAATCACATGACTGCCTGCTCTGTTAGTGCTCAAATGGCCTGGGATACAAAGGACTTCCTGTTTTAAGGAAGTGCCGTGTTTTCCATGATAACTAAAAAAAAATATTGGATGTATATTGCAAATTTGCCTTATAACACATCTACTGTGGATTTAGATCTTGAAAGTTATAATGACAGTGACAGTTTAAGTAAATTGAAAGGTTTTGTTGTGTGTCACTATATTCTGACACCTGTAACTTTTTCTTACTACTTTGGGGTACATTTTTCCCTAGAGTTACTTGAGCATACAATTGCTTATACAATACCCTGCAATATTTCTGTAATGCAGTGTATTCTGCTGTGTTTGCTACCCTATATGTACTAGAGGAACCACCAAGGCAGTCCTGAAGGCCCCCCGCCCCCATGTCAACCTTTCAGCAAATTTTAAATTGCATTGATGGAAATGGCTTAGATTCCACAGTCACTACCAACTATGGCATCTATGTGGTTAAATGGCTAGGTTGAAAGTTAACAATTCATTGTCAGGGGGATACTTAGTTTTCTGTACATAAAGTTTAATCACTGTATAAATAAATAAAAAATCTACAACTTTACATAGTTCATGGGACTTCTGAAGATAGTCCCTTTGTACTTTGCATGGCTATCTTTGGAAGTCCCATGGTGAGTTAAAGTAACAGCACACAGGCGTACATGCTTCCACTTCATTCAGCCAAGAGACAAGGGAGCCCTCTCATGATGGGTGGGGTGCCAGCCCTTAGACTCCTATATTCAGTTATTGACCACCTATCCTGTGGGTAGGGGATAACTTTTAATTTTAGCATAACCCTATTAAAGATTAGCACACAGTGTTCTTTCATCTGACTTCACTGTATATGTATACTATAACATAAGTACACACTGCCACCTAGCGCCCAAAGCTGTTCACCCTAGTGGCTTCAACAGTTGTTGGGAATCTATTACACATTAGATTGAACTTTCAAGAGAATACAACAGGCAGCTGCCATCTGAAGATCAAATTGAAGCGTGTCTTAAAGTATGTTAATGCTTGACTGCAACTTAACGTCCCCAATAATTTATGAGTGAATAGCTTCTAAAATGACTACTTTATCTTGCATAGCCTTTTTAGCAGGGCTGCCCCATCTGGATTAGCAGCGTATGAAAGGTTATCATCTCTGCTGGAATGCATGTTTTAATTATCTCTTTTCACAACAGTCACCGTAATTGCGTCTTATAGCGGAGTTTAATTGTTATGTTCGGTCTCAGCTGAGTAATTTCTTTGTACTCTCTTGTTCCAACTATAATCTTATCGTTCTTTTTTGTTTGTTGGGCTTGTCTAAAATCTTTAATAAAAAAAGAACAGATAAACAGGTGGGAAATTAACTGTTGCTTTAAGCTTAAGGTGACACTGTCACCTCCTTTGTGCATTCTGACATCTCTACACAGATGTAAAGGGTAAATTTAGCGGTTTTCATACCTTATTTTATATCATATGTCATGGTGCTTGTTCAAGTAAAAAGTGATCTTTTATGAACTGCAGATTGTGTTAAGTGGGTGGGGCCTTGTGTCATTAGCGCCACTTAGCCCCGCCAATAATGCCATCACCTTGGCGGCCATTGGTGGGCCGACCAAGAGGGGGTGGGACCTAGACCTTTAGGCCAGCCAGTTCCAATGGCTGCTGAGGGGGCGTGGCTAAGTGGCACTGATGCAGTGAGGCCCCGCCTACTTAACATAATCTGCAGTTGATAAAAGATGACTTTTTACTTGAACAAACACCATGACGTATGATATAAAATAAGGTAGTAAAACTGCTAAATTTACCCTTTACACCTGTGTAGAGATGTCAGAATGCACAAAGGGGGTGACAGTGTCACTTTAAGAGCTCGTGCACACTGGTAGAGAGCCTGTAGTGCACCGTATGGTCCTTCTATGGAATCTTTAGTCTGGAGCTGTACTGCTTCCATACTGTATGAGCTTCATTGGTAATATTCTCTCGCAGGAGCAATGCTCCCATAAAAGAAACCCTACTTATATATAAAGTCTGGAAGGTCATGCTCAATTATATATATATATATATATATATATATATATATATACTCCAAGAACTCTGCAGCACAACCGTATAGTGAAAAATTGAAAATGTGATTTTATTCCATATCAGTGAAAAATTCCATGCAACGTTTCTGTCTCTTCCCGAGACCTTTCTCAAGCACCCTCTTCACCTTTCTGACCAGATTGCACTCCATACTGGACGTTTATATATATATATATATATATATATATATATATATATATATTTTTTTTTTTTTTTGCAATAGTTTGCAATGAATGCAGCGCTTAGTGTGCCGCCACAGTCACAACAGCCATCACTCTGTTTATTCTCTATAGGTGCGCCAAATGCTTCCAAGTTCAGTATTTGTAATCGTTAACCCCCATAAGAAAAAAAAATGGACAGCTCACCATAGTTGGCCACGCAGGCATACCGAGCACTCAATTCATTGCAGGGTGATTGGGTCCCTATTCCCGGGAATACCCAAACTGCCAATAAGTGTGCCCCATTTCAGTCCCGATAACAGTGCAGTTATAAGAATGCTATTCATATTGCCGTCCCTTTGTAAATACCCATGGAACTAATATATCAGCTTTAGCTATTGTGTAGTTTACCACATAAGGGTATGCTCACACTGAGTAAAACAGGTGGAATTCTACGGCAGAACTTTCCACCGCAAAATCCCGCCTGTCTCAGTGTCCCATAGCCCGTCTCTGGAGAGCGCATGTCACTTCTTTGAGTGGAGAGCAGCGGCAATGGGGGAGCGCGCTCTTTCTTATAGAAGGGACACACTGAGACAGGCGGGATTCAATACCGTCTGTTTTACTCAGTGTGAACATACTCTAACACAATGTTACGCTGTTTGTCTATTAAAGATTGTGAGAAATTTGTTAAAAAATGAAACACACAGAGAAATAACACTACATAATGAGTTTACAAACATTTTTGCTTACCTGGTGTTTGATGCACCCGAAAGAGGAATACACCAGTGTCAGTGTCTAGTTGCCTTGAAGTATAATCAGTATAGCTAGTAGGTTATCGTAGATTTCAAAATGGTGTCATTCTTGATGGGCCTGCAATGCATTTTTACTAGGTATCCTATCTTTCTTTGTCTTTGAGACAGCTGGGACACTCAAGCAGGCAGGCACTATGACAGGCAGGACTGCCCACAGGGGACAGAGTTCTCTGTGTAATGTACAGTGGAAGTCACGTATGGAACCCTGCAAGGTTCTGATGCCACCACCACACTCAAGTTAGGGTTTATAAAAAACAACTTTTCACAGCTGCTTTCAGGTACCTTGAAGATATTTTCTCAAGCTGTCTGAAGCAAAGGCCAAAGCTGGTGTCTTCGTCGGACCACACATCAAGAAGAACATGGAGTGCAGCAAATTTCCCAAGAAGCTAATTAGGAAGCAGAAGGTGGCTTGCAACAGTTTTGTTGCAGTGGTTCATTGCGTCCTAGGAAATCATAGGCTGAAAATTGCACACTGTAATAAAGAACTATGCTGCAATGGGCTGCAGGATGTCACTCAAAGTCTATATCCTTGATGCCCATCTTATTAAATTCAAAGAAAACATGGGATCTTATTCAGAGGAGCAAGGCGAGCACTTTCACCAGGATATAATAAACTTTCAACACCATTACCAAGGACAATATAATGAGAACATAATGGGAGACTATATTTGGGGGCTGATTCGTGACAATGATTTTCACTACAATCATAAATCCAGGAAATATACTCATTTTTGAGCTGTTATTCACAACATTTATTGAATTTCATAACAGTTGCATGTTTGTAGTAAAATTGATCGTATCTATGATAAAACACAGACACAAGCCAAGATTAAATGTTACATCTTAATAAATACAAAACTAACCTAGGCCATTGTCACAAACTCAAAGTTCTATTAGAAATATTGGTGTTTTTATCACTTTTATACATAAGCAGTTGAAATATAAGTTAGAACCCGAGAACAAAAATTGTGTTACATAGTGTAATAGATGCTGGTTCTAATGTTCATTTATCTATACACTTGATTTGTTTGCTATTACTATATGAACATATTATAAATGCTTTGAGCACTTTTAGTTTCTAGTGAATTGATTTTAGCTCTGATGAACTGACCTCTGACTGAACTGGCCTATATGCATTAATGGAATATCCTATTTCTCTTAAAACAGAGAGCAGTTCTACAGGAGATGTGATTTCTAGCCCATCCAGCAACAAGGAGCCCCCACCCTCTCCAATGAGTGATAAGAAGAAGAATAGGAAGAAGAAGAATATAACCCCATCAAAAACAGAGGGATCAGCAGGCCAGGCAGATGGTGAGTTCTCTACAGTCTTAGGGTATATTCACACGAACGGGCTCGCAGCAAGATTCTCGCTGCGAGCCCGGCAGGTCCTGGCAGTTCCCATACACTACATACTTGCTGCAGTCTAAACGACCGCAGCGAGTATGTAATTCTGCCGCCCTTAACCCCTTCTGCTCCCGGCCGGCTCCCCCGCTGTAAGCATACTTTACCTGTCCTTGCAGCACGGGTCCGGCGTCCTGCTCTCCCGTCCAGCCAATCAGTGGCTGCAGCTGGGCAACACACTGATTGGCCGGATGGGAGAGCAGGACGCCGGACCCGTGCAGCAAGGACAGGTAAAGTATGCTTACAGCGGGGGAGCCGGCCGGGAGCAGAAGGGGTTAAGGGCGGCAGAATTACATACTCGCTGCGGTCGTTTAGACCGCAGCAAGTATGTAGTGTATGGGAACTGCCAGGACCTGCCGGGCTCGCAGCGAGAATCTCGCTGCGAGCCCGTTCGTGTGAATATACCCTTATAAGTGCTTATATCATGAAGGCAGTTTACAGAAACACTTTTTACATTGTTTATTGGTAATAAAAAGAATAGATCCTAAGTTCTTCCTTTACCTCAAATAATCTTACCTCCCATACCTCAATACTTAGCTTTTTTAGTTTTTAAATCATATTATTATTATTATTATTATTATTATTATTGTTATTATTATTATCATCATCATCCTGTTGAAGATTCCTGGCCAATATTCATAGAATAGAATAGAATACTAACATCCTTGAAAAATAATAATAAATAAAAAAACCTTCATAAAAACTGTATAAAACGCACTACAGCTGCCAAAGAACCTACATGTATTTATAACCTTTTGTGTTTATTATAAGTCATTGATATTTGATTACCTTTGTGTATCATGTGTTTACTTAAGATTTATTACTGACAATGTATATGTTTATTGTGACCTGTATCACATTGAGCTACGTTCTCACTGCAGGATTTTAGCTTGAAAAGACGGCTGCAAAAAAGTGTTCATGATCATTATTTGCGGCCATCATTATCAATAGAAATCCATCTTTTCCCACTAAATGACTACCCGTTCCCGTAGTAGTACAGTAGCCTTACTATACTTTTACCCTGAGATGTCATTTTCCCTTTATTTTTGTCTGTGTATGTGTGTCGCTGTCCAGTGCTGAAATGCTTAGCCTTTAAAACTCCTTTATTGTCCATCCAGTAGTGCCATCATAGTCCTTGCTTTCTCCTGTACTCACAGTAGTTTGTATCAGCTCCTCTTTATAAGAACATGCATCTAGTGTGTGACCTCTTGCCTTCCTGTATGCTTTAATTCTGTCATTTTCTTCTCTTTTCTTCTGCTCTTTGTCCTTCCCGCTTCGCTCTCTGGAACCACCCGCCAGCCAAGCGCAAAATGTGGAAATTAAAAACATTTGGTAGTTTAAGAAATATTTATAAAACAGGTAAAAAAACATATAATAGCTACTTCTATGTTTAATCCTGGGCTAAGTGGTGTGTAGAGAAGATAGTTCTGGTGTCTGGATTATTTAAAAGGAATATCCAATCTAATATGTCATAGGTACATGTGAGAAGATCAGATTGGTGAAGGGTGAGTGTTCTGATCATCACTGATTTCCAGAATAAAAGGGTTATATACAAAGTATACTTCTGGTGAAAACTAAGAACTAAGAGGTGTTAGATCAAGCTTTCTTTTTTAAGCTTAGATTGTACTGTACATCTTTTATGAAAGTGTTGTTGTGCCTTTAAATGGATATTCCGAAGGAAAGAAAATGTTTATAAAACAACTGGTGTCAGAAAGTTAAACAGATTTGTAAATTACTTCTATTAAAAAAACAAACAAAGTATTCCATTACTTTTCAGCTGATGTATGCCCTGCAGAAAGTGGTGTATTCTTTCCAGTCTGACATGGTGCTCTCTGCTGCCATCTCTGTCTGTGTCAGGAACTGACCAGAACAAAAGCAAATCCTCATAGAAACCCTCTCCTGCTTTGGACAGTTCCTGTCACTGACAGAGGTGGCAGCAGAGAACACCATGTCAGACTTGAAAGAAAATACAATTTCCTGAAGGACATACTGCAGCTGATAAGTATTGGAAGGCTTACTTTTTTGTAATAGAAGTAATTTACAAATCTGTATAACTTTCTGAAACCAATTGATTTTATTAAATTTTTCCTCTGGAGGACCGCTTTAATCATGATACTGTTGAATGTATGATCCTGTATTGCAATGTTTATGCATTTGTAGTCACATTTTCTGGAAAAATGCCAATGGCGGTTTTATGTGCAGCTTTTTTAGCCAAATGCAGATGTGGGGTCAAAATACTGTAAATGGGGAAATATAAAGGAAGGATTTAAACTTTCCCTTTTGCTGGATCTACTACTGGCTTTGGCCCAAAAACTGCACCAAAAACCACAGTGGGATTTTAAAAAACAAAACATAAAAGGGTGTGCAAAACCACCCGGAAATTACTATGAAGAAAAAGTGACATGAAGGAAAAGTTTAAATGTTAATATGTACAGTCCTAGTGGATAGTGCGTAATCATTTCCATTTCATTCCAAAGAGGAAAACTTTGAATTCATCATTGTATCCAGCACCGGTCAAACATGGCATTTTGAGACCAGCAGTTTTGAGGAAAGGGATTCTTGGGTTCAAGCTATAGAAAGCCAGATTCTTGCAAGTCTTCAGTGCTGTGAAAGCAGCAAGAATAAGGTAAGCCTTCAAGAGTGTGACATGTAGCAATTTTAAAGGGCCTATATCAGCAACTTTGTCCCCACTAACCCTAATGGTGTCCTCTGATAGCCCAAGTGGCACTTGGTCAGCTGCACAATGTATAGTAATATGTTATTTAGTCTGTTTGGTGCACTGAGGGTGTTCCCATGCCCCTTGTGTATGTCATGTATGGGAGCCATCATACAGGCTACTGTATCCACTTTGCAGGTTAACTCTTAAGCTGGCACAGATTTGGAGAAGGCGTAACGGAGGGAAAATGCTATATTGTATAATAAAGAAGAGTTGTGGCTGGGGCTGTATTGCCTCTTCCTGTTCCCTTGGACCTCCCTCTTCGATTCCTCCATCTATAATGGTTTGGCAAGTCCTGCTGAAATCCTGTGAAAGCGCTGTTTATCGGGATTGAAATGGGTTGAGTCAGTGAAGCTGTGCTGCAGTAATGATCTGCTCAAGATTTCAGCAGGTTTAGAGAGCTCTGCCTGTCAATCATAAATGGAGGAGGCTGAAAAGGCGATACAAGTAAATGGGGAGAGGTGATGCAGCTGGGGCTCTTCAGTGCCGTGGCGCTCCTCTTTGACTCTTCAAACGCCTGGATTTTTAAAAAGTTTTAGAGATACAGACCTACAAAGTAAAGGAAGCATTACTCTTTTTGGCTATGTTCACACTATGTTATGCAACAAACGCTGTTAAACTTCCGGCTGCTGGGCTGCATTCAGGACATTCCTCTGTATCGGCTTCAAGAACTTTATTTTTTTAACATTGACTTGCGGACACCGTTAGGTGTGCCCGCAGATAAATTAGCCATTGACTTCAATGTAATGAGCGGCCGCTGCCACACTTTACATTGTGTGAACAGCTATTATTTAATAATAGGCAGGTACATTATTTTAATGCCCGTTCTAAAGAATGGACGTTAACATAACGCTGTGTGAGCACAACGGGTGGTATTGCATTGACTGCAATGCTTTCCCGCCCCTGCAGTAAAGAACGGAAGCTGATTCCATTGCAATCAGCGTCCGTTCTTTACCTAAAAAGAATGATGTGTGAAAATAGCCTTTATCAGCAGTTTCATAGCAATGTCCCAGGTTATAAGATTCCGCATGTCACAATGTATTCTGCACACACTGTATAATAACAAAGGTTCTAATAAACAAATGCAATTTTCTTCTTTTACGATTGAGTATATATAAATAGTATTAATTAGATAAAAGGTATTATAATCGTTGCCCCTTCTGGAGTGGGGAGCATTGCACAGGGAAAAGGAGAAAAATATTGCAACTTCCAACTGAAAAATTCTAACGTGTTACTTGTTTGTGATTTCAGGCTCGCATGGACAGCCAAAGTGAAGCGGTAGCTATTCAAGCTATCCGGAATGCGAAAGGAAATAACCAATGTGTAGACTGTAATGCTCCAAGTATGTTGCTTTTTTATTTGTTTAAAAGATTAACAACTTCTGTACAACCCTTTTTCTGAATGCAAAGCTTACAAAAAGGTGCTAGACTAAGTATGCAAACTCATTGTAGTGGGTTACTATTACAGAGGGAGTCACTGTGTAATTGACATCTAGGGCATCATGTAGGGAAATGCAACTAACATGAAAGGGAATCTGTCAGCACCCAGAACCTACCTGAGGTGCTGACAGTGTACTGTAGCTGGCAGTCCCCTAGTGACCATGTTACCTTTTGGTAATTTATCTGTGGAGTGGATTATGCACAATCTCAGGTCTCCTACTATAATGACGAGTCATAGAGGAGGTGTGCCTCAACGTTTGTGCTGCACTCCATCACTCTTCACCACCCCTTCCTCCTCTCCCTTCTACATGAATAATCCTGGTCTGTGTTGGAGCTGTGGTCTAGGGGTAAATCACTTGTCTAGAGACCAGTAAAAGTTTGTTTTCTTTGGTTCAATTCCCCTGATGGAAATTAAATTAAGTTATTTATTTATTTTTTCTCATTATTGCATAATTTTTAAAATTTACCCCTAGACCACAGCGTCAAAGGAGGAGGTTAGGAGATTCAACTATATCTGATTGCAGATCAGTCCTCTGTTGGCAGATATTGACTGACAGCTACAGCTGAGGTAACATGCTCACAAGGGGACTGCCAGCTACAGCACACTGTCAGCTCCTCAGGTAGAGCCCGGGTGCTGACAGATTCCCTTTATGGGGCATGTATCATCTGTGCTATTTTTTTGGACCTTCTGCAAAATTTTTCATTCCATGCACAGGTCTTGATGAATCTTATGAAATTTCTGTTCTAATGTTTGGCTAAAACAGAATGGCTAGGGTGGGAATGGAGTGCTGCTGCACAATTTTTTGTGCAAAAAACTGAAAGACCGCACATGATCCGACTATAAAAGTAACTAATATAAAACCGCACCCCTTCCAAGCAAAAAAAAAAAAAAAAGAGAATTATAGATGGTGCCGCTATGTGATGCATCACATAGCGGTGCCATCTATGATTCTCTCCTGCTGTTATGGTCCCGGAGAGTCTCTTTATCTTCTGGTGACCTGTGGAATGGGATGTATGTATTTTTTCCCCTTAGATTATTCCAAATCCGGATGCCATGATTAAGAGCCAGGTAGGCTCGAAACGTGTCGGCTATTGTTTTAAAGATTTGCTACAATAAAATTGGAACTTTTAATGTGAGCTGAAAGAATCCAGTTTCTTTCTTTGTTATGAACACCCCGGTATCCAGGGGCCCTACCTTCATGCTCAAAAGCCATATATGATGCAAGGAAGCATAACTCTTTATACTGGGTGCTGACCACCCTTGTCGTCTTTGTCTTTCCCAAAATAAATAATTAACCTTCATATAATTTTGAATTGCAATGTTATTAAAGTAACAAATGTAAAATTATGAAAATGTAAAAAAAAGTTTATATATATTTTTTCTACATTGACTGGGAACTGCAGCCTGCAAAAGCCCTAGACCTGACACAGACATGTATCGCTAGCATTATCGCTAGCATTATCGAGCCTCCCCTATTGTCCATTCTATAGAATAGATAATGTCTTTTCTATAGACAGATACTCTGTAGCTATAAGTATACGGGCCAGAAATACCCCTTTTACTTCTGTACACGTAACTTACATGCCCTGTGAGTAATGTTTAGGGGCTGCCTAGAGAATTATTTTTATTTTTGCCCAGGATAAAAATTAAATAGTTTATAAAATGTACTCAACTGCTGCTGATCCCCTCTGGTGTTATTCTCTGCTGCCCTCCTCTGAACACATGGAAAAATGCCCACTCGGCCAATCTCTTGCCGAAACTGTAACCAGCTTCAGCCATAATCATCTACCATAATCACCAACCATAATCAGAGTGAAGCAGTGGGGATTGGTGTCAGTTGAATACAGTTTAAAAAAAAAATAAATTCCACCCCTAACATGATTAAAAATAAAACAGTTTTTCTGGACAATCACTTTAAATGCAAAAAGGGTTTGCTCACACGTACAGGATCTGCTGCAGATCCCATACGTGTAAATGTACCCTCAAAATGTTGTTAAAGACACCACTTTCCCTCCTTCTTGTCTACTTGTCTTCTCTCCTGTGTCACAATCCTTAATATGATAACTAGTAGACGTGAATGAACTATGACAGCATTATACAACTACTGTACATGTAATGACACATCTTATATTGTGAATGTTTTTATCTACTAGATCCCACCTGGGCTAGCTTAAATCTTGGAGCTCTGATCTGCATTGAATGTTCAGGAATCCATCGGAACCTTGGTACACACCTGTCTCGTGTGCGCTCTCTGGACCTGGATGATTGGCCTCTTGAGTTGACGCTTGTTCTGAACTCCATTGGCAATGAGATGGCCAACAGCATCTGGGAGACGACAACTCAAGGTCGAACCAAGCCAAACCCAGACTCCCCAAGGTAGGTAGAGTTTTTGTGATAGGTACAATATTATATGTGTAATGTATGCAGGTCAACCCAAATTTAGAATTTGTTTGGGAGGAGTCTATTATTTAATAATCACAACTCAAAATTGAGAAAAAAAACTGTATTTATATTTGTAATGAGCAGGGAGAGGGGCTTACTATTTACTAGAGAACAAAATATTCTTAAGAAGGCAATATTTTATGACCTGACATTGAGCTAAGGTTGAGGCAGAAATCTAATTAAAATTGATTCAAATTTGATTCCAATTTGATTAACCCTCTCCTGCCACTGCACAGTAAATTAACGTCGCTGCAGCCTATGCCTGGTGCTGCAGTGACGTTAATTTACTGCAGAGGATGACACAGGCATAGGAGCTACGCCTGTGTCACCCGTGGCGGGTCCCGGCTATCAGTGATAGCCAGGGACCTGCCGGAACTCTCAGCACCGGAGCCGCGCTCCGGTGCTGAGAGTTAACCCTATGGATACTGCGGTCAGCAAGACCGCAGTATCTATAGGGCTCTGGAGAGACATTTCCCCCTCTACAGAGGGAGAATTGTCTCTCCGGTGTCCATCGGGGCTCTGCGATCTGATTACAGAGCTCCGATGGTAGCCATAGAAACCAGAAGCCTCAGGCTTCCGATTTCTAGCTACGGAGGCCGGCAAGAGACAGAAGGGAAGGCAGGACACGCGCCGTGCATGCGGCTGTGCACTCTGCCCCCTCCCCTCTGTCCTCTGCCACTGTCAAAAGATTATGAAAGCGACAGGGGCCAGCGGAGAGGGGGCAGACATAGGGGACATAAGCTATGGGATCATTATGATCCCATAAGCTGATGTCAAATCACGACCTGGGCATTGAGGAATCAATGATCCCAGGTCGTGAAAGGGTTAAAGGATAAAGTCATAAAGCTTGAGTGGAGTCCTGGACTGACAACCTCTTTAAAAGGGTGCTTCAGGGATTTTTTTTTCTTTCAAATCAACTAGTTTTAGAAAATTATACAGATTTGTGATTTACTTCTATTTAAAAATTACAAGCCTTCCACTACTTAGCAAAAAAGGTTTTCTATGGGGATTTGCTAATGCTCGGAACAGTTCCTGTCACGGACAGAGGTGGCAGCAGAGAGCACTGTGTCAGACTAGAAAGAAAACACCACTTCCTGCAGGGTATATGTAGTATATCAGAGGGCAATTCCTTAATCTGGACCTAGGATGGTATCTGTTCTCCAACTGTATATGTAGGTTATGCTATGTAATCTTTGTACCAGTGTAACTGACAGTCAGAGAATGTGTTACTTGCCGTACATTCACACTACACAAACTGACACCTGTAGTCTATATTGGGTACTGCTTTAGGTAGTATAGAAAGTTTCCAGCTTGTTCTAGAATTTACTAGAAGGTAGGTGGAGTGTGCTAATATACTCCTTATAAAAGATCTGCAGATGTAGGGTAAAGCTGAGACAAGTTGAGTAGCTGTCCAGGAAACAACTTGAGACAAAAACAAGCATAGAAAGCTGTTAGGATATCAGACAGGAGAGAAAAAGCTGCTGAAAGAGGGAAACAAGAGACTATTGGATTACAAGCTGAGCAGCAGGAGGAGAACAGCTGGAGATGAGATTAATGCTGCGTTTACACGTAACGACTATCGTGTGAATTTGCGCGATAACGATCGAATTCGAATGATAATCGTATGTGTAAACGCAGCGAATGATCAAAAAAATTCGCCGATCATTCCGTGTAAACAGTCTGGTCGTCCGCAGCCCTGACGGCCGCCTGGCCCCCCGCTCGCAGCCCGGCCCCCTGCTCATCCGCAGCCCCCTGCACCAGCTCGATTGCTGCCGCCGCTCTGATCGCCACCCCCGCCGCCGATCTGATCGCCACCCCCGCCGCTCCGTTGGCCCCCCTGCCGCCGCTCCGGTCGCCCCCCGCCGCCACTCTGATCGCCACCCCGCCGCCGCTCTGATCGCCACCCCCGCAGCCGCTCTGATCGCCACCCCCGCAACCGCTCTGGTTGCCACCCCCGCGGCTCCGATCGCCCCCCCCCTCTGCTGCCGCCGCTCTGGTCGCCCCCACCGCAACCATACATTACCTGCTCCGCGTAGCAGGTCTTCGACATCTGCGGCTCCCCTCTTCAGTGCACTGATTGGCTGAAGAGGGGAGCCGGTAATTTCAAACGGCTCCTCCTCAGCCAATCGGTGCTCCTCTTCAGATTGGAGCGGGGGGGGGTGGCGATCGAAGCGGCAGCAGGGGTGGCGATCGGAGCTGCGTCGGCGGCGGGGGGGGTGGAGATCGGAGCGGCGGCGGTGGGGTGGCGATCGTAGCAGCCGCAGGGGTGGCGATCGGAGCGGCGGAGGCGGTGGGGTGGCTATCGGAGCGGCAGTGGGGGTGGCGATCGGAGCGGCGGCGGGGGTGGCGTTCAGAGCGGCGGCGGAGGTGGCGATCGGGGCGGCGCAGGGGGCTGCGGTTGACCGTTGAGCCAGGCTGTGGATGAGCGAGGGACCGGGCTGCGAGCGGAGGGCCGGGCTGCGAGCGGGGGGCTGGGCTGCGGGCGCGCAATTGCAAAACGATTTTTCCGTACGATATATCGTACCATCTAAACGCTGATCGTTATGAAAAAAAATCGTTACTGCGACATCGTTAATCATACGATCGTGCCAATTATCGTTTCGTGTAAACGCAGCATAAGAGAGAGTTTGTCAGGTGCACTTTCCACAGCCAGTAAAGGGCCTTCTACTTCTACAGAGTGGGAATCATCAGTTCAGGAACCAAAGTGGATAAACTTGATTATTTTGGGTGGCAGAGTTAACTTAGGCCTTTGTACCTTTGTCTCTTTCTGAATTTGGGGGTAAGATGTACAAGACCCCTGGATACTTTTAGGAACCGAAAGTAGTGGCTTATGCCACTAAAGAGCCATTGGGGAAAAGGAATTATTGTTACACCGCCTCCCTACTTGTCTCCCTGTTGTCTTGTTCACACCACCAACCACCTTACACACTGATGCAGTTCCTGCTATGGAAGCCCTCGTGCCTACCTGAGGCCATGAAAAGTTCATAAGAAAGGCTGCCGTGCATCACAAGGCCCAGCCATCCTGCAGTTACTCACTGTAGCTCTTAGTGTATCCTCTAATTCCAGAGCTCAGTGCTATATACAGGAGAGGCCCAGCCATCTACAGGCTTTACAATTACCACTACTACTATCATCCCTTCCTCAAACCCTCTCACTCTTTTCCACACCCTTGCTCACTGCACATACAGCAGCTGATAAGTAGTGGAAGGCGTGTGATTTTTAAGTAGAAGTAAATTACAAATCTGTATAACTTTCTGACATTAATTGATTTAAAAGAAAATAAAGTTTACTGAAGTACTCCTTTAAAGAAAATCTGTCAGCTCCCGGGCCCTACCTGAGGTGCTGACAGTGTGCTGTAGCTGGCAGTCCCCTTAGTGAGCATGGTGACTTTTAGTAATTTTTAGTGCAGTGGATTATGTACAATCTCAGGTCTCCTACTGTACTGAAGAGGCAAAGAGAAGTTGTTTGTGTCACACTCTGTCACACCTCACCACTCCTTCCCCTCCCTCTTCTTCGTGAATAATCAATGCTGTCTGGCCTCCTGCTCACTCAGCTGTCAGCCAGTGTCTCAGATTGCAGATCAATCCTCTGTAGGCAGGTTATGTCTGAAAGAAACACTCAGGTATGTGTTGAAGCTGTGCTCTAGTGGTAACTCACCTGTCTAGTGACCTGCCAGCAGTTCATTCTCTGGTTCAAATCCCCTGATGGAAATGAAACTGAGGTCTTTATTTAATTTTCTCATTATTGTATCATTTTTAAGTTTATGTTCACACACAGTAATTTGCTCAGTATTTTGCAACCCAAACCAGGAGTGGATTGAAAACATAGAAAGACTATAGAAACACTCTTAAAATTAAGCAGATGGCCATCGTTTAAAGGCAAATCACGGCCATTGTTTTAAAATAACAGTAATTATTTGCCATTAAGTGGCTGCCATCCACTCAATTTCAACAGTGTTTGAACATAGCATTTCTGTTTTTTCAATCCACTCCTGGTTTGGTTGCAAAATACTGACCAAAATACTGAGCGAAGATACTGTGTGTACATAGTCTTAACAATGATACAATAATGAGAAGAAAAAAAAAGTCCTATTTTCCATCAGGGGATTTGAACCAGAGAATGAACTGCTGTGAGGTCACTAGAAAGATGAGCTACCCCTAGACTACAGAGATTCAACTATAGCTGTGTGTTTATTTCAGATTAAAACTGCCTACAGAGGACTGATCTGCAATCAGAGACTTTGGCTCACAGCTGAGCGAACAGGAGGCCGGGCAGCATTGATGTTTCATGAAGAAGAGGCAGGAGGAAGGAGTGGTGAGGTGTGCCAGAGTGTGGCACAAACAACTCCTTTTTGCCTCTTCAGTACAGTAGGAGATGAGAGATTGTGCATAATCCACTGCACATAAAATTACCAAAAGTCACCATGCTCACTAGGGGACTGTCAGCTACAGCACACTGTCAGCACCTCAGGTTGGGCCTAAGAGCTGACAGATTCCCTTTAAGTATGGCCTGGATTAGTGCCGCTTGTGTAGTCAGTTGCCCAAGAGCATTCTCTAGAAACTCATAGCAGCTCACCTGTTATGAATCTTCCCTTGTATTTCTTATTTCCTTCTTCTTTTGTTCTATGTATTAAGGGAGGAGAGAGAGTCATGGATAAGAGCAAAGTATGAGCAACGGTTGTTTTTGGCTCCATTAAAAAGCCCTGGTATCTCATTGGTGAAGCAACTCTTCAAAGCAGTTCAAGAAAAAAATCTTGCCAGTGTCTTACTCCTTCTTGCACACAGCAACAAGGAACAGATCAACAGTGCCACAGGGGATCGAGAAAGGCGTACTGCTCTTCATTTGGCTTGTGAACTACCACACGTGGTCATCACACAGTTGCTTGTCTGGGTGAGGCATTATATTACAGTCGTAGACTATGTTCACACAATGTCATAAAAAGAAAAAAGGTGGACGAAAGATGTTCGTTTTTGCCGCAATGTGATTTACTTTACTGCAATGCACTAAAAGTCAGTGGAATGACGGACGTTCAATGCACACGGTGTATAAAATGAAGGACGTTGTCTGTGCGGATGTCAAAATAATGATCATGACAATTATTTTTGGACGTCTTTTTCCACCATCCTTTCACAGTTTTTACTATTAAATTCAATAGACTTTTCAATTAAAGACACATTCAAAGGCCAATCAGTCCACCTAAACTAAAATAATATACCAACAGCCGTCGTTGCACTGACAGTCGGCCAAACAGTGAAATGATGGACGTAATTTTAAACTCAAAATGACGGGCGTCATTTTTCTTTTCAAAAACTAAGAGAAAATAAATTGGTGGGAGATTTTTTAAACTGGTATAAAGTAGAATTGGCTCAGTTCCCCTAGCAACCAATCAGATTCCACCTTTCATTTTTCAAAGAATCTTTTAAGAATTAAGAAATTAATTAAGAGTTAAGAAAAGTGGAATCTAATTGGTTGCTAGGGGCAACTGAGCCAATTCTACTTTACACCAGTTTGATAAATCTCCCCCTTTGTGTGAACATAGCCATAATATTCTATATACTTTTCACTTTTCATCTATGTATGTAATATTGAGTTAGCCACATAACCTTCCCTTTGGCTTACTGTATCCTTTCCCCTTACAGTACGGTGTGGATGTGAAGGCCAAGGACATTAATGGTCACACTGCCCTCTTCTACGCCAGGAGAGCTGGAAGTCAAGAGTGTGTGGACATCCTTCTTCAACATGGGTGTCCCAATGAGCCATCAAGTTCTATGAGCACCCCTATCCTGAGGAGAAAAAGCAGTTGTACCAGCATTATAAGAACTGATTCCCGGACTGCTCTTGTATAGCCAGCTCTTATCATTCACTGGCATGAGAAAGCTGGCATTACATCATTGACTGTTGCCAGTGGAAGCTTGTCTGGTTGCTCTTCCGTGCTAATGTGTAATTTGTCATATAAAAGAAAAAAAAAGTCCAATGTATATACTGATGGTGTGTGTATATTTTGAAAGAAGATGCATTTGGATTAATGCCAGCCATCTCAATGATATGTCCCCATTGTAACATTTTTCAGTTTACCACCCCTTGTTGCTGTGATCCAGCATAGTAGTATTTAATGCCTTAATTCTTTCATAACTGAAAGAACAGTAAAACTGAACAGTCCCCTTCCGTCAATGTTTACAGCAGGCAATTCTATCTCACCATATCTACAATTCACCAGTGGAACAATGGGATCCAGTAGTCGAGGTGGGGATTTTATACATTGTAGATTATTGCTATCTCTGAGATTATATGAATAGGTGTGGCCAATAGAGATGCCAGGGTATTCGCTATTAAATTCTTACATTCCTAAAGGGCACCGCTTTTACAGAAGAAACAAAAAGAAACTGATACAATGTTATACTGTGTATAGGCATTGAAGTTAAAGATGTAGACAAATCTCAGTAATATTTCCCACATATTAGAGCAACTGATCTGTTTTTCACTGTCACAGTGGTTATGGGACTCATGGTCATATAATTACATTGTCTCAATGTGACAGATGGTAATTTTATTGCCCCACATGACTGTATATTGATGTATTTATTTGTATCCGTTTTATGAAAGGCACTCGCACCATCTAACAAGACTGTGCTCACATGGTAAAGTACACAGAGCCTGCCCAGTGGCACATAGAGGCCCTCTGGGTGCAATCCTATGGCAGGGAGCTTACTATGCTTTTTTTATCCTCACGGATTCCATGTGAATTATGTGTCTCCTATTATAATATAGAAAGCAAGTAATACCCCCCATTTTATTTGTAAAGTAATAAAAAAGCAATACAATGCCCAATAACATGACATGCCCATGACGATAAATGGCAGAATATATTTATAATCACTACAACTAAGAACCACTCAAGCCAAAAGGTTTTTCTCCTCCCGGCATAAGGAGGGGGAGGGTAAACAGCCACCTTTTTCCCCTATCTACAGACTACTAGTCCCTGCTGCTCTCCAGGGTGACCAGCTATATCACACTGGGCTTTGGATGTGGACTGAAGGTTGTTTTTTCAATGTAAGTCTATGAGACTCGCTGAGCATCTAATTAATCTGGGAGCGGCAGGACTGCGGCGAGTGTTTTATCAGGGAGTTGGAGCTGCTGAAAAAAAGGGGAAATAGATGTCAATCTACTTAGACCATGCTGATGGCGGTAGGGAAGAAGGTTGGCATATTTTTATGTAGTCCCAGCAATTAGCTGTTATCACCCTGGGACATCATCTTTGGCCATATGTTATGGTACATGCAGTATAACATGGTGGACATTTAAAGGAATGAATATGTAATACACTGAAGGGCCCAGTCTAATACAGTGGAAGTCGCCGTTTCATAGGGCATATGGGCAGCTGATGTGAAAAAATGATTTTTAGACAAATAAACTATAGGTATAATTTTGTTGACTTCTTTGCTTTATATTTCTTTAGTAACATACTAACTTCATATCCCCTATTTCTTTGATAAAAGCGCCACTTAAAAAATTGATATCATTACAGGACAGGAATTAGATCAATTCTGTAAAAATGAGCATACAGTACAGTACAGTATATTTTTAAATGAACCCTCAAGCCTTCACCGCTGTGGGTGCTTTGCACTCGAATGTATGAGTAAAGAGTGATGTTTTTTAATGCAAACCTGTTTCTATGTAAAATTTTTGAAGAAAATAATTATATAGTATTTAAAAATAGACAGTTGGTTCCCAGGAACAGTCGTGAACTTGTTTTTGCCGTGCACATGGTTAACGGTATCTTTTGTGATCTTCTGGGATAGCTGTTTAATTTATTGGTTTATTAGAACTATAGGGTATTGGTTGGATGTTTTTACATTTTGCGTGCAGTATGGCAGCTTCACAATGCAATCTTTACAAATCCTATATATTGTTCTGTGTAAGGCAGTTGTAAATGTTTGAAAAGTGGAGATGAAGACTCTATTGAACATTACTATTGTGTTTTTACATTTATGTCATTTACCTGCAATCTAGCTCAATTCACTATTCATAGTGTTGTTTAATTTACAATTTTATATTTTACTCCTGTTTTGGTGTATTGTTTATAAATATATATTTGGGGTTCATACAAAAAAGCTGTGTTTTCTTCCAGTGACTAAATTTGAACTTAGATGTGGCTATTCGGATATCAGGATAATAATTTTTATCAAATGGTTTATTCCATTTCGCCTATGTAGAAGATGGGCTATTTCGTCATTACTTGAGAAAAACTTAAAATGCAGTAAAATTTCACATAACAATGGAAGTTAAATTGTTGTAATGGGTTTTTATTCAGGGTCTGTTAATATTCAGTTGGTCCGTTAATATTGAGTTGGTCTATAGTTGAACTTTAATGACCCTATTTAAACAGTGACCATGTTTTGCATCTTGACCCATAGGTAAGAAATGATTTAGGTCAGGGATGGGGAACCTTTAGCCCTCCAGCTGTTGCAAAACTACAATTCTCATCATGCTTGGACAGCTAAAGTTTTGCTTTAGCTGTCCAGGAATAGTGGGAATTGTAGCTTTGCAACAGCTGGAGGGCTAAAGGTTCCCCATCCCTGCTCTAGGTCATCTGAAATGCAAACATGTCATGAACATGTTAGAAAATATGAACCAGCATACTATCCATAGTTTATTAACTACATTGTTGTTTGTGCTAAGTTATTAGCTTGTTACTAACCAAAATATTTCAAAAGGTAGCCATCAGAGTGAATGATCAGCTGAAACATTTGTTTCACAGACACATTTAGTTAATTTCGGCTGTTACAGTCACACTCGTCATATGTTATCAATGACACTGGGTCCTCTTAATATAATGTAGAACCCAATTTATTAAAGAAAATGGTATTCAGGAGATAACGCTCCCTTTAAGACTAAATTAATATTAACATTGTCAGTATGAACAGTGGGAATACAGTGCCAATATACCATGTGAACAGGCTGAAAATTACTGGTACCACATCATTTTTTTCTAATAATTAAAAAAGCCACACTGTTTACTTGATCTGCCTTATACAGTCGTGTATATGTATTTATTACAGATGTGTTGTGGGTGATACTTTATGTCTCTTTACCCCATGTCCACCATCCAAACATGAATTACTGCCTATTTATGCCACCAAAATGTAAAATGAATACAAAAAAAAGGAAAAAAAAAAAAAAGAAAAGCAAAACAAAGAAAAAAAAACTTACTGAAAGAGTCAGCATTATTGTACATTTATATAGGTTTGCTTTTCTGGCTTCTTCACTTTCCAGTCGTACCTGTGACATTTGTAGAAGCTGTGATTGTGCCTGACTTCTTGCAATCCATTCCTCAGTGCTAAACATGTATTATAAGAAACTGCCTACAGATTAAACCAACACTGCCTGTTGTCTTGCTGGAAGGAATAATGGGGGAGATTTATCAAACTGGTGTAAAGTAGAATTGTCTTAGTTGCCCCTAGCAACCAATCAGATTCCGCCTTTCCTTTTTCAAAGAATCTGTGAGAAATGAAGGTGGAATCTGATTGGTTGCTAGGGGCAACTAATACAATTCTACTTTACACCAGTTTGATAAATTTCCCCCAATCTGTATTATGAAGAAATTGGTATATAATAGCAATAAACACACAGGGGGTGGGGCAGATAAAACTGCGACACAAAGTTAAGTTGCCTAAACAGATCTGCATGGGTAGAATTAAAAAAAAAACACCTTAACGTATTTTACATATTAAGAGTCCGGGAGACTGGATGAGTCTTTTCTAAGACAATAGTTATTATAGATGTCGGAATTCTCACTTTTAGGCTCACAACAGCCATTCCGCCATGAACAGCCGTTGTTTAACACTACCTACTGCCAGAATTAAAGATCATGATCCTTAATTCCAGCCATAGCTAGTGTTCTGCGTGAACGGCTATTGTTCATACAGCATGGGAACATAGCCTTAAAGTCAGTTAAATGTTTTTCATATGTATATTTCTAATGCTAAGGCTATGTTCACACTACGTATATTTGAGGCTATATGTTTGAGGCTGTATAGCAACCAAAACAAGGAGTGGATTGAAAACACAGAAAGGCTCTGTTCACATAATGTTGTAATTGAGTGGATGGCCATCATTTAATGGCAAATATTTGCTGTTATTTTAAAACAACGGCTGTGGTATTGAAATAATGGCCGTTATTTACTGTTATATGGCGGCCATCCACTCAATTTCAACATTGTGTGAACAGATCCTTTCTGTGTTTTCAATCCACTCCTGGTTTTGGTTGCTATGAGGACCTGACATGAGGACCAAATACAGCCTCAAATATACATAGTGTGAACCCAGCCCAAAGGTGTACTTCAAAATGCACCTTGGCATTTGAGTTCATATGGATGTCAAAGAGGATGGCCGCACTCTTACGGAATCCTTTCCATCGGTCATAGTAGGGAACACCACACTCTGGTGAACCCACCCTGACCACTTACAGTATTACATGGCCACCCATTCATATAAATAGGAATCATATAATCCAGTAACTAATCTAGAAGGTGTGGCGTTTACACAGTTCATTCATCAGAGCAATAAAATATGGTTGTTAAGCTGAACCTTCTCTCCAAGGATTCATTCTTTTAAGAAAAAAGAGCAGCTTTATAACCAAACCCCAAAAGGACCCCAAGACTACTCTACAGTGGGTTTATAATCCTGATGTCCAGAGCCCTGGACTGCAGTCTCTACACACCTGATATTTAGACCCCTGTTAGTGTTTATACAGAATAAAGTGTTTCTATTTGACTTGTGTTGCTGGTATATTCCTTTAGTAAACAGGCAGTTAACAGGCAGTTTTGGATTAAATGTCCTACCCCCAAACCTCCACAAAATGAACAGATACAAAAATACTAAAAAGTTGTGTATGTGTTTTATTGCCAGGTTTATTTTGCAAATACAAAAATGATGTAATATAAGATTTATAAAATAAAGTGTCAAACAGTTTATTGCACTAAGACTGTGTTTTTTTTTACATAAACTTGTGTAAATGTGGATAAGCAAGGCCTACTACATTTTAACGATCGCTAGGGATGAGCATAACTCGACCATGCTCGAGTCCAATCGTACAGGATTCGAGTCATCCCTAGGGAATCTGGGAAGACATGGATACAGCCTATGGCAACGTCTGTGTCTCTAAGGCTAGGATCACATGTACGTCACAGGCTCCATCCTGGACCTCCACAATCCATTTAAATAACAGGATAAAAAGTGTGATCAACACAATTTATTTGTCTGGTTAATTCAGTAAAATCACAGACACCAGCGGAAAATCTGATAGACCCAAGTAAAGTTAAAGAGGTAGTGCGGCACTAAACATTTATTCACAAAATAACACACATTACAAAGTTATACAACTTTGGCTATTCACTTACAAAACACACATTACAAAGTTGTATAACTTTGTAATGTGTGGTATTTTGTGAATAAATATTTAGCACCGCACTACCCCTTTAATGCGGGTCTGTCGGACTTAATTGTTATCCATTGTGCAGTGGACCGGCTATATGCCATTAGTTACTATTACCGAAGAAAAAGATTTTGAACCCCTGGTGCGGCCTGTGGACCTCCTGTGTGCATCGGGTGCTGCAAATAATACATTGACTGCAGCAGCTGCCTGTCATGTCTGCCAGCTCCTGTAAGCCTAGGCAGAGCACATCTTTCTCCTGTGGACCACATGCAACAACAGTGGGATGTTAACTATTTTACTGTATTTAGTACAGACTACCAGGGGAATCACTGGGAGTTAACTAAAACTACCAGGATCCTTATTAGATGTTAACTACAATAACCAGGGGCATGATTGGGGGTTAACTACAACTACCAGGGGGGGTTTAACAAAGGCTACCAGGGGCATCACTGGAGGTTAACAGTGGCTACGCTGGGGGTTAACAAGGACTAGCAGGACATCACTGGGGGTTAACAAGGACTAGCAGGACATCACTGGGGGTTAATTACAACTGCCAGGGGCATCACTCTGGGTTAACAACAGCTACAAGGGGCATCGGGGGAGGGGAGTTAACTACAAAACCAGGGGCATCAATGGGGAATAACTACAATACTTCCACACACACAGTATAATGTGGCCCAGGGTAAGTTTGACTGTTACTGTAAAGGGTTAATTAATTACTTCTGTCTGGCAGTTGGGGAGTGCCAGTGGTGCCAGCACACAACATTGGTAGTTGTCCAGCAGTGAAGGAGTTAACAGGCAGATGTGTGCATGCTGGGAAAGAGAGTAGGGACACAGAAGGATCTCGTGTGAAGAGCCAGTCAGTATGTGAGGTAACAAGCAGGATTCTGTTATGTGAGACAGAAAGAAAGGAACAAGATCCTGTTGTGTTGTGAGGTAAAAACACTGACAGAGAAAGTCAGATTTATATGAATGCCAGAAATAACAGTACAGACCAAGATTTACCTCAGGGAGAGAGACCAGGATTTACCACAGGGAGGGAGACCAAGATTTACGACAGGGGGAGAGACTCCAGCCCAGTGGGAAGCAGCAGAGGATTTACAAGATAGGACTGGTGAGACTCAGGTACCTGAAACTTTCTCTCCCTATGTGAAGAAGCCAGACTGTGTGGGGAAGCATTTCAACATTGTTCTCACTGATGTTTTATTGCTGAGTTTTACTTTATTGACAATGTACCAAAATAAATCCTGGTAAACTTCACAACAATGGAGCCTGCTTTACTTCATTAAGGCTTCTATAGAGAAGATACATTTGAGAGACCTGACACAGCACCCCCTTCAATTCCCTCAGAATCTCAAAGAACTCACAACACCCCATGTTGCCATACCATAAGAGTGGCTTGTGAATAACAATAACATTGAGTATGGTGGTTGTGTAGTGTATGGCCCTTGAATGACTTTATGGGTACCTTCACACGTACTGGATTCACAGCGGATTTCACGCTGCGAGTTTGCATCCGCTGCGAATCCGGTATGTGTTAAGCTACCCTATAAAGGCCCAACTGGCCCTTGACAGGAAAAAGTTTTCCCACCCCTAACTTATGGGGATCAATGGTCATTCATTTTGTAGCCTCCTTGTGACTCAAGTCTCTGTGAAGGATAAAGAAAGTTCCTTTGCAGTAATAGTCTATGAGAAGGATCCTTTCTTCTAGGTCATGATTATTTTAGAGATGTAATATGTATGTGTATAACTTGTCTTGGTTGTACTTCAGAAGATCAGTCCCGCCTGCGGATTAACGGTTATCTTCAAGTGATATTGTCACCCCGTCTCCATATAAAGGGAGTTCTCAGCACCAGTCTTAAGCTTATATTGTGGACATTTTATATCTTACCGTATAAAGGATTTCTTTGTGGTCTCTCCCCTCAAAAATGCATGTTATTGTTGGTGGACAGTGCCGTAAGGGCGAGGCTTAATGGTCACCCACCATATGTCCGCCCACATCAGCCCCACAGGCCCCACCACTATGTGACGCCATTGCCATCTAGGCCCTGCACCCTCCACAGCCATTGGAATCAGCCATAAGGGAATACTGGCTAAAGCGCTCAATGCAGTGAAATCCTAGGTGCATTGCTCCCTGGGAAACATGAATATGCAAAAAAAGAGCCTGTGGAGCCTCATTTAAGAGTCTCGAAACACAGGACTAGCCAGATATCCCTCCAGGAAGGACCCAGCCAGGGGGTGGCTCCTGTAGGGAAACCACCAAAACCATATTATCTGGCTATCTGGCTAGTCCTAGGATTTTACTGCATTGAGCGCTTTAGCCAGCAGACGGCAGTGTTATCTTTGGCTGTTTCTCTTATGGCTCTACTAGGCATTGCTCCCACCTAGCCTGTCTGTGGATGGACACCTGGCCTTGTTTTTTCTCTTGTCATTACATTGACTTATAGGGCCACTTAATATGGTGCTTTGGTGGTTTCTCTACAGGAGCCACCCCTTGGCTGGGTCGTTCCCAGAGGAATATCTGGCTAGCCCTGTGTTTCGAGACTCTTAAATGAGGCTCCACAGGCTCTTTTTCTTTGCATATTGGAATGTGCCGACCTAGAGGCATAGGCTCCACCTCCTCTAGGCCAGGGTCTATGGTGATGTAGGGCGGATATATGGGGGTTCCATGGCACTTAAGCGCCACCCCTATGGCACGGTCCACCAATAATAACATGCATTTTTGAGGGGAGAGACCACAAAGAAATCCATTATACGGTAAAATATGAAATGAACACACTATAAGCTTAAAAATGGTGCTGCACACTTCTTATATGGAAAGTGACATATTCACTTTAAACAGTCATTACGCAAACATACTAAACAAGTAACAGCAACAGGCAGCAATGGTAACATTCAGCCTGGAGTCTGTGATGTTTTAGGCCAAAACCCGTATGTAGCAGATGATGCATTTATATTAGAGTTCCATGTTGTTTTTCTTTTTCTTTTAATACTTGGGAACAGCAAGTGGTTGGTGAGATTTGACAGTTGTGGCTGATACCTATGCTGGTATCCATATGCTCTAAGGTGATAGGTAAAATACTCCAATGTGTGCATAAGTTCTGCATCCACATAGTGGAAGGATATAGCAAGGTCTGAGCAGCACTGGGAACCCTGGTGAACACAAAAACACACAATTATTAGTGTTGTTTCAAGACACTGAAATACACAATACATATATATATGTCAATTCTTAAATTTTAGCTTAACCATTGCATTGGTTTAAAAGCTAAGATGTTTCAATGGCCTCACCTGGAAAGTTGCACTGTATATTGCCTAAACTAGTCAACAACCATTATCTAATCTCTCTAGTAAAACTAATACCATTCGTAAAGATATTATAAAATTAGCACATTATCCAAGTATTAAAAACTAAATAGGCAGATACAGCCCCACAGACTGCACATGTGCCCCACTAGACTATTACACAAGGAGAAAATCTGCAGCAAATCCTCAGGAAAATCCATGCAGATTTTGTTGGGGATTGGTGCAGAAATGCTGCAGGTTTCCAAAAATCACATTCACTTTGCTTTAATTACATTGTACTGTGGATTTGCATTTCGGCCAGGAGCCGTACTTTACATTGTATGCAGTCTATTTTGTGCGGCCGCTGTTCACTGAATAGTCAGTTTTCGGTGCGGCCATATGGAATCCCGGCTGTATTGTATACAGTATGGCCGTGGTTCCATAGGCTATAATGTAATCGTCCGCTGTCATTTGACAACGGTCGTTATTGCAAACATGCAACAGCGGCCGTTGTTTAATGTAAAATACACTGTATGAACGAGGCCTAAATCTGCATTTAATCCTCATAGTTTGCCCATCGCCAGCAATGAAGACTGTAACTTAACATACTGTAAGACTGTAACATAATGCTTTTACATTCAAAATCTTACCTCAACAGCAGGATAGTAACAATAATTGAAATACTCTTGTGAATAAGTACTTGTTAAATGATACTCTGGAGTAAATGGATTGAAGGTCTCCCTATTTTTATTGTCGCGAGTGTCACCAGGCACAACTCCCATTGTTTCCATACATTGTCCAAGCTCTAGGTCTTCCACCTCAGACCTGTGTGTGCAGTTACCTGCACGAAATCCCTCCACAAATCGTCGAAGGGATTCTTTACTCAGTACATACCCAGCTCCACCGCTCATGTATCCTTGCTTGACAAATAGCTTAAAGAGCTTGCCAAAATAGATAGGCTGATCAGTTGTATAATTAGAAAGCATGAGTCGCAGGTTCTCCATCACTACATAAGTATCATCATCAGCTTTTAAGAACCAGTCAGCTTGATCCAAGTAATGCTCATATATATAATTAAAAGCTTGAATGGTTTTCCTGTACAGCTGTTTTCTGCCTTCTTTGGTGCCCAGTCCAATGGTAGGAAAGTCTTTACCAGTGACAGAACTCATAAATAAAGTAATATTGCAGTGACGTGCCCAGGAGTATTTTACATGACGTGCTTTAGCCTTTAAATTTTGAGGTGCTGTCATTATCCAGCATAGCACTCGAACTTTGCTTACCAGTTCTTCACTTATGCTACTGTCATCTAAAATATTAAAATATATAGAGAATTAATTAGAATGAAGAACGTCAAGGTGGAAATCTTTTAGCTAATTCCCCTTCCCTACTCCAGGCTAGGGTGGGCACCAAAATATTAATGCAAGTCCTTTACACGATTGATAAGTGACAGTGGATTTGAATGTCCAGATGTCTGTAAATGTTTACTAGTTTGGATATGGATTAACGGAGTGGTACCTGGTTTCGGCATTGGCTTTACGTTTTTTCTTATCCTGTTCAGTGACAGGTTCTGTTCCATTTGAACTATACTTCTGAAAAGGAAGAACGTGGCAAGAAATCCAGTAAGGAATCCAAATGTAAATTTTTTCCATTTTGTCCGAGTACAGTAAAATGTCATAGTTTATTTTCTCTCTAAAATAAAAAATAAGAACAAAAGAAAACTATTATTTTACAATAAACTATCATGAATGTTTGGGTAGCTATCTTGTCTTTAGATCAGGGATGGGGAACCTTCGGCCCTCCATCTGTAACAAACTTACAGCTAAGGGTATGTTCATATCTCGTTTTTAGCCGCACGTCGGGCTACACGGCAGAAATCAGTGAAAAAAGGATGGTGCCGTGCAGGACCCAAAAGCGTAGTCGACCACGCTTTTGAGTCCTGCACAAAAGCCTTGTACGTCCCGCAAATGAGCAGAACACAGTCACATAATGACTCCGTCCTGCTCATTAAAGTCAATGTGGCCGTCATGTGGCCGTCGGCCGCACGTCGGGCTGCACGGCACCATCCTTTTTTCACTGATTTCTGCCGTGTAGCCCGACGTGCGGCTAAACATACCCTAAACTAAAGGCCCTATTCCACCAACAGATCTGACGACAGATTATCTGCCAAAGATTTGAAGCCAAACCCAGGAATGGATTTGAAAAGAGGAGAAATCCAGTCTTTCCTATATGACCTGTTCTCTGATTATAGTCTGTTCCTGGGTTTGGCTTCAAATCTTTGGCAGATAATCTGTCGTCAGATCTGTTGGTGGAATAGGGCCTTTAAGCTGTTGCTTTGGCTGTCCAAGCTCGATGGGAATTGTAATTTTGCACCAGCACAAGGGCTGCAGGTCCCCCATCCCTCCTTCAGATGATTGCAAGTGCAACACTATGACAAATATTGCACTATTTAAGGGGTATTATGTGTATATTTATTTAGTCCTTCTTACCCCATACAGAAACATTACAATTGGCATCATTAAATTTGTCACTATTTCAGCCTGGAGATGCAGTTGATGCTAAATGAGCGAGTTGCTTTGGTAACTATTTAAACTGGGTGAATTTGCTGGGCATGGGACATTTCCCTGGCAACCCGATATTCTGGCATCAGCTTTAAAAAGCATATGCTGAATCCTACAGCTGTGGGATTTTGCTAAAGGCTGGCATGTAAAACACTGGTATATTTCAGCTACAATATATGCTAGAGCTCTAGCATGGTGTCTACCATGGGATGAAGCCATGGTACCTTGGCACCTGTCTACGCCCACTTGCTTTGATGTGGCATAGAATGCTAAATCACAGATGTGCTGTCAAAATCCTGCCGCAGAGCTCCCTGTGCAGGGGCACGCCAGAGACAGAATTCTAAGGCTGGGTTTACATATATAAGTTTGCATCAGTTGCATTTTTTTTCCAAAAACTGACCACAACTGATGTCACAACTGATGCCAAAAATGCATCAGTTGTCATCAGTTTTTCTAACCTTCTTTTCATTAAAAACCATCATTTTCCATCAGTTGTCATCAGTTGTCACAAGTTGCTCTCATCAGTTGACATTTTTTCCCCTATATGTTTTCTTGTCATTTTCAATGGGGGTAGCTCACAGGGGGGCTATATGGGAGGGGTAGAGCGCACAGGGGCACTATATGGGAGGGGGAGAGGACACAGGGGGGCTATATACTACTGGGGGAGAGCACACGGGTGGGCTATATACTACTGGGGAGAGCGCACAGGGAGGCTATATACTACAGGGGGAGAGCACACAGGTGGGCTATATACTACTGGGGAGAGCGCACAGGGAGGCTATATACTACAGGGGGAGAGCGCACATGGGGCTCTATACTACTGGGGGAGCAACAGGGGGGCTATATATTACTGGGGAAGCAACGGGGGGCTATATATTACTGGGGGAGCAACGGGGGGCTATATATTACTGGGGTAGCAACAGGGGGGCTATATATTACTGGGGGGCTCTATACTACTGGGGGAGCAACAGGGGGGCTATATATTACTGGGGAAGCAACGGGGGGCTATATATTACTGGGGGAGCAACGGGGGGGCTATATATTACTGGGGGAGCAACAGGGGGGCTATATATTACTGGGGGGCTATATATTACTGGGGGAGCAACAGGGGGGCTATATATTACTGGGGGAGCAACAGGCAGATAGGGATTTATTGCTGTATAGGGGGGCAGATAGGGGTGCATTACTATACAGGGAGGTGCATGCTGGGACCTGTAGTGCCCTCAGTAACAGTACAGTGCTGTAACATAGGAAGAATGGATGTTCTGCAGCAGGCAGGATGCCATACACAGCAATACCTTATCCTGCCTGCTGCAGCACATCCATACAGCACTGTGGACTACAGGTCAGCTGCTCCTCCAGCTGTGACATGCCGGCGTCCCTGCACACACAGTACATAACATGTGCAGAGCTTGCCGGTCGTGTGTGTGTGTGTGTGTGTGGGGGGGGGGGGGAAGCTCGAACAGAACTGGTGCCGGGGAGGGGGACAGGCACCAGTCCAGTCCGAGCGCCCCCCCACTCAGCCGGCGAGAGCGGCACATGTCAATGTGCTGTGTGTGCAGGGACGGCTGGATAGGGCCTTGGACCGGACGGGTGTGAAGGGAAGGGGTGAGAGGGGGGGCGACTGGACGGCTGCGGGGGGCATTCCCCCTGGGCGCTGCAGGGCACTCCTCTTCAGCTGAGTGCCGGATGCCAGAGCCGAACAGCATGCGTCCTGCGTGGCCAGGCGTCCGGCGCTCTATTTGTTTCAATGAGTGCGGCGCCGCATCGCCGGAGTGGTGGTCTGTCAGGACGCTGCAAGATGCGTCCTGACGCACCGACGGTCCGGCGATGCGGCGCCCATTATTTCTCTCCGCATGTTTTGAACGATCCCATTGAAAACAATGGGATTAGCTCAATGATGCGTTTCCCTCCGGCGCTTTTCTCCTGCACCGCCGGACGTATGTAAACCCGGCCTTAAATGCGCTGTATAAAATGGCACGACTGGAAGAATTTTGTCACTGGTGCATGCCTGCACAGGGAGCACGGCGGCAGGATTTTGATAGCTTTTCCAGTGAAAGATGATAGTTACACTGTAATGGGGGAGTTGCTAGTGATGAGCGAATAGTGAGATATTCGAATATTCGATATTCGTACGAATATCCCGCGAAAGTTCGAATATTCGATCGAATATTCAATGCCATTAAAGTCTATGGGAACAAGTATTCGATTAGTGAAAAACATCTATTTGACCATTTGGAGGGTAAAACCGGAAGCTGGGGGATTTGAACGCTTATCGAATATTTATCGAACATGCGCGGGATATTCATACGAATATAGAATATTCGAATATCTCACTATTCGATCGAATATCTATTCGATCAAACAGTATTCGCTCATCACTAGTTGCCCAAACGATGTAAAAAAAAAAGGAAATTCCCATAGAAAACCTCTCCTGCTCTCCAGACTAAAAAGAATATCACCTTCTGTAGAACATGCAGCAGCTGATAAGTCACGGAAACGAGGTGTTTTAATAGAAGTAAATTACAAATATGTGGCATCAGTTGATTTGAAAGAATTTTTTTCTCCCTAAACTACCCCTTTAACCCCTAGACGACCTAGGACGTACTTGTACGCCCTGGCCGCCTGTCACCAGACGACCCTGGGCGTACAGGTACGTTCTGGGTTATGATACATCCTGGGTAATAGCAGGTGGGGGCCGGCTGCAATTAGTTGCTGGGCCCTCACCGTTAATGACAGGCTGCAGCGATCCCTTAAACGCTGCGGCAAGATCGCGACGTCACTTACCAATCGGGGCGCCCGCAATGTAATTGCGGGGGTCCCGATCACTGTGTCGGACCGCCGGAGGTCTCTTTACTGCCTCCGTGTGGTCCGATCAGCGCTCTGTTCATTGAGTCTGCCACAGGCAGGTTCAATAAGCAGAGCACCTATTACACTGATCAATGCTATGCCTATGGCATAGCATTGTACAGTGTATGCAATCTGTTGATTGCACGTAAAAGTTCCCCAGGGGGACTTAAATTGTGTAAAAAAAAAAAAAAAAGTAATAATGTTTTTAAAAATACCCCAAAGCCCCTCCCCCAATAAAAGTTAAAATCACCCCCCTTTCCCATAATATAAATAAAACATATAAATATAAATAAATAAACATATTATATACCGTAGCGTGTGTACTGTAATTGTCTGATCTATTAAAATATAACAATCGCCATCCTGTACGGTGAACGGCATAAACGAAAAGAGGGAAAAAAGCAGCAGGATCACAGATTTTTTGTTACATCACATATAAAAAAAATTAATAAAAAGAGATCAAAATATCCGATGTAGACAAATATGGTATTAATAAAAACTAGAGATCATGGCGCAAAAAATGACACCCCACACAGCCCCGTAGGTGAAAAACTAAAACTGTTGTAAGAGTCACAATAGGGCCATCTTATTACTAATTAATTTAAAAAAAAAAGGATTCAATAAAAAAAAAATTAGGAAATTTGTGTAAACCTACGTATGGTTGTGTTCAGGCTGAATAATGGTATCATGTTGCTCAAACCGTATAGTGCATTACTTAGACACAGGAAACCTAAAAGTTACCATATTGTATTCTTTTTTCCAATTTCACCAATTTATATTTCCATAAATAATAATTTTGGGGTTCCACATACATCTTATGAGAGAATGAAAGACGACATTACAAAGTACACCTGTTCCTGAAAAAAACAGGCCCTGTAGATAGAAAAATGAAAATGCTAGAGCGCTTAGAAGGGGAGGAGGAAAAAACTAAAGTGCAAAAATGAATATTGCCGTGGTCCACTGGGTCATTTTGGGCTTGGTCCTCAAAGGGTTAAGGCTAGGTTCACACTATATAAAAATGATATACGTCTTTCATAACAAAGGCCAGCATTGTGCAAATAAGGTCGGTTATTTAAAAAATAACAGAAGTTATATGCATGATGACGACCGTTATAGAAGGCGTCCGGCATTTTTACATAGTGTGAATGTAGCCTAAATATCTCTAGTGCTGTTGCATGCAAACTTAGCAACAGCAGCATTAGAATAGACATTAAACCTGAGGGAGCAGCCTGTCACTAGCCCTGCAGCCATGTACAGTATAGCAGAGGGGACTGTGATTGACAGTTATCCACGGTCGCTCAGTTACAGGCTGCCGCGCATGCATAGTTACAGTCATTAACTTTTCATATGTCTGAGGACATGTAAAAAGTTAATGGAAATTACAGTTATGCTTTAAGGCAGGGCTTACCGGTAGTACTTTGTCTAATAATTTGCACTGTGGTTTTTTTTGTTTGTTTGTTGTTTTTTTTTTGGTTTTTCACAATGTGGGGTTGAGATTGGGAAATTTCACTTTGTTGCTGCTGTAAATGTTCCAAATGATCCTCACAGAAATTCCCCGCAGAAATCCTGCAGCACATTGACTCTGTGTTTCTGTATCTATACTGTCCCTGCACACTGGATGGAAATCCTAAAGGTTTAGATTTAGGCTACAAACCCACTTGGAGGGTCTGCAGCGAGTCTCCTTGCTGCGTTTTTGCAGCGAGACTCGCTGCAGATCCCAGCCCTATACTTTCATTAGCAGAGAAACTCGCAGCAGGGATGTACATCCCTGCTGCGATTTTGTCTGCAGCCCGCCCCATTAACCCCCTAGCCGCCGGACATTATACATTACTGGGTCCCCGTTCCTGCTTGCTTCGGGGCTCCCGGTGTCTTCACGGCCCGCCCTGCCAATCAGTGCGCTGTGGCGGGGCAGCGCACTGATTGGCCGGGCGGAACGTGCCGGGAGCCGCCGAAGCAAGCAGGAGCGGGGACCTGATAATGTATATCTTGCCCGCCCCCCCTGCAGCCCCGATCGCCCCCAGCCCCCGGCTGCATGATCGCCCCCCCCCCCGCACCCCCGGCCACATGATCGCCCCCCGCACCCCCGGCCGTGCGATCCCCCTTCGCACCCCCCCGGCTGCATGATCGCCCCCCACACCCCCCGGGCGTACGATCGCCCCCCCCCCCCAAGTCCCCGGCGGCAAGATCGCCCCCCGCACCCCCGGCCACATGATCGCCCCCCGCACCCCCGGCCGTGCGATCCCCCTTCGCACCCCCCCGGCTGCATGATCGCCCCCCACACCCCCCGGGCGTACGATCGCCCCCCCCCCAAGTCCCCGGCGGCAAGATCGCCCCCCGCAGCCCCCGGCCGCACAATCGCCCCCCGCAGCCCGTGCGGCCGGGGGGTGCGGGGGGGCGATCTTGCGGCCGGGGGCTGCGGGGGGGCGATCGTACGGGCGGGGGGTGCGGGGGGCGATCATATGGCCGGGGGGTGCGGGGGGCGATCATGCGGCCGGGGGCTGCGGGGGGGGGGCGATCGTACGGCCAGGGGGTGCGGGGGGCGATCATGCGGCCGGGGGGTGCGGGGGGCGGGCAGGATATACATTACCAGGTCCCCGCTCCTGCTTGCTTCGGCAGCTCCCGGCACGTTCTGCCCGGCCAATCAGTGCGCTGCCCTGCCGCAGCGCACTGATTGGACGGGCGGGCCGTGAAGACATCGGGAGCCCCGAAGCAAGCAGGAACGGGGACCCGGTAATGTATAATGTCCGGCGGCTAGGGGGTTAATGGGGAGGGCTGCAGACAAAATCGCAGCAGGGATGTACATCCCTGCTGCAAGTTTCTCTGCTAATGAAAGTATAGGGCTGGGATCTGCAGCGAGTCTCACTTTAAAAACGCAGCAAGGAGACTCGCTGCAGATCCGGCAAGTGGGTTTGTAGCCTTAGGGTACAAACACACACACCGTATACGCAGCGTATTTACTGCTGCGATACGCAGCAAATACGCAGCAGATACGCAGCAAATACGCAGCAGATTAGATCTAAATAACTGAACACAGCATCAAATCTTCACCATCACATCTGCTGCGTATTTGCTGCGTTTTTGCTGCATATACAGTGTGTGGGTTTATACCCTTAAAATCTCTTCCACTTTCTTTATACTGTATTATGCTGCAGATTTTCCATATAGAAACATGCTATGGAAAATCTGCACAGCACCTGTCCTGTGTACACAGACCCTTAAAGGCACCCACTTAGGTCCCACACAAAAATAATTGAGAGAGGGACAATATCAATGTGTTGTGCACTACGTGGCATCAAAGTATGCGGATAAACATTATGGAAAAGTTTTCAAAGGCAACAGAGTTAACTAGTGACTGTTTTGTCCATTTTATGAGCATATAACATTTTTGGGACTCATTGGCGTGGTCTGCTACATGTATATGTTTTTTTAGGTTGCCTTTACACAGAGAGATTTATCTGACAGATTTTTGAAGCTAAAGCCAGGAATGGACTATAAAAAGAAAACAGGTCATAAAGGAAAGACTGAGATTTCTTCTCTTTTCAAATCCATTCCTGGCTTTGGCTTCCAAAATCTGTCAGATAAATCTCTCTGTGTAAACAAACCATAAATTCTATGGATCCTTTAGGAATATGCTGCTGTAGATGCCGGCGTATGCTGCAGGCATAGCCATGAAAAATAATGTGAACATAGCCTAATGGTAACATGTTTACTATGCTGGATAATTCCTAAGTAAAGGCAAACTTTCTATAATAACAGTTTCAAGCCTTTGTACTGATGCAACACTCTGCTCCTATATACAGCTATACCATGGTATAAATAACCTATATGCTTACCTTATGTTCAGGACCAGGCTTTGGCTGATTGTATTCATTCAGGTGATCCCAGCAGATGCAGCAGGTATGTGTTCACCTGCTATTCTGATGAGAAGTAAAGACAAGTGACACTAAGCAATTACTGTCAATTCTTTAAGAAGCGTGGAGTAATTAACCTGTCTAGTGACAGTTACTGTTATTGGCTACTACAAATATGGGCTAGCAAAGACAATAGAGAAGCCATGGCTTATTAGCATTCCAAATAATAAAATACTGTTTTGCCACTGTTCCTAGGGAGATGGTTGTTATACACAAAAGCTTACTACCTCTATGTAGGACCTGACGGGTGTCACTTTTGGAGACATATGAACTGACTAAAGTGAAAAACCCAAAACTTGAAAATATCTGTTTTAGCAGAGTTCTGAGATTTCTTGGTATAATTATTAGCCAATACCAACAGTAGATTCAACGGGAATGTGGACTATAAAGAAAGGACCTATACTTCTAGCTTCTGGGAGAAGTTGGGAGTAAAATTCAGAGGGTTGCAGCAAGAAAATTGAGATCTAAATTTCTTGTTAAGGGTACAAACCCACACACCATATACGCAGCAGATACGCAACAAATACGCAGCAGATTTGATGGTTTTGATTTGATGCTGTGTTCAGTTATTTAGATCTAATCTGCTGCGTATTTGTTGCGTATTTGCTGCGTATCGCAGCAGTAAATACGCTGCATATACGGTGTGTGGGTTTATACCCTAAGGGTACAAACCCACACACCGTATACACAGCAGATACGCAACAAAAACGCAGCAAATACGCAGCAGATTTGTTGGTACAGATTTGATGCTGTGTTCAGTTATTTAGATATAATCTGCTGCGTTTTTGATGCGTTTTTGCTGCGTGTTTGCTGCGTATTTGCTGCGTATCGCAGCAGTAAATACGCTGCTTATACGGTGTGTGGGTTTATACACTAAAACTTGTGGATTGTGGCTGTGGTCATTCACACATGTTGCAGTTTCATTGTAGTACTGTGGCAGTATTGCAGGGTTTTCCATGAAATTACACAGTACTGCTATGTGTGAACACAGCCCTAAAAGATTATTTTTTACAAATCTTACATTTTTATGCAGTTTTAACCCTTCTTTATGTGTTGTATTTTGGTGCAGATCTTCACAGTTCTATTGATGGCAGTAAGATAAGCCACATTAAGAACTGACATGTCAACTCTTGAGGCAGACTTATAGTGCGTTTACACGTAACAATTATCGTGGGAATTTGCGCGATAACAATCGAATTCGAACGATAATCGTACGTGTAAACGCAGCAAATGATCAAACGACGAATGAGAAATCGTTCATTTTGATCTTACAACATGTTCTCAAATCGTCGTTCGCAAAAAATTGGCAGATCGTTCTGTGTAAACAGTCGTTCACCGATTTAACTAATGTGTGAGATAGGCTTAAGCGATCGCAAAACGATCTTCCGTACGATATAATGTACTGTCTAAATGCTCATCGTTATGAAAAGAAAATCTTTACTCCGACATCGTTAATGGTATGATCGGGCCAATTATTGTTTTGTGTAAACGCAGCATTAAAATTGCCCATTAAAATCAATTTAAAAGGGCTATCAGATTTTGATCCTGAGGGGCATGGCCTGCATCGTAAAACTCCCACTCCACAGCTCCTTTTTCCTAATACCCTGGACCGAACTTATATCCCTCCAAACCGTCTGAGTTTGCCAGAGCAGATTTACACCAGAATTACACACAAAGATAATTGCGCAAAAAAATTGTTACCGGTATATTGTTTAAATTTAAGCTATAAAGCTTTCCGTGTATATGCAGGCAACAATCAAACGACTAATGAAAATTTGTTCATATGTCATTGATCGCATCTTTTGAGCAGACCATAAAATCACTGTTAATCGTTCACAAAATTTTGGTCATTATTACGATTGTTCGTTTACTAGATCGAATGGTTGTGTACGAAGAAAGTAATTATATTCATGTTAAATGCACCATTTTATTGCATTTTATAGTTTGTACTGATCTGAACTCGAACGCTCATCATTTGACTCCCATTGGCTAGAGAAGTCGGATGTAGCCCTAGGGCTGCCTTTAAAACATGGATACAACCTATGGCTGTATCCGTGTTTTCCAGGACTCCATAGGGCTGCATCCATTTTTGGTAAAAGTTCTGTGTCTTAGGGATATATGTGATATATATGTGTCCAATGAGCCTAGGATTGATGATCAAAGTATACGTATAATATTTTTCATATTTTGTGACGGTTGTAAATATAGGGTGGTGATTATCCCAGTGTGAATTGTACATGAGAAGTAATTGTGTCTAAAAAAAAGGCCCCTGAAGCCTGACCACAGACTGAGAAAACGGTAAGAGCATGTAGCTCCCCCATGCCACTGCTGTATACCACCATTTTTAACTTTCTTAGGACCTACAAAATGGGCAAGATCAGAAGAGATCTCTTCAGATAATCCTCTGGCACCACCAAAAAATCCTTTTGGACCTGCCAATATTCCTTAGGTGAAAAAAGAGTGTGCTCTATCTATCCAGGCCATTCAAGATGGCACTGAATGCAGCCTCCATCTCGGAAATGGCTGACTATTGAGACCAGGAAAGCACTGCAGACAGTGAACAAGCAGAGTCTCTACCTCATTTCTGTCATTCAGGAACATCAAGACAGGACTACAGCATGCTGGGCACCAAATTGAGACTTTAGAAAACCTCATTGTAGATTTTGCCACCTTCTCTGGATTTGTTTCAAACCAGACTGTGGCCAGTGAGGTCAAGACACTGATCAGGAGAATAGAAGTTGCTTACACAATGTTAAATTTAAAGCCCTGCCCAAATCCTCAGCGGTGGAGGGACCTCTTAACCCCTTAAGGTCAAAGCCAATTTTCGTTTTTGCACTTTTGCTTTTTCCACTTTATGTTCAAAAGGTCGTAGCACTTGCATTTTTTCACCTAGAGACCCTTATTTTTTGTGAAACCAATTGTACTTTGCAATGACAGGCATTATTTTTCCATAAAATATGCTGCGAAACCAGAAAAAAAAATCATTTGCGCTGTCAAATTAAAAAAAAAAGGAATTTGTTTTGATTTCAGGGAGTTTTGCGTTTACGCCATTCGCCCTATGGTAAAACTGACATGTGTTCTTCACATCAGTACGATTACAACGATATGTAACTTGCATAACTTTTATATTATTTGATGGCTTTTAAAAAATTTTAATCTTTTAAAAAGAACTAAATGTGTTTAAAATTGCTCTATTCCTATCCTTATAATGCTTTCTATAACGCTTTTGGTCTGTGGGGCTGTTTGAGGTGTAATTTTTTGCGCCTTGATCTGTACTTTCAATCGGTACCTTGTTTGCAGATATGCAACTTTTTGATCACTTTTTATTCCATTTTTTATGATGCAACCAAAAATGCACAGTTTTGCACTTTGGAATTTTTTTGCGCTTACGCCGTTTACCGTGCGAGATCAGGAATGTGATAAATAAATAGTTCGGGCGATTACGCACGCGCCGATACAAAATATGTTTATTTATTTATATTTATAAAAGGGGAGAAGGGGGGTGATTTGGACTTTTATTAGGGGAGGGAATTTTTTATTAATTAAAACACTTTTTAACTTTTTTTTTACATTAACTAGTAGTCCCCCTGGGGGACTTGTATATACACAGCACTGATCTCTCATAGAGATCAATGCTGTGTATATACACAGCGAAGACCCAGGGCAGAGCAATGTATTGCTGAGCCGGGATCACCGTCATTGAAATGCTTAATTGCTTAATGCTTAATTAGCCGGCACGACCGCTGCGTGTATGTAATTCTGCCGGCCACTTAACCCCTTCAGCTGCCGCCCGGCTCCCGCCCTGTATACATTACCTCTCCTCACTGCACGGGGTCCCGGCGTACTGCTCTCCCGCCCGGCCAATCAGTGTGTTGCCCTGCCGCAGCCACTGAATGGCCGGGCGGGAGAGCAGTACGCCGACACCCGTGCAGCGAGGAGAGGTAATGTATACAGAGCGGGAGCAGGAGCCGGGCGGTAGCTGAAGGGGTTAAGCGGCCGGCAGAATTACATACACGCAGCGGTCGTTCAGACCGCTGCGTGTATGTAGTGAAAGTGATCTGCCAGGACCTAGCCGACTCGCAGCGTTATTAACCCTGCGAGTCGGTACGTGTGAAGCTACCCTTACTGTGTTTTCAGGCTTAGTGACCACTCTGCCTGTGATTTCTTCACTTCCTGTGATGTCCTGTTCCCTTTTTGTTTCCTGTTCCTGCCAGTGAGGGAACAGTGAGTCAACAGGTGGGTGGAATTATGCATCCATATTTCTTTAGCCACACCCCTGTAGGAGGAGCTAACATCTTAGCCCAGTAGAGACTGCAGCAGTAAGGGAAGCCTGACATGGAGGAGTCCAGGAGCTGATAGCCAAGTTGTGGGTGGCACAGAGGTTAGCCATGTTGTGGATGGCACAGAGGTTAGCCATGTTGTGGATGGCACAGAGGTTAGCCATGTTGTGGATGGCACAGAGGTTAGCCATGTTGTGGATGGCACAGAGGTTAGCCATGTTGTGGATGGCACAGAGGTTAGCCATGTTGTGGATGGCACAGAGGTTAGCCATGTTGTGGATGGCACAGAGGTTAGCCATGTTGTGGTGGCACAGAGGTTAGCCATGTTGTGGATGGCACAGAGGTTAGCCATGTTGTGGTGGCACAGAGGTTAGCCATGTTGTGGATGGCACAGAGGTTAGCCATGTTGTGGTGGCACAGAGGTTAGCCATGTTGTGGATGGCACAGAGGTTAGCCATGTTGTGGGGGGCACAGAGGTTAGCCATGTTGCTTTGTAGTGTTCGGGTCCTGGGATAACAGCTGCATGTATGCCCCTCAATGTCTGCATGGATTTTATCACTCTCTCCAAACCATTATGAGCACCACTGGGGACAGGGATCAATATGAGACTACAATCTCTGTACAGCGCTGCAGAATAGGCTGGAGCTATATAAAGGAACTATGGGGGTGATTTATCAAAACTTGTGCAGAGGAACAGGGAAACAGTTGCCCATAACAACCAGTCAGATTTTAGGTTTTATTGTTAGAGGCCATTTTCAAAATGAAAAGAGCAATCTGGTTGCTATGGGCAACTGCTCCATGTTGCTCTGCACAGGCTGTGATAAATCTCCCCCTATATTGTTATTATTGTCTCGATTCCGAATTGCCATGACGTACTTGTTTATGTTTTTTCTGACATATTGGACTCTACCTTTCAAGATCCACATTCCTGCATTTGAACTCCTAAGGCCTGGTTTGATCTTTGAACTTTCATAACTCCCTATATATAATATTGGGATGTGGTATGGACTCCATTTTGAGAGAAAAACTTACCACTGTGACAGTGAGATTCACTTCACCACATGACATTGATTGACATATGGATCCGTACGACCTATACGTTTCAGGCCTTGTCCTGGTATCCATATATATAAGATTATTATATATAAGTCTATTATGACTTGCAAATACTTTGTCTGTATTCCTCATATTTGTGAGTTACTAATGGCTTCCATACACTTATTATTTATCTTGTTTCTTTTTTCATATTACTTATCATATATTGTTTATTTCTGTCTCCTCTGATCCCGCTTGCATCCCAAATTATTTTCATACTGCGCCGACCCCTGTTGGGTATTATGTGTTGTCTCATTTTTGGCTTAATATATTTGTTTACATACTGTCCATGGTGTTTCGCTCATGATCTACCGCAGTCCAGTTGGGACATATTATTGCCGGAATGAGCTATAGGATGATAGAGCCTAGTGGTTGCTGTACAATACTACTTCTTGGGTAGGTGATCTATTTGAATGCTTCCCTTCTATGGTGTGGGGCACCTTAGTACTGTGACCAAGATTAGATATGCACTGAGGGACATGTTCTAACCACAATGCTCTTATCATACGTTGGTATGGACTGTGTTTTGACTGTTTTTTGCCTATTTATGTATTCATAGATTCCGTATTAATATCTTTTTGGGAGATTATTTATATTTTTCTGTGTTCTAGGTCAGAGTCGTTTTATTATATTATTATATTTTTTAATATGGTCCTCATATTCTTTTATGTATATACATATGTTTTTTTGTGTTTATATAGTATTTATAACTATCTATAATACGTAATCACTTAAATATATTTATATATTCAGTTTTATTTGTTCACGATATTCTTTACAGTATCCTAATTGTATATGGATATGGTTGGTACGAGATATTCACATTCACACTCACTTTAGGGCGGCCTTCTTTGCACGCATGCGCGATGGACGGCCCGGCATGCCGCGGCCATGTTTGGTGATGCAAGCGGGGATCATACATGAGGAGTATGATTACACAGGTATGGAAGCCCATAACGCTAATTACAAGTGCTATATACTGTATATATATGTATCATTATTGTAGATCAGTACCCTTGAGAAAGTCTCATGTCAAGAGACGGAACTCGTGGGGTTCTTGGACCTCGGCATGGACTCCCTCCAATGGTGATATCTATCCTTACCTTGTTTGGCCATGTTTGATTTTCCCTTATGCTTTGCCACTTCTAGTCTTGTTTTCATATACATACAGGTTACACTAATATCAGATGTTATATAACACATTTTTTAGGTACACATATATATTTACACATCGTTACTGCATGACTAGTTTGGGCCATTAGGAGGGGGTATTGCATTGCCACCTGTCGGTGGGTCCTGGTATCGTGCTCACCTGCACGATCCTTTGTTTGTATTTAAGGTTTTAAATGATTTTAAGTAGGGATGGTCTGAACCGAATTCGGTTCGGGTTTGTACGAACCCGAACCCTCGGTAATGATTCCTGCTGTCTGCCTGCTCCGTGGAGCGGGCGGATCCAGCAGGAGGACCGCCTGGAAAACTGGGATACAGCCATAGACATAATCCCAGTTTTCCAGGCGTTACTCCCGCTGGATCCGCCCGCTCCACGGAGCAGGCAGACAGCGTGAATCTGCTGCCATCCCTAATTTTAAGTGTTTGTGTTTGCACTTGTGTTTTATGTACTAATAAAGATATTCTGTACACAGTATTGAGGATGTTAACTTTTATTTTGGATGTGCCACCCATATATATGACACACTCTTTCTTGTGGATCAGGGATTTCTGGATTATTTGTGTCATGTTGGGTTGAGCACCCTCTGCTTATTGTGGACATATTTTAGTAGTGCCTTGTCTTTAATTGGTATTTTATTATTGTACTGTAATATCTACAGTGTTAGGGCAGAGCTGCTGTGTGTAATATTAAGAGGAGAGATGATACTTCACCTCATGTCACTCACCATTCTATCTATTGCTGAGGTACCAGAATCCTGCCTCATTGAAACCCCACCCACCTGTAGGATGGCTACTGCATTGTGTATGTAATCCAGGACTACAACTCCTAACATGTATATGTGTGCTGGGCTTTGGAGTCCTACAACAGATAAAAGATTCAAATAACTAGTTTATTTGATAATATAAGTAATTGGCAGACACAAAATGCCCTATTACACATGGCTGCATTTACACACAAAGATAATTGACCAATTTATCTGAAAGATTTTTGAATGGATTTGAAAAGAGGAGAAATCTCAGTCTTTCCTTCATGACCTGTTCCTTGTTTATAGTCTGTTCCTAGTTTTGGCTTCTGTCAGATAAATTGGTCATTTATCTGTGTGTGTAAATATAATGTCCTATTACGTGACGCCAAGAAAAATTACAATGTCCTTTTAGTGGTATTATTGTAATATGCTGAGAGTATTGTGTTGCTGGGTGGTGTAGTGCAACCTTAGGGCTCACCTTCTGAAACCTTCCTGTCATGGTGGGGTCCGAGGGTGCTGGGGCCCTTGTCTTCTTCAGCATACATGCAGGGACATATAATTTTTAATAAAAGTCTTCACACAATAGCGGTTAAAGTATATCAAGATTTTACTTGAGGAATAACTATGTACAATTCAATACAGGGGCATCGGATGCTGGCAAACTGTTGGCTTGATCAGAGTCTTTAGCTTCAGGGGGAGGGTTACCTTGGTTACTATAGCTTAGACTTGGTGGATAAATAGGATTTCAAAGAGACAGACCTGTTCCAGAGACTTTATAGCTTTCCGCCTTTATAAGGTACGTGTGAATAGGTACTTGAAGTTACTGAAGAGACTTGACGCTGTTGACGCTCACTATCATGTAGGAGGAAGACACATGGACACACTGACTTGGAAGCCAGGAAGATGTGGACGGTGAATGGGAGACCCTCTATCACTTCACCAATCCGACAGCAGGCACTAATAAATACAGAGGATGTCCTGCTGAGACTTTGAAGACACGTATTAGTCCTTATGGATGACTGGAAACAGGTCAGATGGAGTCTGACAGGATTACTGAGGTGACGTAGGGAGGTTAGATGTGACTCTGGCAATGCCAGACTACCAACTGTCAACTGAACAGACCACACAGCCCTTCTGGGTAAAAGGTGGGCGGAGCTAGCTTTCCCCTGGCCAATCACTAGAGTGTGATAGGTTGCAGGGGAGGAGCACTGATCAAGCTCAACACTTGTATTATTATTATTATTATTATTATTATTATTATTATTGAATAAATACATAGCAGAAAACAATACCACTACAAGAGAGTTAAGGAAGAGCAGCAAATACATAGGCCCTAATACAGACTGTCTAAGGTTGCCAATAGCAACAATACATTTCCAGACACCTGACAATAAATACCGTTCTGGGCCATTACCTAAACACAGACTAAGCCACCATGCTGCTCAAAAGACACTTGTAGTAATACAGACATTTCCCTGCCTATGGATAGAGTGGGTGGGGCTAGGTTCAGAGAGGAGGGGGTGAAGCTAAAGGCACGCAGAGCTGTGATGTCACTGTTTACCCCTGTGACCTGAAAGTTCTTCATGTAAACAAACACAAATCCAAAAAGCAGCAATAGAAAATGCCCAGGGACACGGGTGAAAAAAGGTTACAGGAAGCAACTAAAGGAAAGAAACCGATTACAAATTACAATATTTTCCGGCATATAAGACGACTTTTTAACCACGAAAAATCTTGTCAGAAATCGGGGGTCGCCTTATACGCCGGGTATGGTCGCCCCATACGTTGGGGGGGGGGCTCAAAAATGGCTCGCATCCCCACCGTATGGGGCGACCATTTGAAAAAAACAAACAGTTAACTCACCCGGGCCCGTTCCTGGCCTCCGCGCGTCTTCTCCTCCGCTCATGTTGCCGGTGCAGCTAGTGTGACGTTCACTGACTGCGCCGGGGAGCTGAGCATCTAATCGGAGACGCTCGGCTGCTCGGGAGAGCTTCGAAAGAATAACAGAGACTTCAGGAAGCTCCGGAAGTACCCAAAGCATCTGTCATTCTTCTGAAGCTCTCCCGAGCAGCCGATCATCTCCGATTAGACGCTCGGCTGCTGGGGAGAGCTTTGGGCATCCCCAGCGCAGTCAGTGTACGTCACACTGGCTGCGCCGGCAACAGAAGCGGAGGAGAAGACGCACGGAGGCCAGGAACGAGATCGGGTGACTTAACTGTTTGTTTTCATTAGTTTAGCTGTGTATAAGGCGAACCCCTGACAATCTGATTAAAAGTCAGAGGTTGTCTTATACGCTTAGTTGCCTTATACACTTTGGACAACCTCTTTAACCCCTTCAGAACCGGGAACATTTTTTTGGGCGCTTTTTTTTCCTCCTCGTGTTTGAAAGGCGTTTCGCATTTTTTCACCTACAGACTCACATGAGCCCTTATTTTTTGCGCAACTAATTGTACTTTGCAAGCCCCCAGAAGGGCTTCTAGTATAAGTGTAAAAGTAAAAAAAAAAGTGATGTTTTCAATCAAAAGCCCCCTCCCCTAATAAAAGTCTGAATCACCCCCTTTTTCCCATGTAATAAATAAATGTAAACAAATAAATAAATAAACATGTTTGCTATCGCCGCGTGCGTAATTGCCCATACTATTAATTTATCACATTCCTGTTCTCACACGGTAAACGATGTAAGCACAAAAAAATCCCAAAGTGCAAAATTGTGCATTTTTAGTCGCATCAAATCCAGAAAAATTGTAATAAAAAGCGATCAAAAAGTTGCATATGCACAATCAAGGTACCGATAGAAAGAACACATCATGGCGCAAAAAATGACACCGCACACAGCCCCATAGACCCAAGGATAAAAGCGCTATAAGCCTGGTAATGGAGCAATTTTACATATATTTGTTAACAATGGTTTGAATTTTTACAGGCCATGACATAATATAAAAGTTATACATGTTACATATCGTTTTAATCGTAACGACTTGGGGAACATATATAACAAGTCATTTTTACCCAAGTTTTTCCAGTGTACTTTATGAAAAAATTCAGACTGTCATTGTGAAGTACAATTAGTGGCGCAAAAAATAAGGTTTCTAGGTGGAAAAATGCAAGTGCTATGGCCTTTTAAGCACAAGGAGGAAAAATCAAAAACGCAAAAGTCGAAATTGGCTCTGTCCTTAAGGGGTTATCGTTCTATCACCATGAGGTGAGGTGTCATTTTTTGCGCCATGATCTGTACTTTCTAAAAGTACCTTGACTGCGCAAATGCGACTTTTTGATCGCTTTTTATTACAATTTTTCTGGATTTGATGCGACCAAAAAAAGCGCAATTTTGCACTTTTTTACGCTTACGCCATTTACAGTGAGAGATCGGGAATGTGATAATTTATTAATTTGTAATGCGGCGATACCAAACATGTTTATTTATTTATTTATTTTTATTAAAAAAATGGGGAAAGGGGGGTGATTTAAACTTTTATTAGGGGAGGGGGTTATTTATTAATTTAAAAAAAACACATTTATTTACTTTTTTACACACATACTAGAAGTCCCCCTGGGGGACTTCTAGTATGCCTGCTCTGATCTCTCATAGAGATCTATGCAGGATGGATATACTGCATAGATCCAAGAGATAGGCACTCTATAGCTTTTGGCTGCTGCAGCCGAAAGCAGTAGAATGCCGAGCTAGGATTAGCTCCATTACGGTGCAGACCCTGGCCGGACTTACAAGCAGGGATCGCTCCTCCGCGACGACGTCGTGGGGGGGCGATCCCCCCCACTACACACCAGGGAAGGGGCCAAGCAGCATTTTAAATGCAGCTGTCAGCTTTGACAGCTGCATTTAAAATGCTAATTAGCGGGCACGGCGATCGGACCGTGCCTGCTAATTGCCGCGGTAAGGTAATTATTAAGTTATTAAGGTAAACACATGGCCTCCTAATAGGGAACAACGATTACCTTCTGTGTACGCAGATACCGGGAGAACTGGGCACAGGCGCCCTTCCGACCTGGACTCTCGAGTCTGCTGTGCGCATGCCCGTCTGCATTCCACCGTCGGGCGTGCGTTCCAGTGACGTAGGCCGAGGGGAAGTGGCATGATTCCTGGCCCCTCCTGGGACTTGCGTCCCTGGAAGGAATCATCTTCTGCAACATAAATAGTGCGAGAGACTGGAGTTAGACACGCCCCTTGAGAAAGCAACCTAACGCGAAACGGGTTACGGACGCCAGATACCACGATGGGTAAGCGGTCTCTATGATCTTGTTAGATACTAATGGGATGATGCAGCTTTGCATGTAGTAAACCTAGGAGGCCATGTGGATACACTGCATGGGTATACGTAATGATTGAGACACTTACATAATATATGTTGTGATGATCATGTGATTTTTACATTATGGTTTCTTGGCTGTCATAGATTTCTTATGGGGTGTAGTTTCCTGAATGGGGTCACTTGTGGGGGGTTTCCACTGTCCTGGCAGCACAGCGGCTTTATAAATGCAACATGGCAAGCCTCTAATGGTAATGGGGGCCATGCCTATTTAGTTGGGGAAAAGGGACAATTTTAATTTATTTTTGGGTATTATGCCAATTATTTGTTTATAAGGTTGAAAAGGACAGGGGTCCATCAAATTCAACCTGTGTTGATCCAAAGGAAGGCAAAAAACCCTCATGAGGCAGACGACAGTAGCCTCATCACAGGGCAAAAATTCCTTCCCGACTCCATAATGGCAATCAGAATAATCCCTGGATCAACGTGACCCTTGAAATAGGAATAAGGGACAGAATTTAGAAAATTTAGAACTCCAATGACGCATGGTACGCCTTGAAGCAATCCTTTATGCAGAAGCCGGGGCGATCAGGACAGGTGTCACACTGGAAAATGGTGTCATTCCTGATCCCCCTGTTACGGAACCCTCTGCACTTCTTCTGGGGTCTCCTGTTTTCCAGTGTGCGGGACGTCACCTGGAAAATATTGTCCTAGTACGATACAGGGTCCTTCACATTCAGAAGCGCTGGGTCCACTCCATGCCTGCTAAATATTAAGACTCTAATTACTGCTTCAGATTTTTTCGGATTGTGCCACAAGCTACAGTAGCTTGGGCAGCGAGGGACCGATAGAGGGGGTGCTGGTATAAAAGTTATCCCCGTACAGGTGGTAACCTTTATCCAGCAGTGGGAAGATAGAGAAGTGGGGGGGCATTCCTTCATACACTCTAAGGGTACGTACACACTGCGGAATGGCTGATAACCCTTTGCGCATTCCGCAGCTGGAACCCGCCGATGGACTAATGCGGGCACGGGCGTCTCCGCACGTGTCTATAACACGGGTGGAGGTGGGTGCCCGCACCAGTCTGCCGGCGGGTGCCATCTGCGGAATGCGGAAAGGGTTATCAGCCATTCCGCAGTGTGCACGTACCCTAAATCTGTAAGTGTACCCTGGGGTACTCTCACAGAGTTTGTACAATTTCACACCATACCGTGATCTCTTATTGGGAAAGTACTGGCCGAAAAGACGTCTCTGGGGGGCAGCCTAAGGCATCCTCCTTGGACGCCTAGGTGGATAGTCATCATCACTGGATGATGATGAGGAGGATGAATGGAGGAAAGAAGGATCCCCCCATTCATCCTCACTGGCTTTTTTGGTGTCGGGGGCAATAATAGCGCATGCCTCCACCACCGAAAACATCCAGTGGAGAATTTTTATATGGGGATTGGTATATGGGGTATGTAAATCTGTAGCAATGTAATTTAAAACTTTATTTTATGTAGTGCAATGTAGTGGTTTTTACGTTTTTTTAACATTAAGAAAAAATAATGGAGGACTCTCAGCTTTCCTAGCATCTTGTATAATGGAGGTCATCCAGCTTTCCAAGTGTCTTGTATAGTAGGCAGTATAATGGCAGTCACCCATCTTTCCTAGCATCCTGTATAGTAGTCAGTATAATGGCGGTCACCCAGCTTTTCTAGCATCTTGTATAATGGCAGTCACCCAGCTTTCCTAGCATCCTGTATAGTAGTCAGTGTAATGGCGGTCACCCATCTTTCCTAGCATCTTGTATAGTAGGCAGTATAATGGCAGTCACCCAGCTTTACCAGCATCTTGTATAGTAGTATTATGGAGGTCATCCAGCTTTCCTAGCATCTTGTATAGTAGTCAGTATAATGGTGGTCACCCAGCTTTCTCAGCATCTTGTATAGTAGTCAGAATAATGGAGGTCACCCAGCTTTCCCAGCATCTTGTATAATGGCAGTCACCCATCTTTCCTAGCATCTTGTATAATGGCAGTCACCCAGCTTTCATAGCATCTTGTATAGCAGTCAGTATAATGGCGGTAACCCATCTTTCCCAACATTTTGTATAGTAGTTTTGCTGTTCCCAGGTGTCCTCACAACATCACTTCCCATCTGCTAATCAGTGCAATTTCTGCAATTTCTATGGTTAAAACTTGTGGGACTAGGTGGTCTTGAGGTAAGTGGCTGAACTCTGGCATATAAGAGCTGCCACCACCCTGTGTTCTCATCCCCTGAGCTCCATAAAAATGTTTTTTCTAATTTCTATACTAAAATCTTCCTAAAAGCTTATATTAATAAGAGAAGATACAAAAGCTGATTATAAGAAAGATATACAAATAGTTGTAAAAGAAGGTAACCCCTTCCCTCCTGGGCATATTTTAGTTTTTGCGGTTTCGTTTTTTCCTCCTCGGGTTTAAAAGGCCATAGCACTTGCCTTTTTTCACCTACAGACCCACATGAGCCCTTATTTTTTGTGCAACTAATTGTACTTTGTAATAGCAGACTTAGTTTTTGCATAAAATATATTGCAAAACCAGAAAAAAATTATATGCACAGTGAAATTGAAAATAAAATGCAATATTTAGTTGTTACAATTACAACGATATGTAACATGTATAACTTTTATATTATTTGATAGCTTATAAAAAATCTAAACCTTTCAAAATAACTAAATGTTCTTTAAACTCGCTCCATATCCAGGCTTATAGCGCTTTTATCCTTTGGTCTATGGGGCCGTGTGAGGGGTCATTTTTTGCGCCATGATGTGTTCTTTCTATCGGTACCTTGATTGTGAATATGCGACTTTTTGATCTCTTTTTATTAAAATTTTTCTGAATTTGATGCGACCAAAAATGCACAATTTTGCACTTTGGGATGTTTTTGCGCTTACAACATTTATCGTGTGAGATCAGGAATGTAATAATTTAATATTTTGAGCGATAGAGCACATGGCGATGTCAAATATGTTTATTTATTTTTATTTATAAAATGGGAAAAGGGGGTGATTTAAACTTTTATTAGGGGAGGGGTCTTTTTATTATCAAAAACAGGTTTTTTTTCACGTACAGTAATATGAAGCCCCCTGGGGACCTTCTATATACACAGCACTGATCTCCCATTGAGATCAATGCTGTGTACATAATAGAGCTTTGATCCATCAGATCGGTGCTCTATTATTATGATGGTCTGCTGCAGACCATCTACATGGATTGCCGAGCCGGGATCAGCGTCATTCTGATGCTGAGCCCCAGCCGGCTCAGTACACCGGATCTCCCCCCCACGCGATCGCATCGAGGGGGGGGAGATCCGTCCACTAGACACCAGGGAGAGGGGGACACAGGACTGTTAAAGGCAGCTGTCATGTTTGACAGCTGCATCTAACTGGCCTAATTAGCGGGCGTGGGCGATCGGCGGCACCCGCTAATAGCCGCTGTCCCGTGCTGCAGTAAGCAGCCAGGATCTCGGCGGTTCAGAGCGGAGCCGCGGCGCAGCCCCTCTCTGAACCTCCCCCCCCGCAAGACATGCCAGTACGTCCTGCGGAGGGAAGGGGTTAAAATTATTCTTATCACAAAATGATTGGGTTGTTATTACTATAAGGTACCAACACCATTACTGCAAGATATTAGTATATGATCTCTGCTTGAGTTCTATGGTGACTATAGCTGTGGGTATAGGTATATGGAAATCTTTCCCATTGAACAGTGTAAGGCTGTGGCTCCTCACATAGGAGGACACTGTTCGGGAACCAGGTACATGTGTTCAATTCCCGCTATGGACATGACAAGTCAACACTTCTCCCTAAGTCCCTAAGCTTGTCCCTACGCTTGCTAAACACCCCACTAACTAATTAACTAAGCTAAATAGCAGCATATAAGCAGACAGACAGAGAGCAGTTTGTACAGCACAGTGAGTGAGCAGAAATTGGCGCCCAGAACACATCACAGTGATATACATATATATGAGATGGTCATGTGATTTTAGCAACCAATACACCTACAAAACCCCTACACCTCAGCAATGACATTTCTGACACTTCTATGTGCTCTGCACTGATTGGCTGGCAAAAAGGTACTCGAACACTAATTCGAATAAACAGTAAAAAGTTCGGTTTGGTTCGAGTTCGAGAAAATTTAGATGTTCGACTCGAACCTAACTTTTCTCGAACAGTTCAACCAACACTACTCAGGAAGCCCTTCCACCTCTGCTCTGGCAGGACGTTTTCCATTCTGAACAGAACAAGACAAAGAAGACGCCAACAAAAGCACCACAGCCACTCATCTGAACCCAGTGGATGGTTTTTCTCTTGTCATCACATTGACTTATAGGGCCACTTAATATGGTGGTTTTGGTGGTTTCCTTACAGGAGCCACCCCTTGGCTGGGTCCTTCCCGGAGGGATATATGGCTAGTCCTGTGTTTCGAGACTCTTTAATGAGGCTCCACGGGCTCTTCTTTTGCATATTTATGTTTCCCAGGGGGCAATGCACCTAGGATTTCACTGCATTGAGCGCTTTCACAAGCAGCCGGCAGTGTTATCGTTTGCCTGGGTCTCCCTGAGATCAGCGATCTGTTTCTCTTATGGCTTTACTAGGCATTGCTTCCACCAAGCCAGAATCCTGCTCCACATTGATGAGGGGTAACACTCTGAAACAGCTGTTTGAGGATGGTTACCTGGCCTTGGTTTTCCCCTTGTCATTACATTGACTTATAGGGCCACTTAATTTGGTGGTTTTGGCTGGGTCCTTCCTGGAGGCATATCTGGCTAGTCCTGTGTTTCGAGACTCTTCAATGAAGCTCCACAGGCTCTTCTTTTGAACTCAGTAAAGCAGCACCCTTACTGTCAGTGAACGACCTGCCCCCCTACTACTGCCTTAACGTCTAACTGACATGAGTTCTGCTCTTTGGAAAATATGGTGTTACAAATTGTAAATCATCTGGACACGACTTGACATTATTTAGGGTGGAGGCATCATTTAAAGGGGCACTCCAGAGGAAAACATTAATTTAGAGAAATCTCAAGCCTTCCAGTGCTTATGAGCTGCTGTATGTCCTACATTAAGTGGTGTATGCTTTCTAGTTTGACACAGTGCTCTCTGCTGCCACCTCTGTCCATGACAGGAACTGTCCATGCAGGATAGGTTTTCTATGGAAACTTGTTACTGCCCTGGAGAGTTTCTGATAGGGACATTGATGGCAACAGAGAGCCCTATTGAAATCAATTGGAGACTCGAGTATTCAACCAGATGCCCCTGAGGCGGCACTGCAGCCACTGACCACCATTCTCTTGAATGCAGATGCTGATTGGCTGAAATGCAATAATGAAGACAGCAATAGACCACTCCGGTAAGTATACTTTCGCCACTCCCCCCCCCCCCCCCATGTGGTTTAAAGTGTACCAAGTGTACCTTTCACAATCCGTCTTTCTGGATCAATGTAGAAATCCTCTGATAATCTGGAGGGGTCTCCATGGATACAGAAAAGTAGTCAAGAAAAAAATGCATTATTGTCCATGGAAACCCGACCTTCTGGATTAGCAGAGGATCTCTCCATTGATTCCGAAGGTCCGATCGTGACAGGTACACTTTATTAAGGCTGTGGGAATGCATTATGCAGTTTCACAGCCTTAAAGCTTGTTTAGCAGTCTTCCAACAGGGTTTTTGTACACAAACAGCCTAGCAGCATTCAGTACTCGCTTGCGTATTGAATACTTGTAGCTCGATACACAAGAGAACAGTATACTCAATAGAGCATGCTCGTTCATCTCTATTCATTTTAAATTTATAGATTTCTTGTGTTGAAGTGACATCTATTGGTAACAATGGGTATTGATGCTCCTAACTAGAGTAGTTCTATTTTAAAAAATGATGGGTAGTATATTGAGTTTAATGCACAATTCTAGAAATTAGAATATCAATGTTTTTTTGCTGCAGAAATTAATATACAGGGTTTCTGTTAGATGATCTAATAATATGATGATCACCCTCAGTTATAATTATATAACTGAGGATCTGTGGTCTTTTGCAAAACTAGGCAAATCTGACTGGTCAAGGAAAAGTATTACTGCCTACCAAGAAAGGTTATTGAAAGCTGGATGGCTATACTTTTTGATTCTCCTTGATTGTCCAGCTGTTTTTTTTTTAAGGGAAAAAATGGGTATAATACAAATATCCCCTTCACATTCCCTAATCCATAATTTTTATCCTTTGTTGTTTTCGAACAGTTTGATCCTTGTCTCAGTTACTCTGATTCTTTTCCTTGGCTATTTTGGCATGCTTATATTTTATGAACTTCAAGAACTAACAGGCTTGGCTAAAGGTTGCAGCAAGACCCAGTGGCCAGGTGAATACTAGTCAGGCTGGTACTATGGAATGGATTCTTCAAATTCCCAGCTCCACGGTAGTCAGTAGTCAATCCTGGAGCCAGCAATCATCTAAAGGGTCCTCATTGTGCTAGGTTTGTCCGAAGCTTTCTGGCTGATGGTCCACCAAAGGGGACCTTTGGGCAAGACACGACAGGAGAAAGGGCCAAGGAAACTCCCCCCGGACCCCAGCCACTATACCCAGATGATCTTTTTGAAGAATGGGAGCACAGTTATCATTTGGAAACTATAGGAGTTGCTAGGCCCGAGAGCAGTCAAGAGAGCCAGGCAGGGGAATCATCTTACAAATCAATGGAATCAGAAGGCATGCCACTGGAGAAAGACAGCCTTGAGGAAGAAACCTTCATCCCTGACTATGACTAAGTAATTTTAGATTTCACCTCAGGCAGCAGAAAAATGGAGATTCGGCCTTGCATGCTGTAGTAGTATAGTAGGTATAGTAGTATGGTAATGCTCTAGTGTTTGTTTGTTTGTTTTTTTGTTAAGAATTTTTATACATGTTTATACATTATATGAGTTCATTTGACAGACAAAATGCCTTTATGGATGGTGATCACCTTCTCAGGCGAGAGGCTTGACTTGCCTGCCTCATAGACAGCACCATAACCAGCATGAAGGACATGAGAAAAGTCAAATAAGATAATATATAATATTGAACAGAGGTAATGATTACCTTTGTAGATCAGGACACCTTTCTACAGACCCACATTTCTTTTCTTTCCAACAGGGTGAAGATAGAAGAATGCAATTGCACATATTTGCATATTAAGAAAAATGTAGATTATGTGGTTAACAAGTGGATGATTACCAATTAGTAACCATGTGTACCTTTTCCTTTTTAGGTTTTTGATGAGTTTCATTTCTTAGATCATAGTTTAAATTGTTCACCATCAGGATGCAATAGTGCTAACCTTTTTAATCAGTTTTTTTTTTTTTTATTTTGCAGGAATTTTACACTCATATCGATTGTACTATGAGCTCTTGTGCAATCAGTTGTTTAAGGTGAACCATCAAGAACAACAGCCTGCGTCCCAAATAAGTTAGGAGGATCCTGGGCAATCAACAACAATGACTGCTAGTGGAGGCATGAGCTGCAGCAGTAGCCACGGTAGCAGGTCCAACCTCCAGTTACTCATGAGCAACTTTCTCAAACCAGCAGAGGAAGAAACCAGTCAGCCCCATACTGTCAGCAGCAGCTGAAATTACAGGTAAAGTCATACTTGAAGTCACCCTTGCCCCTAAATATTTCTAAACAGGTGCAGTTCTGTGCAGAGAAGCTCCATATCTGGGTTTTAATAATTGTGTTGCAGTGTCTTCTATGTAGAGAAATACAAGCTGTGACTTATCCTTCCACATCAAAAGAAAATTATTTCTCGTACGGGTACTTAGGACGTATGGGTACGTCCTGGCCGCCTGTAACCAAATGACCCTGGACATACCCGTACATCTTGAGTTGCTGATGTGCTATGTGGGGGGCCCTCACCATTAATGACAGGCTGCGCCGATCATGCTGCAGCCTGGCATTAAACCCTTAAACACCGTTTAAGTGTAAGTGACAGGAGCAGCTCCTATCACTTACTGATCGAGACCCCTGCAGTGTGACTGCCGGGGTCCTGATCGCCGTGCCAGACCGCCAGAGGTCTTTTACCATGCTCCATGCGGTCTGATCGGCGCTCTGCTCATTCTTTCTGCCACAGGCAGGCTCAATGAGCAGAGTGCCGATAACACTGATCAATGCTATGCCTATGGCATAGTGTTGAACAGTGTATGCAATCTAATGATTGCATTTAAAAGTCCCCCAGAGGTAAAAAAAAAAGTTTTCTAAATACCCCAAAGCCCCTCCCCCAATAAAACTTAAAATCACCCTCCCTATAATAATATAATAATTTATTATATAAATTATTTATTATATATTATATAATAATAAAACATATAATAATAATAAATAAATGAACATATTATTAACCGTAGCATGCGTAATTGTCCAATCTATTAAAATATAACACGTCATCCTACATGGGCAACGACGTAATGAAAAAAAAGGGAAATAGTGCCAGAATAGTTACATTATATAAAATAGTGCCATTATATAAAAAAATAATAATAAAAAGTGTTCAAAATGTCCAATCTACACAAATATGGTATTAACAAAAACTAGAGATCATGGCGCAAAAAATTACGCCCCATACAGCCCGGTAGGTGAAAAACTAAAACCGTTAAAAGAATCACAATAGGGTCATTTTATTAATAATTTTAATTGCCAAAAAAAAGGATTTTATAAAAAAAAAATAACTGTGTAAATGGTATCATGTCGCTTTGACCATATAGTGCATTACGTAGTCACCAAGGGTTGAAGGTAGTGCCTGAACAGGGTAATCTGTGTAAATGATATCATGTCGCTTCTACCATATAGCGCATTACGTAGGCGCAGGAACCTCCCACAAGTTACCATATTGCATTCTTTTTTTCCAATTTCACCAAGTTTTATTTTTATAAACGATATATTTGGGGTTGCATCATACATGTTATGGTAGACTGAAAGGCGCCATTACAAAGTACTCTTGTTCCTGAAAAAAACAAGACTTACCTGGTCCTCTAGATAGAAAACTTATAGTGCTATAACTCTTAGAAGGGGAGGAAGAAAAAATGTAAATGCAAAAATGAAAATTGGCAAGGTCATTTGGGTCATTTTGGGCTGGGTCTTAAAGGGGTTAATGTTGTTCACCTTCAGGACCCCATAGTGCTAAACCTTCTAATCTGTTCTTTATTTATTTTGCTGCGATTTGCCACTCATATAGGAAGAAATCAATCTGGTTACACGTGATACTAGGCCAGACGTAGATAATTAAGTGCTCAGTTTGACGCCATTGAAAGGAGAAGGCAGCCAGGCATAGTAAGTGGCACATCTGTGGGCTTACTCTGCCTCCCTAATTAGATTGTAGACGTAGAGTGACCTGGTGTGAGCTGCAGTCTGGTAAAAGTTCAAACGGCCTGATCTTTAACGGCCTACAGAAGCGACTTAGCTCATCCACCAGTTAGATTTCTGGGGCTGGTGAGTGTGCTCAACATTGGATGTTGCCGGGTTTTACCACTCACATGGGAAGGAATTGGAACACAGGGTCTTGGTAGTGGCCATCCTAACAGGCCTGTATAAGGTTGCAGCTCCCAGTAAGACCCAGTGGTTAGGTCAATACTAGTCAGGCTGGTATTGTGGAAAAGATACTTTAAATTTCCTGCTCCATGGCAGTCAGTAGTCAATCCCAGAGTCATCAATCATCAGAAGGGTCCTCACGAAGCAATGCCAATACCAATCCCTGCCAAGGGAAGGACGTTTCCTCTGCCCCATCTCCTGTTGGGTCTCAGCCGCAGGTCAGCTTTAATGGACTATCAGCAAGAGATATTCTGTCAAGCCTAGCACTCCCCCCAGAGTCTCAGCTACTGTACTCTGAAGATCTTTTGGAGGAATGTCAGGACAGTCAGTAGAGAGTCAGGAGAGAATAACTTTCTATGATGATGATAGCAGACCCTACGTGAAATCTCAGTCCCCAAATGTCATTATTATCATCATCATCATCAGGGGATGAAGATGTATTTGTTCCACCGAGCCTGCATCAGGTCCCATAAACAGCTTGTCGTTACAGAGGCCAAAAGGATCCAGCGCCAGCTAGTCGCCAGACTTGTGTTCAGGAAGGCACAGGCACTCGAGTGGTACCCCAAGGCAGCGGCAGGACTCAACAACAGTTTAGCAGTGTGTCTGCTACAAATAACAACCCACTGCGATCAGTAGTGTGGCAATTTTTCCTTTTCGGTGGCAGTAAAGACCATGATGCTATTTGTAGCATCTGAAACCATAAAGTGGGTCAGGTTTGGGATCAAACCCAGGTACTACATCTGTGCGTTAGCACATGGAATGCCAACACCCCATTGTCTGGAAGAACCGGGATCCCCAAGCCACTTCTTGCCCCTAAACAGCTGCAGCTACCATCGGGCAGCCCCATCTCTGCAAGTCAGGATTATGCAACCTCAATTGAAAGCAGTAGGTCCCTCACATCTACCTCTGCCTCCTAAATCTGAACCAGGAGGAAAACAGCACCACTGTTGTAACAACAGTCGCTGTCTGAAGCCATCATCAGGAGAGAGCACTATTCCAACAACTCACCTATGGCAATGCTGATAAATGGAAAACTGGCTAAGTTGATTGCCCTGTATTTCTTTTATAAAAGTTTTATATATAAAAATAACTAAATATAAACATACTATATCTTAACTGAACAAAATAATAAAAATTAACAAAACATAGTTAAAGGAGTAGTGTGGCAAAAAATGTTTCCCCCATTCCCTCCCCACATGAAAAGTTCTATAACTTCATAATATACCTTTGGTAGGCAATTCCAGCATCTTACCCCACTTCCAGGTTCGTCAGGACCATCTTACAGCCCCGGGCGCCATCTTCGGTCGGGATGTAGGCCAACATGTTACAATCTGTGGCGTTCCTCTGAGCTCCTGGGCACTCCCGGGCACTTTCATGTGGTAAGGGAATGGGCGAAAACATTTTTCGCCACACTACTCCTTTAACCACACTATAAGATAAGGATAAACCAGGTTCATCCCTGCACTCTCTATCTATCTTGCTGGATAACAGCCCGTCCGGGAGAGCTGCTGCTGCAGCAACAACAGGAAATGGAGGTCACATCACTCTCCCCTCCTAGATTTCTGCGTTGACATCATCTGGAGACCTCATCTGCCTCCACCACCTCATCCGGTCATCATGCCGAAACACATCCTGTCCCTGTGGCATACCAACACTGTCAAGCTCAGCACTCTCAGATTGTCCTTCCCAGGACTGAAGGATTTCCTGAAGATGGCAAGGAAACTCTGTACCCACTTCAGACACACGTACATGGCACATAACACCTTCTACCACACCCAATGCAATCGTGGACTGAAACAACATCAGGTCACTTGTGATATACCTTTGCGGCGGAACTTGTCCCTACATATGTTGGAATGGCCAGCAGAGGTACTAAATCAGAATCCACAGAAAAGTCAGATCATGATAGCCAAAGGTCAGGGGAGCCAGATAACAAGTATAGTCAGGGTACAAAAGCCGGGGTCAGAAGAGCTAAACGATAACAGAAGAAACCAGTCAGCCACACACTCAAGTCTCCCTTCAGCAGCAGCTGAAACGCCAGTTAAGTCATACTTTGAGTTACCCTAAATATTTTTGACTCGGTGCAATTCTGGGCAGAGAAGGTCCATATCTGGCTGCATGTGGTAGAGTTCGCTCTCACCCTGATGTCCTGCCCAGCCAGCAGTGTGGCATCTGAGAGGGTATTTAGTTTGGCAGGGGCCATTGGTAAACCCAGAAGTATGAGTCTGTCTTGCCCCAGTGTGAAGAGGCTGACATCAAATTAAACCAAGCCTAGAAAGGAACAGATTTTACCACCCCCATGCCCGATATTAAAGACTGAAATAACAACCAGCAGTCAGCTACCAGGCATGGTCTGTGTCTTTCCAAGACCCCCATGAAAATCCTTGCCTACCATAGGTATTTGCATTTTTTTTTATATCAAGTAATGTTTCCCCTTTACACCCCCAATAATATGATAACCACCTAGGAAATACACAGGCAATTTACATGCATTTAAAGAACCACATCTTCAGATTTCTTGCCCATGGTGTAGAGCAATTAAACTATTTTCAACACAGGCATATATTTTCCACAACAGCTCAATGCCTCAACAAAGTGCACCATGCAAGTCATAACCCCAAAACAGTATTATCCAGGCACAAATCCCCATGACAAAGAGGACATTTCTCTTCTTGTTACCATAGCCATAAGGTTTTTATTCACTGGCACTTGGCAAGGAATAGCCGCTTTATGTCCTACTTTTAAGGACACGCATGGTGACCAGCTAATAAATGTTCTTGGAGTTTTTACAATATCACCATGGTAGTTAGTAGGGATGAGTGAACTTTTGAAAAGTTTGGTTCGGTTCGATCTGACAAACTTTCGTGAAGTTCGGATTCGGACGAACTGAACCTAAAACGAACCTTGCAATAACGGCTGAATAATTGCACCTACAATAGAGTGGGAGTCTGATAGGGTATAGTTTTGTTTAGTTGCAGTTGCTATTACAATAAAAAAAAGTGGAAAAAAATCAAAGTGCAAAAATAGTGGGAAAAAATTAGCCAAGGTGTAAGTGATTACACGGGACATAGGACACAAAGTTCCTTGGACCCAGTAGGGTGGAAAACAGACATTTGACAGTGGAACCAGCAGCAGTAATAGTACTGTATTGGACCCAGTGTGGAGGAGGGGGAGGAGGAGGCAGTAGCACTTGATTGCAAACAGCCCAGAATGGTTGAAAAGAGACTATTGGAGGAGGCGGCACCACTTGATTGTACCAAGCCCAGTATGATTGGGAACAGACTATTTGAGGAGAAGGTGGAGGAGGCAGTACCTGATTGCACCCAGGCCAGTATGATTGCGAACAGACTGTTCATGGAGGAGGATGTTCAGCCTTGGAGTGGTGGCCTGGGATTCCTTGCTGATGATGTTGTTCATTGCACTTTTAAGAACACGGACGAGTGGGATGATGTCGTTGATGCCTGCTCACAGAGTCGCGTCCACAAAGGGATCAACAATTGGCACAACATGTTCGAAGAAACCTGTGCACTATGAGGTTTATCACATGTGCCATACAAAGTGTATGACTCCCTGCTGCACTGCATTAACCGCGAGAATTCCTCAGTATGAACCCACCTTTGGCTATTTTACTTCTCATTCCTTCTGTTTAAAATTTGGGCTTGTACCTATTGTTTGCTGGGCAAATTAGTGGGTTTATTTTGTTCCACTACATACACTTGTTTCTCCCCTATGTGTTGGCCGTGCACATACAGGAGGTTATCTAATCTATATATATAGCTGTGCCTTACATGGGGTGTTCCCCTTAATACTGTTTACTCATTATTTGTCCTTAGTTCAATATACCTCACTGACATCTATTCCCCTCTCCAGTTTTGTACTTCTGAGCATCTCATGGTGATACAGATGTAGCCAGGCTTACCATGAGTTGTAGAATTCGAACGATAATCGTACGTGTAAACGCAGCGAACGATTAAATGACAAACGAACAATCGTTCATTTTGATCTTACAACATGTTTTCAAATCGTCGTTCGTCGTTAGCAAAAAAATCGCAGATCGTTCCGTGTAAACAGTCGTTCACCAATTTAACCAATGTGTGAGATAGGCTTAAGTGATCGCAAAACGAATTTTCCGTACGATGTATCGTTCCGTCTAAACGCTGATAGTAATGAAAAAAAATGTTACTCCGACATCGTTAATCGTACGATCGGGCCAATTATCGTTTTGTGTAAACGCAGGATAACGCATTTAACTCAACTTTCTAATTCACTTAACATAGCTCCCTGACACAATTGTTGCGTCAGGGATCAAGTTAACCCTGGCTACAACTCATGGTAAGCCTGGCTACATCTGTAATTATGTAATTTATTATTGATTTAAATAAAGAAATATGTTTTATTCACGTATTAGTTCTGCAATTTTTTCTTTGGTGGATATTTAATAGTTGAATTGCAAACGTATTATTTTGTGGCAGACTTTTTTGTTTTTTTTTGTGTGAGGTTTAACTCCTCACGAAGCTCCACTCCAGAGATACGGCTTCCAAACTTCCTCCCACAGGTTTTATGCCACAGTTACAGACACCTAGGTACCATGGCTTACATTAGGAATTGTAAGAAATAGAGATTTAACTCTTGCCCAGTCAGTGGGGCAAACTGAAGACTGTCAAGATTTTTCTGCTTTTATTGCAGTTTTTTTTTGTGATTTTATTGTTTGTATCTGTCTCTTTGTTTCTATGTTTTGTATTGTATTGTCTGATCACACTTGTCTGCTTTTGATTTAATAAAAATGGGTGTGCAGCCTTTATGACACACAGCTTTCCTTCTTCGTTTTGTCTATTGTATTTTTTATGTGTTGTGCTGCACCCATGAGCATTTGTTTAAGTGGTGCCCACCAATTAAAATCTGTATATTGTGTGAGGTTTAATGGTTCTTGAGTGGTATAAGGCTATAGGGAGGGTTTGTGATGGGTTATTTATCATGGAGGGTGATGTCTTCTAACTGTGATATAACAACCTTCTGAAGCTACTACCAGAAGCAATCTGTTGCTGAAACGCAGGTTACCCTGCCCTATTTAGTATGTATTCACACTCACACGTAAATGGTTTTTTTTGGGGGGGGGAATAATTTATTTATATGATTTATTTATTATATTTATATATTTATTTATATGGGATAGTGCCATCACTGGTGCCTTAATAGATGGGACAGGCCATGGATGTAATCTAATAGGGGGGCGGTCACTGGGAATGGAAGGGGTTGAATACTGTATTGCACATGGTTTGGAAGAGATTTGATGAGGATTTGGATGTTTTGTAATATTTTTGTTACATGTGTTTTACAGTACAGTAAACATGTACAGTACAGTACATGAACCAACTATCCAGTAAACGACTAAGTAGGAACTCTACTGGGTTAACGTCAACCACAGCACCTACAGACTGTATTAAATAGACACTGGGTTCACAGCACCCATAGACTGGTTTGAATGGACACTGGCTTCACGGAACCCACAGACTGGTTTGAATAGACACTGGCTTAACAGAACCCACAAACTGGTTTGAATGGACCCTGGCTTCACAACAACCACAGTCTGATTTGAATGGACACTGGCTTAACAGCACCCACAGAGAAGTAAAATGGACAATGCCTTAGCAGCACCCACAGAGTAGTTTGAATGGACACTGGCTTCACAGCACCCACAAACTGGTTTCAATGGACCCTGGCTTCATAGTACCAACAATGTACTCTCCTATTGTCTCCATCCCTATCTCTCTTTCTTTTTCTCTCCCTGCCTTGCACTTAATGCCTGTTGCAACCATTGAGGGGGAGGTGCTGACATTACAGTGGGGCTTGCAGGTGAATGGACAGCAGCATGGGATTATGGATAATCCTTTGCTCCTGCCAAGTGACAGTACTGTAACTAAACATGTACATTCATCATCGCGGCCACCATATTTAGAAAATTTTTTTATGAATCATGCGAAATTCGCTAGACAAAACAAAGCAAACTAACTAACTAGCTATCTGACTTGTAGCACATTGATGATTGAGTGGCCCCTGGGAAATTTGTTGAGGCACTAGTTACAATAGACAGGTATCTAGAAACAAACAGTTCAGGTGGAGGATGAAACCCCTTGCAAAACGTTCAATTTAAATTTTCTAAATTTTTGTCCTAAATATGTCAAGGTCTATACATTACACTAGTAGAACTGCATATAAATATTATAATATAGACGCAAAGCATGCAATATAGCAAGTTAAAAGCTTATACTGTACATAAAAAGCAGGGAAGCTACATACAGTATTGTGCACCATCTTACACATATACATAGCAGGAGGTTGTATCATTGGTGGTGTTATCAAAAGGAGGTAGTTACCAGGTAATAATGGTCACTGTCGAGCAACTTCAAGCCCTGCAGACAGTTGAACCAATTAAGGGCTGTATCAGACGTCCAAATCCATGCGTATCTGAGTTCCGATTTTCGTTATCAGTGCTTGTTCACAGAGTCTTTATGCTGGCCACATTTCATAGACTGAACACCTTCATGTGAATGGGACTCACTACATCACAGAGTACACAGCTTTGTCAGTTTAATAACCAGAGTACACAGCTTTGTCAGTTTAATAAGGGCAAGGCCCTGGCCATTTAAAAGCTCACTTCATTAACCATTCATTAACCTGCAGTGAGTCCCATTCACAGGGAGGTGGTTCAGTCCCTAAAATGCTGCCGGCGTACAGACCATGTTTTATGGACATGACAGTGTGCTAGGGACCTGAACGATGTTTGTGGCTTAGGACCACAAACATGTGAAGGAAGCATAAAGCACAACTCTAACCTGTAAGAGGAGCCCGAATCTGAAAGAGGGCTTTGTTGTGAACTATATTGAAATAAGAAAACCTTAGCCCCCAATTACATGGCAGCAATCAGTTCAGTATTTTACACACATATATATGTAGAAGCGTTTTCATTATTTTTACTGCTAAAGATGTTAACTAGCCTGTAGTTACTAGGCTCTTATCTACTACCCTTCTTGTGGATAGGTATAATATTGGCCATTCTCCAATCATCAGGAACATCTCCTTTTAGGAGGGATTGGTTATACAGATCTGTCAGAGGAGCAGCAATCAAAGGTCCAAGTTCTTTAACCTGTTAAGGACCAATGGCGTACTGGTTTGTCATGGGAGCTTCTCACTTAAAGGGGAAGTCCGGGCAAAAGAATGTTATTGCCCAACAAAAGTTAGGAAAATTACTAATAGACACTTATTATGAAAAATGCACCTATAGTGCATTTTCTCTGCACCTACTACAGCATGGAGTGTTCAGTTTTCTGTAAAGTTGGTGATGTCACGTCACATAAACTGCCAACTCCTGCTGAAGTGGTGAGACAGACAGGAGTATCACGTGTTGGCAGTTTATGTGACGATAGTTAAAATGTCACTGTCGTGAAATTTTTTTTGCAGAAATCAATAGTCCAGGCGATTTTAAGAAACTTTGTAATTGGGTTTATTAGCCGAAAAATGCAGTTTGAAGCTCTCCCCCCTGTCTTCATTGTTCTCCTATGGAGAGAGCTAAATAAAAGACCAAAACAGAACAACATAGAGTTAATCTACAAATACCCCACCCTTTATCTCCTTTGACAGTCACCACTGACCTCTCTGAGCTCTGATTACAGAGTTCACCCAGCTAGGTGCTGTTATCTGCTTTCTGCTGTCGGCTAACTTCCTCCTCCCCCCTCCCCTCTCCCTAGAACAGACAGAGTGTGACTCATGCAACAAGTCACAATTTTCAGATTTTTTTTGCAGTGGACGGAAAAGAGGAAGGAGGGGGACCTGGGAAAAGGCTTTCTAAATGCAGATAATGGCATATTTGGCTAAAAAACCCAATTACAAAGTTTTTTTAAATCGCCTGGACTATTGATTTCTGCAAAAAAAAAAAAAAATACGACAGTGACTCTTTAAGATAAGATAATCCTTTAATAGTCCCACCATGGGGAAATTCAGTATGTTACAGCAGCAAATATATTACACATACAAAAAGGTATTAAGTAAAGGCATTACGGTTACAGTAGACACAGAAAAAAAAGGTAAAAAGATACAATAAAAACATTAAAATATGTCACCAACTTTACAGAGACTTCAACACGCCATGCTGTAGTAAGTGCAGAGAAAATGCACTGAAGGTGCATTTTCCATAATAAGTGTCTATTAGTCAATTTTTATAACTTTTGTTGGGCAATATCATATCTTAGAATTAGTTTGCCCGAACTTTCCCTTTAAGGACCCATGACATATTGGTATGCCAGTGGGTCCGGCGCCGCTGTGAAGTGATCTCAGGAGCTAAACAAACTTCATATCAGCCCCCCCTCAATAAAAGTTTTAATCACCCCTTTCCCATTTTATGAATAATAAACATATTATATACTGTAGTGTGCGTAATTGTCTGATTGTCACAATAGGGTTATTGTAATCACGCCTATTTGCAAAAAAGTTTTACTGGTAATAGTAAAACATTGGAAAAGCTATATAAACTTCATATCGCTGTAATCAGTCTGACCAGTAGAATAAAGCTAGCATGTCAGTTTTACCGTTAAGTCCCTTACGTAAACATGGAACCCCCCAAATACTGCAGAATTGTATTTTTTTCCCCCAATTTTACCCCATAAATGATATTTTGGGGGTTCCATCATACATGGTATGGTAGATAAAAAAAAAAAGCCCTTACATGACCCTGTAGCTGGAAAAATAAAAGAATAAAAATAGCTCTTAGAACGTGAGGAGGAAAAAAGGAAAATGCAAAATTGAAAATTGTTGCGTCCTTAAGGCCATTTTGGGCTCTGTCCTTAAGCCCTAGACGACATTTGACATACCGGTACACCATGGGTGCCTGTCCCCAGACGACCCTAGGCGTACCAGTATGTCTTGTGTTATGAAGCCCACTCTGGAGCACGCTTCATAGGAGGTGGGAGCTGGCTGCATTCTTTCAAATTTAGTTTACTGGAGTACTGTTCTCTTTATGTTATCTTCACTTATACATCCAAAAGAATTTGACTCACGTTTTGTCGTTTTCACTGGTTTATTTCCTTTTATATCTTTACATGGTATATTCACATAAGGTAGCTGCGGGCTTGTCTCGGGGGTGCATAAACAGAGTGGGCGTTCCTTTCTGCCGTGAAGCGACATTTCGGGGTAAGCCCCCTTACGCATGAGTATAAATATTTATCTTCATGAATAATATTTTGGGGGTTCCATCACACACGTTATGGTAGAATGAAAGATGCCATTACAAATTACAACTATTCTTGTAAAAAACAAGCCCTTACATGGCCCTGTAGATAGAAAACTAAAAAAGTGCTAGAGCTCTTACAAGGGGAGGAGGAAAAAACAAAAACACAAAAATGAAAATTTGCGAGGTCCACTGGGTCATTTTGGGCTTGGTCCTCAAAGGGTTAAGGGGTTAAGAAACCTGGGGTGGATGTCATCTGAACCCATTGCCTTATTCAACTTTAAACGGGCCAGTTCCTCTGCAACTTCAGCCTGTGACAACACTGGAGCCGATGCTGTGTCCAACCATCCTGTGTTTGTGAAGGCCTCCTTCTAAAAACACTGAGCAGAAGAAGCTATTCAAATAGTCAGTGACCACCTTATCTTCGCCAATAAACGTATTCTCCCCATTATTTATTTCAGGGCAGTTTCTAGATAATTTTGACTACAGGGCGAATCTTGATAAAAGCGCGCCCCCCCCCCCCTTTTCCCAAGTGATTTATTTGGGTTGTTGCTAGAAAGAAGCAGTGTGTGTATTATGGCATAGTTACCCAACCTTTTAAAAGTCATTCAGTGACTCACAGGCGACGTCTTCCTTGATCTGATGCATCACTTACCCTTTTCCTCTTTATCAGGCCCTGGCCTCCATGACGGTTTCTTGCAGCTACAATTCATCTCTTCTGAACCTGCCAGACAAACATCTTAGGCTCCGCACTTTTACAACTTCCACTTTTTTTGTGTCATGTGCAGTAAAATCAGTAGGTACGTGGGATGCCCCCTGTATACAGGATCCCCTGCAGTGTTGTGCCCCATAGTAATAGTGCCTCCTGCTGTATTGCCCTACATTGTAAAATGTCCTCTACTGTGCACCCTCATATAGTTGTAATGTCCCCTGCTGTGCACAACCATAGTAATAATGTCCCCTGCTGTTCCCCCTATATAGTAATAATGTCCCCTGCTGTGTCCTGATATACAGTAGTAATAATGTCCCCTGCTGTGTCCCGATATTGTAATATTGCTCCCTATGCTGTGCCCCATATAGTAATAATGTCTCCTCTGCTGTGCCTCCTAAATAGTAACAATGCGCCTGCTGTACCCACCATAGTAATAAAGTTCCTCTCCTGTCTGCAATTAACCTGACCGCCATCCCCACAACACTACCCCACCTGACCCCCTCCACACACAAACTACCCCATCTGACCCCCCCACACACAACCCCACCTGAACCCCATCCCCCACATACACTACCCCACCTGACACCCCACACATACACACTACGCCATTTGACCCCCAAACACACACACATACACACTTCCCCATCTACCCCCCCCCCACACTACCCCACCTGACCCCCCCTCCACACACATACACAATACCCCACCAGACCCCCCCACACACACAATCCCCCCTGCCCACCTCCACACACTATCCCCTCTGACCCCCCCACACACTATTCCCTCTGACCCCCCTCCACACACTATCCCCTCTGACCCTCCTCCCCTTCACACACTATCCCCTCTGGCCCCCCCTCCATACACTATCCCCTCTTACCCCCCCCTCCACACACTGTCCCCTCTGCCCTTCCCTCCACACACACACTTCCCCACCTGATCACATACACATACCACCTCACTTGATCTTACAGAGGTCGCTGCCGTCGATGCCTTCTCACCTCGACTGGCACCTCACCTAGTGCCTGCGCGACATATTGATGTGTTCTTCCAATCAGCGCAGAGCAGGAGCATGGAGCCGCTGCGGCCAGCCGTGGTGCACGCAGCCAACCCCACGCTCCCGCTCTGCGTTGATTGGTTTGGAGGAACACGTGCCTGCAAAGAGGTCCACACAGTGTGGTGGTGGGCGGTGGCAGCCAGGGCGGTTGCGGCAGCTGTGGGCGGATGGTTTGAGGGCGCGTGATGTGTTAACCAACCCACGCTGTGTGACGTCCCAGGAGTGCCACCAGCGCCCCCTAAATGTCAGCGCCCTGTGACATCACCCGGACCGCCTGGTGCAAGAGACGGTCCTGACTTATTTTAGTATTGCTGCAGCTATTCTTCTTCTTCTTCCTGTCACTTATATATCTGAAGAAGGCTTTATTCCCCTTCTTAACAGATTTTGCCATTTCTTCTTCTTTTGAGGCTTTAGTAGCATTTATAATCCTTCTGTATAATTTATAGGTCTCTCTGTCAGCTACACTTCCAGTCTCTTTATACCTCCTATAGGCTACCTTTTTTCCTTTACAATAGCCTTAAAGGACAACTCTGGCCAAAAGCATTTTTTAATATGTTATTTGTTAGGGAAAGTTAGACAAATTCCTAATATACATTAATTATGGGAAATGCACATATACTGCTATTTCCCTTAACTTAGTAGATCACAGAGACTTCAAAATCTCTGAAATTTGGTGATGTCACAAACTGGGGTGTAATTCCAATGGAGTGTCCAGCAGGGGGCGCACTATATATAAAAGTCAATGAGTACCATTGACTTCTATATATTGGAATTACACCCTGATTCATCTATAGAACAGGTGAGTCTGCACACTGTACTACTCCCCCATCATCTATCTACTCATAGTATGAGCAGATAGATGATGGGGGAGTAGTACCAGGGCCATCCCCAATCCGCCCTCCCATCACCGCCGCTGCCACCCCTGCTCGTCCGGCGGGTCCGGTAATGTAATTGAGGCCCTGGTCTCAGGGGGGAAGTAGGCCTCCTCCCCTGAGACCGAGGCCTCAATTACAGTGTCGGACCCGTCCAGGCCCCCTGTCGCCGCCGCTGATGCCGCTTCTGCTCATCCGGCAGGTCTGCTGATGTAATTGAGGTCTCGGTCTCGGGGGGGGGGGGGGGCTGAATAGGCCTCAGACCGGGGCCTACTTCCCCCCTCAGACCAGGGCCTCAATTACAGCAGCTGATGGGGAAGTAGTACCAGGGCATATGTGACGGCAGCAGGGGGAGGGGCGGATTGGGGATGGCCCTGGTACTACTCCCCCATCATCTATCTGCTTATACTATGCGTAGTACAGTGCATAAAGATGCAGAGAGAGGAGGTGCACGAGCCTCCTATAGACTGTCATTATTCCGCCTGTTTTGCTCTGTGGGAACGGAGCCTAAGGATCCATACTTTATCCGTCCAGTTGTTGCCAAACATCATGTAGTAGTGTTTACACATTGAATCATTTTAACATTGGTCACGGTTAGGTCATACAAAGAGGAAGGTCTCACAGTGATCACAGTGGGGTGGAGGCTTCTTTGTACAAAGTTCAACACATGATGGCTGTGCAAAGAATGTCTTGATCCTTACTAAAGAGAAGACAAAGGATTGTGCAATTGAATTTTCATTACTGGATGAAAGCCTGAGAAAATATTTATCTAAGTCAGGTTTTGAACTTTGAATATAGGTGGTAATATGTATATTTAGACATGTATATTAAGATGTATATATTTAGACACATCACGAGTCAGGTCTATTAATTTTTGCAGAAACTGTTGTTATCCGTGTGACTCTGCCGCCTTTCCTTATCTAAATGCCAGAATAGACCCTTAAGAAATCAAATGGTGGCTTCTCATCCTGAGACAGTATACACATATTATTGGGCTGATCATCTCAGCATAAGGGTGTAATGCTAGTGAAAATGTGTGACTATTTGAAGTCTATAATGTGGAATCCATTTTGTATTTGAAGAGTATTATGGTCTCCATTTTGTATCTACTCCATTTTGTTTTTCATGCAAGATCCTTCAGCATTGTATGAACTCTTTACAAGAATACTATATTTCATCTTTTGCATGTGTCTCTTGTCCGTGTTTTGTGTTGTACTTTACCCAGGTCAGGGACGGACGCCCAGTTGCTCGCTGCTTCCTAGGGCAGGCCATGGCAAGTAGGCAGGGACAGTGGGTAGGGATAGGCGTAGGGTCCACCGTCCGTGTCTTCCTTGTTCCTCCCCTGATTGGTCTGTACTCAGAGTCCTAACACTTATAAAATAGTAGGTTGTATAAGCTATTTTGTTCCTTAATGGTTATAAAAATCTCATAGGGGCCTCTCTTTTAACCAGCGCTTTCATAACTGATGTTTCTGGACAGATGATGATTAACCTCCAGGTGATGATTAGAGATGAGCGAACCCGCCGGATTTCTAGTGATGATGTGACTTCTTATCTTTCCTATGTAGTGTTATATATTTGTTTACGCTATGTCTTATAGTCAATTTGTTATTTTACTGATTATACTATTTTCTTATAATTCATCTGTTATTATACTATTTTAAATAAAATGGCGTTGCACCCTAATTTTAGTCTTCTTCAAAGATGTGTCTGAGCCTGTTCAATAAAACTCGACAAAACAATGGGTGAACTTGGTTTTCCACAAATCTTCCCCTACAACGACATTAACATATTGAAAAAAAAACTTTACTTGCTCATTGAACAATGCCATTTAGCCTCCTCCCTGCTTCATTTCTTGTCCGTTCAGTATTACAATGTTTTACATCTTAAACCCCCTTCATCGACCATTGTATGTATTAGACTTTTCTTCGACTTTCCCTATAAGAGATGAACAAGTACTAAATTCCCTGAATGCTTGTTACTTGTGTTGAGCATTTTCAAATCTCTGGCCATTTTTTAGCTTTTATATGACATTTTTTAGCAAGTTGTCTTTTAGTCACCGGTCTGCACTGTCTGGACGCTTCCTTGTCTCTGCAGGGGGTTGAGAAGTGACAGTTCAAGTCCGCTCAGCCAGTCAGTGACAGAGGTGGGATCCCGCCACTGCCACTGACTGGCTGAGCGGACTTGAAACGTCACGTCTCGAGCCTGCGTCAGAGACCAGGAAGCGGCTGGACAGCACAGACTGGTGCAATGCAATCCGGGACCCGGCGCTGGAACTGGGGAGGTAAGGGGACGTCGTTGCCCTTATTCACCTCCTCCCCGGTCATAGCCGAAAAAGCCCTGCAGCCCGGAGTACCCCTTTAAGTATTATAGATATAGCTCAGGTGCCAGCCTTCTGTGGTCATCTAAGGAACTGGTCAAGAACTGAGCCTCTCTGTAATAAAAAAAAAAACCTGCAATAAGTGTACAAGTTGTTTGCATGAGTAAAGTTCTTCTGCTTGCATCAGTTAATTTGTCTGTAGTCTGATTCATCATGGCTGGTGGAGGACCTCTGGCAGAGTGGTACTCAGTAATCCTGCCCAATGCCAGGGGCTGCTGACCATCCTCTGCCTTACAAGCTGAGGCTATGTTCACATTACGTATAAGACCAGCAGTTCTGTGACCCAGCTGGGTCATGGAACGGCCGGTCTCTGAAAAGATAATCCCGGCCGGTACTGCAGTAACGGCCAGATGATCTTTAGGGCCTAAGAGTTCTGATGCGGGCGCATCCATGCGAGCCTGCATCAGAACTCTCCACTGCATACTATGGAGCATGTGGCCGGAGCCGCTCGCTCCATAGTGTGCACTGACAGGGTTTTCTGTGGCCGCTATTCACTGAATAGCGGCCGCAGAAAACTGACATGTCAGTTTTCTACGGTGCCACGAGAGATCTTGGCTGGAGCATATACTATGTGTATACACTTCGGCGGGGGTTCCATAGAAGGCAAAGCAATATATATTTTCATAAAAAGTACGGCCATTGTTGCCGATTGCAACAACGGCCGTACTTTTAGGAAAATAAACGTTGTGTGAACATGGCCTGAATCTGTAAACTTTTTAATTCCCTGCCTTTATGACCCATACCAGCATGGAAATAGGTACTCCGCACTGAGTTGCAATTTAAGTCATTTTTATTTGGTTGGTAAAGCAGATATAAAATAATTTTTCGGTCCATATGACTTTTATCAGGCTCATCATGAATTGGATATAAACGGTGAGGAGTCCTGGTAGAACAGCTTGTGGAACAGCTGCAGTGCTGGAAGTGGAAGTCTTGGTATAGGCACAGACTGATAAGTCCTGGTATCAGTAGGAGAGCTGTGCTGGCTGTCAGCGTGATGGTGCCAGGAGCCGTGCCTGAACTGGGAGACACAGGTATGACCCATACCAGAGCTTGGCTTCAGATATTGCATAACATTTTATATAGTGAAATTAAATAGATCTCCCATAGATGCAATGAGAAGATCTGTACATATGGCAGTTAATGGAGCCTGCATGGCAACACATAAAGCTGGTGCAGCTCAAAACTACAGGCTCTGTGCAGTGTGTGCATGAGCCCAACTCTATAGAGGATCAATGGTTTTAAACATTTATCATATACAACTCTACTCCACTATGGTATACAAACCACACATAAAAAAGTGCATTGAAAAATGCAAAAATTCATCATTTATTGCAAGAGAATTTGAGACATTTTGCAGAATTGAAACTGACATAAAAAGGGCAGGCTTGCAAAAAGTTGTAAAAAAAAAAAGTTGCAAATGATAATTCTAACCCCCTCACTAAATATTCTGTATGTTGCATTATTGTAGGGAGACATTTTTCATCTACCCAGTCCCTATTGTTATTTTTGTTTTGTTTTTCTTTTTGAGCATATTACAGATTATGTTACGCCTAGTTTACATATACACTACCGTTCAAAAGTTTAGGATCACCCAAACAATTTTGTGTTTTCCATGAAAAGTCACACTTATTCACCACCATACGTTGTGAAATGAATAAAAAATAGAGTCAAGACATTGACAAGGTTAGAAATAATGATTTGTATTTGAAATAACATTGTTTTTACATCAAACTTTTCTTTCGTCAAAGAATCCTCCTTTTGCAGCAATTACAGGTAAGTTGAGCTTTGTTTTACAGCATGATAACAACACAAAAAAAATGTACAGTGGTAGCTCGGTTCTCGAACTTAATTGGTTCTGGAAGGCAGTTTGAGAACCAAGCTGTTTGAAAACCGAGCAGTGTCTTCCCATAGGAAATAATGTAAATGTGATTAATTGGTTCCAGCAGCCACCAATAATTACCTACAGTACTCATTTATTACACTGATAAGTGCTCAGTATAATCACTACAGTACAGTACAGAACAGCACTATACTGTACAGGACATTAAACATAAGAAATGTTCATCAGAACCAGCAATTATAGTACATTAGTCACCAACTCCTCACCCATCCTTTACTGTATAGCATCCCCCCCATCCAAGCACTGTAATGTATGGGAGATGGTGGTGCACTGCCAGTACTACTACTGCACTGTATATGCACTCCAGCAGTCTTATACAGTACTGTACTGTATGTGAAGCCTCACCACTCCTTAACTCGCCAGGTACAACCCACCATCCACGCTCGCAAAAACGTTCGAAAACCGAGCAAAGTTCGAATTCCAACCACTACTTCTGGGTAAATTTTCATTTGAATACCAAGCAGTTCAAATTCCAAAGCGTTCGAAAACCGAGGTATTACTGTAAATTGCAAACTTGCTTAATATCACATCTGCTGTTGATTTAGATTTTGAAAGTTATAAGGACAGTGACACTTTAAGGTCCCCATTCGGTCGACCATACGGGGGTGTATGGGGCTCTCCTGATTGACCACCGAAAGATGATGTTGGTGGAGATAGGGTTCAGGTGTGATAGAAAATCACAGTCTGACCCTTTTGTTCTGGAAGAGATATGCCACATCCAGAGCTCTCTGGCTGCTCCTTAAACCAGGAACACCCTCCAACTACATGCAAATATTGCTTGCTTTTTTTTAAAATTGCTTTTCTGTTTTAATATTTTATTAAAATGTTTACAAATAACAATCATGAAAAAGATATGCAATCTATAAACACAGCAAAGCACAAAATCAATGAGTCACAATTGATTTACATTTTTGCTACATTTTGTGCACATTTCTATGTATGTACTTTTTTTTATTTTTTATTTTTTTACAATATTGCTTGCTTAAGTACATGTGTTGCACCCGATTGCTGTTTTGTTTTGTACAGTGGTGCCAGCTTTCTCTATACTGCGCTGGTGTTTTTTTAGAATGTGATCAAAGGATATGTGTGAATGTAGATCGGCAATGTCTGCAGCAGAGGTTTGAGGCTATGTTCCCAATACGGCTATCAGCAGCCGGCTCCTCACAGTTAATTATGGGAAGCAACGATCGCACTACCACCCACCGTTAGCCCCTAAAATGCTGCGATCACAGTGCTTAAGTGTCAGTAACAGGAGCTCCTGTCACTGTCCATTCGGGATCCCTGCAGTGTGACTCTTCTCATAGAGTCTGCTTTATGCAATGGCATAGCATTGACCAGGGTTAGCAATCTCATGATTGCATGTAATAGTCCCTAGAGAGACTGTAAAAGTATGAAAAAGACCCTCCCCTAATTAACCCCCCTTTTTTACCATTTTACAAGTAAAACATGTAAAAATAATAGAGATCGTGGCCCAAAAAATGATGCCCCAAGTAACCTTGTAGGTGGAAAAATAAAAGCACTATGGCTCTTAGAAGACGAGGGGGAAAAACAAAAAAGCAAAAATGACCTGGTACTTAGGGCCAAAATAGGCTGTGCCATTAAGGGGTTAAGAGGAGGCTGAGATATGAGCTTCATCGATTATCTTCTCTATGTACTGGTGTCACCTTTTGCTTAAATTCTTTACGGATCACTTTGTAGCAGCCTCCAGTTTATCATCAGAACTAGAAGTTTCAGTTAAGCTTTAGGCTTAATTGTGAAAATGCAAGATTGTGCAAGATTTCAGGACTATCTTATAGGCTGGGTTCACACTATGTATATTTGAGGCTGTATTTGGTCCTCATGTCAGGTCCTCATAGCAACCAAAACCAGGAGTGGATTGAAAACACAGAAAGGATCTGTTCACACAATGTTGAAATTGAGTGGATGGCCGCCATATAACAGTAAATAACGGCCATTATTTCAATACCACAGCCGTTGTTTTAAAATAACAGCAAATATTTGCCATTAAATGATGGCCATCCACTCAATTACAACATTATGTGAACAGAGCCTTTCTGTGTTTTCAATCCACTCCTGGTTTTGGTTGCTATACAGCCTCACAAATACAGCCTCAAATATACATAGTGTGAACCCAGTTAATATAGATAGTAAAATGTAAAATTTGACAAAATTCCTAAAAAAATAATTTTAACATAAAAACTCGATTTAATTAATAAATCATTTTCTGATGTCACATTCCCTTAAATATTTTTTTTAGTAATTTAGATCCAGAAGAGTAAGATCCAGAAAATTAGTGCACAGATCTCTTTCAGCTAATATATGTGTTTAAACTCGCAATACATTATTAAATATTTGCCACACGGAATCGTTTAGGATGTAATTTTATGTATTATACATATAAGAATATTTTGAACTAAGAAAGCAAACATTACCACACCCATATATCTTGTAAAAAGTAAATGATAAACCAACGTCGAAACCAAGGCCAAAAACCTTCTATAATTAGCTGCCTATTGTCTAAGAACAATATAGGGGCATTACTGCTTTCCTTTGAACAGAAAACTGACTGGTTGAAATGGACAAGTAATTCACATTTTGCCTTTGCTGGTTGACTTTTCCGTGTTCTACACATGTTCACTGTGTTCGATCTGCACTGGATTAGTAGTTAGAAGACATTTGCTGGTAATGGGGTTGGAAACGGTACTGATATCCATATGCCCTCAGATAGTAAGTAAAATACTCCAAGGTGTGCATGAGCTCAGCATCAACGTAGTGATAAGATATGGCCAGGTCTGAACAGCACTGAGGACCCTGTGAAGGAAAACATGGAAGTTACATGGAATGATAAGAGGTACAGAAAATTTTTTTGTAGACAAAACCATTCTGACAAAACATATTTAATACTTTGGTAAGTAGTTGCTGTGGTCAAAAAAGACAAATGTTCCAGCTGGAAGCAGCTATCACTTATCCACTTGATCTGTAATTTCAAGCTGCAGACATGGGCAGATGATAGCAGTCTACAAAGTTATAAAATTATATTTTCCTTCTATTTTTAAGAGTCACAGAGGCTGTGCTGAGTTTCAGCATGCACACCTCCTCCCTTAACCCCTCTTATCCTGCATGACTGATGAACAAGTTTCGGCTACCAGCACAGAACCCTGTATATAAATCATGTAGGGAAGGAAGAAAGCATGCATGCTGCAGCTCAGCACGGCTTCTATGACTCTTGAGCTTGGAACTAAGACGTGATTTTATAACTTTGCAAACAGCTATGGGACTTTCTGCTGGCATAGCAGGATACGTTGTCAAAGCGAGCGATTGAAGGAACTGCCAGGAGCACAGTAGACTGCATTGTAAGCAATCTATGGTGCTTCCATCGATCGCTCACTGAGTTTTGACAACATATCCTGCAGAATTATAGGTATGCTTTAAATACATTTGGACATAATATTTGACGAGAAAAACAGGTTTTTATTAGGGATGCGCAAAGTGTTGCAAAGTTTGCAAAAATTTGCTTAGTGGACGACACAAATTTTTGCAAATTTCATCATTGCTCAGCCAATTACTGCTCAGCTCAGTAAAGCCCCGTCAGCCCATTACTGACCATGGCACTGTCCCATCTACATCATTAACTGGCTGAGAGGCCTGGAGGCATGGGGACACAAAAGAGGACATCCGGGAAGATGGAAAAGGTACGGTAAGTAGTTTACCCAAATTTTTTTTAGCTATTTTAATGTGGTTCGATAAAGTTCAGTGCTCAAATTTTACGCCAAAAACATGCGAACCTGGCAAAAAAAAATTAAAAAACTTTGCTCATCTCTAGCTTTTACCTTTGCTGCATGTGTTATGGATAATAAAGCTAAACATATTTTTAATTTAAAGTCACAAGGTCTGTTGGAACATCCAAAGACCATGTGGACTTGCTGTGACAACCATTAGTTAATGACATCTTTCCTAAGGAAAACTGTAGTTTCAGGGTAGCTTACATTCATGTATAATTCATTGTTTTTAAGATCCAACCACAATTACAAACAGTTTGGACATCATAATACAAGAAGCAAAGAGCATATACAAATAACAACTGTGTTGTCAGAACATTTTTTGACATTAGCACTGATAAGTAACCACTAATAAAAAATGCACATTTTCCAAACCTTGTCTCCTTAGTTTGGCTACAGTCAGTATAAAGGGCAACCAGGCCAGGGGAAGGAAAGGAAGAAAGAAAAGGAAGGAAGGTCTACATAAGCGACTAAGATGGCATAAGGGTACAGCACCTCCTTTAACTCCAGTAGCTTGCTCGTACTCCAGTCAGAGCACTCTGAGTGGGTGTCAAGGTAGCTTACATTTAAATAAATAATAAGTTTAATGCATTGGATCATCAATCTGACTTAGAGGAGTCACAAGCATATCATAGTTTTTTACTATATAACTATAACTATATAATATAGGGATGAGCGAACCGAACAGTAACGAACCAGATTCGTTACGAACTTTGCAAAAAGTTCGGTTCGTCACCGAACCGAACTTTGAGAAAGTTCGTAACGAATCTGGTTAAAATAACAATAACAAAGAAAATCAAAGACATCTTTAAAAAGTGATGCAAACACCTCTGGAATGCATCTGGGAAAGCAGGGAAAAAGTATTAAAGCAATCTGCATTACGGGGTTAGCGATCCTCTGCATAATGCCGATGCATCTAATGGTTAATATATTTCATTAATAGAACAAATTTTCATTGTAATAAAGTCACTTTCGTTGTTCAATAATTTAATTAAAACGATTCCATCATTGTGCAATTAAATATACTGTAAGGGTACAAACCCACTTGACGTATTTGCTGCGTGAATCAGTCTTAAAAATAAGCAGGCAAAACGCAGGTTGGCTTTATACGATTATTCTGCGTTAAAATACGCAATTGCGTATTTTTGAAGCAAGCAGCTTGTTGTTAGCAAAGCATCAGTTGTTAACAACCTGTGTGAAAAACGCATGTAGCTTCACGCTTCAAAAATACGCAATTGCGTATTTTAACACAGAACAATTGTATAAAGCCAACCTGCGTTTTGCCTGCTTATTTTTAAGACTGATTCACGCAGCAAATACGTCAAGTGGGTTTGTACCCTTAAAATAAATATATATATAAATAAATGTATATTTATATATATATATTTATTTTTTTACAGTATATTTAATTGCACAAGTATGGATTCGTTTAAATTAAATTATTGAACAACAAAATTAATTTGATTACAACGGAAATGTGTTTTATTAATTAAATGTTAATTTTTACAGGAAACTCTATTAAAGCCGTTAATTCATATTGCCGACAATAGAGTTTTCTGTCATAATTAATACTTTATTTTAATTAAAACATCAAATGTTTCTTCTAATTATGTTATCACAATAGCATTATTAGAAGAAACATTTTGAATTATATGTGCGCTCAGCTGATTGTCTGAGCGCACATATAATTAGCGGGTCTGCAGCACAGTGACTTCATTGTGCTGCGGACCAGCGAAGAGGACACATGGGGGTGAGTATACAGATCTCCCCACCCCCTCCCCAGCACTGCACCCCTCCCAGCAAGGAAGGGGGGTCACTTAACCCCTTCCTTGCTGGGATGGGTGCAGTCAGTCTGGCCCCCAAGGGGTTAAAGGGGATGCAGTGCATCCTCCCTTAACCCCTTGAGGGCCAAACTGTAAGCAGCGATCTGTAAAGATGCTGCATACTGTAAGGAGCACAACAACGCTCACAATGATGGGTGTTGTGCTCCTGTTTGTGTGTTTTTTTTGTGTTTCTCCCTTTTTGTTTTTCAGATATCGGTATCCTGGGGATTACGTCGGATTCGATGGACTACGATGATGACCAGCGGTTGTTTGGATTTTTTTTTTTAAATAAAATGGTCAATGAGGGGTGTGGGGGTGTTTTTATTTGAATAAAAAAAAATTTTCACTTGTGTCTTGTCTTTATTTCTTTACTTTATAGACTTAGTAGTGAAAGCCGTCTAATAGACGGAATCCATTACTAAGTCGGGGCCTAGTGTTAGCCGATATGAAATGGCTAACACTAACCCCCCATTATTACCCCAGTACCCAATGCCACCAGGGGTACTGGGAAGAGCTGGGTGCCAATGGTCCCGGAGCGTCAAAATTGGCGCTCCTGGACCGGGAGGCAGCAGGCTGGTAAGATTTAGGCTGGGGAGGGCCTAAACCAATGGCTCTTCCCACCCTGGTGTTACCAGGCTGCTGTCGCTTGGTTTTTAACCCGGCTGGTTATGAAAATAGGGGGAACCCTACTCAGGTTTTTTTTTAAAATAAATAAATAATAAAAAAAACGCATAGGGTTCCCCCTATTTTCATAACCAGCCGGGTTAAAAACCAAGCGACAGCAGCCTGGTAACACCAGGGTGGGAAGAGCCATTGGTTTAGGCCCTCCCCAGCCTAAATATTACCAGCCTGCTGCCGTCCCAGTCCAGGAGCGCCAATTTTGACGCTCCGGGACCACTGGCACCTGGCTCTTCCCAGTACCCCTGGTGGCATTGGGTACTGGGGTAATAATGGGGGGGTTAGTGTTAGCCATTTTATACCAGCTAACACTAGGCCCCGACTTAGTAATGGATTCCGTCTATTAGACGGCTTCCACTACTAAGTCTATAAAGTAAAGAAATAAAGACAAGACACAAGTGAAAATTTTTTTTATTCAAATAAAAACACCCCCACACCCCTCATAGACCATTTTATTTTAAAAATTCCAAACAACCGCTGGTCATCGACGTAGTCCACCGAATCCGACGTAATCCACAGGATACCGATATCTGAAAAACAAAAAGGGAGAAACACACAAGAAACACACAAACAGGAGCACAACACCCATCATTGTGAGCGGTGTTGTGCACCTTACAGTATGCAGCATCTTTACAGATTGCTGCTTACAGTGTGGCACCCAAGGGGTTAAGGGAAGATGCATTGCATCCCCCTTAACCCCTTGGGTGCCATACAGAACAATCTGGCTCCCAGGGGGTTGAGTAAGGGTCCCCACTTAACCCCTTGGGGGCCAGACTGTTGTCAGACTGCACCCATACCAGCAAGGAAGGGGTTAAGTGACCCCCCTTCCTTGCTGGGAGGGGTGCAGTGCAGGGGAGGGGGGGGGGGGTACTCACGCTCCCAGGTCTTCTTTCTTCTTTGCCTTTCTTCTATCTTCTTTCTTCTATCTTCTTTGCCAGAGCCGACACACTGAGCTCAGTGTGCCGGCGAAGAAGATAGAAGATAGGCAAAGAAGACCTGGGAGTGTGAGTAACCGCCCCCTGCACTGCACCCCAATACTGCTCCCACTACCATTCCTACTATTACCCCCACTCCTGATACTACTACTACTCCCAAAACTGCTACTTCCCTTATCTACTACTACACCCCCTCACCTTCTATGCTTCTACTGTTACTACACCCCTTATCCACTATGCCTCTACTACTACACCCATCATAGTTAGCAAAAAATAAATTTAAAAAAAATCTAGATTTAAATCTAGAATTGAGAAAAAAAATTGAAAAAAAAAATTGAGATTTAATGTTTTGCCCATATTGCCTACCCCTAGTTCCAGCCATGAGGTAAGGATGGGAGTTGGAGTTCCAGCTGTCAGGACAGGAGTTGTAGTTCCAGATATGAGGTCAGGATGGGAGTTGTAGCTGCAGTTATGAGGTCAGGATAGGAGTTGTAGTTCCAGCTGTGAGGTCAGGGTGGGAGTTGGAGTTCCAGCTGTGAGAGTTTGCTACAACTGGGGGCACACAGATTGGGGAACATATGACATAATGACACCATAAATGTCTATAACACAGAGCGACTCTCTGCCTAATCAGATATCGCCCCATGTTACATGACCAGCAATCAGCTCACTTGTCGGCTCATTGTGCACTTTAAGGCCGGGTTCACACACAGGGTAAGACACCGACCGTTCTGTGACCCAGCCGTGTGCACCCCCATCCCAATTCAACATTGCACACAATGGAGAGTGTGGCCAGGCCGCTATTCAATAAATAGCAGCAAAACAAAACTGACGTGTCAGTTTTCGTTGCAGCCGCTTGCAATCCCAGACAGAGTGTATATGTGTATACACTCCGGCCAGGATTCCGTTGTCTGCAGCACAATGTAAATTATCAATTAATCATAGCCATAGATGCAAATTGCAACAACAGCCTTAATTAATTGATAATTTACGTTGTGTGAACATAGACTAAACCTGTCCACCTGCATCCACCATTGGCTATGCATTTCTCTGTGTAATGGGGGCAAAGAGGGTTTAACTATTATATGGAGACACAGAGAGGGGTTTAATTACTATATCTGATTGGTTAGGCACAGAGAGGGTCTATCCTCTATATATGGAGGCACAATGGGGGGCTTATCCGCTATATGAGGGTACAGATTGGGGGTGTCTTTCTATTATATGAGGACCAGGGTCGCATTAAGGGTACCACAGGACCCGGGCAGTTTAGAAATTGGGGGTTGTAGTTTTGTACAGTAATATAGACACATATATACAGACATATATGACCCATATTGCCCCTGGCACCTGACAGTCTCACCATAAGAAGCAGCAGAGACAGACAGGTAGTCTGTCATCACCAGCAGCTGCAACATCTCTCCCGGTTGCCCCTTTTATCCTCCCTGGCATGTCCTCCTTGGTAGGCACACTTTGACACCGCCGCTCCTGACCCTTGGCGACAAGGGTGCACCACATGACCCGGACGTCCAACACGGACGCTACTCTGTTTGGGGGTAGCTGTGGAGATCGGGGGCTAGCAATCAAAAGGGAGACTAGACGGCATCAATCAGTGTGGTGCATTCCGGCGGAGGATATTTTCCAGCCATGAGCAGTGGTGTGTGTGGCTGTGTTATAATGGGGGCAATCTCCCTTGGTCCGCCGGAGCCCAGGGCCCTGGGCGGTAGCACAGATTGCCCTCATTATAATCCGCCTATGATGAGGACATAGAGTGAGCCTGCCAGCCTGGATCTAAATACTATGGGGGGCATAAAGTGGGCACTGTTATAGTGTGGAGCAATAGAGATGGGGAGTGTATAGAGGTGAGGATGGTGCTGGAGCCAAGAGTCTAACATGTTTCTCTGGTTAATTCTGCATAGACTATTCATGGACTGGAGTAGTCTTTGTGATGGCCGGGCCACATGGAGATGGAAAGCGAAACAACTTTGCTTAACAACACATCACCTGCAGCTCACACAGAGAAGACGCCTTGGATGTAACTGCACTAGTATATCCTGGTATGATTAGTAATATTTGTTTATATAGTGGATTCTATCCGTCACCATACAGAACACAGGTGTCAGCTGTAGCCCTCCAGCTGTTACCATCATGATGTAGTTTTGCAGCAGCTGGAGGGCAGCGAGTTTGACCCTCCGGTATAGTGGTATCAGTTGCTATGTTGTGAGTAGAGATGAGCTAATCTACAGTAGGAATGGAGCGAAGCACTTCCTATCTGTATTCAGCTTATCAGGCTGCAGGCTTTGCAGTCCCCTCTGCTTGCTGCCGCTTCTCCCCAAGTGCTGGGATCCAGTTTCCCAGGACTGGATCCATCTTTTTCCAGCACTCGGGGAGGAGTGACACAGAGTAGAATAGCCCACAGTCTGATAAGCTGAATGCAGATAGGAATGAGGTGCTTCACTTCATTTGTACTGTAGATTCACTCATCTCTAATTGTAATGATGGCGGTGGTCATGGTGCTGAGGTATTATCTGTTATACTGGTATTATTGGTAGTAACAGTCTCTATATATAATTGTAATGATGGCGGTGGTCATGGTGCTGAGGTATTATCTGTTATACTGGTACTATTGTTAGTAATAGTCTCTATATAATTGTAATGATGGCGGTGGTCATGGTGCTGAGGGATTATCTGTTATACTGGTATTATTAGTAGTAACAATCTCTATATACTAGATGGGTCGGTAATATTATGGTGGTAACTTGTATAATAATAATATTTGCTTCTTGTATACCAGTGTTATTTGGTAACTAATGGCTATTTAGACATGTACAGTATTAGGCATAGAAAAATGTTTTATTTTAATTTTATATATGTGTTTTTGGTTATTCTTTATAAATCCTAAAATTTGCTGTAGCCTCTAGCTAAAATATGTGCCCCATGCTAGGCCCATCAGCTACAGCACAATCCTCATACTGCCTGATAGATATTAGATAGACATGTGATAGATAGATAGATAGATAGATAGATAGATAGATAGATAGATAGATAGATAGACTCTTCAAAAAAGTGCGGCACTCAGTAATGAATGAATGCTGGGTGCCAGAGGTATCACCCTGATCCAAGGGTGTATGTTAAATAGCAGAAACGATATAACTGCAGCACGCCAGTCTTGTGGTGAAAAAAACGTGAATAATTTATTCCATGAAGAAAAACACTCGGAACAGTGGTAGCGACGTTTCAGTCCTTCAATGTGGACTTTTCTCGCTTGAGAAAAGTCCACATTGAAGGACTGAAATGTCGCTACTGTTTTCTTCATGGAATAAATTATTCATGTTTTTTTCACCACAAGACTGGCGTGCTGCAGTTATATTGTTTCTGCTAGATAGATAGATAGATAGATAGATAGATACTTAGATAGATGATAGATAGATAGATAGATAGATAGATAGATAGGTAAATAGATAGATAGGTAAATAGATAGATAAATAGATAGATAGAGGAGATAGATAGATTTAATAATAGGCAAGGGCCAGAGTTGTCCTTGAAGGATGGGCCGCTGGCCTGCTACTCATGGGCCACTGCTCTGTGGCTGCACCCCAGGCTAAAATTTGCCAGCCAGCCCCTGCTTATATAGTACCCAGAAAGAGGCTGTCCATCACTACAGCACAGCATGGCAGCTTTTTCAAAGGGAGCGATAATAGTGGGCCATGGCCCCCACAGAGGTTCCAGACACAAATATTGATGGCAGCAGAGGGGCCTGTGTCGTCTCTTACTGTTGTTACTCAATTCTATGACAAAGTAAAATAACTTAATTAAAACAATATACAGTGGTACCTTGGTTTAAAAGTAACTTGGATTAAGAGCGCTTTGGTTTAAGAGCTCACAGTTCTTCAAAATTGTAACTTGGTTAAGGAGCATTGGTTTGGTCTAAGAGCTCCCTGTACTGGGTGAGAGGGTGAGTGGAGGAGGGGCATGGTCTGCATAGTGTGGTCTACAGCACTGTACTCTGACCTAGGAAGTCCCCCTCACCTTCCAAATCATGGAAGATCCACTTCAGGCTGGGGCTTACATCAGGGGACAGGACTGTGGAGGTAATCTCTTCATAGCTGTTATCCCCCTCTCCCCGGACAGAGAGTGCTGCATGTATGTGCCCACATCTGTCCTGCTCATTCCTTCATGCTCCCTGCAGTCTCTGTCCGCCCTTGTGTTTACCATCCTCGCCATTATGGGGATCTGCTGTTTTGTCAGGTTTATGTTCTTACTACACATTATACTTCACATGCTGATTGCTATACTGTACAGTTACTTATAATATGACATATTCAGCTGTTTCTAAATCTTTGTTTCCTTTGTTATTCAGAATAAAAAAAAAAATCATTATTTTGGAGGTGGGGAACCAATGGTCTACATTTCAATGATTTCTTATGGCAACATTTGCTTTGGTTTAAGAGTGGATTTGGATTACAAGCACTTTCCCAGAACGAATTATGCTCGTAATCCAAGGCACCACTGTATTGACAAAAAAAACTAAGGTCTCTATGGAAAGAATACAGAGTCATTATACAGGTACTAGTCAGGATAGACACACATACAGTATGCATGGCTATTCTATAGAGATATATATACCAGACTTATTTCATGTGCAAAATATAAAAAACAAACTAAAACTACTTGAAAGGAGTATGTCACTAGTTTTATGCCGCCTTAAATGAGGGCAGCATAAACTACTCACAGAAATGCTGAACAGATCGGTGGTGTTCTCCTAATATGCAGGAAAATAGGATTCTTTCTGCACGCCTCCCCCTGCCCTATAGCTGCTGATTGACAACTGACTGCATATACACGGCATGGATAGATAACTGCCAATCACCAGCTGGTTGACGGAGTTTTCTGCTTCTCATGAATAATGAACACTATCAGGCTCATAATGGAGAGGACTTATTGTCCATGATGTTCAGGAGGATATCACTGAATCAGCTGCACAGAACAATGTAAGTCATACATCATTCTGTTCAGCTTCCGTCTCTATTTTATGCTACTCTTAGATAGGACACCATAAACCTGCTGACAGAGTCCTCTTTAAGCACTAGAATTTGTTGTCTAGTCTAAGCTTTCTTTGTGTTTCCACTGTATAAATTTCATGGTTCATCCCATATGGGTTGGGTCAAACTGATGAATTCTAAATTCCAAAAACCACGTTGGTTACACTTACCTCTATGATAGGGTAGAAACAGTATTCATAATAAGTGGACCCTACGGGGAAATGTCTAACCATGTGATATTCTGGATAGAATGGATGAAAGCGTTCTCTTTTATCACTGTCCCTTGTATCACCAGGTATTACTCCCATCTGCTCCATACAGTAACCCAGCTCTAAATCTTCAACAGGTGATCTGTGAGTACAAACCCCTGTTCTTAAGCCTTCTATAAAGCGAAGCAATGATTCTTTGCTGAGTACATAACCAGCCCCGCCACTCATATAACCTTGCTTGACAAAAAGTTTAAACCGCTTGCCAAAGTATACTGGCTGGTCTGGTGTGTAGCTGGATAGCATCAATCGTAAGTTGTCCACCACAACATAGGTGTCATCATCAGCCTTTAAGAACCAGTCAGCTTCATGAAAGTGATGCTTGTGTATATACTGGAATGCCTGTATAGTCTTCCAGTAGAGTTCATCTCTGCCTTCCTTAGTGTTTAGTCCAATGGTTGGGAAAGTCTCGCTTGCTTCGGAACTCATGAATAAAACCTTATTGCAGTGACGAGTCCATGTGTTTTTTACGTGAATAGTTCTAGACTGTAAGTGAGCTGGTGCTGTCATAACCCAGCACAATACTCTGATTTTTCTTGAAAGCTCTTCACTTACATGATTGTCTGAAACATCAAAATACACAATCATCAGAAGTAGAATCAGTCATTTTCTCTTCTGTAAATTAGCTACAGTTTTAGGCTATGTTCACACTATGTATGAGACCAGCCGTTCCGTGACCCCGGCCGGATCGCATCAGCACTTCCCATAGCACACAGTGAAGCAAGCAGCCGGAGCCGCTTGCTTCACTGTGTGAACTGACAGGTCTTTCTGCGGCCGGAATTCACTGGATTCTGGCCGCAGAAAACTGACATGTCAGTTGTTTGCAGCGGCGTATGGGATCCCGGCCGGAGCGTATACAATGTGTGTACTGTTAGAGTTCAGTCTGTGTGTGTGAACTCGGCTGGAAGAATCAGCCGACGCCCGATTTCTCTCTGACCTGTTCACACTTCTTGCTCTGCTGCCAGGGAGCCTACACCTGGCTTCATGCTTCTCCTGATTCCTCTCTGGTGCTCGTGGGGTTAAGCCTTCAGGGGTTGCATTCTCCTGAGGCTTGCTCCTGTCTGAGTACAGGGGAGGGCTCCCTGGCTGCTATTGGTATCTCATGCTGCTGTCAGACTCCTTGCTCCTATCAGGGGCTGGGGCGGGAGCTCTGGTAGCATTTAAGTTGGTGAATTACACCTTGTAGTTGCCAGTGTATGTTTTGTCTCCAGCTACACCAGTGAATCCTATTGTTCTGCTAGATATTTTGACACTTGGACTTCGCTTTTGCCTCATCCTCTGTACTGCGTTACCTCTCGTGTTTGACCTAGGACCGGACTCTGTTTACCCCTTGTTTGCTGATTCGGATTTTGACGTGACCTCCTGTTGCTGACTCGGACTGCCTGACCTGTTTGTATATACCTGTCTGTGTGTTCTGTCTACCTCCCCATATCCCTAGGTAAGTTAGGGACTATCGCCCAGTTGCTGCCCTAGGGGTTAGCCTAGGGGGGCAAGCAGGTAGGGACAGGGGTTGCCGGTCTAGACAAGGTACTTCCATCAGGAGTCCCTGACAGGTACGCTCCGGCCGTGATCCCATAGAATAACAGGCATTGTTCCACCGCTGTAAAAGTACGGCCGTTGTTGCAATCGGCAACAACAACCGTACTTTTACGTATTGTGAACATAGCCTCAATGTTGATGTGTTGCTTGAAAAAGGCTTTATTGAGAAACTGAACCATTGTATTGCACATGATGGGTGAATAAATTCACTGCTTTATTCTTTATCTCCTGGAGTGCCACCTTATCTCTTTTGTTTGTGGATCTACGTGGAGTCGGGGTCTGACTTCGTGGAGGTAGTGCACCCACTTGAGCTATTGCCGCACAGTGCCGTCTACACACCATTATTTGCTGTAAATGTTCCATTTATGTATTACATTAAAGTGACTTTGTACCCACAATCTGACCCTCCAAACCGCTTGTACCGTCATATAGCTGCTTTAAATCCAAGATCTGTCCTGGGGTCCGTTCAGCAGGTGATGCAGTTATTGTCCTAAAAAACAACTTTAAAACTTGCGGCCCTGTGTCAAATTGGTGTGGCCAAGAGTGTCTGTGCCCTAGGCTTCTACCACCACTGCTTCCCTCCTCCCCACCCTCTCCATCGCCAGGAACGCCCCTGGGCAGGATTTCTCCTATTCCTCACCTGTCTTAACACTGCACATGGGCCTTAATGATCCAACACATGTTTGGTGTTCAGACAAGTGGTGAGAAATCCTGCCTGGGGCATTCATAATAGGGAAGAGGGCGGGTAGGAGGGATGGAGAGGCAGTGCAAGCCTACAGCACAGATACTCTAGGCCACGCCAATTTGACACAGGGCTGCAACTTTAAAACTTGTTTTTTAGGACAATAACTGCATCACCTGCTGAACGGACCCCAGAACAGATCTTGAATTAAAAGCAGCTATCAGAAGGTACAAGCTGTTTAGGGAGGGCAGATTGTGGGTACAGTGTCACTTTAAGACAATAAACTTGCAAGGTCCAGAATGTTGCTTCCGATTCAACAATGAGACAATAATACTGTACCTCTTTTGATATAATGATGCAAATCTAAGTGGGAAGAAGAAAGTCAAGACAAAGGTTTTTTTTTAAAATCTGATCTGAAATTTTATTTTATTTATTTTTTATTTTGTGGCAATTCTATTAACCCTATATAATACCACTTACAGGCGGGTTTGACTATCAGTATAAGGTGTATAGGGCTCTCCCGAATGATGTCAGTGATGATAGAGGTCAGGCAGAATGGGAAAATAATATCCAACACCTTTGTCCTGGGAGAGATAAGCCGCAGTGAGAGAGAGAGAATACAGGAATGCTTGGCCGTCAGTTATTAAAGATGTATGGCTACCCTCAGTGTATCTAAATGCCATTTGGCAGCAATGTGAATTTTGGCACCTGTGGTAATTTTTATTGAGAATGTGAATTAGGCATTCAGTAATCCAGAACATTTTTCTCTGAGAAGACAAAATACAAACCATTTATGGAAAGTAATTCTTAAAATTTCATATATAACAACATATTCAGGACTAAAAAGGGCTCATAATTATGTAGGACCACCAAGTCTGACAGATGGTACTTTCCATATAATATGCTCTGAAACGTGACACTAGGTCACATGAATAAATTAATTCATTTTCGCTTGTGTGCTACTACACTGCTACTGTTACTCCATGCAATTTTAACAAACCACTACAAATATATTACCATTTTTGTAGAGTATGGAGGAAATACTGCACCTTGAATTATGGCCACACCTTTTTCCCACCTCCAGGGGGCTTTATGGTTTTTTTTCAGAAAATGATTAATCTGCACTTTATCTGCAGCCCAGAATGATGTGAAGAAAATAACCATAACAAAACCACAACTGAATGGCAGCCATGATACCTTTCCACCAGGTAACATCATGATTCAATTCTGCAAGAAAGATACACAATTTTAAATGTAGACTAACCCTTACTACAAGTAAGTCTCTGTGCCATTATCGCCACAAACCCTGGCTTGACCATGGGCCTTACCACCTGATCTAAAAGCATTATACAATAGTTTTTTGTGATATTGTTAGTTGACGTAGCGGGCCACCATTAATGATTGCTGTATTGTTTAAGTGTCCATTAACATTCATTGTTATTGGCCGCACATCTCCTATTTACACAGAGAAATGTGCAGCCACTAGCAATAAATTTTAGTGCTGCAGAAAAAAAAGCGATCAGCCAATAAGGGGGCTTTCTCTCCTCACCTTCACGACGGCACCACAGGAGTTAACTCTTGCCCTAGGGACAGGAAAAGCACACAGCGAGAGGTTAAAAGCCCCTCCCCTTCCCCTAGACACCAGTGCTTTTCCTGTCCCTGAAGGGCAGGCACGAGAGGTGTGGGGGATCCGTCGAAGGTGAGGAGATCCCCTGGAAGAAAATTCCCCCTTACCAGAGGGATCGATCGGGTTTATCCCCTTCCTTCCCTGGAGGCGGCTGGTGGGGGTAGGGGGAGGCCCGCTCGCGCGCCATCCTCCGGTGACAGGACGAGCGGGGATTGCGGGGCTGCGGTCTTCAGCTCTCCCCGTCGGCGACTCGTCCAGATCGGGCTCCGGTGTGTGCGGCCTTCTCTGCGTACGCCGCGGCCTACTTCCGGTTACGACTAGCTCCACCGGAAGTGAGGCACGGAGTCCGACGTGCGTCCCCACGTGACGTAACGTGGCGCGCTGACGTCACACGCCGGAAGCGGATGCTCCGGCCGCCGAGAAACGCCGGGCGGTGCATTTAAAAGACAGGCTTCTCTCTGCGGGTCGCCCGTCCTGAGGTCTGCGTTCATGATGGATTCAGCGGCTTCATCTGCAGACATGCCTTCGCACCCGCCAGCGGCGGTAAGTGTGCCAATTTATGCTACACTGGGGGGTTGCGGTGCAAATCTATTTTCCACCCATATCAACCCTCTCTCTCTCTGGGTGCACACCTGCTGATTCACTAGGTGTGGGGCTTCCTCCTTTTCTCCTGCCATGATTCTAAATGTACTCTGTTCATGCCTAGGAGAAGGAAGCCACTCAGAAAGAGAAGGAGAAATCTAGACCTCCTCCCCCACCTGCAAGGAGATGTCTTAATTGCAACACAAGATTACCATCATCATTTAAACGAAATATCTGCACATCTTGTATAAATGAATTTATAAAGGAGGATAGATCATCTTTTCTGTCTGATATAAGGCAAATGATAAAAGATGAGATCAAAGGTTCTAATCCAGTCGCTCAGCCAGTGGCTATAGCTCCTGCCCCAGAACCAATAATAAATCCTCTCCCTCCTCCGCGGGTTGACCCTCCTGCTCCCCCGGCTGAAAGCTCTCCTGCATTGGTGGTTCCAGGATGTTCGGGGTCCTCAGTGTCTTCTATTACATCCAAGAGACACAGGTCTCCCTCTTCCTCCTCAATATCCGAAGTGGAATCAGGGCAGGTTTCTGATTCTGGGGCTAGGTCTGAGGCGTCAGACACCCAGGTATCAGGGAAAAAATATTTTTTTCCCTCTGAAAGGATTTCCCCGTTACTAAAGGCAGTCAGAACTGCGTTGAGTATCGAGGAAAAGGAGGAGGAGATCTCTGCCGCAGATAAATTATTTGCGGGTCTTAAAGCAAAAAAGAAATTGGGTTTCCCCATTCATAAGACAATAAAGGAACTAATTTCAGAGGAATGGAGAAAACCTGAGAAGAGGATGTCAGTTCCCTCAGATATTAGGCGCCGTCTTCCCTTTGATTCTGAGGAAACTGAGGAATGGGAGGTCCCCCTGGTGGATGCCCAGGTGGCTAAGGTCTCAAAGAAGACTATTATTTCCTTTGAAGATTCTACACAACTTCGCGATCCTATGGATCGGAAAGCAGAGAGCTTATTGAAAAAGTCATGGGAAACGGTGACCTTTTCAATCAAGAACAATATAGCCGCTACTTGTGTGGCGAGAGCTTCGCACGTTTGGGTCAATCAGTTAGAAGAACACCTGAGGGATAATACCTCAAGAGATAAAATTATTGACTCCCTCCCTCTCCTAAAGGATGCCATTGGCTTCTTAGCAGATTCCTCAGCTGAAGCTATTCGGGTCGCTGCAAAAGATGGAGCCCTAATTAACTCGGCCCGAAGGGCCTTATGGCTAAAAGACTGGAAGGGAGATAATATCTCCAAATCCAAGCTTTGCGGATTACCCTTTGAGGGTAAATATGTGTTTGGGTCAGCCTTAGATAAACTTCTAGAGAAATCATCTGACAAGAAAAAGGCTCTCCCAGAGGAAAAAACACAAAAGAAACAGGAGCAGACACAACGTCCTAGATATCAGGACAAATATAAAGAGAAACCAAAAAGAGGCCGTTGGAGCTATTCCAAAGGGGGCAAGAATTCAAATATTTTTTTCAAGCCCCGTGACGGAAAGGACAAACAATGACATAGCTCCAGTCGGGGGGAGATTGTCCAAGTTTTGGGAGTCTTGGACAAAGATCACAAAAAATCAGTGGATTATAGATGTAATCCGAGAAGGATACAGAATAGAATTTTGCCATTCTCCTCCCGAAAAGTTCAGAATCTCCCAACAGTCCTCTCCATTCCTTCAGTTGGAACTTACGCAAAGTGTGAGGAACTTGGTAAGCTCCAATGTAGTGATCCCGGTCCCAGTGAAGCAACTGGGGAGGGGACACTACTCGAATCTATTTTTAGTTACCAAACCCGACGGGACTTACAGGCTCATCATCAACCTAAAACCTGTAAACAAATATGTGAGATACAGGAGGTTCAAGATGGAGTCAATAAAGAGTACAACTCCTCTAATCCCAACAGGCGCCATGATGGCGTCAATCGACTTAAAAGACGCGTACTACCATGTCCCGATACATCCATCCTCCCAAAAATATCTGAGGTTTGCCATCAAGATGGACGGGAGAGTACAACACTTTCAGTTCTGTGCCCTCCCTTTCGGGATCTCGTCAGCTCCACGGATATTCACCTGCATCATGAGCGAGATAATTTCCTATCTACATCTGCAGGGTATCAACGTGATTGCCTACCTAGACGATCTTCTTCTAGTGGCAAACTCTTCACGGAAACTTCTAGAAGACCTATCCCTTACCAGGGACCTCCTTCTCTCGCTGGGATGGTTCCTGAACGACAAAAAATCAGACCTCAACCCAGGTACAGAAAAGATCTTCCTGGGAATCCTGCTAAACTCAGAGGAACAGATGTCTTTTCTCCCATCAGAAAAAGAAGTCGCCATCAGGGAAAAGATGAGATTATTCCGCAGGAAAAGAGCATGTCGCATCAGGGAAGCCATGTCAATTCTAGGGTCAATGACCGCATGCATTCCAGCAGTACCATGGTCCCAGGCACACTCCAGACCTCTGCAGTTCCAGATTCTCTCATCTTGGAACAAACAGAAGTGGGGATTAGACAAGATAATGAGAATTCCGCTATCAGTCCGTCAGTCTCTGAACTGGTGGTTAGACCCAGTCAATCTGAGGAAGGGGGTTCATTGGAACCCTGTTCCAAAGAAGATTCTCACCACAGACGCAAGCATGTCAGGGTGGGGTGCGAAGGTGGACTCCTTTCTATACCAGGGCACTTGGTCTCAGGGAACAGCCGAAAGATCATCCAACTACAGGGAACTCCTGGCGGTATGGATGTCTTTGCAACAGGCAAAAGATACCTTGCAGAAATCTCACCTTCATGTCCTCTCGGACAATATAACAGTAGTTGCGCACCTCAGACACCAAGGGAGCGCGAAACAAAACTCCCTCCGATATATCTCGGACAAGATATTTCGGTGGGCAGAAAACAACCTCCTCTCAATTACAGCTACTCATCTCCGGGGAATAGAAAATTCCCAAGCAGATTATTTGAGCAGGCATGTCCTATTGCCAGGGGAATGGACGCTGAAGGATTCAGTCTTCAAAATGATTACGGAGGAGTGGGGCTCACCACAGGTGGACCTCTTTGCGAACCACAGGAACAAGAAGACAAAGAACTTTTTCTCCCTTCAACCAATTGGGGAACCATTGGGGATAGATGCATTGGCTCACCCCTGGACATTCAACCTGGCCTATGGGTTCCCACCTGTTCCCTTGATACCCAAGGTACTACAGAAAATCTTAAAGGAAGAGGTGACAGTAATGTTAATAGTCCCATTCTGGCCGAAAAGAGCCTGGTTTGGGATGCTGAAGAAGATGGCCCTGGAACCTCCTCTGCTTCTGCCTTCAGATCCGGACCTCCTTCATCAGGGTCCACTTCTCCACCCAGGTCTTGCGAATCTAAAACTATCAGCATGGATCCTGAACGGGAGATGCTTAGAAGCAAGGGCTTTCAGATTCAGTAATTTCTACCATCCAGAATAGCAGGAAACCAGTGACCTCAAAAATCTATTTGAAGGTTTGGAAAGTCTTTAACTCCTGGTGCCCGACTAAGCCACCTTTTCCTGCTGATCCCAACATTCCGCTTATTCTGGATTTCCTTCAGGCAGGCCTAAACAAAGGCTTAAGACCAGCCACCCTCAAGGTGCAGATTTCTGCTCTTTCGGCAGTCTACGACTCCAACATTGCTGACAATAGATGGGTGAAAAGGTTTATGAGGAGTGCAGTCAGACAGAATCCTCCCATAAAAAATTTACTTCCCCCCTGGGACTTAAATATTGTACTTGAAGGTCTAACTCTACGTCCCTTCGAGCCACTATCAGAGTGTGATCTAAAATTTCTATCATACAAGGTCGCTTTTCTTGTAGCAATTGTGTCAGCAAGACGAGTAGGAGAGATGCAGGCGTTTACTATAAGAGAGCCCTACTGCCTGATCCAGGAAGACAGAATTGTCTTAAAAACAGATCCAAATTTTTTACCAAAGGTAGTAACATCCTTTCACAGATCTCAAGACGTTGTTCTTCCCTCCTTTTGTCCTTCTCCAAAAACTGATCTGGAACAAAAGTTCCATTCCCTTGATGTAAGAAGAGCAGTCTTACATTACCTCAAAGTATGCGAACCTTGGAGGAAAGATCAATCACTCTTTATTCAGTTCCAGGGAAAAAACAAAGGCAAAAAAGTGTCAAAAAGCGTTTTAGGCCACTGGATAAGGAACGCTATAAGTGAAGCCTATAGTCTTCAGAATTTACCATCCCCATTGCTGATTAAAGCCCATTCCACCAGGGCTATAGCAACAACATGGGCAGAGAAGGCATGTGTATCTATTGAACAGATCTGCAGAGCAGCCACCTGGTCTACTCCACATACCTTCACAAGACACTACCGACTACAGCTACAACGCAACGAAGACCTTGCGTTTGGTAGGAAAGTTCTACAAGCTGTGGTCCCTCCCTAAGGTAATTGTTGGTATTACTCCTGTGGTGCCGTCGTGAAGGTGAGGAGAGAAAGACGTATTAGTCTTACCGGTAAGACGGTTTCTCCGAAACCTTCACGACGGCACCAACATCCCCCCCAGTATTGTATGTTATATTAATGTACGGTACTCACGTGGTGCTAACATCGGGTTATAATGCACTGGTGTCTAGGGGAAGGGGAGGGGCTTTTAACCTCTCGCTGTGTGCTTTTCCTGTCCCTAGGGCAAGAGTTAACTCCTGTGGTGCCGTCGTGAAGGTTTCGGAGAAACCGTCTTACCGGTAAGACTAATACGTCTTTTTTCATCTTGTCCATTGATCGCTGTCACTTTTATACAAGCATTTCTAGATGGTTTCTAAAGGTTTCTAAGGCCTTATTCACATGTAGAGCTGTCCATAATTGCCAATCCGTAATCACGGTTCAACTTAAAGCACATTGATTTATAATGGGAGGGACGGCGCCTGATGAAGCGCGCATGCGTGTGAAACAGCTGTTACCTCGTTTTACTAGGTGTCTGGCATTTGCTGAGCTTCTTAGCATGTCCTACGGATTTTAAATACATGTTCCAATAAAATAAGATCACATCATTTACCTGCACTTCGGAAAAGTGAGCACCAACCAGTGATCAGGATATAGGGTAAATCCGTTCTCACTAAACAACCCCCTCTCCATTTTGATTTATATTGAGCTATTCCCAATTTAATTTCAATCCGTAAAATAAAAGACATGTCCTAGTGCGGATTGTGAATGCGGTACGAATTGCAAATAGAAGTCTATGGTATTTTTTACGGATGTCACATTCGTGATGTTTGTAAAAAACACTGATCAAATCTAGGCAAACTAGTACTATTTTACGGAAATGGATATGGAAACAGATGCAAATAAGGATGATTTTCCACGGACCACAGAGAAAAAATAGCGGCAGGTTTTGCAGTTCAGAAAAATCACTGAACGAGTAAACGAGGCCTAGAATGTTTGTTCCTTATGAATGCTTTGTATATAAGGTCCTGCTGTTCACACGGGGAGATGAGCCTGTGACACAGTGGTGCCTTGGATTATGAGCATAAATTGTTCCAAGACTGCGCTTGTAATCCAAATCACTCCTTAACCTAAGCAAATTTTCCCATAAGAAATCATTGAAATGCAGACAAGTGGTTCCACACAATGCCATGCCATGGCACATGAGGAAGGAGGAGTTTGGTCCTCCGAAATGTCCGCGGTGAGGACGTACCTGGGCGTCCGCGTCTGATGAGTACATCAGCTGTGAGCTTCATTGTGAAATTATGAAATAAAAGAAATATTAGTCATGAAGACATTGTGAGTATTTTCTGCTCTGGATCCCCAGAGCGTGAAGATTCCTGCCGGACCGATGATGTCTATCTAATGGTGAGAAACCCTTTATTTTTCTCCATACGCCTGGTGATTGTGCATATGAGTATACTGGACTTGTGGAGTCTGGTGGTGTGGAGGCTGCCGCAAGCATCAATCAGTGCAAGTTGCTATTAGTTGTTCTAAAACTGTCTACAGTAAGTGCAAGCTTATGGTGCGTCTACACAGAGAGATTTATCTGACAGATTTTGGAAGCCAAAGCCAGGAACAGACTATCAACAGGGAGCAGGTAATAAAGGAAAGACTAAGATTTCTCCTCTTTTCAAATCCAGTACTGGCTTTGGCTTCCAAAATATGTCAGATAAATCTCTCTGTGTAAACGCACCATTAGACTAGACAATCTTTAAATGTACCAGACCTATCTGGCTTTTTATTAAATCTGTTACACTTGGGGTCAATTTACACAGAAAGATTATCTGACAGATTATCTGACAAAGATTTGAAGCCAAAGCCAGGAGTGGATTTGAAAAGAGGAGAAATCTCAGGCTTTCCTTTACAACCTGATCTGTTTATAGTTTGTTTCTGGCTTTGGCTTCAAATCTTTGGCAAATAATCTGTCAGATAATCTTTCTGTGTAAATGGACCCTTAAAGACTGTCTGTCTAGTTTATTGGTGCAAAGTTTACACCAGCTATTACTTGGCTTGAAGTCTGCCACAATTTTCAGCCACACTGGTGCAAAATAGACCACTTTTGCATAAACTACCCCCCTTTTTCATATCAGGCAAAAGAGTATCTAAAAGTGGTGGGAAAGTATCTAAAATGCATAATAAATTTGGAGAAGTCCAGTGTACCACTTTTTCAGCCAAAATCCTGTCAAAGACACATTAGTAAATGTGGGCCAATCTGTCAAAAATTATGGCGTTTACACACATTGATGGATTTACTATTTCAAACATGTTCAGAGGGTTTTATCTGAAAAGGGACGTGGCTTAAAATATGCATGTTAATCAGAAGTAATTACTTATTGAATTGGACTGCAGGCAATACGATTTACCATTGACCACAGTGTAAAGTACGGGCGGAAGCCATACTTTACACTGTGAGCAGACTATTTTTTTACGGCCGCTGTTCACCGAACTTCACCGAGTATTTGCTTTGACCTTGCAGTACTAGCTGATTTATCTCACTCCAGCCCAGTCTACACTTTGAAACTTACTCATATCTAAGCTATTTATGAAAAACGTGTGCCATTTTGATAAATCTGATGCAGGTATACATTAAAAATACATAAACCATGATAAATCCCCCTCTTTATCTTTTCCATGTAAATATTAAGTTAGGTCAATAAACTAAACCAAACATAAGAAGCTTATAGGTTTCCATTAGTGACTATATGATCATCTACTATGCCTACTTGCCTTGATCAGCCCTAGGCGGCTGTGGACAACCACAAAGACGGTCCCTGCTCTGAAACAGGTGTTACACAAAACAAAGACAGACAAACAAAATAATTCAGGGTCAACAGTCTGGGCCGGTAATGGAGGGCAGCAAAAGTACAAAAATCGTCGGGTAAAGGAAGGGTCAAGTAAACAAACAGAAAGGTCAAAGATAAAGGGTAAATGCACAGACAGGTAGCAGAGTAGGATCTGTAACAGAGTAACACTCAATAGCCTGCATCAAACTGCTGGAGGGTCAGGCTTTTATAATAGACCAGGAACCCAGTCCAGAACCTCATTGGACCAGCCTCCTGAATCCATCTGTGCAAGTAAACCCTGGCTGGCAGAAGCATCTGTCAGTCAAGAGAACACAACAATGAACAGCTGAGGGAATCCTGAGTAGCAAAGAATCTAGCAGCAGAGTAATGCTACGTTTACACGAAGCGATAATTTGCCCAATCAATCGTTTAACGAATTTGTAGCAACGATTTGGTTTCGACGAATTCGGTTTAGACGAATAAATCGTAAGAAAATTTGTAAGAAAAATTGTTATTGCGATCGTTTTTAAGATCATTTAAGCCCATCTTTTATGTAGGGTGAATCTTTGAAAGACTGTTTACACAAAGCGATCTGCAAATTTTTAGTGAACGATGATTACACGGAACGATTTATCGTTTGAATTTGCACAATAACTATCGAATTCGAACGAAAATCGTAAGTGTAAACGCAGCGAACGATCAAACGACGAGGGATAAATCGTTCATCTTTCAACATGTTCTCAAATCATCGTTGATCGTTCGCAAAAAATTCGCAGATCGTTCAGTGTAAACATTCTTTCAACGATTTCACCTATGTGTGAGATAGGCTTGAACGATCGCAAAATGATCGCATAGCGAATTTTCCATACGACGTATCGTTCCATCTAAACGCTGATCGTTAGAAAAAAAAACATCGTTCATTCAAAATCGTTAATCGTGCGATTGTTGAATTATCGTTCCGTGTAAAAGTACCATTAAAAGATCAAAATGAACGATTTTTCACTCATCGCTTGATCGTTTGCTGTGTTTACATGGAACGATAATCCGATAATCGGAACGATTGTCGTTCGAATTTTCGCAATAACGATCGCATTTGAGCGATAACTGTTCTCAAATCGTTCATCGTTCGCTAAAAATTCGCAGATCATTTCGTGTAAACAGTCTTTCAAAGATTCACCCTATGTAAAAGATGGGCTTAAGCGATCTTAAAGACGATCGCATTAACGATTTTTCTTACGACTTTTCTTACGATTTTTCTAACTATTTATTCGTCTAAACGCTGATCATTATAAACATTAAATTGTTGCTTCAAAACCGTTAAACGATCGATTGGGCGAATTATCGCTTTGTGTAAAAGAAGCATTATGGTGCGTTTGAACAGGATAATTATCTGACAGATTATCTGCCAAAGATTTGAAGCCAAAACCAGAAACAGACTATAATCAGAGAGCAGGTCATAAAGGAAAGCCTGAGATTTCTCCTCTTTTCAAATCCACTCCTGGCTTTGGCTTCAAATCTTTGGCAGATAATCTGTCAGATAATCTTTCAGTGTAAACGCACCATAATGCTACATTTACACGAAGCAATAATTTGCCCAATTGATCGTTTAATGATTTTGAAGCAATGATTTGGTTTTTAAAACGATCAGCGTTTAGACGAATAAATCGTTAGAAAAATCGTAAGAAAATTCGTAAGAAAAAATCGTTAATGCGATCATTTTTAAGATTGCTTAAGCCCATCTTTTACATAGGGTGAATCTTTGAAAGACTGTTTACATGAAGCGAACGACGAATGATGATTTAAGAACATGTTAAAAGATCAAAATGAACGATTTTTTCACTCATCGCTCGATCATTTGCTGTGTTTACATGGAACGATTATCGCTCAATGTGATCGTTTTTGCGAAAATTCGCCCGATAATCGTTTCATGTAAACGTAGCATAACTCCTTCATTACCAGGCAAAGCGGATGGGGCTAAACAAGCAAGACAGATCCCCGTTCAGACAATTTTCAGCACCTTTTCCACTGCGCAGCCTAAACCGAGGAGTGCAAAGGTACAATCCTGACATTACTGCTACAAAAGAAACAGTTATCAATATAGCACATATTAAAATAACAAATGCATGTCCATATTTATTTCCTTGGTTTATCTTGTCTTGAACCAAAAAATTCAATTTTCCCCAAGTTGTCAGATCCCCTAACCTCCTACAGCATAGACAGTACTTACTTTCTTCTGTCTTGGGCACGAGAAATTGTAATGTGAGCTAGAAAGCAGAAAACATTTACTTTGCTGAGTTCTTTAACTTCACTGACTGGATCCAGATCCGTCCTTACATGGGAGAGATTTACCTACAGTATGTCAGGAATAGAGGATAACACACCCAGCATGGAGCTCAGGTGTAAATATCGCCTGAAAAAAGAAATGATAAGAAAATGGTTAAGCAGTGAGTGAGTCAGAGCACTCCACCAAAGCAAATGAAAGATGATATGAAGCTCAATCAGGAACTGTACAAATAGGTTTTATAGGAAGATGGGAAGTTGTATGGGCTGCAAAAATAAATAAAGCTGGAGCCACCTTGAATAGTAGAGTAATTAGTTCCCTTTTGTGTAATTACTACATATAGTTAGTTGGGAGTGTGTCATATAAAAAACTATTATGCTGTGTTTACACGGAATGATCATTGTTCTAATTTTCGCAATAACGATCGCATTTGAGCGATCATCTTTCTGTGTAAACACAGCAAACGATCAAGCGACGAGCGAGAAATCGTTCATTTTGATCTTTCAACATGTTCTCAAATCGTCTTTGGTCGTTGTCTAAAAATTCGCAGATTGCTTCGTGTAAACAGTCTTTCACTGATTTTCCCTATGTGAAAGATAGGCTTAAGCAATCTTAAAAACGATTTTTCTTACGAATTTTCTAATTCGTCTAAACGCTGATCGTTTTTAAAACCAAATAGTTGCTTCAAAATTGTTAAACGATCGATTGGGCGAGTTATCGTTTTGTGTAAACGCAGCATTAGTCGTTAATCCTGTATCAGGAGGAATGATCTGCCCTGCAGACTGATAGGATGGATGAAACTCTTAATGTAAAAACAGATTTATGTTCAACCATAAGATTATCTTGCGTCTCTTCCCGCAGCACAATGATGGAGACATAGCAAGAGGAGCAGGATATAGTTCTCAAAGGAAGTCTCCTCAATATTTCATGTATCCGCCCTTTTCCATCAAAACCGCATCAATTCTTCCAGTGACACTTGCACAAAGGATTTTGTAGGATTATAGTAAAGTGTATGATTAACCAATTATACCAAACAGGTGATAATGATTATTTTATATGACGGTTGAAACGGCTTTGTAGGAGGAAGGGCTGGAAAGGTGAGGCTGTATAGGACAGTTTCATGTTACAGGTGATATACCATGACAGGACTGAGCACAGCATAACATACAAGGGAGTTATACTGCATCAGCAAGTTCTCTTCCAGGACAAAATGTTAAAGGGGTTGTCCAGCGAAAATCTTTTTTTCCTTCAAATCAAATGGTGACAGAAAGTTAAATAGATTTGTAATTTACTTCTATTGAAAAATCTTACGTTTTCCCAGGTTTTCTCATACCTGTCACCTACTGTATGTCCTGCAGGAAGTGTTTTATTTTCAGTCTGACACAGGGCTCTCTGCTGACATCTCTGGCCAAAAAAAGGAACTGTCCAGAGAAGGAGAGGTTTTCTATGTGGATTAGAAAGCTTCTCCTTCTCTAGAGAGTTCATGTCTCGGCCAGAGGTGTCAGCAGAGAGCCCTGTGTCAGACTGAAAATAAAACACTTCCTGCAGGACATACAGTAGCTAATAAATATGGGAACACTGGAGATTTTTTAAATATATAAAAATATTTTAGCTGGACAATCCCTTTAAGGCAGACTGGTGTTTCATGATGGGCTGTTCAAGCTCTTTTGAAGAAGCACAAAGAGAGTGGAAATGTTTAGAACCATGGATACTGCAATCGGCAAAGGAAACTAAGAGCAGAAAATCAAAGTTTTCTCAAGTCTGTCCTCAGGGAAGTGTGAATGGTACATCTTGTTACAGTAATCTTTGGTCCTCACAGCACATTTATCAATAGCGAGTTTTGTTAAAATGTTGGTGCAAAGCCACTCTGGTCCAGACCACACTTGGCTACCTCTGCTAGCTTGGTTGAACACTAACATTCAGTGGATTCTCGGTGGACGCAAATTAATAAAACACTGCGATAATTTTGGCACAAAACATGCACTTATAAAAATGTTAAGGTCTCAAATACATTAACACCTCCATTAATAAATTCCCCTGATCATGCTTACTTCTGCTTGGAATCAGGAGATGTCAAACAGTGTCATCACACCAGTGGGACCTGGGTACATCAGATGTCAAAAATTACTGATTACAGCAGTGAAACCCACTGCAATCCCAACATACAGCTGGGGGAGATGCATGTGCGGCAGTGTGCACCATTCCTGGCTAGCTGAACATCCGACTCTTTCTCTTCATAGACTATAATGAAGAGAAACAGTCAGATTTAAATGATAGCCAGGAAAATACATGTGCTGCCACACACTTCCCTGGCTGTATCTCTGGATTGCAGTGGGTCTTAGCAGTGACATCCTCTGTGATCAGTAACTTGTGACATGTCTGATGACATCACAAGAGACAGGACTCCAACAGCACTTCTGTGTAAAGTCTGTTAGTGAATGCTGGGAGATGACTATACCGAGTGTCAGTAATTGGACATAGAATAGTAAGAAGATCCAACAGAGTCCAGTAGTTAAAGCAAAAATCCAAAGATTTTATCGCATGCCTGTCCTGTATCGCAGATATGCTATAAAACTTATGGATTTTGCTGTACTCTGTTGGATCTTCTTACTCTTCTATGGCTGATGACGGGTCAGAAGCTACTACAAATATAAGCATGTTGTCTTGGAAGTGATGATATGGCCCCCACAGAGCCTTGATCTCAATATCATGGACTGGGACTACATGAATTGACAGATGGATCTAAGCTTCCTGCATCTACAGAAAATCTGCCAAGTTTCTCAAAAAACTGTGAGCAAGTATATTTAGAAGATTTCATGCTGTTTTCAAGGCAAATGGCAGTCACACCAAATATATATTGATACGACTTGAGATGCTGTGACCATGCTCTGAACCAAGCCACCTACCACTGCAGCTATCAGTCAGCGCGGTCTGTTCGCTGTGCCTGCATAATTAACCATTTAAATGCAGCTGTCACAACTGACAGCAACATTTAAATGCCTTTTAAACCCCACTGTATTGGCCGAATTGTATCTAAACTATCCAAACTAACAGACAGTGCTGTGTTAAAAGTACAATCGTAAATATACAATTAAAAACAAAACAGAAACCAAACCATAAGTACTTCGGAAACTTTCAACAAAACCAGCAATTATAGTACGGTAGTCACTAACTTCTCACTCATCCTTTAATGTATAGTGATGGTCAGCGTCGGACTGGGCCACCAGAGGAGAGGAAGATCCTCCAGTAGGCCCCAGTCCCCACGCTGATGCGACACACTGACTGTCGGGCGGCAGGGCCCCCCAAACAGTTACAGTGCTGCCGTGGACCCCCCCCCCCTTGCCACACTGCCCCTCCTCCCCAATCCCGCAATCCAGCCCCCAGCTGACTCTCCGCTCCCGGGGGGGTGTCCCGCACCATCCGCCGCACGCATCAGGAAGCTATGTGTGTGTCGGGGGCCGGAACTTTCAGTACAAGGAGCGCGTGTTACCGGAAGTACCGGCCCCGGCGCACACTGTGCTTCCTGATGCGTGCAGCGTCCGGGAATCCCCAGGACACCCCTCCAGGGAGCGGAGCGTCAGCCGGTGAAGAAGAAAAGACAGCCGGCGGGGGAGCGAGTGGTTATGTGAGTTTTTTTTTTCTTTTTTATCTGCACAGGGGGCAATCTATAAGGGGGCTAACAGGGGGGCCATCAACAGGGTGCATCTATAAGGGGGCTAATGGGGGGCCATCTATGAGGAAGGCTAACAGGGGGCATCTATAAGGGGGGCTAACAGGGGGGCCATCAACAGGGTGCATCTATAAGGGGGCTAACGGGGGCCATCTATGAGAAAGGCTAACAGGGGGCATCTATAAGGGGGGCTAACAGGGGGGCCATCAACAGGGTGCATCTAAAAGGGGGCCATCTATGAGGAAGGCTAACAGGGGGCATCTAAAGGGGGGCTAACAGGGGCGTTCCATAAGAGGGGGCTAACAGGGGGCATTTTTAAGGAGGGCTAATGGGAGGGCATCTATAAGGAAGGCTAACAGGGGGCATCTATAAGGGGGGCTAAAAGGGGGGACATCAACAGGGGGCATCTATAAGGAAGGCTAATAGGGGGCATCTATAAGGGGGGCTAACAGGGGGCATCTATCAGAGGGGCTAACAGGGGAACATCAACAGGGGGCATCTATAAGGGGGGCTAACAGGGGGGACACATCTATAAGGGGGGCTAACAGGAGGCATCTATGAGGGGGCTAACAGGGATGCAATCTATAAGGGGGGTAACGGGCCATCTATAAGAGGGAATACACAGAGGGGGACAAATACTATAAGGGGGATCACCCACTAAATGAGGGTGTAAAGGGGCCAATACAGATGTGCAGTGTGTATAGAGATGAGGATGGTGCCAGAGTGAGGAGACTAATATGTCTGTCTGGCAGATTCTGTGGATTCGTGGCTCGGAGAAGTTCTAATGGCCCAGGGCATAAGAAGAAGATGAAAAGGGAAGAACTCTGATCAGAGAAGACATACCCTGTGAGTCACCTGATGTAACTGCACTGTAATGTATATGGTGTACAGAGCCTGTGTAGAGCTGGTAGGGGTAGATATTTTTGTTGTATCCCCTATTAGTGATGTTCTGTGGTAACTTCCCTTCACTGAGCCCCCAGATCAATATATTCTGATCTCCCACAAAGCATCCAGTGTATAATGCACTTAGGACCCAACTACCACAACAGCTGCAGGCACTACAACTCCCAGCATTTACTGACAGTCTGCAGCCCTCAGGATATGCTGGGAGTTGTAGTACAGTAGTATAATCCTCTGATAACTGCCGCTGTAGACAGATGTATTGCTGGACCTTTAGGGCTGATGGTTGTCACCCACAGATTGCAGCCACCAGGAGTTTCTGCACACAATAATTTATTAAAGGGTTGTCCCCTCAGAGACTACAACTCCCAGCATACCCTGAGAGCTGTATAAATGTAGGGTGTTCTGAGATTTGTCACAGATACAGATGAATCCAGGAAAGGACCGGGTCAGCATGTCATGTCTCACTGGTTCTATATAGGTGGGCCCCAAGGATCATTTCCTCTGGTGGGCACCAGGTACCCCAGTCCAACACTGGTGATTGTGCACTGACTGTACTGGCGGTACTACTGTACTGTATATGCACTCCAGCAGTCTTATACAGTACTGTACAGGATAGAAGATGGTGGTGCACTGACTGTGCTACTACTGTACTGTATATGCACTCTAGCAGTCTTATACAGTACTGTACAGGATGGGAAAGGGTGGTGCACTGACTGTACTACTACTGTACTGTACAGTATATGCACTCCAGCAGTCTTATACAGTACAGGGTGGGAGATGATGGCGCACTGACTGTACTATTACTGTACTGTATATGCCCTCGAGCAGTCTTATACAGTACTGTACTGTATGAGAAGCCTCACCAGTGCTAAACTCACCAGATACAACCCACCATCCACACTCGCAAAAACGTTCAGATACCGAGTACTTCAAGACTGGGTGCCCGAAAAGTGTTTGAGAACCGAGCAAGAGTTTGAGAACCAAACCAAACTTTCCTTGAAAATACTGTTTGCGTTCCAAGCAGTTTAAGAACTGAGGTACCACTGTATGTTGTATATATTTGTATATTTATTGTATTTTCTTTATGTCCAGATAATATGCACTTCTATGTATTACTAAGCCTTACACTGTATTTACTTATATTTATGTATGTTCCGTTTGTCCAGACTACTAATATATATGTCTTGCATAGTGCTGATATGCATATTTGTTTCCCATGTTATGTTTGTTCCCTATATGCTGTGGATTTGTTGATTGGATGCTATAGCTACTACTCCAAAGTCTGATGGACAGACTGGTGCCCAATGAACGTCTGAGGTCTTCAATATGGGCCAATGAGTTAGGAGTCTATTGTATTAGGTGGCTGTTGAAGGCTTATCCCTAAAGTGTCCTCCTGCAATGTATCGTTTGATGTTAATAAACCACCACATTTACACAAATTTGATGAGCGCCGGAACTCCTTTTATTGTATGCTGTTCTATTCTGTTCACGCGCACCACACTGAGCGGAGTGTCGACATCTGAATTATACTGAACTGTTTACAGGACAGGCTTGCTGTATATTGTAAAAGGTAAAACACTCTGGGACTCCACTGTTAAACTTATCTGTGCTGTTCTGTTATAGTAATGTGGCGGCACCTACTGGTAATAATATAAAAAGCATCAGAAACACATCATAACATTAGAAACCAGGATCAGTAATGTCCTGGAGAAACCATCTATATGACATCAGCGATGCATCCATTTTGCATCAGTTTTTGTGGCTCTGCAAAATTGGATAGGAGGGTAAGAAAAGACCGCAGGCTGAAGCCTACCTAGGGGTTGCCAGGCAATGGATCTAAAAAAAACCAGACAGCACAAGGATGGTGCCACCGTATGTCGTCCATTTGAAACTGACCCAAAACTGATCTATTGGAAAACTGATCTATCGGAGCCTTCATTTTGCACAAACTGACTGTATAAGTACAGGTTCTTTTTTTTGTGGACAGTGGTTAAGATCCAATTTTTTTCAAAACAGATGTGTAGATGACCATATTAAAATTATTAGGTTCTGATGTGTGGGTGAGGCCTAACTGTTTATTATGTTAACATTTTCCCATAATGTACAGGCCCCAAACCTTCAGGATGGGCTGCATGGGACTTAAATAGACCCCTGCTTGACCCCTTCCCTTAAAGGGTTAATGGTCTGGAGATCTTTCCCTGCTCTTTGGGGACTTTAAGATCTCCCTTTTTTGTGGCACCTCTCAGGAACACCATGTCAGGAACTGTCCAGAGCAGCTGCAAATCCCCAGAGAAAACTTCTCCTGGACAGTTCCTGATATGGACAAAGGGGGCAGCAGAGAGTACTCTATATAACTTTTTGCTACTAGTTAATTTGAAAAAAAAAAAAAAAAAAAAAGAAAAATTATATATATATATATAGGTAGCACTATACCAGTAGTGGATCCGAGTGCCAGCAGGGACGGCTTTGACCAGGAGCCTGTTGAATATAGCAAGGAATTCCCCACAGCACAGCTTAGAATTAAAAATTTGTGATTTATTTAATATCCAAAGCAGCAATAAACAGTGCAACACAGCAAGGTGAGTCTGATGCCAGATAATATAAAATTAAAGATAAGATTAAAAACAGACTACTTGAGCAGCAGTAGGAGGAGGCAGCAGTTGATTGTTTTTAATTATACTGGCCTGGAATCAATCAACTGCTGCCTCCTCCTGCTCTTCAAGTAGTCTGTTTTTAATTATACTGGCCTTGAATCAATCAACTGCTGCCTCCTCCTCAAGTAGCCTCTCCTCAATAATACAGGCCTGGAATCGATCAACTGCTGCCTCCTCCTGCTCTTCAAGTAGTCTGTTTTTAATTATACTGGCCTGGAATCAGACTACTTGAAGAGCAGGAGGAGGCAGCAGTTGATCGATTCCAGGCCAGTATTATCAAGGAGAGGCTAATTGAGGAGGATGAGGCAGCAGTTGATTTATTCAAGGCCAGTATTATCTAGGAGAGGCTACTTGAGGAGGAGGAGGAGGCAGCAGTTAATTGATTCAAGGCCAGTATTATCAAGGAAAGGCTACTTAAGGAGGAGGCAGCAGTTGATCAATTCAAGGCCAGTATTATGAAGGAGAGGCTACTAGAGGAGGAGGCAGCAGTTGATCAATTCAAGGCCAGTATTATGGAGGAGAGGCTACTTGAGGAGGAGACAGCAGTTGATCGATTCCAGGCTAGTATTATTGAGGAGAGGCTACTTGAGGAGGAGGAAGCAGTTGATCGATTCAAGGCCAGTAGTATCGAGGAGAGGCTACTTGAGGAGGAGGCAGCAGTTGATTGATTCAAGGCCAGTATTATCGAGGAAAGGCTACTTAAGGGAGGAGGCAGCAGTTGATCAATTCAAGGCCAGTATTATGGAGGAGAGGCTACTTGAGGAGGAGGCAGCAATTGATCGATTCCAGTCCAGTATTATTGAGGAGAGGCTACTTGAGGAGGAGACAGCAGTTGATCGATTCCAGGCTAGTATTATCAAGGAGAGGCTACTTGAGGAGGAGGAGGCCGCAGTTGATCGATTCCAGGCCTGTATTATTGAGGAGAGGCTACTTGAGGATGAGGCAGCAGTTGATTGATTCAAGGCCAGTATTATCGAGGAGAGGCTAACTGAGGAGGAGCAGGCAGCAGTTGATTGATTCAATGTCAGTATTATTAAAAACAGACCAGTTGAGGAGCAGAAGAACGCAGCAGTTGATGGCTCTCAGGCCAGTATTGTTAAAAACAGAAAAGTTGAGATGGCAGCTTCCGCAGCTCTTGATTCCACCCAGTATGTTTCCAAATAGACAATTGACGGTGGGGGCATTAGTAGGATTAGTATTCTTTTGGACCCAGAAGGACCTAGTACAGACAACTGAAGTTTGAAGCTAAGGATATGCACGTTTGTAAAAATCATTCTTTAAACATGACAACATGTTGATGAAGAGTTCAGCACAGGACAGTTAACGTTAAAAAAAAAAACCTCTAACATTACACCTAGTCTAGCAGGATACGGATACGGTAAAATTGCTTGCGGCTATACGCGGTTAACGGCACCCAGCAGAGCAGCAACGTCTAGCGTCTCCTCTCTGTCACGGAACAGTAGCTGGTTCAATGCTACGTGTCCTGAGTGACTCTTACTTTTCTCTCTGTATTTCTTTTTTTTTTATCTCCCTATCTCTCCCTAGTTATTACAATTTTTGAGTTAGATGCTTGTCTATCCCTCTCTCTACCTAACTCTTGATTTCTCAGCCTCTTTCACTATGTATGGGCTTATCAAGCTTTCCCTGGATCTTGCGTTTTTTTTTTTTTTTATCTTCCTCTCTCCTGCTCCTCTCGCAAACAATATATACTCATTCTCTATCTCTTCCTGTACTTATCCAGTTGTTTTGATATGTAATCTATGTGTTTTCCCTCTCTGCCTAACGAACACATCCAATCTCTCTGCAGTCTAGACACACAATGAGAAAGAGCAGGGACGCTCAGGCACTTCCTGTTCCTGGAGTGACGTCACACACCTTGATATTCACATAATAACAGGAAAAAAGGGATTATAGGAGTAATAACACAGTTTTGCGACGCTGTTGCGATTTTAACGACCTTCGTAACAAACTTTTTGCAAAGTATGTAACGGTTTGGTTTGCTCATCCCTACTCCTAAGCATCGACCCATGTAATAGGGGCTTTTGACTCTACTTTAAAAAGTATAGAATCTCTTCAATAAACAGCTAAAACAAAGGTATTATGATCACTAGGGCATTGTTGCCTACATCACATTGCCAGCACCTTGACTAACAGATTCCCTTTAACCCTTTGAGGACCAGGCCCAAAATGACCCAGTGGACCGCGCAAATTTTGATCTTAGTGCTTTCGTTTTTCCCTCCTCCCCTTCTAAGAGCTCTAGCACTCTCAGTTTTCTATCTACAAGCCATGTAAGTGCTTGTTTTTTACAGGAATAGTTGTACTTTGTAATGGCGTCATTCATTTTACCATAACATGTATGATGGAATTCCAAATATATTATTTATGAAGATATAAATAGGTGAAATCGTAAGAAAGAATGCAATATGGTAACGTTTGGGGGGTTCCTGTGTCTACGTAATGAACTATATGGTAACAGCGACATGACACTATTATTCTATAGGTCAGTCCGAACACAACCGTATGCAGGTTACACAGATTCTCTAATGTTATATATATATTTTTTTATGAAATCCTTTTTTTTGGCAATTAAATATTAATAAAATGGGCCTATTGTGACGCTTATAACGGTTTTATTTTTTCACCTACGGGGCTGTATGGGGTGTCATTTTTTCCGCCATGATCTCTAGTTTTTATTAATACCATATTTGTGAAGATCGGAAGTTTTGATCACTTTTTATTGATTTTTTAAAATATATAATGTAACATAAAATCGGTAATCTGCGCACTTTTTCCCCTCTTTTCGTGTACGCCGTTTACCGTTCGCAATGACGCTTGTTGTATTTTAATAGATCGGACAATTACGCACGCTATGGTATATTATATGTTTATCTATTTATTCATTTTTATATGTTTTATTTATATAATGGGAAAGGGGGGTGATTTCAACTTTTATTGGGGGAGGGGTTTTGGGGTAGTGTAATAGTGTTTTGAACTTTTTTTTTTTTTACACTTTTGAAGTCCCTTTGGGGGACTTGTACATACAGTACTTTGATTTATACACTGATGAATGCTATGCCATAGGCATAGCATTGATCAGTGTTATCGGCGATCTGCTCATTGAGCCTGCCTGTGCAGGCTCAGTGTAGCAGATCGCCGATCGGACCGCACGGAGGCAGGTGAGAGACCTCCGGCAGTCCGTTTCAACGATCGGGACCCCCGCAGTCACACTGCGGGGGTCCCGATCGGTAAGTGACAGGGGACTCCCCCTGTCACTTACACTTAAAGCTGCGGTCGCGCAGCGATCGCGGCGTTTAAGGGGTTAATGACACGCGGCAGCGCGATCGCTGCAGCGTGTCATTACCGGTGAGGTCCCGGCTGCTCACTGCAGCCGGCCCCCACCTCCTATGAAGCGCGCTCCGGAGCGGCTTCATAGCTGGAATAACACCCATGACGTAAGGTTACGTCATGGGTCGTCTGGGGACAGACTTCCATGACGTAACCCTACGTCCAGGGTCGTCTAGGGGTTAAGGACCAAGCCAATTTAAATTTTTCCATTTATTTTTTTTTTATTTACAAAGCCATACAAGAGTTTGTCTTTTTGTAAGGAAAATTGTACAACATCCTTCATTTTACGACAAAATATCTGCAATTTAGCATTATTAAAATAACATTTGAATAGTATAGATATGTCCACAAATTGAGGTATGTTTTTAATTTAGAAAAATCATTTAATTGCTTACATTAATGCAAGATGTAATACTAGATTTGGCCCAAAAGTACAGAACTCCCAAAAATATTTAGCCCAACACCTGCTGTGCTTGACTCATATACTGTATTTATCTGAGACCTATGGCAAACATTTTATTCATGCATGGTGTATTAGTTTCCTCGATATTTATTGTATTTATTCCAGTTGAAGGCTTCTCCTCTTAGTACACTGGCAGTCCTTCTGCTGCCTCTGGTAATGGTGGCTGCTAACGATACTTGTATCCATATGCTCTCAAGTGGTACACAAGGTACTCCAGAGTATACATCCATTCTGTGTCAATGTAATGAAAGGATACAGCCAGATCCGAACAGCACTGGGGACCCTGCAGGACAAATAGTCACATAAAACCCTTGACAAATACATCTTGTATTAAACCTGAAAATGAGATCAAGGCGGTTAAAGTGTTTATACAAATATAACTGGGTTATCCATCCTTTTTAAAAAACTGAAATAAAAACTTAGTTGTCGAAAATAATATGAAAACCTTTAGGGCCCTATTCCACAGGAACGATAATCAGCGAAATCGGCCCCATGTGGCCCGATTCGGCCGATTAACGCTCGGTGGAATAGAGAGAACGATCAGCCGATGATCGTGTCATCGGCTGATCGTTCATTTAGGGCCAGACCTAAAATCATCGTTCCCCCACCGCGCATCGCTACGGTGGTATAGCGGTGCATGGCGGGTGACCGGCGATTTGAGAAGCACAGCATACATTACCTGCAGGGCTTCTCCTCCGCTCTGTCTTCCTCCCCAGGTCCCCCGCGCTCTAGCTTCAGAGTGGCCTGTCAGCTGATGCAGCGCTCAGCCAATCACAGGCCGGGACCACCGCGGCCTGTGATTAGCTGAGTGGCCTGTCAGCTGACAGGCCATTCTGAAGCTAGAGCGTGCGGGACCCGGGGAGGAAGACAGAGTGGAGGAGAAGACCTGACAGGTAATGTATGCTGCAAGGGCTGCAAGGACATAGGTAGCGATGTCCCTGCAGCCCTCGCTCAACGATCATCGGGCTGTGGAATAGGCCCAGTAAACGAGCGGCGATCTAGCAGATTGGCGCTCGTTTACATAGTTGATCGGGCCCTGCTCGGCCCATGGAATAGGGCCCTTACTCACATTTTGGACCTGTAATATTAATCTTATTAAAGGGTTAGTAGCCCCTTTAACATAATGGTGAAGCAGTGGCGTAGCTACAATGAAGGCAGGGAAGGCGACTGCTATGGGGCCCCTGCAGAAAGGGGGCCCGAGGAAGCCTGCCCTGCCTTCATGGTAGGTACCCCGCGCCCCCAGGGGTCCAGAGAGGAAGAGGGACCCCCACTGCACTGTTCAGCCCCCTCACTGTAGTGCCGGGTGAGCGGGCTGAACAGAGGAGCAGGACCTGCCAGACGGCACAGGAGAGGGATGAAGGACCTTTGGGTCACATGACCCAAAGGTCCTCAATACTTCTATGTGAAGATCAGCCCGGACTAGAGGAGGAGGAGGGGGAAGCCTGGGAGCTGTAAGTGCTGTGTATGTGTGTCAGTGAGTGTATATATGTATCTGTGTATGTGTGTCAGTGAGTGTATATATGTATCTGTGTATGTGTGTCAGTGTGTGCATATATGTATCTGTGTATGTGTGTCAGTGTGTGTATATATGTATCTGTGTCAGTGTGTGTATATATATATCTGTGTATATATTTATATGTCAGTGTGTGTATATATGTATCTGTGTATATATTTATATGTCAGTGAGTGTATATATGTATCTGTGTATGTGTGTCAGTGTGTGTATATATGTATCTGTGTATATATTTATATGTCAGTGTGTGTATATATGTATCTGTGTATATATTTATATGTCAGTGTGTGTATATATTTATATGTCAGTGTGTGTATATATGTATCTGTATATATTTATATGTCAGTGAGTGTATATATGTATCTGTGTATATATTTATATGTCAGTGAGTGTATATATGTATCTGTGTATATATTTATATGTCAGTGAGTGTATATATGTATCTGTGTATGTGTGTCAGTGTGTGTATATATGTATCTGTGTATATATTTATATGTCAATATGTGTATGTATCTGTGGCTATATATGTGTGTGTGTATGTCAGCAAGTGTCCGTAGCACTGGTGTATATGTGTGTGTGTGTTTGTGTATGTCAGTAGTGTCTCAAGTGATTGACAGGTTTGCTCCCAAAGATGTTCTGCAGCAGCTTCTATTAATGTTGGGCTCTAATAAAAGAACCCACCACTAATATCTGCTGCATTTTCTTTTATTTTTGGTTGAGTATTATTACATTATTATTACACTGAGATGATTTCCCTGTGTACAGTCTACTCATGGTGTATACATCAGCACTAGTGTAATCACATTACAGAGTATATATGTGTGTATGTCAGTGGCGTATCTGTATATATGTTAATGGTGCCTCTGTGTGTGTATATGTGTGTCATTGTCTGTGTTTGGCGGGGGGGGGGGCGTACAGGATTCATGGGGCCCCATACAGTTTTTTGCTATGGGGCCCCATGAATCCTAGCTACGCCCCTGTGGTGAAGGTATAGCTTAGTCCTCCTTTTCTTTTGCCTGCTGCTATTGTAATAGTGGGAAGAGTGATAAACATAAGAACCAATAATAAGGGAACAGAATTATTTTTATTAATTTGTTAATAAAAGTTATTTTTTAATGCTACTGGGTAGTTTTCCTACTTACATATATTGCATTGTGTTGTATTTATAGGGCCCCAAGCTTTAGCAAAGGTCATATTATTAGAATTAATAAGGGATGTAAGAGACACCCACTCTCCTAATAGTTAGGTCCCAGAAGTGGAACCCATACTTATCAGACATTTACTAAATATGCTATTGCCGAGCAATAAAATTCTATCTTAGGAATATCCCTTTTAATGTTATTTTGGCCCCTGGAAACTGTGTACTTTCAATGATGGAATATTGTAATGATGTTATAACCCACCCTGGAGGTTAAAGGTCGCATTATGAATACCTATATTTAATATGTTTTGTAAATCTATGTGTGTTCATGTTATCTGTATTCTACAATGAGTATTTTATTCCTTAACCATAAGCTTACCTCGACAATGGAATAAAAAGAGTGCTTTAGATCCCTCCAACTGTAATCAAAGTATTGAGTAATATGGAATTCAGGTGGAAATGGATGAAAGGTTTCCCTTTTTTCAGTGTCCCTGGAGTCTCCGGCTATAACCTCCATTTTTTCCATGCACTGACCCAGTGCTAGGTCCTCCACAGATGTGGTGTGCTGGCAAACTCCAGTACGGAATCCTTCCACAAATCTGTTCAGAGCTTCCTTACTAAGTACATATCCAGCCCCACCACTCATGTAGCCCTGCTTGATAAATGGTTTGAAGCGCTTGCCAAAATAGATAGGCTGATCTGCAGTATAATTTGAGAGCATCCAATGCAAATTGTCCACCACAATATATGTGTCATCATCCACTTTAAAAAACCAGTCAGCTTGATCGAAGTAGTTCTTGTGTACATATTGAAAAGCTCGAATGGTCTTCCAGTAAAGCTGATCTCGTCCTTCCTTGGTGCCTAAAGCAATGGTAGGAAAGCTGGTATTGGAGGTGGAGCTCATGAAAATCGCGACATTGCAATGACGAGTCTAAGAGTACTTTAGATGAATGGCTTTGGTATCCAAGTTTTGTGGTGAAGTCAGGATCCAGCAAAGAACTCTGACTTTGTGTGAAAGATCATTTCTGGCTTTGCTGTTACCTACAACAAATAGATGCAAAGAGAGATATAGATCCGTTTTATGATATAGATCAAATTTTTTAGGATGAGGAAAGCGACAGTAGATATACAAAATTGAGAAAAAAAAAAAAAAAAAAAAAAGACGGCTCACCTGGTGAGTGCAAAACCTCAGCCGACCTTCAACACTGCAGAGCAGAAGATATGTAGAAAAAATCACGTCAGCACCCTCACCTTGAAATGTCCTGGAAGAAGATTCCCAGGACTGGATCCAGCTTTTCCCAGCATCCAAGGAGGAGCGGTACAGAGCAGAGCAGACTTCAAAGCCTGCAGCCTGATGAGCAGAATGCAGATAGGAACAAACCAATTTGCTTCGCTCCTACTCTAAATCCACTCATATACAGTAGAAATGTTAAATCCAAATGTGAACTTCCATAGGAAAAAAAAAAACTTAAAAGAGCGCAAATATGCTTGTTTATGTTTTTTTCTATGGAAGTTCAGATTTAGATTTTAACATTTCTACAATAAAAAGGTAAAAGGATGTTTTTAGGTGTAAGTGCTGACCACATTTTTTCTAAATATGGAAAGCTAAAATACCCCACGTTAACAGCCACCCTCCTAAAGAACAGCCTGTATCCATGTTTTCCAGACAGCCATAGAGCTCAATCCATCATCTCTAGCTACCGGGATTTTAGCGCCGAGCATAAGTTTGCCCATCTCTAGTGGGGTCCGGACTCTGGGACCATTCTGACTGCTTCCAGATGGTTGGCTGTGCAGGAAGCTGCAGTCATTCCCATTTACTTGAACAGCTGGGTGCGATTTTTACACCCAGGCTAAATGGATAGCTAGCTAGATAGATAGGTAGGAGATAGATATATAGATAGAGTCTCTCCATTATTAGATAATTACCTCTGTAATAATGGGGTGTGCTTTGTACATCTGGTTTTAATATAGTTTTTTTCTCCATCTTTATTACAATATTACTGGGTTGCTGCATTGTAATGGATCGTAAGAAAGAGAAGACAAGAAAGTATATACCGAACCCAGCAAGAAAGCCACAAAGAAATCTTTTCTTCTTCATACTGCTGCAAGGAATCCTATAAGGAAAATAGCAGTATAAGCCACCTTCCTACGGTGGAGTTAAAAATATATGTGTTATTACAGATGTAAAGACAATCACATTGAGCAAATAACATTTATGTTCCGCATTGTATGTATAACTGCTATTTCTCTAACTTCACCAGTGTTTCCACCTAAACATCACCTGTAATATAAGTGCTGTCCTAGAACCGCTTTTTTCCTCGTTGACTATTAAATAAATAAATAAATAAAATAAATGAATAATGTTGTCATCCTGCTTCCCCAGGCTTCTTAACATCAAGCGTGGATACATATGTAGTATCATGAAATTTAAGAACACTTTTTCAATAGCGGCATCAATGTTATGCAATATCAAAGTCTTCACAAACCAAAGGATACTACGTGCAGACCTGAAGATTTCTTCCACCACATCTTAAGTAGTAATAACTAGTATCTACAGCAAATCATAACAGTTCACATGTATTGCCAGCTTTACTGGTCAAACTAGTGTAGTGCAAACAAATATACATACATATGTAGTCATCAGCTCAAGAATATAAAGACATTGCTAAGCAAGGAGTGGATGAAACATTTAGGTTATGTTTTCCCAAAGATAAATAGGTGTTAGAGACAGGTGCAGCCCTGACGCTGGCACCCACCCCGCTGTCCCTGCCCATTTGCTTCAACTGCCCTAGGCAGCAACGGACAACAGGACAACAGTCCCTAACTTAAATAAGTGAACACAGAACAAGACAAATGACACAATGGTTCAGGGTCAAAAAGTCCAGGTCAAACACACACTAGCGAAGCTGTACAAAAACTTGTCCAGAAGTGAAGTCAGAAGTCAAAGCAAGAAAGTTAAAATGCCAGGGAATTAATGCAGGAACAAATGCTAGAACAAGAGGGACCTCAGGGTCTGAGGTTCTATCGCAGGCAACAAATTGATATAAGTGGAGGATATTTATGGGACCAGAAGTCCCAGCCCAGATCATATCAGACAGATGATTGACGGTACCAGCCGCCAGTCAGCTGATCACAAATGGCTAACATCTAGTGCTTATCGTCCGGGGTTGGTTAGGCCCTGGCTGTGGTTACTTCAGAAGGAAGTGCAGCTGCGCCCCTGGCAACCGGCGGGGCCGGCCACCAGGGACGCAGTCGCCGTGCTCCCTGCAACTGGCCAGGCCAGTTGTCAGGGACACAGTCAGCAAGGGGCACACTTCAGCAGTGGCACGGGCCGAGGTGCAAACTGTTTCTTAACAATAGGTCTAGCTACATATTTAAAATGTACAAAAAGTTCTGAAAATATATACGTTTTGAGAGATATAAACCTACTAACCCCCACGCGCCTGATTTGTTTTGCCTTGCTGTCTTTGGTTATGACCAATTTAGGGCACCCATGCTCAGATCAACTGCAATCTCCTGTTTACCAGCAGTCCCCATTGTGCTTCCAAGTAAAGGCAACAAGCTACAATAGCTACAATATAGAAAACTAGGAATAAACAGATCTATTGAGGAAAACAACCATGCATACATGGTTACTGTATGTAAAATCAGCACATTTATTCTTCTTTACAGTTATGTATATGTCCACATATGATTTTAAGCTGTGTATACCAATTTAAGAAAGTGAAATACTATTATTGCCATGAATGTATCTATAGTGAGTGTATACAAAGGGATACACCAGCAGCACTCAGTTCAGTGAAATTCAAACGTGAATTTATTCCATGACAAAAAGGGTGCGACGTTTCAACCGCCTCTCGCGGTCTTTTTCAAGCATAAAACATGTGACTCATGACGCAAATATATACACACTTTCACAGGTGCTCACAAAATTAAGGGGTGTGACCAGGGGCGTAGCTAATGTCTCCTGGGCCCTGGTGCGAGAGGCCAACTTGGGCCCCCCCCCCTCCTTTCACGACCAAGTGATGCTATTGTTGTGTGTGTGTGTGTGTGTGTATATATATATATTTATTATTCTGTACTGTACAGTAATGGAGAGGATGGGAAACACAAGGGCTGACAGAGACTGCAGGGAGCATGAAGGAATGAGCAGGGCAGATGTGGGCACATACATGCAGCGCTCTCTGTCCGGGGAGAGAGGGGTTACAGCTATGGAGAGATTATCCCCCCCCCCACACAGTCCCGTCCCCTGATGTAAGCCCCAGCCTGAAGGGGATCTGCTATGATTTGGAAGGTGTTTAGAGTACAGTGCTGTAGACCCCGCTATGGAGGCCATGCCCCTTCTCCACTCGCACTCCCACCCAATACAGGAAGTTCTTAAACCAAAGCAATGCTCTTAAACCAAGTCACAATTTTGAAAAACTGTGAGCTCTTAAACCAAAACGCTCTTAAACGAAGTTACTCTTAAACCAAGGTACCACTGTATATATATATATATATATATATATATATACACACACACCAAGACAGATATTACCTATTACCGCCATACTATTACCGACCAAATCCTGTATACTGAGACCAATATTACCAGTAATACCAGTATATAGGGAGGAAACATTACCGCCACACCACAACCATCACCACCATATTGTTACTGACCAAATCCAGTACACTAAATCACCTCATCCAGTCATATAGAGGTGGCCCCAGCTCTACACAGGCTCTATACACCATATACATTACAGTGCAGATATATCAGGTGACTCACAGGAGACGTCTTTTCTGATCAGAGTTCTTTCCTTTTCATCTTCTTCTCCATCCGTCCTGGGCCGTTATGAGAACTTCTCCAAGCCACGAATCCACAGAATCTGCCAGACAGACATATTAGGCTCCTCACTCTGGCACCATCCTTATCTCTATACACACTGCACATCTGTATTGTCCCCTGTACACACTCCTTTAGTGGGTAGCCCTGACTATGTGACCTCCTAATAATATATGCCCCCCTCTTTGTATTCCCTCTCCCCCTATGTTGCCCCCCCCAAATAGATGGCCCCCTCTACCCCCTCCCTTATAGATGGCCCCCTCTACCCCCTCCCTTATAGATGGCCCCCTCTCTCCTCACCCTCCCTTATGGATGGTCCCCTCTCCCCCACCCTCCCTTATAGATGGCCCCCTCTCCCCCCACCCTCCCTTATAGATGGTCCCCTTCCCCCCCCCTCCCTTATAGATGGTCCCCTTCCCCCCTCCCTTATAGATGGTCCCCTTTCCCCCCCTCCCTTATAGATGGTCCCCTTCCCCCCCCTCCCTTATAGATGGTCCCCTTTCCCCCCTCACTTATAGATGGTCCCCTTTCTCCCTCCCTTATAGATGGTCCCCTTTCCCCCCCCCACCCTCATAGATGGTCCCCTTCCCCCCCCCCTCATAGATGGCCCCTCTTCCCCCCCCTCATAGATGGCCCCTCTTTCCCCCCCCCCTCATAGATGGCCCCTCTTTCCCCCCCCCCCCATAGATGCCCCCCCCTTTTCCCCCCCACCCTCATAGATGGCCCCCCTTTTCCCCCCCTTTTCCCCCCCCTTTTCCCCCCCACCCTCATAAATGCCCCCCTCTTCCCCCCCTCTTCCCCCCCACCCTCATAGATGCCCCCCTCCTTCCCCCCCACCCTCATAGATGGCCCCCCTTTTCCCCCCCTTTTCCCCCCCACCCTCATAAATGCCCCCCTCTTCCCCCCCACCCTCATAAATGCCCCCCTCTTCCCCCCCACCCTCATAGATGCCCCCCTCCTTCCCCCCCCCTTCCCCCCCCCCACCCTCATAGATGGCCCCCTCCTTCCCCCCCTTTTCCCCCCCCCACCCTCATAAATGCCCCCCTCTTCCCCCCCACCCTCATAGATGGCCCCCTCCTTCCCCCCCCCACCCTCATAGATGGCCCCCTCTTTCCCCCCACCCTCATAGATGCCCCCCTCCTTTCCCCCCACCCTCATAGATGCCCCCCTCCTTTCCCCCCACCCTCATAGATGCCCCCCTCCTTTCCCCCCACCCTCATAGATGGCCCCCTCTTTCCCCCTACCCTCATAGATGGCCCCCTCCTTTCCCCCCACCCGTACAGGCTGATAAAAAAACAAAACTTAACTCACCTGACATCGCGCTCCCACGTCGATCCTCACTCCTTCGATCTGTCCCCGGCTGCTGCGCGGCTGCCGGGGGTGTCACGTCTTATCCCCGGCAGCGCGCGCATCCCAGAACTCCCTGCGCGCCGGAAACCGGAAGTCAGGGCCCAAGGCGCGCAGGGAGTTCTGGGATGCGCGCGCTGCCGGGGGTAAGACGGAGCCAGACTCTTGTGACCGCAAGCAAAACAATGCTTGCGGTCACAAGAGTGATTGATCGGGGGGCCCCGCGGGCCCCCCTTGTGGCGGGCCCGGTCGCGGCGGCGACCCCCGCGACCACGGTGGCTACGCCACTGGGTGTGGCCACCCTACACACGTGATAAAGTTAAACTTGTAGTATAAATACATTCTTAGCTTCAATATATTTCATTCATTTACAAAAAAACATTTGCACAAGAAAAATATCTGATATCTCTCCCAAGAGATCCTGTGTTGGTGCTCTATGTGAAATAAAAAAAAAAGTCCATTGCAAAATAAATGTCCACTTTGAAAAAAACTTTAGCGGGTAGGCAAAATGATACAAAGAGAATTTTTTCATGTAAGTAGATGACTGGATCCTTTCACCATGATCCGCGGTACACCTTCCACGGACCAAGTGAGTGTATATATATATATATATATATATATATATATATATATATATATATATATATTATACAGATGTTGCAGTTTACCTTGTTTATCTAGGATTAGAAAGAACACTGCTACTTTCTTGCTGTAGGTTGTAGTACTGTGCCCAAAAGCCTTGGATAAAAGGGCATTTCAAAATTATGTGGAAGAGCAAACCAATTGATTGACATCTCCAGCCCATCGGGGAGATTTTTCTATTCTGTGTAGTAGCTAAGGGGTGAGCAGCCATGTTTATTAAACCCGGATTTTAAACGAATTACTGCGTTTTTTTTCTTTCCTTTCGGCTGCCCAGCAGTAAGGTGCTAGGCTTTCTCCCAAGGACTGATCTTTATTTCCCCATGCCAATGTAGTCTTATCCTACTGAATGCCCATGTGGCCCATTCTCTGATGCTCCATAATCCATAGCTTCTTTGCTGTAGAGCAGAAGTCACTGCAGTCTGTGTATCTCTATGGGACTATCAATCGAATCCTTCTTCAAACAGTGGGGATATTGGGCCTGAACTTGACCTCTGAGGGGTAGGTCAGGGGGATGCAGCAAGTACCTGTGTGCCTGAATGAAAGTCGTGCAATGGGTCTATTGAAGAAAAAAATCAATGAGGTTTTGACCAGACTGAGATAGTTGTGCATACTGCATATTTCCTCATTCCTACAGATGGTGGTAGAGCAGAGGAGGTGGCTGGGGGTTGTTGGAAGGAATAGTTTCTAGTCTTCTTTTCTGAAGGCTAGGATCCTTTATCTCCAAACAGTCAGAGAGTAAATATATAAATGTTTCCTTAACATAAAGAACGTTTGTCTGACTTTTCTTCTTAACATCAGAATTATGGGGTGGGGCAGGGCTGTGCGTCACTGTCTGTCCAAGGACAATTTAAACAACGCGGTTCACCTAGAATTAGGGATTATCTCAAACAGTATACTAGGCTTCTCGCCAGAGACAAGTTGTGACCCACAAGCAAAAGGCACATTACCCAGAAGTCACTGCACATTGGTATTCTGTGGGAGAAACTTCTTTCACTGTGTTATTCTCTATGAGATCTAAGATAAGACCACACAAGGGGGGGGGGGGGTCTATTATTTGAAGTCTATTCAGCTTGCAGACCCCAACTAGTAATTAAGTCAACTGATATGACAAAGTTTATCTCTTTTTTTTTTTTCTTGTTTCAAGGTTAAACAATGTGGAATGGCTTTACACAGAGAAGAATTTACCATTAGATTTAGGATTTACTTACGGTTTGTCAAGACTGCGTAAGCACGTGGCAGCTCAGTCACTTTATTAAAAATATAGACCCCCGACCTCCTAAAACATTTTTTATAGATCCCATAAATAAAGACATACCCTTTCTAAATGCACATTTCTCAGATCCCTAATTAAATAGACCCATTTGTCACCCAGTGGACTTACATGTGTGATGTTGAACCTGTAGGCACAGCCTGTGAAGACAGCAGCCCTCCAAAACTAATGGAGTGATTCTGAATTTTCTTCAAACTTAGACCTTTGCTCTGATTGCCTATTCCTGCCATCCCTGGTGACATGGATCCTTGGTAAAGACAGTGACTGGCGGAGTGTATCAAAGACAGTATCAAAATGGGAGCAGTAAGCACAGGGCTGTATTAACAGCTGCTGCTGCCCTAGGCACTAAACCTGAAGACGCCCCATCTTCACGCACCTATTTGCGATACCAGACCTGACCAATACCACCATACCCCCCACCCCCCTGGAAAAGACACCAGATTTACTGGCAAGTCTGAACGGGAAAAGGGAAAATAAAAAAATAAAAAAATAAATTATTTTTTTCTGTCCCCCTGCTCCCTGGTGCTGTCCTAGGCACCGGACCACGGGTGCCTAATGGTAAATACGGCCCTGAGTAAGCAGCTGGTACCAGAGCACCGGCCAAACCAGTGTTGGGGACCAGACAGATGAATGAATATATATATTTTTTAAGCCACACTCTTGCCAAACAACCTCTTAATGCGAACTAAAACATTTTTAAACAATACACTGCAAAAATACAAAAATACAAAAAAATGCATTTATTAAAAATAAATGTAGCTAAAGTCATATAATCAAATAACAAAAAAATTGCATATTATAGATCCACACTTATCTATGCCCATACACTAAATTTATGTCATCTTTTATTTTTCACAGTATTTATAAATATTTTTTAATAATAAAATACTTTCCAAAGACATGTAAATTAAATAATATCATATATTCAGCTACAAATAATGCTTAAAAAATAGGATTTATCTCATGAAAAATAAAGCCTGGAATATGATACATTGCCTTATAAAAGTTGCAGCTAACAGAATAAAATGAGGCAAAAGTGAGAAAAAAAAGTTTTCTTTTTTATTGTATTTTTTTGTCGTCAAGTCTTAAATAGCTCAGACTTTGAGGCTGGGTTCACATTACGTATATTTCAGTCAGTATATGTATATTTCAGTCAGTATTGCAACCAAAACCAGGAGTGGATTAAGAACACAGAAAGGATCTGTTCACACAATGGTGAAATTGAGTGGATGGCCGCCATTTAATGGCAAATATTTGCTGTTATTTTAGAACAACGGCTGTTGTATTGAAATGATGGCAGTTATTTACTGTTATATGGCGGCCATCCACTCAATTTCACCATTGTGTGAACAGAGCCTTTCTGTGTTTTTAATCCACTCCTGGTTTTGGTTGCAATACTGACTAAATTATACTGACGAAATATACGTAGTCTGAACCCAGCCTAAAGGGGTATTCTGATATCAGGTAAAACATGCAAATGCTACAGGAACATAAATCATTGCTTAAGTGTCTACCAAACATCCATTTGTTTGTGTGTAAGCCTCTCCTTTACCTTGTCCTCTCACTATTTCCTGGATGATCAGTTGCTCAGTACTACAATTCCCAATATGCATTGCTTTTCCTTAGCTCTCCATTACAAACCCTGCCTACTCCCCTCCCACAGCACTCCTGACCGTTCTCCACCCAGAGCTGCTGTACAACACAAACCTCACATGTGCAAAATATAGCAATTGCTGGTTAGTAATAAGGCACGGTTTGGAGTTTTCTCTCTCTCCATTTTGTCACTTGAAAATTTCAATGGTTATTATATAAACTTGTTAATGGACTTTAACGTGTGTATTAACGTTGTAGCGTACGTTCACACATCGATTTCACACTGTGTATATCGCAGTTACCAGTCTTTAGCCCAGCTTTCTCGCAGTGAATTTTAATGCTTACCCGCTCCTGTTCCTCTGGTAAGCATGGTGCCTTTTATTTTTACCAGCACAGCATGGAAGTAGTTAAAGAAAGCCGCCACTACACTTATGCAGTATGCAGGTCTAGAGACTGCAGCGATTTACCGTAATATGCACAGCGTGAAATCCAATGCAAAGCTGTTACATGTGAACGTACCCTTAGCTTGCATTTATGGACTGTCTTTAAGATGTCTTGTAATAGAAGGTGTCTACCGCTTTCTGTGATTAGGCGAGAAGTAGGCGGTGTTAAGAGGTAAAGGAGATGAGCCTAAAGAGGCCACAGACATTTCTGGGCTCCCATAACCACACAGAAGTAATTCTAGGTTTCCCAGTAGGGAATATTACGGTGTCACATTTCTATATCAAACTTCAGAAATCCTTTAGTTGTCCATCCTGAGGTTCATTGAACTAAACATTTGACCTGTATTCTGCTGTACTTGGCTTCTTTATCTGACAAATATGCCTTTCAGTGGTGAACATTACTCAACTCTCCGGATTAAGTCTCAATAGATTCCTGTCGACCAGCCTACGATAAGCTGGTCTCACTTGTGTTCACTGGTTTCACTTCCCTTGAAGACTTCTTCTCATAGTGGACTGGCAGTCGTTCTGCTGCCTCGGGTAATGGTGGCTGGTAACGATATTTATATCCATATGCCCTCAAGTGGTATACAAGGTACTCCAGAATGTGCATCAGTTTGGGGTCAACATAGTGAAAAGATATAGCCAGGTCTGAGCAGCACTGGGGACCCTGAAGAACAAATAGACACAAAATTTGAGGTAAGTATTAATGTTTATTTAATTACAACAGAACTTTAAAGTATATAGCTATATGGTTTGGGGAAGTGGACGACCCAACTGACCAAATTCTGAGTGCTAATTTTGGATCTCCATTTTAGATTATTAACAATGTCATTAACTAGAGTTATACAGCAAATACAATAAGTGTATAAAATGGCCATACTTTGCTTAGTTCAGGCTTTCACTTAAGGCCCTTTCACATACATAGATTATTTTACCACTGGCGGTCATAAACGAGGGTCGATCTGCGAGATTGCTGCTCGTTTGCAGTGGCTTTACATGGCGCGAGAAATCAACTGGCCAGGCTGCAACGAACAGTCCATGTATCATTTCTGCAGCCATGGAAACTGACAGCACAAATATACATATATCCATGCTTTCAGTTTCCAGATTATACAGCAGTGCATACTATACAGTGGGCTGCTGTGTGATCCGGCATCCTCTACAAGCCAGGAATGGACTATAAACAGAGATCAGGTCATAAAGGAAAGCCTGAGATTTCTCCTCTTTTCAAACCCATTCCTGGTTTTGGCTTCAAATCTTTGGCAGATAATCTGTCAGATAATCTGTGTAAACTGACCCTAAGGGACGATTATTGTGCGAAAAATCGTTATATCGTTCGAATTTAAGCGATAATCGTTCTGTATAATTGCAGGCAACGATCGTTGATTTAGATCTGAACCTAAAATTATCGTTAATCGTTGCTAATCGTTTGCTGTAATTCCACATTCGTTCGCTCAAGTTCTGCGTTTTTTCACTAATCGTTCAGTGTAATTGCACATTGTTTATTGTTTTGCTGGGATCAGAAGGAATAAACGATCATAGTAACGATCGCAGTAACGATCGTAACTAACAATTATCATTCTGTGTAATATCGTGAACGATTTAAGGTTAAAGATACACAATCTCATTTGCAATCGTTTATCGTTAGTCGTTAATTGTTAAAAATCATTCCGTGTAATAGGACCCTTAGACAGGCAAGACAAACTAAACATACAAGGGGTGGTCAACAGGCCGCGTCAAATCAAGCAAAGTAGGGCAGCAAAGTACAAAAACAGGATCCAAGAGAATAGTCAGGTAACACCACCAAAGTCAGGAGAGGCCAGGTAACAATACAGGAAAGTGATACAGAGGATACAGAGCCACTTAGAAAACTAAACTAGTCTTATAGCCATCAAAAAGTTCAAGGCTGTGAGACACTTTATAGGAGGTCATGGACCCGGTGCAGGATGTGATTGCAACACACAGAAAAAGATACAGCACAGGGTGAGCAGAAAGACCAGATGTCAATCACCAAAGCAAAACAGAGGTTAACTGTTAGGTGGCAAGTGAGAATCAACAGGGAGGATATGGGTGTGGTAAGAATTCAATCAGCATAGCAGAAGGAGCTGTGTTTAGAGGAGTGCAAATGAAACATAGAATAAAATACAAAATCATGACTAAAGCCACGATCCATGATTTATGTGATTCATGTTATTGTTGCAACTGGGTGGTTTTCAATAGGGAGAGAGCTCAGGCTACTGATTATCATTTATCATTATTGTCAGTTTATAGACTACAATGATGTCCATAGACTGACAATCGGGTGGTCACCACTGCTTTTTAAAGTGGCATAAATCTGACCATTAATTTTGCAGTCGGCCCTTATTAGTATATTGGCACTGAAACAAATGATACTGATAGTTATGGAATGGGGTGGGGTGAAGGAATTAGAAAAAAATAAATAAAAAGTGCATAAATCTGTGGAGCAGTAGCTTAACATGGATTATCAAAGCTGGTGGTAATAGAGACCACAAGTCCCCATCAATACAGATATTACTCGTAGAAAATTGTTATAACAAAATTTAACATGGAGCATTCTGTGTGACGATTCTAAGTTTGTATACAGGGGCGTAGCTAAAGGCTGATGAGCCCTGGTGCAGAATTTTAACTTGGGGTCCCCCCAATGAATTTAAGGTGACGCCCTCTAATGTGCCACCATGTGTTAATGAACTGTCACTGCCTCCACCTTATGTACTGTACCACTACCTCCACCCCATGTACTGTACCACTGCCTCCCCCTCATGAACTGTACCACTGCCTCCCCCTCATGAACTGTACCACTGTCCCCTATACTTAATGGACTGTACTGTGTCATTCTTTAATCATTGTGTACCAATCTTTGACTCTCCAGCTGAAAAACTACAACTCCCATCACAAACTGCCAGCAGGACATAATGAGGTTGTAGTGCCGCAACCTGGAGAGACAGAAGACTGCAAAATAACAACTCCAATCATAAGCTGCCAATAGGACATGATTGAGGTTGTAGTGCTTCAATCTGGAGAGACAGACTGCATAACTACAACTCCCATGCCCAGCTGTCAGCAGGACATGATGGAGGTTGTAGTTCTAGTGATAACCTGTCCTCTTCCCTGGGGCTCACATCTACTGTACATACACCATATACATACATTGTATACACATATACTGTGCATGCATACATAAACCATATACATACTGTGCATGCATACACATACATATCACCTACACACATACTGTACATGCATACTCCATAAACATAAGAAACATACTTCTTTTCAAATGCTCAAATCTTTATTACTAGGAAATTCCAGCAGCACATACAAATGTGCATTAGTAATAACATCCATGTATATCACCCAGTGCATACAACGCAGCCTCAGAACATCTATTCCTCCAGGTTCAGTCTCTGACATCACATGAAAGGTTCCATGATACATGTGCAACGTTCCAAGCCTTGACAAAGAGAGCATTTGCAACGTTTGAAACATTGCACATGTATCATAGAACCTTTCATGTGATGTCAGAGACTGAACCTGGAGGAATAGATGTTCTCTGAGGCCGCGCCGTATGCACTGGGGGATATACATGGAGGTTACTACTAATGTACATCTGTATGTGCTGCAGGAATTTAATAATGAAGATTTGAGCATTAAAAAAAAAAGAAGTATTGTATGTATTTTTTTATGGACTGGTATATGATTGTGACAATTGTGGAGCGGCTGTAGTGAAACACACCCAGGTGCAACATAGGATCCTGTTCACACTGTTATACTGTTGGATCCTGTTCACACTGTTGTACATACACATACTGTACATTCATCATAAACACACATATTGTACATATATCATACAAACATACTGTACTTGCATGCATATATATATGCATCATGCACACATACTGTACATGCATCATATACACATACTGTTCATACATCATATATACACGCTGTACATGCATGCATACATACATCCTTTAAACACACATAGTACAATTACTGAGCACATTACAGACAAACACACTTTATACACATACACTTTCACACTGCATGCTTGCATCTACATTTCTCATACACAGAAAGGCAGTCAGACACACACACACACTCTTATTATGAAGAAACTCCTGGTTGTCAGCAGCTCCATGCCTTCCTCCTCCATCTTCCTCCTTGTCCTGGCACTGAGTTCTTCCGCCCCTCCCCCTCCTCCTCCCATGCACCAACAGGAGAGAACAAGAAGGGGAGGAAATAGGACCCTAACAGGACCCCAGACTGCAGGCTTACTGCAGTTCTGCTTTAATCTTTCTAAAGGTCCAGGCACCGGGTTCTTCCTCCCCTTCTCCCCTGCACCCACAGCAGAGGAGAGCAGATAGGGGAGGAAACAGCACCCCGGACTGCTGGCTCAGTGCAGTTCTCCCAAATCAGCCATCACAGCTGATTGGGAGAACTGCAGAGAAACAGGAAGTAGCAAGGGAGCCCAGCGGGCCCCCAGTAGCTAGGGGCCCGGCTGCCATGGCGTCCGGTGCGACCCCTATAGCTACGCCACTGTTTGTACATTTTCTCACATTTTAAAAGGCAAACTTTCATAAACTTACCTCCACAATGGGATAAAAACAGTAGCTCCAATACCAAAAATTCTTATCAATGTGATCTGTAAGGTGGGATTCAGGTGGAAATGGATGAAAGGTTTCCCTTTTTTCAGTGTCCCTGGAGTCTCCGGCTATAACCCCCATTTTTTCCATGCACTGACCCAGTGCTAGGTCCTCCACAGATGTGGTGTGCTGGCAAACTCCAGTACGGAATCCTTCCACAAATCTGTTCAGAGCTTCCTTACTAAGTACATATCCAGCCCCACCACTCATGTAGCCCTGCTTCATAAATGGTTTGAAGCGCTTGCCAAAATAGATAGGCTGATCTGCAGTATAATTTGAGAGCATCCAACGCAAATTGTCCACCACAACATATGTGTCATCATCCGCTTTAAAAAACCAGTCAGCTTGATCGAAGTAGTTCTTGTGTACATATTGAAAAGCTCGAATGGTCTTCCAGTAAAGCTGATCTCGTCCTTCCTTGGTGCCTAAACCAATGGTAGGAAAGCTGGTATTGGAGGTGGAGCTCATGAAAAGGGCGACATTGCAATGACGAGTCCAAGAGTACTTTAGATGAATGGCTTTGGAGTCCAAGTTCTTTGGTCCAGTCATGATCCAGCAAAGTATTCTGACTTTGCGTGAAAGATCATCGCTGACTTTGCTGCTACCTGTGACAAGATAAAAAAAAATTATAAAAATATTTTACTTCAAGCAAATCTCCTCCAAAAAACATACCTTCTGTCATGTCACAAAGACATAATAAAAGATAAAATCTCTGGTGGCCCCTAATATAGAAGGTGTATGGAAATACAGAAACAAGAAAAAAAATAGCATAGGGGGGGGGGGGGAAGCATCACTGATTGTAGAATACATCAGTGTATATGAAGTAGTAATACATAAAAAAATCTTTACAAGTCGTTAAAAAAAAACCAGCCAGAATAGTAAAGACATATATACTTGTCGAGGGTTACATATGGCTACAAAGTTACAAATTAATAGCACTGCTGCATGCAGAAATAGGAGATACCGAGCCTTCCCTGATATCTACTCTAATGCACCCTGTAACAGAGTGAGAGGGAATAACTTACTTGGCTACTGTCTGCAATGCTACAGAGACAGACAGCTTCCCCAAGTGTAATGTCTATTCTTAAGTTAAAGCGCAACTATAAAATATTTTGACCATTCAGTTTTAGTTAGCTTAGGTCATGATAAGACTTTTTGCAATATACATTAATAACCTAAAATGAACAGTTTTTTTAAATACATAAGCTGACTATGCCCTTTCTGCTCTGTCTGGCTCTGACTTATTTCTACATTCCTGCTGGACACGCCCCCTCCCTGCAGATCCGTCCTGAGTGTACGGACTGTGACAGGAGGATCAGATAACAGCCCTGACACAGAGAGAAACAAAGCCTCCTCCCCCCCCCCTCCTAGCAGCACGTTCTCCCCCCTCCCCTCACAGAGGTGACTAAGCAGAGCTGAGGGTGTTGTGTGTGAGGAGCAGCACAGGGGAAGAGCTGGATGGAGGGACAAGTACTCAGTGCTTCAACAAGGAGGGACATGCCAGCCATGACCCAGCCAATGTACTGCATGAGGGAGAGTGGGTGAGTCACTGAAGGAAGGACTACAAGTCCCAGCACAACACAGCTGTAGTCCTTCCATAGTACATATAACATTCACTATCAGATGTCTGCAGCAGGTGCCCCCACCTCCATGGCTGACATTATCCTACAGTGTAATGAGAGCAGATGACTGTATCTAATCCCACCGTGTGTGATACCATCTGCTGGGGCTCTGTATCTAATCTTTCATTGTGATACTGTATGCTGGGGCTGTATCTGATCCTGCTATGTGTGATACATCTGCTAAGGTGCTGTTCAGTGAATGGAGGGACGCAGCCAGAGAGAAGAGGGGTAGGCCACGCCCACTTTCTGTCAGCCAGAAGAAAAATTCATTTATTCCTCTGAGCCAAACAACTGGGGATATCTCAGCGAGCGTACAAGCTATCAACGCAGTTTAGGGCTCTTTTTAAAGGGTAACACAAGGGCTTTTTATTTGAGGAATTTCATTTTTTGGCTACTGAAATTATAGTTGCGCTTTAATATGCATTAGAATAGACATCAGGCATCAGGAGAAGCTCAGTATAATTATCGATGCATATAGCAGTGCTAGTGATACGTAACTGTGCCAGAACAAGAACTTGAGCACATATATACTCCCCCTAAATCCTTCTCATCTTAGTCTTTACTAACACAAAACTGCCAATATGATAGAGAGATAGAAATAGAGAATTCCTTTTCCTCAAGTGCTATTTTTTTTTTTTTTACAATAAAACATGAACTGCAGTCTTCATTGTTTTTACCACATATCTAGTAATGCTAAATCAATCAAATATCAATCCTATTACACACCTGTGTCATTGGCAAACAGACAAACCTTACCTACCAAACCTTCTCCTATGTTACTTACAAACTTATTAAAAAGGACTCCGAACAGACCCATGTGGCACACCACCTGTAACATGGCTCTGCTCAGAATACACACCGCTGACAATGACCCTCCAACTGGTCTCTGTCAGGGGAAATAAGAATAGGGCTTACTGGAATTTAATATGCGCAATACTTTGTTTCATTGAATATAAGCTGAATCAGATTACCTTGTGTAAATGAAGGAAACCAACTTCTAGAAATTTATGACAATGCTCTATACATACCTGAGTCGTGAGTATGAGGAAGCAGCACAGACATGGCCTCGATCCTTTTCCAAGATTGAATTGCCAAAGGTGCCTCCATTCTGACACTGTTAGAGATGCTGTGCACCAGGAAAAATATAGTGAAGAAGCCAGCTAGTATGCCAAGGTTGAATGCCAGCCATGAAGTCTTACCACAAATAAATGTCATTGCTGTAAAAACACACACACATTAAAAAATAATATTAGTCAGCTCATTGACAGTTTCCTGCAGGGAATGTTCTCTATTACACAGATGTGATTTTAAACATTGTCTTAGCAATAGTCTTTCCAACATTTCCTAAAACAGAGGTTTCCCAGGATAAATTTCCAAAACCTGTCAGTAACTGGTATTGCAGATCAGCACCAATGAAGTAAATGGGACTAAACTGCTGTACCATACACAACCTGTGGACGAGTGTGGTGCTATTTTTAGAAGAAAAATAACTACCTTTTTTCTGATTTTGTACAATTACTTTCTTACAAAAGTAGGTGTATCTACATATCCTAAAATGACAAGAGAGAAGATAAAACACTTGACTACTCTACTGATCTACATAACGTCACCAGAGATCTAAAAGACAGTCAAGCTGTAAGCCAACCACTGTACACTCAGGCTATATTCAAATGAATGGGTCTGCAGTCTGAATAGCCCCATTCACACATCCAACAGGATTACAATTTTTCAATGAATAGGTCCATGCGTATGCGTTAGCCTTAGTATTAGGTGGAATGTATTTGGCCTAAGGGTAAACTAACAGCAAAGAGTTTACATTTACATGGGAGTGGAAAGGAAATAGCTGGACAATGGATGCGGCATGTCCTCCATAGAGTGTGACGTAAGTCAGCGCCCCACAAAACCTGTCCGTTTCTGCTTTGCTGGGTGCCGTCAACCCAGTTTAGCCGCTACAAAAAAATTTAAAAGTAAAAAAAATAAATAAATTTTCTCATAAGCAGTTATAGTTGAAGTAACCTATAGCAGCAAAACTTGTTCAAGCCCTCCATAGTGTGTGACACAAAGTCAGGGATCCACAAAACCTGTCCGTTTCTGCTTTGCTGGGTGCAGTCAACCCACAAAGCATCACTTTTGGCCAAAAACTCACTTATTTATTTTTTTTTTTTTTAATTCTCATTTCATTTTCCCCCAACCAAATAATTATTTCCAAGCGTCCTACGTCCAGCACTTCCCAGGTAAGGACTGCCACAGCAGGCAGTGAGGGTAGGAGGAGTGGCAGCACCAGGTCCGGTGGTAGCCGTGGTAACAGGCGTGGCAGCAGGGTGCAGCCACCCCAGACACCCAGTGGTTCTGTAAGAACCACACAGCCAGCGGTTCAAGATTGGCTTACCCAATCCTCCACTTCCACCGCCCAAAGCTCCCAAACGAGGTCGGCTGGATCATCCGACACCACCCTTACATGGGACGGTCAGCGAGAGTCCTCTGCCCCGTCCCCTGTTATTACTATGCCACTCACCTTTGGGGCACCTTCTGCCAGGGAACTCTTGGCAAACCTTGATCTGCCCTTGGACTCTCTACCACTTTTAAGTGATAAGGAGGAGGAGGGGGAAGTCCCCAAAAGTCAGTGGGTGGAAGGTGCTGAGACTTCAGACTCCATACTGGCTTGGGTGCAATCAACTGCTGCCTCCTCCTGTTCCTCAACTTGTGTCTTCTCAACAAAACTGGCCTGAGAGGCAAGTAATCAACTGCTGCCGCATCCTCCTCCTCAACTTTTTTTTTTTCAATATTTTTTTTTCACTATTTTTGCACTTTTATTCACTATATTTTAATTTTTATTTTTTTAATAATTTTTTTATTCATATTTTTTTCATAATTTTTGCACTTTGATTTTTTTCCACTTTTTTTCATTGTAATAGCAACTACAACTAAACCCTATCAGACTCCCACTATTGTAGCTGCAGTTATTCAGCCGTTATAGCAAGGTTCGTTTTAGGTTCGGTTCGGACGAAGCCGAACTTCACAAAAGTTCGCCGGATTGAACCGAACTTTTCAAAAGTTTGCTCATCCCTACTTATAAAGCATGTCCTATATATAAACCTGCCAGACGTTATAAATCACTTTCTACATATGGGTTAGGTGCAACTTCTTTCCAGGTCACACAGGCTATCGGAGATACAAGATGGAGCCACCCCCACCTTGTGTCCTAAGGAACAGCTAGTCCTGGTACAGGTAAACAGCAGTACAGTACAGCCCTATACTATCCATGCAATCCATACATGTTTTACCAGTGTAATGTCTGCTGTGTTTGGATATTTTAGCCATTCAAACCTGTCGCAGATTCTCAGTAGCATTGTATGTTCAGCATGGTTTGAAGTTACACTGGTTCAGGAAAGACCATTGTATGCTGAAAATAATATACCCAGAGGCCATTGTAACTTGTGGAATCACTGTATTATATATTCGTGGAAAATCACTTACAATATGGAGGGATGACAGAAACGGAAACAATGATGATTACTAATAATACAATAGAAACAATAATGAAGACTAACCAACAGAGATACAACTACTTCTAACGAACAGAATATTACAATGGCCAACAGAGATTGCAGTATTATACTGAAGGTAACAAACCATGGGCTCTTCTACACTTAGGTCTCCATTTCCTGGCTTCCAACTTACTCAGCCCTTTAGAGCTTCCTACAAGCCAATTCCATCACCTTCCACCTCCACTGAAACCTCTATCAAGCAGCGAGGTGTATCACCCACAGAGGGCCATACGTCTATTGAAACACCCCTTGTTATCCTTCCAGGGTTAAACCATTATTTTTATTAGGTCTGCATAAAACAGGAAATGTGAGGCTTGTATACAGATGTAGTTAAAACCACAACCACTAGAGGGAGCACACTCTTGTGATTATGTTTTGTCTATCAAGTCTTCCCTCTCTATTCTCTCTGCTCGCTCCCAGCTCACTCCCAGCTAGGAGACATCCTGTCTCTGGCTCCATAGTGAGCACTGACAGGGTTTTCTATGGCCGCTATTCACTGAATAGCGTCTGCAGAAAACTGCCATGTCAGTTGTTTGCGGCGCCGCTTGGGATCCCGGCCGGAGCGTTTACCATGTGTATACTCTCCGTCCGGGATCTCATAGACAGCAATGAATCATATATTCTCGTAATAATCACGGCTGTTGTACAACGGCTGTGATTTTACAGAAATATACGTTGTGTGAACATAGCCTGAGAGTGTGAGAATGAGTATAAACACTGGGTATTGATACATGCGTAGACATGGCTCTCCATCTTTTAAGGGGTACTCTGGCGAAAATCTTTTTCTTTCAAACCAGAAAGTTATACAGATTTGTAATTTACTTCTATTTAGAAATCTCTAGTCTTCCCACACTTATCAGCTGCTGTAGGTCCTGCAGGAAGTGGTGTATTCTTTCCAGTGTGACACAGTGCCCTCTGCTGCCACTTCTGTCTGTGACAGGAACTGTCCAGAGCAGAAGAGGTTTTCTATGAAGATTTGCTGCTGCTCTGGACAGTTCCTGTCTTGGACAGAGATGTCAGCAGAGAGCACGGTGTCAGAATGAAAAGAATTCATCACTTCCTGCAGGGCATACACCAGCTGATAAGAACTGGAAGACTCAAGATTTTTAAAGTAGAAGTAATGTACAAATCTATATAACTTTCTGAGACCAGTTGATTTGAAAGAAAAAGATTTTCACTGAAGTACCCCTTTAAAATTAATTTTTTATATTACATGAAACATAACCTATTATTATATATTATTTCTAAGGTCCATATTACTTACATGGTAATGCACAGGTCTACAAACATCAGCTTCCAAATCCTAACAAGTCCAGAACCAGGAATGTATTGGTGACTGATCATCTAATCGTCTAATCATCTTCAAAGCCATCACTTCTATAAAGAAGACGATTTTGATTCTGAGTCTCTCTCTCAACTCTAGTTAGGCATGCCAATACCTACTGTGGCCAGTGGGTGTCACTAAAGCACAACGGCTGAGCCAGAAGTCAGTAAATTAGCCCTAAAATAAAATCTGTATTATTCATGTGATGAGCAGGTTCCTTCTCCTACCTAACAGGTTTGGAGTGAGATTTAAGTCATTCAGATATCTGTCATAGGGATTCATTGTGATGAGAGTATTATAGAACCCATTTCAACTTATATGCTAGTTGAAATCCATACATCTTTGTTTCCCAGAGTATAACTGAAGTGTAGGCAACCATCTGCTGCATGTCTAGCAATATATATATATATATATATATATATATATCTGTGCCCCCATATAGTAATAATGCTTCCTGCTGTGCCCCATAAAGTAATAATGCCCCCTGCTGTGCCCCCATATAGTAATAATGCCCCCTGCTGTGCCCCCATATAGTAATAATGCCCCCTGCTGTGCCCCCATATATTAATGCACCTGTTGTGCACCTCTCATATAGTACTAACACCGCCTGCTGTGCCCCCATATAGTAATAATGCTTCATGCTGCTCCATCCATATAGTAATAATGCCCCCTGCTGTGCCCCATATAGTAATAATGCCCCCTGCTGTGCCTCCATATAGTAATAATGCCCCCTGCTGTGCCCCCATATAGTAATAATGCCCCCTGCTGTGCCCCATATAGTATTAATGCACCTGTTGTACACCTCTCATATAGTACTAACACCGCCTGCTGTGCCCCCATATAGTAATAATGCTTCATGCTGCACATCCATATAGTAATAATGCCCCCTGCTGTGCCCCCATATAGTAATAATGCCCCCTGCAGTGGCCGCATATAGTAATAATGTCCCCTGCTGTGCCCCATATAGTAATAATGCACCTGTTGTGCACCTCTCATATAGTACTAACACCCCTTGCTGTGTGCCCCATATAGTTCTAATGCCCCCTTCTATGTACTTCCCATATAACAGTAATGCCCCTCATTATTGTAATAACACCCCCTGCTGCCCCCCCCCCCCCAAAAAAAAAAAGGTAACAAATACTACCCAAAAAGAACAGTTGACAATGCATAAAATATAAATGTTATTGCTACCTATCATTTAACAAACTGGCCTTTCTGGAAAATATACATACATCTATATGACAACTGCTTTAGTATTGGTCGTTCAGTATGTCACCTGGAATATACACCACTGTGTGTAAAGGTCAGGGATGTCTTTAGAATAAACCATAAGGAACATAAAGCATGTATTTTGATAAGATACATTTCGACAACATGCTGTAGAGCAAAGTTTTTTCATTATGCACAGTACACTGAGATTTGTTCTCTGCAGTCTTACATAGGACTGCCAGTAGACTTATTGCAATGTCTAAAGTTATCATAATGCTTTAATGATGCAGACCCCAACATGCTTTATGACACATTCAGCTCTGCTACATCTGTTACTACCCAAACCTTGATGGTTTCCATTCATTGTACATACCTGACAGGTAGAGAAGAAAGATCCAGCCAGATGTTGGTTATCTCTGTGGTGCACAGGGCTGGTTCCAGTCACTCCAGTAATAGACACAGATGGTTTTACAGATGCTGCACATCACCACATGAAATGAACCTGAAAAGAAGGGATTAGTAAGAGAAATGATCCAGCATTGAGCGATGTGTATCCGCCCTGATGACTGCAGAGCTGCCCTGTCTGTGCTCACCCAGGAGATGCTCACACACCATGCACTCCCTGTCACTGTCACAGCCTATCAGCTCCACACAGCTAGAAAGCTGCTTCCTCCTCTACCTCAAGAAACAGACAAGAAAAGAGCCAATAAGATCCTATGAGCTCACATCCTCTGCTCTCATTCCACTCGCCCAGCTAAGAAATAGTATTACAGTGTGAGTGTTGATTCCCAGAAGTGAGAGGAAGGCAGGTATACTATGTACCAGCACAGTTACTTACAGAAAACTTTAAAATAACAAATAAATCCTCAGCGACTCCCTGTGTCTACTTCTTTGAAATTCTATTCTAAATCTATTCTTATAGCGAAGTCTGTGGCAAAGCTTGGGAGCAGCCAATATTATCATTTCACACAATCTCTAAGTATTAGGACACGTTCAGCAAAATAAAATTTCCCGTTGACTTCAATGGAACAAAAGACGAGAAAGTGTTACTTTACTGAAAGAGTAGTAGATGCTTGGAACAACCTTCCAGCAGATGTGGTTGGTAAATCTACAATAACAGAATGTAAACATGCCTGGGGTACACATATCTATCCTAAGATAATAGTAAAGGGGATAATATAAGGACAGACTAGATGGAGCAGGTTCTCTTTTCTGCCGACAATCTTCAATGTTTCTATGTTTTATAGCCGGAGGATTCGAATATTGTGAAAAACTGCCATGGACACCTACTGGGTGCTCCACATTGATCCGTGTGCAGTACTCAACCTGTAACGTATAACCATAACTTCTTCCCGATGAGTCCTTGTGGAAAAAACGCCACATAGGTTGTTGTTAAAGGGTAAACGCAGGGTCTGGGATAAGGGGTAGCATGGGACAGGAGCCGCCCTTCTTAGGACATCTACTCCGATGGTTCCCTTAGCGAGCATGGTAGCTTGGTGCACCGCAACCAGGGCATAATAGGGATATATGCTCCTTAGGGCTCTATTACACGGGACGATTACCGTGCGAAAAATTGTTATATCGTTCAAATTTAAACGATAATCGTTCTGTGTAATTGCAGGCAATGATCGAAAAATCGTTTGTATGTCATTGATTGTTGATTTACATCTGAACCTAAAATTATCGTTAATAGTTCACTAATTGTTCGCTGTAATTCCACATTCGTTCACTCAAGTTCCGCATTTGGTCACTAATCGTTCAGTGTAATAGCACATTGTTCATTGTTTTGCTGAGATCAGAAGGAATAAACGATCATAGTAACGATCGCAATAACGATCAAATTAACTATCGTATTTATGACCATAATTCTGTGTAAACGATTTGAGGTTAACGATAAACAAATCTCGTTTGCGATCTTTTATAGTTAGTCGTCAATCATTAAAAATTGCTCCGTGTAATAGGACCCCTAGTCTGACGTGCATCCTATCCCCTTTGACCCATTGCTTTATTGTTGTACATACGTCCAATTTTGCTTGTATGGTCCGCATTGAAGAGCAATATTTGGTGCTTGGGATTGATTGGAGCGGAGTACGAATGTGGCATTTGTATATATATTTGTAAATATATGTTCTGTGGAGGTGGGCAGAGACGCTGTGTGTTTTTTAATTTTTATTTAATTTTAATACATATCTATTAAAAGTTATAGCCGTACTGTGGTTATAATTATATATATATATAAGTAAAATACGATAGAATAAAACATAAAACTACAGCAAAGTAGATAGCCTTGAATATATGTGGGGTACATTCACTTGTAGTTCTTAGAATATCAGTTTTGCATGCAGTATATACAGTAGATACTGGTTTTATCATATAGCAGATTGATGAAAGATATTGTTGCCAATTCAAACAGATGCAAATACAAAAAGATACAAATAAGCTCACATCCCAACACTGTGGACTGAGCTGATGACAGTGTCAGCGGAGGAGCGTTCAAGCACGCAGGAGTGGTGAGAGGTGGTTTTCCACCACAATAGCAGTAATTATTACAAAATGTCCCTTCTGCCATTGATACAATATTGCTACCTTGCTTAAGATATATCAACCCCTCCTGCATACAGATCAACTAAGGATACTTTGTTGAGCTTATTTGTATTCAACAGCATCCATACACTAATCTTAACTTCAGGTTATTCTTACAGCACTTAAAGGAGTTATCCGGGCTTAAAAGAAACATGTCCGCTTTCCTCCAGAAACAGCATCTCTTGTTCTCACTCTGGGTGTGGTTTTGTAGTTTAATTCCACTGAAGCTAATGGAGCTGAATTTCAATATTACACACAACCTGAGATAGAGGTTGCTCTTTTTTTGCAAGAAAGTGGCTCTGCTGTGTTTTTTTTTTTTTTTTTTTTTTCATTCTGGATAACCCCTTTAACAACTCTGTATTAAGAACTATACCAGGGGTCAGGGCCGTTTTAATACATTGGTGGGCCCAGTGCACAGCCCTCAAGAGTGGGCCCCCCCTTACCTTTCTGCACATTGTATAATGTACTGAATTTGCCCCCACACTGTATCAAGAGCCCCAGTACATACAGTAGTTACCTTATAACACTATTTCCACCATTCAGTGATTACATATTACATAAAAACTGCACTAAACAAAACAGAAAGATATTACCAATGATACCATTACATAATACCGCCATACCATGACCCCTATCAGTACAAGCCTATAACAGAGTGAAGTTACATCCAGTGACTCACCGGAGGCGTCTTCTCCGATCAGAGTCTGTCACCTTTTCTTTTTCTCTCCATCCAGCCTGGGCCACCTTGAAGTCTTCTCCTGGCTGTGAATCTTCTCTCCAGAATCTGCCAAACAAATATTTTAGGCTCCAACACATACAGTAGTTAGGTCCCTTGTACCCCTATACAGTAGTTACACCCCTCTGTACTCCTACATAGTTACACCCCTCTGTGCCTCCATAGTTTTAAGGTGTCCCTGTAGTATATAGACCCTCATGTGCTCCTCCAGTTATATACAGCCCTCCTGTGCGCTCCCCCATTAGTATATAGCCCCCCTGTGCACTCTCCCCAGTAGTATATAGCCCCCTGTGCTCACCCACAATAGTATATAGCCCCCCTGTGCTCTCCCCCAATAGTATATAGCCCCCCTATGCTCTCCCACAATAGTATATAGCCCCCCTGTGCTCTCCCACAATAGTATATAGCCCCCTGTGCTCTCCCCCAATAGTATATAGCCCCCCTGTGCTCTCCCACAATAGTATATAGCCCCCTGTGCTCTCCCCAATAGTATATAGCCCCCCTGTGCTCCCCCATAGTATATAGCCCCCTGTGCTCCCCCATAGTATATAGCTCCCCTGTGCTCCCCCATAGTATATAGCCCCCTGTGCTCCCCCATAGTATATAGCCCCCTGTGCTCCCTGATAGTATATAGCTCCCCCATAGTATATAGCTCCCCTGTGCTCCCCCATAGTATATAGCCCCCCTGTGCTCCCCAATAGTATATAGCCCCCGTTCTCCCCCATAGTATATAGCCCCCCTGTGCTCCCCAATAGTATATAGCCCCCGTTCTCCCCCATAGTATATAGCCCCCTGTCCCCCCCCATAGTTTTTAGCCCCCTGTGCCCCCCCCCCCATAGTATATAGCTCCCCCTGCTATATAACATTGAAAAAAACAAACACTGTTACTCACCTAGGTCCACGCGTTCCTCTTCTCTTCCCTCCTGTGGCCGCACTTCCTGCGGTCACAAGAGGCTGCATTCCCCTTACCCTCGCGCCGACGCTCTAGTGACGTCGGGCGCTAGAGGGAGAGCGCGGCCTCTTGTGACCGCAGGAAGTGCGGCCACAAGAGGGACTGACAGGGAGGGAGCCAATGGCTCTCTCTCTGTCAGTGTCGCTGCTGCTGCAGCGCTGTAGCGCCGCAGCAGCAGCGGACGGGGGCCGCGGCGGACGGGGGGGCCCTGCAGGGGGCGCCATGGAGGGGTAAGTAGATTACCCATCCATGGCGCTCCCCCCTGACAGGCTGGTGGCCGGAGCCCTGTGCGACCGCATTGGTCGCACATAGCAACGGCCGGCCTGCTCGGGGGGGCCCCTTTAACCAGTGGGCCCGGTGCACGTGCACCATGTGCCCTCTGGTTAAAGCGGCCCTGCCAGGGGTACTCAACTGGCGGACCTTGGTCCGAACCCGGACCGCGGAGGCCAGCTGTCCGGACCCCTGGTCAGACCTCCTAACCGCCCCGGATCCGTCCGTCCCGGGGCGGTTAGGAGGTCCTGCTCCCCACCTCACTGCCTCCCGTCCCATAGGCGTACTGTCCTTAGATTTCAGTACGCCTGTGGGGCTGGGGAAAGTGTCGGTCCGGCCCCCGGCTGATACGCGCTCTCTGGGGACGTCCCGGGGATTCCCCAGCAGAGCGCGCACCACAGACCTCAGTGTACGCCGCCGGCCTGTACTTCCGGGAAGTTCAAGCCGGCAGCGTACACTGAGGTCACTGGTGCGCGCTCTGCTGGGGAATCCCTGGGAAGTCCCCAGAGAGCGCGTATCAGCCGGGGGCCGGGCCAACAAGAGAAGAGAAGACAGGCGCAGCGGGGGAGCGAGGTGCTAGGTGAGTTGTGTGTTTGTTTGTTTTTTGTCTGGGGGCCATCTATAAGGGGAGCGCGCACAGGGGAGCTATATACTACTGGGGGGGAGCTCACAGGGGGGCTTTATAGTACAGGGGGGCTATATACTACTGGGGGGGCCTCACAGGGGCTATATACTACAGGAGAGAGCACAGGGGTGCTATATACTACTGGGGGGAGCTCACAGAGGGCTATATACTGCAGGGGGAGAGCACAGGGGGGCTATATACTACTGGGGGGAGCTTACAGGGGGCTATATACTACAGGGGGAGAGCAAAGGGGGGCTATATACTACTGGGGGTAGCTCACAGAGGGGCTATATACTACTGGGGGGAGCTCACAGGGGGCTATATACTACAGGGGGAGAGCACAGGGGACTATATACTACAGGGGAGAGCACACAGGGGGCTATATACTACAGGGGGAGAGCTCACAGGGGGGCTATACACTACTGGGGGAGCAACAGGGGGGGGCTATATACTACCAGGGCAGTCACCCCCTTTGTACCGAATATCAAAGGGCTGGTGAGAGAGAAAAAAATGCCAGTTTTCCCGCTAATAAGCAGCAATTCTGCTGTATGATAAAACTGGTATCCATATACTGCATGCAAAACTGATATTCTAAGTACTATAAGCGAACCTACTATACATAATTATGGCTATCTACTTTGCTGTATTTTTATTGACAGACGGACTAGATAGATAGACTTTACTGCAATATAATAAATACCGGGTAGGAGAACATCTGTAGAGCCTACATGTAATTCTTACAGATCCCCACTGAACGCTCCCGCAATTACTTCAGGGACAGTAACAGCCCATTCAGCCAATCACTGACTGAAGCAGGACAGCACCATAGACAGTGATTTGAAGTGGATAGTCACTGCCAAAACTAGTCCATCTCAGCATGGAAGGTAGGAGCATTCGGCGAGGGACTTGAAGCAGAGATGCAGTTTAAATATATTCACAGCCTGTGCTTTCCAGATACCACAATCTAACCAATATAATATCTAATTTTATTTCCTCTTGGCTCTGGTTATCCTATACAGGTGACTACCAGTTGCTACCAAACCACAGAGCAGGAAAAACATTACATTTTACCATAGCAAGCCAACTTGTAGCTAGTATAGTAAACTTATCAGGAGAATGACACATCCCAGCCTGAAGTAGCTGAAATGAAATGTCTCATATATATGAGTATAAGTCTGCTGTACTGTAGAGTAAAGACAGATAGACAATGACTTACGTTTTGCAACACTATATAAATCGCATCTAATATTTGTCAATGTAGCCACATACAACACTACGATCCATCCATCGATTTTTGATCACAGGTTGGAAGCCGCACACAACTTTACATCATTGACTTCAATGCAACTGTGACTTCCCTGTGATTTGGCTATTTTTAATGGCTGTGTGTGGGGGGACTGTTTTAAACATGTGAATCAGACTAGATATCATGTGACTTGTGTCATCAAATAGTCCTAGCATTATTATTACCTAAAAAAAGAAAATCAAAGCAGATGCACAAACAATGAAAATGACAACAGAATATTTCATACACGCTTGATACATACAGGAGAGCACAGTGCTCCTCATCTATAATTATGAGACACAGGCAGATGGAGCACATTTGTAGATTTTAACTAGAACCTGATTAGCAGGGTGGTGGTTTGACATTAGTGATAATCCTAGGTGTGGTAACAGCTGTGGGATTGATATTACAGATAATAGGGGCTTGTTCTTTCTTTGTTACAAAAATGTATCCTGGCTTTCTCTCTTTTTAAAGTGATAATGTAACAGCAGCTGCTGCATATTGCACAGATACTGGCGCAAGGAAGGTCAGGGGCTTCTTTTTGCTAAAATAAAATATGGTTTTAAATGTTGGTGGCACCGGTACAATAGTGACACTGAGGAGGATCTTTTTCCCCCTCTCCCCTCCATGGTCCAGCTTTTGGAAGAGGAGAAACCACAGGGGTCCATCCCAATGACACATTTTTTGTGTACTAAAAACACAGCCATAGACACTAGAAAAATGTTACTTTGGCCTCAGTTTAGCTCGGTCCCATTAGGGTTTACATTTTTCTTCTACATGGGCATAGTTGCCAACATCTGAAATTTTTCTCCAGGGACACTTTAGCGTTAAAATGGGGTGTGGCTTATTGTGGGTGTGGTCTCGGTGGGGTGTGGCCTATCATGGGTGTGAGTCAAAAAAATTTCCAGTTAGAATTGTCAGAACATCATAAAAGGAGCATTACACATCCTAGTATTAGGTCCCCAGTATATTTCACACCGCACTCTGAGACTCAGAGATAGCATTCTACTGACTGACTGTACATACTGGTAGTTTGTAGCCATATGATACAGCTGCACCCCATATAATCATACTACTACCACTTCATCCTACTGCTCCTCCATCATCATACTACTACTACTACTACCCCTTCATCATCCTCCTGCCCCTCCATCATCATACTACCCCCTTCATCCTCCTGCCCTTCCATAATCATAGTACTACCCCTCTAATCCTCCTTCCCCTCCATCATCATACTACTACCACCTATATCCTCCCCCTGTCCCTTCATCATCATACCAGTACCCCCTTCAGCATCCTCTATCTGTATTTAAAACAAAAAAAAGCTATACTTACCTCACCAGTATGGTTCCTCTAGTCCCCCAGGGACTCCTCTCCCTGCTCTGCATAAGTGACATCACTCGCCACTGGAAGGGGCGGGGCTTCCTGATGCGGGGTGTAGCTTCCCCCTTCAGAATCGGGACAGTTCCAGCAAAACCGGGATTGTTAGCAACTATGCATGGGACACATCTACAGTTTGTATGATGGATATATTAGTGCTTCTGTTGAGGGAAATAATTCGAGGACAGGGCCAATTTATCTATGCATAAAGGTATCATGATAAAGTAATATCTAGGGACTTTGTACTAATGAATCAGTGTATTGATGGCATATTTAGTAGTTTTATAGCCAAGCTGTCTTCCATCTATACTTTTCACTGTCACTGATATTTTTAGATCCTACCAACACCCTGATATATAGCTACATGGAGAGACACAATGATGGCAGAGATTAGTAAGGAGGTGCCTGAGATCTGCCATAAGAGATTTAATATTTGATGGATGCTGGGGATCACATGACGCAGCTGTCATAATGAAAGGGTTTAACATACGTGGAAGCTATAGAGTATTATTTTGGTAAGTTGGCTGTATACTGTATGTGCGAAGAAAGAAGAAACTGCTAGAGTGTTACTTTAGGGGATTAAACCACTTCTTGTTAAGTTGTAATTCCTAAAACTTATTGATAAAATGATAGTTATCTGTTTCTGAGACCTACATTCAAAAGTGACAACTAATATGGCTGTATTTCCTATTGTCAAAAAGTAGCCACCCCAACAAAGTAAAACAAGCATACAGTAGTTATCAAACTTTTATAAAAAGTTCTTAACTCTCATTGTTTATCAGCATTTGGTAGTGGTTACGTTTTAAGGAGAAATTTTCGTTAGGTTTCTTTTACACATTAATATGTGCACCTTTAAAGTTTAACCCCTTACATGCCACTGTCAAATTATGACCATGGCAGGTACGGATTTGTGGGCTTTGTTACCTCACCAGAAACCTGAGGAGACAATTGTGCTAGGTGCCAGTTGGTGTTCATGGTGGTATAGAACAAGTCTTCTCAAACTTTTTCTACTAGAGTCTCACCCAACAGACTAGAGCAATGCCTGAACCTCACCAGACTGACCAAAGGGGAAGCCTCACCATCTGTGGTGGAAGTCCAAGTAAAAGCTGAAAGCAGTGCTGGGGCTACCTTTCACCTGTCTTTTAACCTCTATATACCTATAAAGCAAGTACAAAATAACTTAAAGGGAACCTGTCACCCCGTGCCGGGGCAGAGCCTGGCCGACCCCCCGGTGGAGACCCTTATACTTACCCCGTGCATGAAGTCCCACTCCCGTTGCCGAGATATCGCTGTCGGAAGCCCAGTGCGCGCTCATCAGATATGAGTCTGACTCTCAGAGAATGACGGCTCCATTCATTTTCTACGAGGTCAGCCAGGCTCTGCCCCAGTACGCGGGGTGACAGGTCCTCTTTAATGTTGTGAAAATAGAGACTGTTGCAAACAGCAAAAGGACTGTGCAGATCATAGTCACTTTTGTGAAAACTACAACCAAAGAACGAGAAGTGGGTACTCCGACCTCTCTCCTCATGCGACTCCCACTCCACCCCTTGGTCCCGGGTCAGACACCCTGTCAGCAGTGCTCAGCTCCACCAGCAAAGTCAAACCTAAGTAATAGAGATCAAGCAGCGGCACTCACCGATAAATCACAGGATGCTTTATTCCAGGGTATAGATGAACAAACAAGTGCATTCCAAAGAACAGAGCAACATCAGTTTCACGTTTACTACGCTTTGTCTGGCCCATAGTCTAATACCTAATCCGGCGCAGCCTAAATAGCTCAGCAAATGCCAAAACATAGTAACGTGTATTATACACAAAAACATATAGTGCAAAACAGTACCAAACACTACACAAATACTATTACAAAAGTGCATAAAAACAACTGAAGGTAAGCACTACAAAAAGAGGCTCATTTCATTTTTGTCATTAACCCCTTATGGCTCCTATCAGTATAATACAGGAATCCAGGCTTCCTGGATAAGACGGACAGGAGCCATACTGTATACTACATATGTCCTGCTAATTCTTTTATGCTCCCTGCAGTCTCTGTCAGTCCTGATTGGTCCATGATGAACATACACTCCTTCTCCATTGCGGTCATGTGACCACACAGACCTCTAACTACTCTAGCCTGTTGTACTAAGCTCCTGCATTATGGGGATCTGCAGTTCCATCCTGTATCTACAAACTGCTGCTGTGTTATCAGGGTTCTGCAGTTACTATATATTATACACCACATGCTGATTGCTATACTGTACAGTAACTTATAATATAACATTCAGCTGTTTCTCATTGTTTTATTAGTTTTACATGTTATTCAGAATTAAAAAAATAATTTTTGGGGTGTGGAACGAATTGTCTGCATTTCAATGTTTCTTATGGGAAAATTTGCTATGGTTTAACAGTGGATTTGGATTACAAGCACGGTCGCGGAACAAATTACGCTCGTAATCCCTTTACCTACCCCCCCACGCACACACACTTTCTTTATCTCTAGAAAAAATAAAATAAGAGTAAACATAATAAAACAAATAGTTTAAATAATAGTCATTTCGTGTTACTGACCTCTTTGCTGGAGCTTGGTTGGTTAGATTAAAAGCCATATACTCAGTATAAGATATAAAATTCAGACTATTCAGTTCCTTCTCAAATATCAAGAATGCTTTATTCAGGAAGTGAGAAATAAGCTAAGAGCATAAGATTTGAAGTGCACTCAGTCTGTACAATATTGCAGGACAGAACTGTACTTCCTGTTTTTCTAAACTGAACTCGCTAACACAACGGTTTACACAGAGGTTCACAAATAAAGTGCAATGCAATGTTTACTAGAACAAAGTCGTTTCCTAATATATATTCTTATTTTAGTTTTTGGTCAATACATAGTACCAATGCACAATATCTTATATAAATGAAAAGTTATATTCCACACAATGTAAGGAGCAATGCCCTCACAAAACACCAGGGTTTAAACGGGTAGTTCAGCAAAAAAGAAAAAAAAAATCATGTCAGGAACTGTCCAGAGCAGTAGCAAATCCCCATAGAAAACCTTTCCTGCTCTCCCAACTGGAAAGAATACCACTTCCTGCAGGACATACTGCAGCTGATAAGTACTGCAGCTGATAAGTACTTCAAAACTTAAGATTTTATAATAGAAGTAAATGACAAATCCCACCAGTGGATTTAAATTTGTGTTTTTTGCTTAACTACCCCTTTAAGGTCCAGGAATTGTGTTATATGCTGTAGCCACAGCTGGGGCCCAGCATCCATATGGATTATACCAAACAAAAGCTACCAAACAGAAATAACACTTGGGAAGAGAAAGGACCTAGTCCTGCCTAACAAGCTTAAAGAGTTTATTTTCTATTAGTATCTCATAGTAAGTCAAAGAGACATTTTGCGAATTAAAATAATCAACTCAGTTGTAAATAAAATGTCATAGTGTATTGCTCATTTTATACTAAAATTTATTCTATTTCAAAATCTCAAGCCTTCAAGTACTTATCAGCTGCTGTATGCCCTGCAGGAAATGGTGTATTCTTTCCAGTCTGATACCGTGCTCTCTGCTGCCACCTCTGTCCATAACAGGAACTGTCCAAAGCAGGAGAGGTTTTCTATGGTGATTTGCTTCTGCTCTAGACAGTTCCTGACATGGTCAGAGGTGGCAGCAGAGAGCACAGTGTCAGGCTGGAAAGAATACACCACTTACAGCAGGACATAAAGCAGCTGATAAGTACTTGGGAGGAGTAACGTCATTTAAAAAAAAAAAAAAAAAAAAGTAATTTACAAATCTGTGTAACTTTCTGACACCAGCTGAAAAAAAAAAAAAACTGAACACCTCTTTAATGATTGCTTTTGATAGGGCCATAGACAGCATGAGGATGTAATTCTTACTGTGTTTCAGTCACCTGCCGAAGCCACACATATGTGAAACATGTCGGGGTAGGGGGAGAGGGGTATGCTGTGCTCAATGTATGGGCCAGTTCACTATGAGGAATCAGCGAGGAAAGTGTTTCGGGCGGAAAGGGAAGATGTAGTAAAAAGGAGTGCACCAGGTACTATAGTTATATACTGAATGATCGCTGCATTAGGAACACCTACTCAGTAATAATATTGCTCCACCTTTTTGGGAAATCATGACTTAAAGATGTCAGTTAATGATCTGAGCCTGATCATACAAGACATTGTCCTGTTGAAAGCTTGCACTGAGGTTGGAAAAGACCTGAAAAAAAGGCACAGATCATCAGCTAACAGATCCATATAGCGTTCATCATTCAAGGATTGTGGTATGATGAACAGTGGTCCTAGGACACGCCAGGAAGATTCTCCTTAAACCATGACACTGCCACCGCTAGCGTATTGGAAAACCCGAAGTAAACGTTATTATAAATTCCCCTCTTTATACACATAGAAAATGTCCTCTAGTTTGTGAAGTAATGTAGAAAATATTCACTGATGCAGCAAAATCTAAAAGTAGAATATAACTGGTAAGATTCCAGAATTAGGGTAAATGCACACTACAGAAATCATGCAAATAACAGATTTCCGCCACACGCCTTTAGCTCTGGGAGTCGGGTCGTGACATCACCATGTTATCCAGAAAGTGAAGCCTTGATGCAGCAGTAAGTGCAGGGGGAAAAAAGCACTTCCCGTCATAAGTGTATATTGGTAATTTGTATAACTTTTGGGGGGTAATACAATACTTTAATAAAAATTTTCACTAAGCTTCTCCTTCAAGTATGTGTTTAGTGTCCCTAATATAGGAAGGGTTTACACTTTCTAAACATTGTAAATGGTGGTCAACCCAAGCTCCTAACCATTCTCCTAATGATCTAATCCCAGCAACAATGGGCCACAATGGCAGAGGAAAAACAGCTTTATGTACCTTCGCGAGAATGTGGTATGCAGGAACAACTGGGTCTGAACAAAGAGAAAATCAATTAATTATTGGCTAAGTACCCCCATATTTTTCCCTTCATCCAGAAGTACTTTAAGTTGATTCTGAAATATGCTAGTAGGATCAGACAAAAAAATTGCAAAAAGTATGTTCATCCAATACCATTTTATAATTGAGTCCATCAGGATAACCGATCCACCTTTGTCTGCGTTGCAGACAACCAAATCTCTGTTGTTCCACAGTTCAGAGAAAGTCTTTCCTCCACATTTAAATTCTCCAAAGATTTATGTACAGATTTATTTTGCAGTGTAAGTTGGTACGATCCTGCTCCACCAGTTCCTGGAATCTAACCTGAGCCTCACACCCAGAGGCAACTGGATAGATGCCAGGATTACTGGTATGAAAAGACTGTACCAGTTAATAGAAACTAACATTTACCTTTTCTCTGGCAAGATGAGATTCTGTTTAGTATTACCAAAAACTGTGTCGGGACGGTATCCAGAAAGGCACGCACTTTAGAATCATTGTTATCTCCATCTTTATATGAAGTAAGGAAGTAGAAAGGACTTGGCTAGAAGTGATGGGATCATATAAATGTGGCCATCAACCACATGTCTCTTACATTAATTGCAATACTAAATATGTCATTAATGTCACACTCTGAAACCTTTAAAGGGGTTATCCAGCGCTACAAAAACATGGCCACTTTTCCCCCTACTCTTGCCTCCAGTTCAGGTGTTGTTTGCAATTAAGCTCCATTTACTTCAATGGAACGGAGTTTGAAACCCCACCCAATCTGGAGACAAGAGAGGTGGAAAAGTGGCCATGTTTTTGTAGCGCTGGAGAACCCTCTTAATAAGTAGGCTGTACCTCAACCCCGTAGAAAATAATAATTAGGAGCCATTTATATGATATTCATAATTCTACTGTTCGTGTCCCCTCACTTTCTAAACATTTCCGAGACAGCCATAGTGAGGGAATTTTCTCTCTGACTGTCTTGGGTTTGGAGAGGGTGATTTTGCCCAAGAGAGGAGGTGACCACAGAAGGAAGCTCCTCAATCGGTGTCCTTTTGGATATTCCGATTGGGGACTCGCCAATCGCAAGGTCTAGATTATAGACATGACCTCATTTTGACTTACTAAGCTTTCATTGCATTTTTGAGTATTTTGACTTTGCTTTTTGTCTCATCTGTGCATGTATACATGAGTTTATACTATATGATACCTAAAATTATCTAGGAAAATTTATGCTGAAAATTTAGCTTTAACAATAGATAGAATTTTCTAACTTGCACTTTTAAATATGTGTAACTATTTCTATTTTAATTATGTCATGTGACCATCTATGTGGGGGTGTTACTCCTTAAATAGTGGGAATGTTTCACTTTGCAATTCTAAAGGTTGTGAACAAGGCTTTTGCTGAAACACTTCAACCTGTTCTGACTTGAGTAAAGAAAAGATTTTTCCTTAGTCGTTTGGGAGCGGGATGTTTCCTTTGCAATAAGACGATGTTCAGACACACCCTTCTCTGTACTGAAAAGAGGCAATATACCCCGAAATAGCTGTGTGCAGATAGGAAGTCTTTGAGAGATTGTTTGGCTTGGCACAGGTCCCCAATCAATGTTCTAAGACCTCTAGATAGCGTGAAACACTGACTTGAAGGGACACCTTTACCTAATATCTAAAATCTTTACCAAATAGACACAAGAGCTATTTTGCATATCCTTTCTTCACAGAATTCCCAGTTGAGCAGGAATAGTTACTTCAAAATTGTTAATCGTACGATCGGGCGAATTATCGCTCTGTGTAAACGTAGCATTACAAAAGCTACCCCCAAACTAGAGACAAGAGTGGTGCTGTCTCTGAAAGGAAGTGGTCATGTTTTGTAGTGCTGGATAACCCCTTTAAAATTAGTATTCCTTGGATTCACACACAGTAAAATAAAGCCAAATATGACAGTAGAATAGGTATAATATTATTTTGAATTTAATAATGTGCTACATGAACCCAACACAACATATCTACTTTATGGTGACATCATTTGGTGAACGTTCTTTTACTTTTTAGGATGTTAGAGGGCTTCGAAATTTTGCAGCGATTTTTCATAAATCTCTCCACTGTAAAAACTGCACCCCTCAAAGTATTCAAAGTAGCATTTCATAGGCTTATTAACCTCACAGAAATTTAAGCAAGTTGGAAGGGAAATTTTAAATTCTTTTGGCAGATATTCCATTTTAATTAATTTGTTTCCTCTAAGGGTATATGCACACTGAGCAATTCTCGAGGAATTGAAGCAGAAAGTTTTCAGGCAGAATTCAAGCAGAATTTAAAGGAGAAGTCCGGCCAAAATTAATTTTTGATATGTTGTTACTTATGAAAAGTTATACAAATTTCTAATGTACATTAATTATGGGAAATGCACATATAGAGCTATTTCCCTTAATTTAGTAGATCAGGAAGTGTTAGAAATATCTCTGAAGAAGTGACGTCACGACCCAGGGTGTAATTCCTATGGAGTGTCCAGCAGGGGGCGCTCTCTATATAGAAGTCTATGGGACTTTATTGTTTCTATGGGTTTCTATGTAATGTAATGTAATGTAATGTAGTGTACAGTGCTTTATTGAATGAATACATCTATGGATTACTTTGGGGAGCAAGTGTCCTTGCTCCCCAAAGTATTGCATAAATGTATTCATTCAATACATTCAATACACAGTAAGCCCGCCGATCCGCCGCATTTCCGCCGAATTTCCGCCGCATTCCCGCCGATCCGCCACACGCTGATCCGCCGCATTCCCGCCGATCCGGACCATATACATTGAACTACAGCTCCCATCATATGCTTATAGTATGAATAGGTGATGGGAGCTGTAGCTGGGTAATGGATATGACATGCCGCCGGGCGCAAGGGGGAACCGCTCAGTACACAGGAGCGCTCCCCCCTCCTCCTCCTCCTTCCGTGATAACTTCCGCCTATAGCACTGCTGAGTCCCTGCCTGGCCGCCGCTCTCCGCTCTCCCCCCCATACATACCGGCTCCCGATGCATCCTGGTGTCCGCGCTGATGCCGGGAGCCGGTATATGTGAGCGGAGAGCGGCGGCCAGGCAGGGACTCAGCATTGGTATAGGCGGAAGTTATCACGGAAGGAGGAGGAGGAGGGGGGAGCGCTCCTGTGTACTGAGCGGTTCCCCCTTGCGCCCGGCGGCATGTGATATCCATTACCCAACTACAGCTCCCATCACCTGTTCATACTAGAAGCAGATGATGGGAGCTGTAGTTCAATGTATATGGTCCGGATCGGCGGGAATGCGGCGGATCAGCGTGTGGCGGATCGGCGGGAATGCGGCGGAAATTCGGCGGAAATGCGGCGGATCGGCGGGCTTACTGTGTATTGAATGTATTGAATGAATACATTTATGCAATACTTTGGGGAGCAAGGACACTTGCTCCCCAAAGTATTCCATAGATGTATTCATTCAATAAAGCACTGTACACTACATTACATTACATTACATTACATAGAAACCCATAGAAACAATAAAGTCCCATAGACTTCTATATAGAGAGCGCCCCCTGCTGGACACTCCATAGGAATTACACCCTGGGTCGTGACGTCACTTCTTCAGAGATATTTCTAACACTTCCTGATCTACTAAATTAAGGGAAATAGCTCTATATGTGCATTTCCCATAATTAATGTACATTAGAAATTTGTATAACTTTTCATAAGTAACAACATATCAAAAATTAATTTTGGCTGGACTTCTCCTTTAAGCCCCCCATTGACTTCTATAGGATTCCTCTAGCAGATCTACAGCAGAAAATTCTGCTCGGAAATTCTGCAGTGTGAACAACAGAGCAGAAAACCCATTGAACTCAATGGGACTTTGCTCTGTACATATTTTACGGGAGGAATTTCAAGCTGAAATTCCTCTTCAATTCCTCGCCTTTTCCTTAGTGTGCACATACCCCAACACAGCAAATACTAACTGAGAAATGGAACTCAATATTTATTCCACTTATTCCAATGGACAGCAGGGGGGAGGCAGGGACAACATGTCGTTCCAAGAACGTCATGTTGCAGGAACTACCTGCTTTAATGACTTTCCTGTAATGTCATTTTGCGGCAAGGGGTTTAAGTCTATGGAAAAATGTCAGTCAGTGTACACATTGTAAAAATTAAACATTTTGTACATTATGTGCCCAGACAGCTGATTTTCCATAGACTTCTATTCAAAATATTGCTGCATTTTATACCTAATTTACTGTCGGATTTTGCTTTTATTTTTCTGTCTGAACATAGCCTAGATAGATGTCAACAGAAAAATTAGGAGATACAGAACACAGATAAGAAACATTTGAACATAATAAACAATAATCTGACACTATAGTCTGTGTTGAGTGCACAGGTCGTGGATCTTTTAAAGCATGGGGACCCAGCTTCCCTCCAGCTGATACAAAACTACAATTCCTATCATGCTTGGACAGTCAACGCCAAAGGTCCAGGCATGATGGCAATTGTAGTTTTACAAAAGCTGGAAGGCTGCTGGTTCCCCACTGTTGTCTTAGGGTACAAACACACACACCGTGTACGCAGCGTATTTACTGCTGCGATACGCAGCAAATACGCAGCAGATTAGATCTAAATAACAACACAGCATCAAATCTGCACCATCAAATCTGCTGCAGATCTGCTGCGTATAAGGAGTGTGTGTTTGTACCCTTAAGGGCTAACTAATGTAACCTAAAACTATCTAGGCTTGAGCAATTAAAGGGGTACTCCAGCGTGGGGGCTATTTTTAGATGTGGCTGGGGAGGAGGTGGCCGGAAAAAAAAAAAAAGATGTCCACTCACCTCCCCAGTTCCAGCGGCGGGTCCCGCAGCGCGGCGCTCCGGTGCCCGGTTCTCGGCCGCTTCCGGGTGTCTGACACGGGCCAGAGACGTGACGTCTCAGGTCCGTTCAGCCACTCAGTGAAGGAGGCGGGATCCCGCCTCCTTCACAGAGTGGCTGAGCGAACCTGATACAGATACAGACAGCAGGGAGCGGAGACAACGGCGCCTCCGTTAAGGTACTTAGGGGCCAAATTTTAAATGGAAAAAATTGAATTACTTTAAAAAATGGTGATTGAGTCCAGAGCTGCCTGATAATCATTTTTCATAAAAACATTCCAGGTACACAGTAAATATGACATTATGTATCTCATATTGTGAACACCACACTAGTGCTGGCAGGAGAGATGAGCGAATCGCTCATCTAAACATCATAAAAAAATAAATAAATACTGTATATGTTATATACCAGCAGTGAAAGGACGACATGGGCCCCCCTGTGCTTACTGTGCACACGGGGGGGCGCAAAATTGAACCTTTGCCCTGGGTGCAGGAGACCCAAGCTACACCTCTGATTCACCCTCTCCCCCCCCCCCCCACACATCTCACCTTGGTGGCCAACCGCAACGTGACCCTCCCCCCCACCCCCGCTCACCCTGAGGCCCTCCGCTCCATTTCCATTACCATCTCAGCTCTTCTACTTCACCATCATCAGGCATAAGCATTGCATGATGGGAAATGTAGTATCTTGGATATACATCGGCTTTTAGAAAAACTTGTCACTCAGGAACGGCAGCGATAGAAAGATGGAGACGGCTCAAAATACTCAAGGGTGCTTGGTGAGTAAGAGCAGCTAGGTTTGAGAGCATTTCATTTTTTTAGCTCTTGGGGGGGGGGGAATACCCCTTTAACGTATACATGTAAATGGATGCTGTTGTATGCCATACTACAGCATAAGTTTTTCATCGACTTACATTATTAAAAAAAAAAATTGCTGTAAGAACATGTTTTACCATGTTTTATGTACATTAGAATTAAACATACTAAAAGACATACAGTGAAACAGATTCATAAACGCAATGTGAACCTGGCCTAAGCATTTATGCTAATGAAAAGAGAAATTTAGCAAAAAAGCTAGTGATGATCTATCACATTTGTAATATTCATAAAACAATATGGATGGCATGATTAGCATAGTAATAGTAATTAACATAAAAACATAATATAATAGCTACTACTTTTTTTCTTTTTATCAGATGAAATGTACAGACTTACAGTACAGTTATAAACTATAGGGGAGATTTATCGATATTGGTGCTTTGCTGGTACTCTATATATCTCCCATGAAGTGTGAGTCATTCAGTTTTACCTGAGCATTAACTACAGATGCAGCTATGACCATTACCAACATTTCTCTTTCACAGCCCACTTGATTAACATACAGAAATAAACTTAATGGTGCAAGAACTTAATGTAGCTGTACAGGAGATTTAGTTTCTGCTGACTTCCCCACATTTCTCATACTTTACTAGAACAAATTATACTATAACATCTGCCAACTTCCTAGGCTTTTTTTCCCGGTAGGGTAAATATTACAGAAAAGTGTCTCTAGAGTTAAACAATCCACATTGATAAATAAAATCAGGGACTAGTTCAGAGATATTAGTAAATTCTTACCTCCCAAGTTATTTCCACCTCTTCACCATTTACATGGCACCTTCTGTGTTTGATGTCAGAACTGGTCGAAGAAAAACTGATTGAACTCCGCTAATCTGTGTACTCACTCACTAATGTTTAACAGGGCTAAAAGTCTTTCTGTAGATGACAATATACACATGCCTGATTTAATGGAAACAAATACGTATAAAAAATGACTTAGCTGCCTAACCTATATAAAATACATGGTTTGGCATACCATACAAGGGATAAATATAGCTTAAGCTGGCCAAGGACTTTGCATTGGAAAGACAGCTGTAAAATTCTTCTAACAACTAAATACACCTCATAATACAATATTCTCTAACAAGCCATACAGTAATAAATAAAGTATAAAATGTGACAGTGAAAGATGACAGATGCATTGGCCAGCATGGCATAGCCACATGCCATGCCAATATTGTATAACAGAGGGTGGTAAAAAAAATTAGTATATATACACATATAAGTTTCCTTGTACTAGGAACATGTTACAGAAGTTTACATTTGTCCACTGACGAGATGAATGAATGAAGCAAGAGCCAGGTGTATTTACCTAAAAGAACCAGGATCTACAATTCTCACAAAAAATTATCACAGTTGCGAAACCAAAGTCAACCCAGAAAATAAAGAAATGGAGTCACTTACGCCACTGCAAATTAATCAGAAAGTCTATATTAGTTTACAGTGACTCAAAATAATTTCATTGCCCTGCCATATCTTGCAATCTCCCACAGAATGTGACATTACACATGGCAGTCATATACTGTGCACAGTCAGGTGCTTTTAGGAGCTACAGGGAGTTTCTAAGATCAGAAAAAGATGCTTGTTTTACCTATAGGTTGCGGCTACAAATAGCACGAATCTTCCTGCTGTTTCCTCTTCTCTTATTTAGTAGGCCTATTTTTGGGTGAATAATTGAATTTTATGCCCATTTTTTATCTAAGTTCTGTTTATGAATCAGTATTCAATAGATGAATATTTTTAGATGCAAAATTTTTTTTAATGTGCTTGTTTTGAGTATTCATCCCAAAGTTTGCAAAATATGCGATAAGCGCGCCAATTTATCATTTGCAACTTTTTTTTGGCTACTTTTTACTTAGATGCATTCACTATGGCAGTGCTACATTTTAATAAATTAGTCACAAGGTATTGGAACAAAATATACACCAATCCTCATTAGAATAGTCACACATAGACTCCCTAGTAAATGTCCCCCTTAGTGCCTTCTGGTTTCATTTGGCATTTACATGTGGTGGGGTAGGTGGGGTAGTATTCCTCAGTTGTCATGGTCTGGTTCACAATGGGTTACTGGCCAAGTGAAGAGGAGGTTGCTCCTGAATGATGGTGGTAATACTCCCTGTCTGCCTCCTCAACCTCCTCTCCAGTTCACAGTACCTTGCTTTGCATTCAACCACGCACTTAGTAATTTCTTTCTATATCTAAAGAGAGGGTACACAAAATACTCCAGGCACAGACTTCTTTTTTCAAAACAGCCGGGAAGGAGGTGGGTGAACATAACAACATGCACCTATCTCCCCAGCTGAGGTGCTGGGGTCTGCTGTCCTCTGTTTCTGGTCCCCAGCCATTTCTAGGTCTGAGTGGACATGACGTGTCAGGCCCGTTCAGCCAGTCAGAATCCGAAGCAGGACCCCGCTCACAGTGTAAATCTTTTGTTACTCTGATCCGATTGCCTTATGCAGCCGTTCCCTGGTGTCTACTGGGGTGGATCGCTCCTCCGGGACGTTGTAATGGCGCTGATCCCAGCTTGGCACTCGATTGCTTCCGGCTGCAGCAGCCGGAAGCAATCGAGTGCCTATCCTATTGATATATGCTGTATAACTATACAGCATAGATCTCAATGAGAGATCAGTGTGCTTATACTAGAAGTCCCCCGGGGGGCTTCTAGTATATGTGTAAGAGAGAAAAAAAAAAGTGTTATTAAAAAGCCCCCTCCCCCCCTTCAAATCACCCCCCTTTTCCCATGTTATAAATAAAAATAAACAAACATGTTTTGCATCGCCGCGTGCGTAATCGCCCAAACTATTAATCACATTCCTAATCTCACACGGTAAAAAGGCGCAAGCGCAAAAAAATGCGAACTTGCGCATTTTTTATGTAGGCCAAGCGGCATTAGTATCAGCCATAGATGGGATGTGCAGCCGTTCCTTTCTCTCCAGTTTCCGTGTATTGCGAATTTTTAGTCGCATCAAATCCAGAAAAATTGTAATAAAAATCAATCAAAAAGTCACATATGCGCAATCGAGGTACGGATAGAAAGAACACATTACGGTGCAAAAAATGACACCTAATACAGCCCCATAGACCAAAGGATAAAAGCACTATAAGCCTGGGAATAGAGCGATGTTAAGGAACGTATTTTTGTTAACAATGGTTAACACAATATAAAAGTTATACATAATATATCGTTGTAATCGTAACGACTTGAGGAACATATATAACAAGTCAGTTTTACCCCAGGGCGAACGGATTAAAAAAAATACCCCCCAAATAAAAGAAATGCGTTTTTTTTTCAATTTCACCACACATTGAATTTTTTTCTGGTTTCGCAGTGTACTTTATGAAAAAATTCAGCCTGTCATTGCAAAGTACAATTAGTGGCGCAAAAAAAAAAAAAGGGCTCATGTGGGTTTCTAGGTAAAAAAAAATCCAAGTGCTATGGCCTTTAAAGCACAAGGAGATAAAATGAAAACGCAAAAATTTAAACTGGCCCTGTCCTCTAAGGGTTAAAATATATGTAAACACCAATACTATTCAAGTAACTCTTTTCGTGCCTCAGCCAAACAATGACATGAGTCTTAGTAAAACAACGCATGTCCCCAGATAAATATACTGTCTGCCATCTTTAAATAAACAAGATACACCCTGACCATCAGCATGTCAAGGTGTCTCCATACGCATGAGATAATACTTTGAGCTGTTAATTTAGAACATTCAGGGTGCATTCACACGCACAGGATCTGCAGCAGATCTGATGGCGCAGATTTGAATCTGCAGCAGATTTGATGGCCCAGAATTGATTAGCCTTGAATCTGCAGCTTCAGATCTGCCCCATTAAATCTGCTGCAGATCGTGTATGTGTGAACGCACCCTCAATATAACAGCACTCTGGAGGAGCGAGATATAGTCCAGATTAGCAACTGCAATAAAAGCATTCACACTGGTCTGACACACATAGTTTATTTATCTCGTTGCACACATTAGGTACTTATTTGTTTGTGGACACTTAATTTCTGGGGCACCATGTCTCCCCCCAGCTGGCAATCAAATCCAACTCATTAAAGTCTATGAAGCGAAAGAATGAAAAATACAGAGAAAAGGCTGAGGCACCTTGTGTATTATCCAAGGTACAAGGGAGAAAAGTAGAAGCCATTCTGCTCACCTCTTAGCCCCTTAGACTTTATACGCATCACCAGGGCCCTGGGCAGAATTTTAAAGTGGGGCCCACATGCTCAGATATTGTGCCAAAACATAGTCATATGTAAAGGGGTACTCCAGGGAAAAACTTTTTCTTTTTCATGTCAACTGAAAAGGTATAGCAGGTCTATTGCACAGAATGGCCACAACCTTTTTTCCTTGGCTGTTTTTTGTCTTCTGGCCATTGACGGTAATTTTTTAAAAATGACCATTTTTTGCAAAACACCACCAGTTATTTCAGAAAAACAATGGCCGTCAAATGGCCAAAGAAAGACGTTTTTGTGGTCATGGTCTTTATGTTTTGCACCCACTCTTGATTTTGGTTGAAAAAGTACTGACCAAATACTGAGCGAAATACTCTGTGTAAACATAGTCTGAGTTGTTTGATCGCATTTCAAAGGTTACTACAAATGGGAATAAGGCTTTGTTCACAGAGTAAAAATACGTCTAATTTTGAGTGAAAATTTTTTTTTAAAAAGTATTTTTTAAGGTGTGACCAGAGGAAAAAAAAAGTCTTGTAAAAAAAAAAAAAAAAAAAAAAAGTTGTAAATAATGAGCATGTTTATTATTTTTATGCCTCTACTCATTTATTGCTGTTTTCTCTACTGATGGTCAATTCCCTATAGACTTTCTAAAAATAGAAAAAGCATCCAGCACTACTAAAACCTATTGCCGTTTCCCTTTATGCATGTTGTAGCTGAATTAGAGTTTGTCACAAAAAACCTTTGTGGTGTTTTTACTCCTACTGAGGGTATAGACATATATTCATAAATCAAAAATAGAAAAATGTACAGGGCACTCAACATTAAAATCTTTATTCACGAAAATCTGCCATAGCAGGTATCGCAGGAGCAAGGACGCCAGTACCTTCGCAATAGCGTGGCAGCGGTTTTTACACAAGTCAGTGCGCTTCTACGGACCAGGTCTATAGAAGCGCACTGACATGTGTGAAACTGCTGTCATGCTGCCACGCTATCACGGAGGTACTTTCGTTCTCGCCACTGCTATACATGCTATGGCAACTTTAAGAAGTCTTGAATAAAGATAACGTTTTTATGGTGAGTGCCCACTACATTTTTCTATTTTTAAACCCTATAAACTTCATTACAGCACATTATTACATTACAAATACAGACGTATTTTGCTTTTACTTAACCGAGCGTGAATATAGCCTTAAAGGGGTGGTGTCTCAAAGAAAAGAAGGTATAATCAGATGTGTACCACATACATATGTGTAAAAAGAGAACAAATGTGCTGTTTTTAATAAACAAACTTACATCACTATGCCACTTTTCTTCCCTATGGATCTATTCACTCCTTGTTTCCACTCTTAACTGTGACTCTGTGGTTGCCATGCAACAGTGCAGACACTTTCCCACAGTCCCCCATGCTACATGTGAAGTGAAGACAAACTGCCAGTACTTATGAGACAGATCATGTGACAATTGGATTGAAATGAGCGACACAAGAAAGTGGATGCCTGACAGGCCGTAACCAATGGCAACAGATAATGACAAAACAGCACATGGGGCATTAGTGAGTCTATATTTTTCAAACAATACATTTCAAGAAATACTTTTACAGTGGAAATGTGTCTCATTTTACACAATGTATGACTATCAACCTAGTTTTCTGTGTGACACCACCCCTTTAGTCTGTACTTAAGCCACAAGCAGCATGCAACCTGCAGTGTGAACAGATTCATAGATGTGCTGCCAATTTTTTCTTTTTTTTCTGTTGAATGTGGGGGTGTGGCTACTTCCTGTTGGCTTGCACTCCACCCATGTCCCAAAGGTGCTGCACCTGTTGGTTGCTGTTGCACCTTCTGTTTTTTTGACCACCCCTTTAATGTCACTGTGCTTTCCCGTACTGGAAACCTGCCTTCTCATAGGCTGCAGGCATTAAATGGGATGTGGTCTCAGCTGTGGCACGAGGTGCTGAGGTGGCAAACAGCTGGGTGGCTCTGGTGTTTTCTCTGGGGCACTTAAACAAGGAACAGCTTTACTTAAGATCTTTAGTGCAATACAAGTTAATAACAGCTTGCTAGGTGCAGGTACAGATAGTGAATAGTAGAAAGAAGGGAGAAGAAGTGTACTTGACCTTGCCTAATTAGAACTGTTCTCTGCCGGGATAGTGTAGAATGGGACTTAGAGTTTCTGTAGAAACCCTCTTACTTACGGTTAGAACTATAGAAGACCGCCATTTGCCAAACCAGCCCAGCGAGTGTTAGGTTTGGTAACATGAGTCCGAGGCTTGAACTACTGGGTGAAGCTAACTCCTCATGATTACCCAAGGAAGGTACCAGTAGGGTTCTTCAGCTTAGCCTCTTTGTACTACTAAGGATCAATCCCTTGACTTTACGGATTGTCCTGACTGGATAAGAAGGATCCCAGGCATAGGCAAGGTTGACCCATGTGACAGTTACCGCACCTTAGGGTTTAGCAGTGCATAGTTACTTGCAAGTCTCTCATAAAAGAAATCTATAGCTCTGTCTGAGTCTTGCTCTCGCCACCATCCACTGAAGACTAAAAGGCCTCTCCCACCAGGAAATAACTAGCTTTTATAGGGGTGACTAACTATGGACATGTAAACCATAAAGGCACGCTTTATGCTAACAATGTGGCAAAAAACAAAGTATCCAAAACATTAGAATATTATTTGTTAAATAAACGTGTTCTGGTACATAATTTGAAAAGGCATTATTTTAGAAAAAAATAAAAAAAATGAGAGGAGTAAACAGCAACAGAATAGTAATAGTGAAATATTAATCAAGTAGCATGTAACGGTGTAATCCCACTAAGGGCAACATCTGCAGAGAGTTTGCATGTTCTCTCTGTGTTTGTGTGGGTTCCTCCCACACCCAACACATACAGATAAGCGAATTTAGATTATGAGCCCTAATGGAGACAGGGACCAGTGATGCGGTTGGTGCTGTACAAATAAAAAGCATTATAAAAAAAAAAAAAAAGAAAAAAAGTACAAAAGTTGCTATTGACAATATACAGTAACATAGACCCTGCAGTTTCTATAATAAGACAGTGTAGACAATACATTCATAAAGTACACACTTCCCAAAAATGGGGCTGAGGATTAAGGTAAGAACATTACCTTCATCCTCAGCACCCTGTGTTCTATGGGGACAGGTTAGATGCTGCTGTTAGTTTCCTTTTAACCTCAGAATTTTTTTTTTTTATTATTTAATTTAAAATGATAATTTGATTTAAAATGAAGGCTGTTATTATTAAGTACATCTGGCCCTGCAAAAACAACTCCTTATATGGTCCCGTAGATGGATAATAAAAGGGTTATGCAGGGCTCCAGACTAAAAAATTTACCTGGGAGCCATTGGCTCCTAACCTGAAAAATTTAGGCGCCAAATAGAATATTTGGTCGCCAACATTTTAAACCATGTAAAATTAATGTTATGTTAAATGGGACTTACTGTGTGCAGAGGCCACGGCAGCAGCCTCCTCCTTTAGATCCTTTCTTTTCTTAGTTTGAAAACGTTCAACATGGAAACTTGCAACTTGACAACCATATACAGTCTGATTCAGTACTTCAGCTTCACTTGGCTAGCCTTTTAATGAGGCTTACTCTTCTGAACTTGAAATTAAAGGGAACCTGTCAACCCCCGTGCCGGGGTGACAGGCTCCCAACCCCCCGTTAGAACCCCCTATACTCACCTCATCGCGCCGGGTCCCGCTTCTGAAGATGGTCGGGTCACAGAGATCTCAGCCGCTGCAGCCCGGCATGCGCTGAGAGACGAGTCCAACGCTCATAGAGAATGACGGGAGAGTCCAGCGCTCCGTCATTCTCTATGAGCGTTGGACTCATCTCTCAGTGTGCGCGCCGGGCTGCAGCGGCTCAGATCTCCGTGACCCGACCATCTTCAGAAGCAGGACTCGGCGCGATGAGGTGAGTATAGGGGGTTCTAACGGGGGGTTGGGAGCCTGTCACCCCGTCACCGGGGGTGACAGGTTCCCTTTAAAAGCTTGCAACAGTCTATACATACTGAGCTAGACTTATGACTGCAGCCATAGTGACCCCCCCACAAGATGTGTATATAAATAGATATATCTCTCACATAGTGACTAATGCAAGTGACCCCCTACAATACAGACACCTGAGGGGCCCTGATAATAATAATTGTGCATATATCTATCTCCCAGTGTCTGCAGCCAGTTTGCCCTACACTTATAGATGACCCCCTCCTTTTATAGATGCCCCCTCCCCCCCCCCATTATAGATGCCCCCTCTTCTCCCCCCCTTATAGATACCCCCTCCCCTTATAGATGGCCCCCTCTCCCCCCCCTTGAAGATGGCCCCTCTTCTCCCCCCATTATAGATGCCCCCCCCTTCCTCTATGCTAAGCAGTATTTAAAAAAAACAAACACACAAACTCACCTGACAACCCGCTCCCTCGGCGATCCTCTTCTTCTTCAGGCGCTGTCTCCGGCTTATGCGCGGCTGCCGGGGGTGTCCCGTCCTATCCCCGGCAGCGCGGCGCATCAGTGAGCTCCCTGTACGCCGGGGCTGTGACTTCTGACACAGGAAGCGTCTCTGACGTGCGCTTCCTGTGCCGGAAGTCAGGGCCCCATGCAGCTCACTGATGCGCCGCGCTGCCGGGGATAGGATGGGACACCCCCGGCAGCCGCGCATCAGCCGGGGGCCCGGACTTAAAGAGACAGCGCGCCGCCGCCGGGGCCAGTCGCAAATGGCGCCCAGATTAATAAATCTGGGCGCCATTTGCAAAATGTCAGTCGCATTGGCGACCATTTTGGTCGCCATCTGGAGCCCTGTTATGGCTGAAAAAGAGGGGGAAAAATGAAAATAAAATTTTCCTAAGGGGTCCTTAAGGGGTAAATCATTGCATGAGTCCAGTTCAATTGGCTGTGCAAACTATAGCAAAAACAGAACTACTGGAATTGTCGTTGTAGCCTTCTATTGTGGTTAAAAGCAACCTACTGTGATTAAGACGACTCAGAGACATGCAAAGTCCTTTAATACTAGACAAAGGGCAGGGTCACAATGACACTTATGAAACAGTGGTGACTCTAGAGATTAATAGATGACTTAAACAATGGGCAATTATTGCTGTATCAATAGACAAAAAAGAAATTCATCATTTTAAGATCCGTTAAAATCTGACATCATGATCATTCAACTGGGACAGACCAAGTAAGCAGGTATAATGGACTCATAAAGGTTTATTTTCTCTCTAAAGTATGGTTCTATGAACTCCAGAACAATGCCCATTGTACCAGATATAAGCTCCACCAACAAAATAGTAAATAAAATAATACATTTTTCAGTAGAAAAAAGCATGCAAGCTAAACTTCCTGGCTCAGCATTAGAGGGGGAAGTAGTGGGGGGAACATTATTCATGCAGCCTTTCCAATGTTTACTTGTCATTTTAATCGCTGTCTTATTAGTAGTGGTAGTGTAAGGAACTAAAGTGTTTCCCCCATTGGCCTGCCCCTCTCCCGCTGTACAGGCACACTGACACGGGACCCTAGAGCGATAAGCTCGCTCACATCAGTGGTTTCTCTATATAGTATATGCAGTGGCGTAACTACCAGGTTCGCAGCGGTGGCCGCTGCGACCCGGCCCGTCACAAAGGGGGGGCCCGCGGGGCCCCCCCCCTCATCAATCACTCTTGTGAGCGCAAGCATTGTTTTTCTTACGGTCACAAGAGGCCAACTTAGTCTGCGTCGTATCCCCGGCAGCGCGTGCATCATAGAGTTCCCTGTGCGCCTGTTACCTCCGGCACAGGGAGCACACATTATCTCTAATGTGCGCTCCCTGTGCCGGAGGTAACAGGCGCACAGGAGGTCCCAGCCTCGGTGCACAGGGAGGGAGGGGACCATCTATATAAGGAGGGGGGAGAGGGGGCCATCTATAGGAGGGTTGGAGAGGGGGCCATCTATAAGGGGGGATACACAGAGGGGGCATCTATAAGAAGGCTACGTAGTAGGGGGCATATACTATAAGGAGGACTATCTATAAGGAGGCTACATATAGGGCATACACTATAAGTGGGTCACATAGAGTAAGCCTACCCACTAAATAAGGGCATAAAGGGGCCAATACAAATGTGCAGTGTGTAGAAAGATGAGGATTATGCCAGATTGAGGAGCCTAATATGTCTATCTGGCAGATTCTGTGGATTCGTGGCTCGGAGAAGTTCTTATGATGGCCCAGGACGGATGGAGAAGAAGATTAAGAGGGAAGGACTCCAATCAGAGAAGACGCCCTCTGTGAGTCACCTGATGTAACTGCACTGTGATGTATATGGTGTACAGAACCTGTGTGGAGCTGCGTCCACCTCTATATGACTGGATGCAGTGATACGTGTACAGTGGATGTTATTCAGTAGCAGCAGTGATATTAGTCAGTATGTGGTGGTGTTAGTAGCAGCGTTGGTGTTAGTATGTGGCGGTGTTAGTATGTGGCGGTATTAGTCAGTAGCAGCGGAGGTGTTAGTATGTGGTTGTATTAGTCAGTAGCAGTGGTGGTGTTAGTCAGTATGTGGTGGAATTATTTGTTACTTGCTATCTGGTACTGTGTTTTATTGGTCTTAGTATACAGGATTTGGCCAGTTACAGTATGGCGGTAATATGTATGGTGATAATATTTATATATATATATATATATATATACACATACACACACACACACACACACACACCAATAGCATCACTTGGTCGTGAAAGGAGGGGGGCCCCAAGTTGACCTCTCACACCAGGGCCCAGGAGTCATTAGCTACGTCCCTGAGTAGATGGCTTCCTCTGATCATTCCCCATATAGTAGACAGCCCCTGTGTAGGTCCCCCTATAGTAGATGACCTTTGGTGTAGTCCCCTTTTGGTAGATGGGCCCCTGTGTATCCCTCCCCCTTTTGTAGTGACCCCCTGTGCAGCTCCCCTAAAAATGGATAAATAGAAAAGAAAAACAAAAGAAGTAGTAATGTGCAGCTGCAGGACTGGTAAGCGCACTAAGAACACTCATTCACCTCCCACGGGAAAGAGCAGCACTAAGAGGCCCGAAGCGATGGGGAAGCGTGTGGGAGGTAAGTGGTTTAAGTGTGCTTAGGCTGGGTTCACACTGCGTTTTTGCAATCCGTTTTTTTCATCCATTTTAAAAAAAAAACGGATGAAAAACGGATTGCAAAAACGGATGCATTTGTGTGCATCCGTTTTGATCAGTTTTTCCATTGACTTTCATTATACAAAAAACGGATCAAAACGGATCCGTTTTTTCTTATGTACACAAAAACGTTGCTGACACTTTTTTGTCCGTTAAAAAAACGGATCCGTTAAACGTATGCTAAAAACGCAGTGTGAACCCAGCCTTACCAGCCCTGCAGCTGTACATTACTTGGTGGCCCACTGGCGGATCGTCCGTTGGGCCCCGAGTGATGTGCAGCTGTAGTTAATCATATGTTGGAGTTTTGGACAGTTGAGGGCCCCCCAGGAGCCTCAAGCCACCAACAGCCACCAAAATTGCCTACATTATAATCCACCACTGGTTACCCATCTATTTGAGAGGGATAACACTGCATTTCCTTGCTGTTACTAAAAGTATAGTAATGCTAGAGGAGTGTAGGAAAACACTAAAGAGGCTGTGACTCCTTGGTATTGCAGTGTAGCTTCATTTAAAGGGGTGCTCAGGTGGGGGAAAAAACATATTTGTAAATTACTTCTATGTAAAATCTCAAGCCTTCCAGTACTTATCAGCTGCTGTATTCTTTCTAGTCTCACACAGTGCTCTCTGCTGCCAGGAACTGTCCAGAGCAGTATCAAATTTCTCATTGAAAACCTCTCTGTCAGTTCCTGACAGAGGTGGTAGCAGAGAGCACTGTGTCAGACTGAAAACAAAACCTCAACTTCCTGCAAGGCATACAGCAGCTGATAAGTACTGGAAAGCTTGAGTTTTTAAATAGAAGTACAATCTTTCATAAACAAGCTGATTTAAAAAGAAGTACTTCGCGTGGTCACCCACCATTAACCCTTTAAGTGCGACAGGAGCAGCTCCTGTATCTTACCAATCGGGACCCCCGCAGCATGTCTGCAGGGGTCCCGATCGCATTGCCTGACTGCCAGGGGTCCCTTACCTTCTTCTGTGCAGTCAAATCTTTAGTCTTCTGATAACAATAGTAAAACATTAGAAAAGCTATGTAAACTGCATATCTGTATTCAGACTGACTTATAGAATGAAGATAAAATGTCAGTTTTATCGTAAAGTGCATTACGTAGAAAATGAACCCCCCATAATATGCGGAATTACCCTTTTTATTCCAATTTCACCCCATAAATGATATTTTGTGGGTTCCATCATTAATTTTATGGTAGAATAAAAAGGGGCCAATACAAAATACAGTTGTTACTGAAAAAAACAAGACCTCACATGGCCCTGTAGATGGAAAAATAAAAAAGTTAGCTCTGAGAAGGTGAGGAGGAAAAAATGAAAACGCAAAACTGAAAATTGGCACGGCCCTTAAGGCCATTTTAGGCTCTGTCCTCAAGGGGTTAAAGGGCTTATCCAAGCTTAGAAAAACATTGCCAATTTTTTTCAAAAACTTTGCTGTCCTCAGTTTAGGTGTAGTTTTGTAGCTCAGTACCATTGAAGTGAATGAAGCCGAATTGGAATACATCACACAACCTGGGGGCAGGAGTTGTGCTGTTTAGCTGTGCTTTATGTAATCCTAGATAACCCCTTTAAGTCAATAGGGCAGAACTGTAATATCTTACACAACCCATAAACAGATATGGCGCTGTTACTGGAGGAAACTTTAGTCCATCCCATATTACAATATTGGCATACCAAAGCATTATCTGTTGCTTATGCCAATAACATGCCTCAAACATGACGTGCATGGCCTCCTGGCTCAATGCTAATCATTGCACTTCTGGCATCGCGGAGTATTGACAAAAAAGTTTTAAGAAATAAGTAGTAATCCAGGATCACAGGCTGATAAGTCATAAGTACACATCTTGGACACGCTGTAGTGTAGACAAAGGAACCTTGTGTTACACAACCCAGTTACGTAGTAAATTTATACAGTTAGGAGGACCCTTCATACCATGGACATTGTGCAATGAAACAATAGCGGGAGAAACAGGAGTCATAGAAGCTGGGAAGATTCTACAGACTTCCTTTCCGCTGACATTAACTGTGTTTTCATTTGTTAAGGCGGGGTGTACATGCTTTTCTGCTCTGAGCGTTATATTGGATTACTGATATCATTTCAGAGGCTGGAATAAACCTTTCGCATCTTGCTGTTCTGAAAAGAAAATTCTCTCTTTACTTATATGTTACTTTTAGGGATGGTCCGAACCGAGTTCGTACGGAGTTTGTACGAACCCGAACCATCCGCAATGATTCCCGCTGTCTGCCCGCTCCGTGCAGTGGGCGGATCAAGCGGAAGGAACGCCTGGAAAACTGGGATACAGCCATAGCCATAGGCTGTATCCCAGTTTTCCAGGCGGTCCTCCCGCTGTATCCGCCCAATGGCGGATTATAATGTAGGCGGTTTGGGCGGCCGCCCGCGGCCCGAGGCTCCGGGGGGGCCCATGCCTTGCCGCCCACATTATAATGCCGCCCGGGAGGCCCCCTCGCCACTGCACTCTTGTGACCGCAAGCATTGTTTCGCTTGCGGTCACAAGAGTCTCCGGCTGCCTTCGTCTGATGCGCGGCTGCCGGGGGTGTCCGGTCCTCTCCCCGGCAGCGCGCGCATCACACAGCTCCTAGTGCCGCCTGGGGCCCTGACTTCCGGTACTGGGAGCGCACGTACCGGAAGTCAGGGCCCAGGCGGCACTAGGAGCTGTGTGATGCACGCGCTGCCGGGGAGAGGACCGGACACCCCCGGCAGCCGCGCATCAGCCGGAGAGAGGATCGACGGGGGAACGCAGGGTAGGTGAGTTGTATTTTGTTATTTTTGTGTTATTTACTCACTGGGGGGCATCTATAAGGGGGGAAAGGAGGACCATCTATAAGGGGGGGGAAAGAGGAGGACCATCTATAAGGGAGGGGGGGAAAGGAGGACCAGCTATAAGGGGGGAAAGAGGGGGACCAGCTATAAAGAGGGAAAGAGGGGGACCATCTATAAGGGGGAAAGAGGGGGACCATCTATAAGGGGGGAAAGAGGGGGACCATCTATAAGGGGGGAAAGAGGGGGACCATCTATAAAGGGGGACTATCTCCTATAGGATTAGCACCCTCCTCTCCTGACATCCTCTGTGCTGCTCGGACCTCTCCTATAAGATCAGCACCCTCTTCTCCTGACATCCTCTGTGCTGCTTGGACCTCTCCTATAAGATCAGCACCCTCCTCTCCTGACATCCTCTGTGCTGCTGTGACCTTGGGGGGGGCAACATCAGGAGACCAGGTGAGGTGGCGATATGTTTATTGGGGGCAGTGGAGATGGGGTGGGCAATGCTTACTGGGGGTAGCAGCAAGGGACCAAACATTATGTTTATTGGGGCCAGCAGGGAGGGGAGGCAGGCAGGCAGTGTTTATTGGGGACAGTGGGGGGGGGGGGGGGGGGGGGGGACGCAGTAGCAGATTATAATGTGGGCGAATTGACTGGGGGGGGGGGCCCAGGTTGGGTGGACAGCCCAGGGCCCAGGGTAAATTAATCCGCCACTGTATCCGCCCGCTGCACATAGCAGGCAGACAGCGGGAATCCGATGCCGGGAAACCTTATTAGATTTTACCTTCGAAGGGTGCGTTCACACCTACGGGATCCGCAGCAGATTTGATGGTGCAGATTTGATGCTGTGTTCAGTTATTTAAATGAAATCAGCTGCGGATCCTGCAAGTGTGAACGTACCCTAAAAAGGTATTGTTTTTTGTGCTATTTTTTACATTGTTTAGGAGTGGGCTTTGGGAGGTCAAAAGAGAAAAGACAAAAGGCCATAATGCCTTTTCTCAGTGGTTGCTGTGGGAGGCTACAGGCAGTGGCGGTCTTTGGCACCAAGCACCCCAAGCGATCGCTTGGGGCCCCCAACATCCAGGGGGGCCCCCACGCCCTGCTCTTGTGCTCAAGACTGCTGGACAGGGCCGCTGCCCCGCTCGCTGCTGCCATCTGAACTGTAACTATGAGCACTCATAATGAGCGCTCATAGTTACATGCAGCAGCACTGACAGGGCGGGAGACATTGGCCCCCTTCCTATCAGTCACTCTTGTGGCCCCAGGAAGGGTTTTCCCTTCGGTCACAAGTGGCAGCTTTGTCCTTGTGGTGCTGCACTCTTGTGATCGCAGGGAAATCCCTTCCTGCGGCCACAAGAGTGAAGAGAAGAGGAGACGCCCGGACCCAGGTGAGTATAAGTGTTTGTTTTATTGTGTTATATACTATATGGGAGGGGGAGCACACAGGGGTCTGTTTAACTGGGGGAGCGCACATCGGGGGTCTATATAAATGGGGGGAGCACACAGGGGGGCTATATAACAGGGGGAGCACACAGGGGGGCTATAGACTACTGGGGCTTCACAGAGGGGTCTATATACTACTGGGGGCAGCACACAGGGGGTCTATATACTACTTGGGGCAGCAGAATGGGGTCTATATACAACTTGGAGAGCACACAGGAGGTCTATATCCAAGTGGGGGAGCACACAGGGGGGGGCTATGTACTACCGGGGGAGCACACAGGGGTCTAAATACTACTGGTGGGGCATACAGGGGGTCTATATATTACTGGGGGAACCACACAGGGGGTTTATATACTACTGGAGGAGCACACAGGGGTCTATATCCAAGTGGGGGAGCACACAGGAGGTCTATATCCAAGTGGGGGAGCACACAGGGGGGCTAAATACCCCTGAGGGAGCACACAGGGGGCCTATATACTAGTGGGGGAGCGCACAGGGGGTATATACAACTGGGGGCAGCACACAGGGGGTCTATATACAACTGTTGCAGCACACAGGAGGTCTATATACTTCTGGGGGAGAACACGGGGGGCTATATATAACTGGGGGAACACACAGGGGTCTATATACTACTGGGGGAAGCAAACAAGGGGTATCTACTACTGGGGGCAGGACACAAGGGGTATATACTATTGGGGGCAGCACACAAGGAGTATATATTACTGGCGGTAGCGCACAAGGGGTATATACTACTGGGGGCAACACACAGCAGTCTATTGTTTTGGAATGCATGTCGAGGGGGGGGCCCCAGACATAACTTTGCTTGGGGCCCCAGAAATGCCAAGACCGCCCCTGGCTACAGGTAATGGGGGGGGCACAGGATCGGTGTCATCTCTGTGCCATGAGTAACAGCATGCTTTAAGTGTTATATAGGTACATTTACACATGGCAGATATGTGGAAAATTTCCACAACAATGCCGCAAGAATATGCGTGGAAATCCACACCAAACTGTGCAGATTTTGTCCCTCCCTCTTCACATAAAACAAGTGATCTCATAAAACAGAAAAATAATATATCCCTTTCTCCTTAACATTTTTAACAAGCATTTACATAGTGTGAACATAGCCGTGGCCTATGTTCCCACACAGTATTTTGGTCAGTATTTTTTAACAAAAACCAGAAGTGGATTGAAAAATTAGAAACCAATACAAAAGTAAAGGCAGGCACAGCAAGATATTTAGTACAGGTGCAAAGTCAATATGTCCAATCATATATAAAACAAAAACAAAGCGACCATATGATAAATTACAATGCACACTCATATAAGGAAAATAGCAAAAAATGTCACTTTATTACACATACCACTGACACTTAAAAAACACTTAAAAAGTGGCCACACATGGTCCACATGTTAACTGGTAGGTCCCCATGGTAGTTGGACCACTACCATACACCAAAGCAAAAGTAAGTAGAGGCAGCTCGTATAAACAAAACAATGTATAAGTAGATATGAAGCTGAAATCTAAAATTTTTTTATATATATATATATATATATATATATATATATATACACACATACACACACAGTGGTACCTTGGTTTAAGAGTAACTTGGATTGAGAGCGTTTTGCAAGAAGAGCTCACAGTTTTTCAAAATTGTGATTTGGTTTAAGAGCATCACTTTGGTGTAAGAGCTCCCTGTACTGGGTGGGAGCGAGAGTAGGGGAGGGGCATGGCCTGCACAGGGTGGTCTACAGCCCTGTACTCTGACCCAGGAGGTCTCCCTCACCTTCCAAATCATAGCAGATCCACTTCAGACTGGGGCTTACATCAGGGGACAGGACTGTGGAGGTAATCTCCCCATAGCTGAAACCCCTCTCTCCCCGGGCAGAGAGAGCTGCATGTATGTGCCCAAATGTGTCCTGCTCATTCCTTCATGCTCCCTGCAGTCTCTGTCAGTCTTGATTGGTCCATGCTGAACACACGCCCCTTCCCCATAGCTGTCATGTAACAACACAGACCTCTGACAGCAGCTGCTTCTCTATCCTAGCCTGTTGTACTACGCTACTGCATTATGGGGATCTGCAGTTCATCCTGTATCTACAAACTGGTGCTGTGTTATCAGGGTTATACAGTTACTATATATTATACACCACATGCTGATTGCTATACTGCACAGTAACTTATAATGTAACATTCAGCTGTTTCTAAATGTTTTTTTTTTATCTGTTTTACATGTTATTCATAATAATAATTGTTTTTGGGGTGTGGAACCAATTGTCTGCATTTCAGTGATTTCTTATGGGAAAATTTGCTTTGGTTTAAGAGTGGATTTGGATTACAAGCACAGTCCCGGAACGAATTATGCTCGTAATCCAAGGCACCACTGTATATATTTATATATACACACACACACATGCATACATTCTCACACACACACATGCATACATTCTCACACACACACACACACACACACACACACACACACACAGTGGTACCTTGGTTTAAGAGTAACTTGGTTTAAGAACTTATATTTTTTCAAAATTGTGACTTGGTGTAAGAGCATTGCTTTGGTTTAGAAGCTCCCTGTACTGGGTGGGAGCGAGCGTGGGGGAGGGGCATGGTCTGTATAGCGGGGTCTACAGCCCTGTACTCTGACCCAGGAAGACTCCCTCACCTTCCAAATCATAGCAGATCCACTTCAGGCTGGGGCTTACATCAGAGGACAGGACTGTGGAGGTAATCTCTCCATAGCTGTAACCCCTCTCTCCCCGGACAGAGAGTGCTGCATGTATGTGCCCACATCTGCCCTGCTCATTCCTTCATGCTCCCTGCAGTCTCTGTCAGTCCTTGTGTTTCCCATCCTCTCCCTTCCTGTACAGTAACTTATAATATCACATATTCTGCTGTTTCTGAATGTTTGTTCCATCAGTTTTACATGTTATTCAGTATAATAAATAATTATTTTTGGGGTGTGGAACCAATTGTCTGCATTTCTATGATTTCTTATGGGAAAATTTTCTTTGGTTTAAGAGTGGATTTGGATTCCAAGCACGGTCCCGGAACGAATTATGCTCGTAATCCAAGGCACCACTATAATATACATATATATATACATACATACAGAGAGAGAGAGAGAGTGAGCTTTACAGCTCTGGGATCATAGCATAGTCCTTGTAACGGCACAGAGACAGGAGCAGTCCTTCTTGCAAATGTGGGGGTTTCCTGTATTTTGGCTTTATTGCAGCATAAGATGCATAGAGCAGTAACACATGCACAGCATAAACAAAAACCTGCTTGTCTGAGCACTTACTATACAGGTAAGTTCCCCTCACTATACCTTGTAGAAACCAAACAGAACCATGTGTGGCAGATACTGGCTTGCTCCAGGCTTTCTTCTCCCAGGGCCAAACAGTTAGTAGCCACACCTAGTCAGATGATATACCCAACAAGTCCCGACATGGGGAGCAGGCACCCACCCAACACTTTGCCTGCTCCCAATAAGAGCCGGCCCGGAACTGACTGAAACAGTCAATCTAACACTACACCATGGGTTTCCAAACTACAGCCCTCCAGCTGTTGCGAAACCACAACTCCCATCATGCTTGGACAACTAAAGCTTTGGATTTGGCTGTCCAGGCATGATGGGAAATGTAGTTTTACAACAGCTTGAGGGCTGCAGTTTGGAGACCCATGCACTACACGTATCAGCTGCCTAACACCGCTGACACCATCTAAAGGCTCTAATTTCACCAAGGCTCCATACCTTGGTGACATGCGCCTGCGTCTCTCCAGGTATATGTCAAGAACCTGGCCGGGATATATATATACCATTACAGACTTTTCCAACTGCTGCCTTGCAATATATTAACAGGGCAATAACCGCAAATTATAACCAGAAAAAAGACCCAAGATAAATCAAAGAGTATGAATATAAAATAACATCTATAAAACAGTCTCATGTAAAGCACACAGTATAGGTAACAATTTGTCTCCCAGCTTGGTACAAACACAAATGCATCAAATTAATTTGATTAAATTTGCCCTTAATGCTGTGTTTACACGAAACGATTATCCTGCGAATTTGCACGATAACGATCGAATTTGAACGATAATCGTACGTGTAAACGATGCGAACGATTAAACGACGAACGAGAAATCGTTCATTTTGATCTTACATGTTCCAAAATCGTCGTTCGTAAAAAAAATCACAGATCGTTCCATGTAAACAGTCGTTCGCCGATTTAACCAATGTGTGAGATAGGCTTAAGCGATCACAAAACGATCGCAGAGCGAATTTCCGTACGATATATCGAAACGCTGACCGTTGTGAAAAAAAATTGTTACTTCGACATCGTTAATCGTACGATCGGGCCAATTATCGTTTCGTGTAAACGCAGCATAACTTGATAATTTGAGCAGCACGGTTAATGGCGGCCTCCAGCTTGAACATAGAGTCTGACTGGGCTTGGAGCGGCAAGGTGCTCCTCCTGCAGGTCAGGGCGCCCTCTGCTGGATCCAGCACTGCTATGTCCAGATGCACCAGTTCTCCACAGCCAGCACGCAGGCAAGAGATCCTCCAGGAGGAGCCCTGGCACAGCATACTGCCCCTCTCTTCCATGCCTTCCAAGTAACTGCTACTACTACTCTCATTATTACTACTAATACTCCCACTACAACTACTGCTTCTCCCACTATTGCTACTACTATTACCAATACTACTACAACTACTCCTAATACTACTCCCACTACTGCAACTCCCCTTGTCTACTACACCCTTAATCTACTTTACCTCTACTATTACTACACCCCTAATACACTATGCCTCACCATAAGCATAAATAGTAAAAAATTGGCCATATCTGCCCAGACCTAGGTGCAGCCCTCCCAGGCTTAGATACCAGGGCTTTTACTACTGTGAAGATGGAATGTAATGTAAGATGTAAAAACGAGACAATGTGCTTTCCTATTAGCCAACACGTTACCTGTAATTCTTGCAACATATTATACATTACTGAATGTACTATCTGGAAAAAAGAACTATGTAGGCTGCATGAGCAGTCAATGAAAAGATAGGTTTAGGGAACATTCAGGTATTCATGGTACTGTACTGTACATTCTGGTATTCATATACTGTATTGACGGGTAATTGCACTGTCCTTACATTACATTCATTTTCACACCTGCAGAGTTGTCCCATCTGATGTTAGCCTGTACCCATACTGATCATTATTAAGGACAGAGTGAGTACACCTTTTTGTTTACCTAGGTGTTGTTTATTCGCCTATTGGTCATACTGATCGGAGTGTCTTACTTTATGTAGTGTCTCTACACCGGCGCTATCGGGTGGGACAGTGATCCGATGTGAGATTCTGGAGAATGGTACAGTGAGTACAGGACAGCAGCGCTTATTATATCTCACTACACTGACATCATTGGCTGGTGTAAAAGTGCCATATATGTTCTGATGCTATTGTTGTGGTGTTTTACACTATACATATGTTGCATAATGGAGTGAAAAATTGCCATTTATCATATGTTTTTGTGTAGCAATACTTACTATACACAGACTTTTCTTGACCTGTTGACCAGTTTGGCCCCTGATGATGCATACCGACATTGGTGCTAAAACACGTTGGACTATGGCCTAGGTGGTCTGTTTGTTCTCCTTAACCGACCTGAACTGGATTAGTACGGTTCACCGATATTTAGGAGTATTGTTTGTAACAACTGGTATACTATTGTCTTGATTATTGGTATACTTGTAGTAGCTTGGAGGCGCTAGTGAGTCCCGACTACCCTTCAATTTGTATTGGACTTGTGACAGCATACCTGACTTGCACGGAGTACCCCCATACTAGTAGGGATAGTCTGGCAGCGTATCCTCCTATTGACTACGCATATTCTTGCAGATATTTTGTAGATACATTATTTGTGTGGTTTTGGTATTTTAATCTTTGATATAATAAAATTCATTTTTAAGCGTATCCTTTTCTGTATTAGACGCAAGGATTAGTTGGCCTGGGTTTGTGCACCCTAAATTACACCATTAATTACATACATGGGGTACAATAGACTCACAGGTGACGTCTTCTTTGATCTGAGGTGTCACTGACCCTGGCCTCTATGAGGACTTCTTCCAGCTACAATTCATCTCTTTAGAACCTGCCAGTTTGGTGTTATGTGCAGTAAAGCGAGTAGGCATGTGGGTTGCCTCCGTATGTAGGATCCCCCATATAGTAAAGCCCCTGCTATATACCCCCTACAGTAATAATGGCTCCTGTTGTGTACAGTCCCCCATCCACAGTAATAATGCCCCCTGTTTTGTACAGCCCACCCCACAGTAATATTGCCCACTGCTGTATAAAGCACCCCACTGCGGGACGGGAAGAAATGGTTAGCAGACCTACACGTTGCCAGAGTCTGGTATAATAGGCATGCTTTAATTCCAAATTTATATATATAAATTATTTATCACTATTTTATCCTAAAATGCTGAAAAGTGGTCAAATAGAGGATGTGTAATTTAAGCGGAGATACAGAATCTTACAGATTATCCTATACAGCAAATAATATCTTATAATGCCCAGGGCTGTGGAGTTGGTAAGCCGCAGCTCCGACTCCAACTCTGACTCCGACTCCTGAATTTTATCAGGACCGACTCAGACTCCTTCATAAATGGCCAGTCATATACCAGGGGAGTTATTTATCACACTGGCTCAGTAGCTTCTCCCTAATGTCCTACATGATCCTGGGGCAACTTCTGAGGAAATAAGGAAAGATATAAAGCAGCTTCTCCTGTGTGTGCAGTGGATGCAGCCAGTCTCCAGCCTCCATGTCCTGAACAACTCAAAACTAGACTAGATGGCGCAGGTGATCTTTTCCTGCTGACAGTCTACTATGTTTGACTAAATATTCACCATACTTAAAGAAACACTGCTAACAATGCCAGATCCCTGTGATATAGAGGTCAGCCTTAGGGATATAGAGAGGAGTTACACATAGTGATATAGAGGTCACACAGTGATATAGAAGGTCACTGTGGGGGCACGCAATAGCGCACACACACACACAGCTATAGCATACATACACAGCCTGCTAAAGCCATAACACACACACAGCATGCTGCAGCTATAGCACACACACATACACAGCCTGCTAAAGCCATAACACACACACAGCATGCTGCAGCTATAGCACACACACAGCCTGCTGAAGCCATAGCGCGTGCACACACACACACACACACACACACACACACACACACAGCCTGCTGAAGCCATAGCGCGCACACACACACAGCCTGCTGCAGCCATAGCACACACACACACACACAGCCTGCTGCAGCAATAGCGCACACCACACACAGGGCCGTCTTAACAGCATTATGGGCCCCTGGGCAGAGGTGCGAATTAACCCCCCCCCCCCTAGCGGCCGCTGCCCCTCTTATCTGGTAAGGTACAGTGGTACCTTGGTTTAAGAGCTCACAGTTTTTCAAAACTGTGACTTGGTTTAAGAGCATTGTTTTGGTTTAAGAGCTCCCTGTATTGGGTGGGAGGGCGGGTGGAGGAGGGACATGGTCTGAATAGCTGGGTCTACAGCTCTGTACTCTGACCCAGGAAGTCTCCCTCACCTGCCAAATCATAGCAGATCCACTTCAGGCTGGGGCCTACATCAGGGGACAGGACTGTGGGGGTAATCTCTCCATAGCTGTAACCCCTCTCTCCCCGGACAGAGAGTGCTGCATGTATGTGTCCCCATCTGTCCTGCTCATTCCTTCATGCTCCCTGCAGTCTCTATCAGCCCTTGTGTTTCCCATCCGCTCCATTACTGTACAGTAACTTATAATATCACAATATGTTTGTTTCATCTGTTTTACATGTTATTCAGAATAATAAATCCTTATTTTTTGGGTGTGGAACCAATTGTCTGCATTTCTATAATTTCTTATGGGAAAATTTGCTTTGGTGTGATTTGGATTACAAGCACGGTCCTGGAACGAATTATGCTCGTAATCCAAGGCACCACTGTATATTGCCTATAATAGTGATTGTCATATATGTTGCACACATAGGCCCCGTTCCCACTGAGCAAAGCTAGCGGAATTCCGCGACGGAATTGACGCCGCGGAATGCCGTTAGCCTCCCGCTCATAATGGGAGTCTATGGGAGGCACGCGCTGCTGCTCTGTACGCGCTGAAGAATGAACATGTTCTTTCTTCAGCACGGACAGGGCAGGAGCGCGCGCCTCCCATAGAGTCCCATTATGAGCGGGAGGCTAACGGCATTCCGCGGCGGACAATTCCGTCGCGGAATTCCGCTACCTTTGCTCAGTGGGAACGGAGCCATACAGTATATCACTATTACAGGCAATATACCTTACCACCTATTTATCTACCATATAGATACAGGTATAAGGGTGGAGCAGTAGGTAGGTGGTTATATAGCCTATAATAGTGATATATGTGTACAAATATATATATGGGGGGTACAGGTATATGTGGGGTATACAGGTGGTGGGTAAAAGCCTAATTAATATATATTGGTGCCCCTCTCTATATATGACACATGTTGCTGTCCCTCTGCATATACGCCATGTTGTCTCCCTGTATACTGTATAATACAGGGAGTCTGTGTATACTGTATTATACAGTATACAGGGAAACAACACGGCTTATATATAGAGAAGGGCAAAACAAAATGTCTCATATATACAGAAGGGCAACCTTATGACTATTATATATGAGAACCATGTTGTTTCCCTGTATGTATACTGTATAATACAATATACAGGGAAACAACATGGCTTATATATAGAGAAGGGCAAAACAACATGTCTCATATATACAGAGGGGCAACAACATGTCTCATATATACAGAGGGGCAACAACATGACTATTATATATGAACCATGTTGTTTTGCCCCTCTCTATATATGAACCATGTTGTTTCCCTGTATATTGTATTATACAGTATACATACAGGGAGACAACAATGGAGTGATAGGTGAAGGATAAGTATATAATACACTGCTGTATACACTGAATGGAGATATATATATATACACACTCAGGAGGAGGATAAGTATATAATACACTGCTGTATACACTGAATGGAGATATATATACACACTCAGGAGGAGGATAAGTATATAATACACTGCTGTATACACTGAATGGAGATATATATACACACTCAGGAGGAGGATAAGTATATAATACACTGCTGTATACACTGAATGGAGATATATATACACACTCAGGAGGAGGATAAGTATATAATACACTGCTGTACACACTGAATGGAGATATATATACACACTCAGGTGAAGGATAAGTATATAATACACTGCTGTATACACTGAATGGAGATATATATACACACTCAGGAGGAGGATAAGTATATAATACACTGCTGTATACACTGAATGGAGATATATATACACACTCAGGAGGAGTATAAGTATATAATACACTGCTGTATACACTGAATGGAGATATATATACACACTCAGGAGGAGGATAAGTATATAATACATTGCTGTATACACTGAATGGAGATATATATACACACTCAGGAGGAGGATAAGTATATAATACACTGCTGTATACACTGAATGGAGATATATATACACACTCAGGAGGAGGATAAGTATATAATACACTGCTGTATACACTGAATAGAGATATATACACACTCAGGAGAAGTATATAATACACTGCTGTATACACTGAATGGAGATATATATACACACTCAGGAGGAGGATAAGTATATAATACACTGCTGTATACACTGAATGGAGATATATACACACTCAGAGGAGTTACACCCCCGATCCCTCCCCCTCCCTGTTTACCAGTTCACCCACGGCCCTGTCTGCATCCCTGCAGAGAGCACTCCCATGATTAACACCTTCCCTGCCAGCTAGCCTCCCCCCTCGTATCAGCACATACTCACTCAGGCTTTGTGCTTCAGGCCTCCAGCTTCTCCTTCCTCTCAGGGCTCTGCTGGTGACGTCACTCTCCTGCTCCGCACGGGAATGCAGGGGGTGAGAGAGACCTCTAGTGACGGGAAGCAGAATGCAGCTTCCGGCCACAAGAGCAAGCTGTGCACAGCCCCTATCTACCAGCGCTGATCAGGAGCACTCCCAGTTAAAGGGCCAGGGAACATGTCACAGGGCAGGGGCCCCCTAGGACGCATGGGCCCCCGGGCAGCCGCCTACCATGCCCAATGGTTAAGACGGCCCTGACCACACACACACACAGCCTGCTGCAGCCATAGTGTGCACACACACACAGCTTGCTGCAGCCATAGCACACACACACAGCCTGCTGTAGTCATAGCACACACACACACAGCCTACTGCAGACATAGCACGCATGCACGTGCGCGCACACACACACAGCCATTGAACACTGAAGAAAAACACAATCTTCTCCCAGAGAGAAAACACCACACCGAGGACAGAGGTTACTGCTACCCTACTTATGTCTTCTCCTCCTCCTCTATATTACATAGGATATCTTCATATTACACTGCTGCTCATACAGTCATCCAGCATCCAGGGAGAGAACAGCACAGATCCCCCCCCAACACAATGGACTCTTCCAGATCAGAAACAAACTGCCAAATAGTGACCAACAACATTTCCCCGACCACCCTTATATAATAGGGCCAGTGTCCTATTAGAATGTTGCTCATAGTATATATCCATGAACAAAACTTGTAAAATTCATATCAGAATTCAACTCTACATTTTTTAAAGATTTTTTTAAAAGCTGGAGTCGGTAAATTTTTTCCCAACTCCAGCCAAAGCTAGTTCCGACTCCAGCCAAAACTAGTTCCAACTCCGACTCAACAGCCCTGATAATGCCTCCCCCAACATCTATGATAAATGTGTACAAAAAGAACTGCAGGGCCCTTGCAGCCAAAATGTATAAACATATATGTGCACTAATACTATAGAAGTAGATAAATAAAGATCACAAGAGATGGCTTTCAGCCCACTCAAGAACCTTTTTCTGATTATTATCAGCCAACTATAGCACACTATTTCCTATACACAGTATCTCTTGGGCTCCAGGTGCAGTTGGGCACCCGGTGCTCTCATCCAGTTCTGATCCTTGGTCAGTGAGCCTTCACATATTTACACAGGTCAAATAGAATGAGGCATTTAAAGTCCTTACACACATTTCGAGTCCTAACACACTGTCAGATGGGTGCAGTACTTTTTAGACACAAGGAACGGACATGCATAATAAAAATAAAGCCTATATGTAAAAGCATTTTATTGTAATAAATACTTCTATATAGAACACAGGATTATCATAAATTATTCACAACCTTAGGAAAGCAAAAAAAAAAACATTTTAAATGGAAAAAAAAAAAAAAAATCATCTTGCAAAATTGCACATTTTGTCAGCATAGTGCAAAGCTTTTATCTCCCGATTCTTCTCATAATACCCAATGAGCAGCTGTATCTCTTATAAGCATACTATATCCAAGACAACAGTTCATTTCTTAGAGGACTTTGTTACAGTTCCAATGCTCCACATGAGCCAATGTTCACTATATTATCGAAAGTCTTTTTAACCCATAGAAAATATTGAAATAATTCCTGAGCTATTCAGTAGTAAGACTTACCTAACGGCAACTTTTTTATCAGTGAAAAATGTAAGACGTTTAATAGGTAACTTTTTCTCTGATAAGGTTTCTCCAACACATGGAAATATTCTTCACAACAGTGAAACAACTAGCAGAAAGGCAGACAGCTATGCCCATAGCAACCCACTGCAATGATGGGACATCTACTAATGTTTTTGCACCTTTCCGCAGCCCATGTGACAAGGGAACATGGTATAGAGAAAAGGGGAGCATGGTTTAAAATAACTAACGCTGGCATAGAATATGTGTCCAAAGTTAGATAACCAATAGCTGATATATAAAAAAAAGTCTAAAGATGCAATGAATTTATCATATGACATGAACTGGTGTAAAAAAAAAAAAAAAAGTACACTGTTATAATAAACACTTAAAAGAGTACCAGTCATTAAAAAAAAAAAATGGTATGCCAAAGAGACATCAAAAGTTTTTTTTTTCTGATCATGGTCAGTCCCTCATTGATGAGGAGCAGGAAAATGACCGTACTGCCGCACAATCCTGCCCCTGCTGTGTCTGCAACCTAGACGGCGTCCCATAGACTTACATTATAAAAGTCAATCTAGGACGGAGCTGGGAGTGAATGTGCTGCACATAGTCTTCTCCTGTAGCTTGTTCTCCTGAACACTCAGATCCTGACCGATCAAAACTTTTTATAGGCCTCTCGGACAAAAAGATTTTTTTAAGGATAGTACCCATTTAAGTATTACATGGGTTTTGGAAAATAAAAACATGGGGACAGATTGACCATCCGCTTTAGGCTGGTTTTACACAGATATATTACATGCACATTTTTGCATCCTTATCAGGAAGGCCTGATCAGTGGTCTGATGACCTGAACGAACATGTACATGTAATACACTCCTGCCCATACTGAAATAAAAGCCATGATATAACTGGTTTCTGTAACAAATTGGTTTCTCTTTGCATTATCTTCTGTACATCTTATTGTTGGGAAAATTTTACCTTTGGAGACAATGGGAACGGCTGCTGCTATAAAACATTGTATGTGACTAAAACTGAAAGGGCTCTCCGGACTGTGTAGATAAAGCTTAATCACTGTATAATAAAAAGGTCAGCAGTTTACCAATACATGGGTGTCATACCATTTGTATAGCTCTTTGCTTGAAACATGTTCACATTCACAGGCTGAGTGATCCATTTACACTGCCATTGAAGGCACCATTTAGAGCCTCCATATGTGCATACAAGGTGGTGACATAAGGCACAAAGGTAATGTGAACAGAGCTTGATTCTCAAAAGATGTGGAAACTGAGCTTGCTTCTGGCTGATCAGTCTAGTTGTATCACAGTAGTATTGTGGGCGTAACAGTTTTCAGAATCTGGATGTTTCCATCCATTCACAGCAAAGATATTGAAAACGCATTAGGAAAATGCATAGGTTTCTGTCATACAATATTTAAGCTTTAGTTGCATAACCCCATTAAGGGGCATGTCTCCATCAGAGAACGAAGGGCAGGTAGTCACAGTATCTTTCAGTTGTCATCTTTATCCTCAGCAAAGCTAAAGGAAGGAAACTGAAAATATAGAAATACACATTTTTTTTTTTATTTTCCTGGTTGGACTTTGCACACATCCAGCAAGTCATCTAACACTGCTTTAAACTACAGCAGAGAAAGCAGGGATCCTTCTAGGCTGGTAAGCCACCATATTCTCGAAGCGGCGCTCATTTGTTACAAAGCTCAAGTTCACAGGTCAGGATCTGAAGTCCCATTTGTAGATCAGTCCTTGTTAGAAATCCACATCATCTGAGTCTGTGGAAGAGGTGCTGCTGCTCTTAGAATCATCGCTATTCTGGTTCCACACAAAACGGTAATTGTCCTCTAGCTGCTGCTGGCGCCTCTGTTCTTTGTGAGCGTCTTCTGAACCTTGTATCTAAACCAGGAAAACAAAAATGATGGAAACACTAAAACTGTGCAAAGTTCCCCGGATGAATCAGATCACTACAGTCACTTACAGTACTAACATGCCCTGAAATATGATTGCATAGATGGAGAAATAATATTGTATAATACTGGTGGCAAAGAGAGGGCAAATGAAGGGCAGAGAAAAAAAACAAACCAACTTATAGCCTATATTTTTATGTCAAATCACTGAAGGAAGGTGGATGTCGAGAGGCCCAAGCTGCAGGTCCTATAGAGATATAGGATTCTTAGTTAGGACAGGGTGCAGAACTCAAATGTACTAACCCCTTCCTGACCAAAGGTCATTGATGCTCTTACGTCCAGGTAACACTAAAGCAGTGCTCTTCACCTTCAAAGGGTATGTTCACACTGAGTAAAACAGGCGGAATACTGCCTCAGGGTGTCAATAGGATGCCTTGTGCGCCTACGCTCAAAGAACTGACAGGTCAATTCTTTAAGGAGAGGCGTGAGGTATCCCATTGGCCCACAGAGGCAGGCAGGATTCTGAGCGGAGTCCACAGAAATTCCGCCAATTCCACCCCAGAGCTGTAACTTTTTTTTCCCACATACAGCGCTATTTGGGGTGTCATTTTTTGCACCCTAATCTATAGTTTTTATTGGTGTGAATGGGAACTTTTGATTACTTATTAGAAAAAAATATGTGGGAAAAAAAATGCAATCCTGCCATTTCTATGTGCACTTTTCACCATGTGGGAAAAATATCATCATTTTAATCATTTGGACAATTCCGCACGCTACAATGCCAAATTTGTTTACTTTATACACATTTTAGAGGGGGGGGGGTTGATTTATTTTTATATTGGGAAGAGGCTATTGTTAAAAAGAAATTTAAAGACTTTTTTTTTTATAAGCAATTGGGTATTTAAAAATTCAGTGATTACTAGCCGTGCATGACATATGTGCTATGGACCGGAATAAGCGAATGGAGCTCCGAATCAGTTTAAATCTTCATGCTACAGTACTGACACAGTCGCGCACAGATTTAGGGTGCATTCACATGTACAGGATCTGCAGCAGATTTGATGGCGCAGATTTAAATCTGCAGCAGATCCGCAGCAGATTTGATGGCCTGGATTTGATTTGCTTTGAATCTGCAGCTTCAAATCTGCACCATCAAATCTGCTTCAGATCCTGTACGTGTGAACGCACCCTTAAACTGATTCAGGGCTCCCAGAAACAAAATGAATAATGATACTGGAAGCTCTGCCTTCCGTTCCACAGCACACTGTCCATATATATATATATATGGCCTATGCGCGGAACGTGTGAATGCCAGCTTTGACGGCGTATACTGGTAAATGCTATGCTATTGCATCACATTGATAAGTGAGATGGGTGCTCTACTACTAAAGTCTGTCAGGGAAGCTGACCAGGGACCCATGGCCAGGGCTCTGATCAGTCAGTGACCGCTCCTGTCACTTATAATCTATAGCCATCGCTGCGTTTAAGGGTGCAGCATTTAACCAATCATTTAACAAACAAAAACAAACAAAAAAAAACCCTGTTACAGATAGAAAAAGGAATTAGTAAACGTCCCTGAGCACTGTTTTCAGGCATATAAGTAAACGCTATGAGTGTTACTTATATGGTCTGACAACATACATTGTAATACTTATCTATGTAGGCATCAGGCGGCCCTGAGATTCCAACTGGTCATCGCTGGTGAGAAACATCTTTGCAATCACACCTCCCTGGGGGCGTCAGCGCTCATGGATGGCCCTCTGTAAAGCTACTGGCTCCTATAGGCTGACACTCCCAGGGAGCCGTGATTTCAAAGATTTGTGGTCCAAAAATGGAAATAAGTAATGTTCATAGCGTTTACTTATATGCCTGAAAACTTTTTGTTTTTAGCGATTGGTTTCCTTTAATGGTGAACAACAGTGCGATGACTGCCATCAGTCATTGTATCGGCTTCTGGCTTATACTGAAGCAGTGCTGCCCATTATAGTTTTCTTCACCCCAAAGCGTATGCATACATTCCAACTATATGGTGCATCGACATTATGTATATAACCGCTGTCTGTTAAGGGAGCAGTGTAGAAATATGTACCTCTTTGTTCATCTCTCCCCCATTTTCTTCACAATTTACTGATCACACCAGTATTTTTGTTCAGTATTTTGGTCCAACTAAAACTATGAGTGGATTAAAACCAAAGAAAGGCTCTGTTCACACACTGTTGAAATTTAGTAGATGGCCATCATTTTATGACAAATAATGGCAGTTATTTCATAACAAGGGCCGATGTTTTAAAATAACGCCAATTATTTTGCCATTAATTGGCGGCCATCCACTAAATGTCAGCAGTGTGAACATAGCCTTTCTGTGTTTTCAATCCACTCCTGGTTTTAGTTGCAATATGAGGACCAAAATACTGAGCAAAAATACTGAGTGTAAACAAAGCCCAAATTTGTGAATCTACGTGCATGTACAGGTGTGTATAAACTGTGCACATCCTGAACAGAAGTGTATGGGACAAAAGCATACCTCCAACTTTGTATTAGTGAAGCTTACTGCAAGATATAAGACATGCACTAAGGTGTAACATACATACCAATATGTTGAAGAAAATATCTTTTAGATTCCTTGTGTCCTCTTCTGAAAGCCAGTGGCCATCATCATCATCACCAAAACCTCCCGTAAGTATCTTAATCTCTATTTTACCTGTTTGAGAAGATTAAAAAAAAAAAATCACAACTGTAGCGACTATATAGACATTGGGGAGTGAGGCAAGCATTTGTAATTTATTTTGTGCATATGTTCTTGCTTGTATTTATAGTCTGTGCTGCCAGTACAGTGTAGCTGATAGTGGTCACGTCCTGGGAGTCCTGTAGACAATGCACACAGTGTAAAGGATGGGACAGCACAGCGTAAGGTGTTAGCTGCTGTCCATTTAACAAGATTTCACATTACAATGATAAAACTCTAATCGTTTGACAGGGCAAAGCGCATAGGCACCTGGTGCTATCAACAACGCTTCTGACCAATGGCAGTATTACAACCTCCAGCAGGAACGCAGCGGGTCTGATGACATGTCAAAAGTTACTACAAATGACAGTAATGCTTTATTGGTGGAACAAAGGTTTTAATGAGAATAATGGTCATCATAACTACTGCAGAATCTCTATTTTAGAAACATAGAAGATTGTCGGCAGAAAAAGACAACTGGGTCCATCTAGTCTGCCCTTTTAGTATTTTCTTTCTTATTATCTTAGGATAGATATATGTCTATCCCAGGTGTGTTTAAATTCTGTTATTTTGCTGGAATCTCTATTACAGCATTTTGCATGTATGGCTTTCAGCTGTTTGTTTTATTAAAACTGGATAAGCAGAGAAGCCCTGCCAGTCAGAAGATGCCAGAATGCTAAATTGCAATATGTATGTGACCATCAACTAAATTAATGTACCTTAAAAGCTGTAAATACGGCATAAAAAGCAATAACTGTTCAAGCACTACACTAAACATATACCCACAACCTACAATATTCAACTTACATCAAAAAGGTACTCATGTCTTAAAGCAGTTTGATCATGTCAACTAACTATTAACATGTCGCACAGATATATTAGATTGATTTCCCATAAAGTATTTATCCTCTTCTGGATTTTCCCCCAAGGAAAGCTGAGTGTAAAACTAGCCCAATAGATTTATCAGTCACCCCAAGACATGGCAATAAATCTCAAGCATTTGCCTAGTTTGGGTGCGTTCACACTGAGTAAACCAGATGGAATTCCGCCGGCCTCATGTCAATTCTTTGAGTGGAGAATGGTGAAGCCTCCCACTGACACACTGAGACAGATGAGATTCCGTGGCGGGGGCTCCACCATTGAACGCAGTCTTTTTTCCTTAGTGTGAACGCACACAAAGTCTAAAGTAGGGAAGTGTAATACAGTTTTATTAAATCTAGGCCTATGAATTTAAGCAGTAATCTGCCTGTAACTATTTTTATATAGTCTTTGATCTCCCTAATGACCAATTATGTTCATATGGAATTCCGCAGAGGGCTCATTTCCATAATATATATATAATGTTTGCAGTGATCCCAAACGGAGGCCTTATGTTAGCTGATCCATAAAGACTGCGGTAAACCAGCTGGGGATGAATATAAAGACTAGTACTATACCTACAATGGTAAATTGTGCATGACAACAGATATTGCTTCACATCATGTGCTCAGATGATTCATGTCGAGGGATAGTTACAACTGTATATAAGTAATTCACAGTGGAACAGACTCTAAAAGATGAAGTTATTAGAGGTGCCTCCATAGCCCAGATTAATTATCCAGTACACATACATACATTTTATAAAAACCTATAAAGCCTAACAAGCCAAATGCACCTGGATATCCTACTAAAGCAGCCAGCTCACTAGTGATTTGCACGAGGAGCCTACCTTCTGCCTTCAGGCCATCCTTTTCAAGCAGGTCTTTAACAACATTCTCAATGTGTCTCAGCTGTGGGTTTTCGCTGCTCATTTCCTTTCTCTCAAGATGCTCAGAGCCGCCCCGCCGTATCTTTGTGACCCTGACTTTTACACGGCCATCCGAACGGTCATCTAATGTAAAGAAGGTGATAGCAAATTGATGGGTTCAATTTTCCTATTATAAAGAACAGGCTAAAATTAAATATAGAGGGGGTCATGGCCGTTCGGGTGAGTCAAGGTGATGCTAAGCAGCGCAATATACCACATTTACTCAGGACAGAAGTCACAGCTAGCAAGGAGCAGCAGAAAAGTGTAAGTTAAGGAAAGGAAGACCTGAAAGCACAAGTGGCTGCTATGCTATGTTACTAATTCAGAGCACCATAAACAATAGAGGCCCAATTCCTCAGTACTATGCAGCATATGATATCAATACTCAATATGGCAGCATATCATACCCAATGTTTACCAACCTGAAAACGGCAGCATAACACACAAATGGACAATGATTTACCTATGGTTTCTGATGCAGTCTAACAATAACCTACATAGAACAAGAACATAGAAAAGACAAACCCAAGAATTTACCTAAACCCACTAAGTGTATACAGTACTACACAGTCAGTGAGCCATCTCCATCACTCAGAGCAGAGATCAATTTGGTCCCAGGAATACAGAGAACTAGATAAGAATACTAAAGAACATCAGAAAAATCCCAAGTAAGCCTATCATCCGTCAGGCCAGATATCCAAATAGCATTAGTATTCAGAAATGAGTGACTAGTAGAGACCTGATGTCAGAAAAAGCTTCTTTAGTAGCAGAATACACAAGGAAAAAGGAGTAGGAGGGAAGAAAAAGGACAATTAAAGGGAACCTGTCAGGTCCAATGAGCAAATAAAGCCGCACACACCACCTTATGTGCAATAACAGCTTCCCTAACAGCTTCATGTACTTGCACCCACCATCCAGGATATTATCCTTCCCTGCAACCGTGCACCATATGCCCAAATAGTCACGGAGCTCAGCAGCCTTGACGGACAGGTAGAGGGGCTTTTAAATCCTGGCACTGTGTGACACAGAAGCCTCTGTGGGGGAGATTTATTAAACATGGTGTAAAGTGAAACTGGCTCAGTTGCCCCTAGCAACCAATCAGATTCCACCTTTCATTCCTCACAGACTCTTTGGAAAATGAAAGGTGGAATCTGATTGGTTGCTAGGGGCAACTGAGCCAGTTTCACTTTACACTATGTTTGATAAATTTCCCCCTCTGTCTGTCAGAGCACAACTTCTAGAACATACATTCACATGAAAGGCCAGGAGGCTGCCTGGCCAGTGACAGCTTCCCCTACATCAGCTGGTTTCTGCGGGCCCAGAGTGGGATCCATGGTGACATTTAGGCAAGTGTTGTCTCTGATAAGATGTAATACTTTTCTTATACTCTTCTCTGAGCCTTTCCTTCTTGTTCTGACGTGCATAGCTGTGTGTACATGCTGAACACCGCGCTGTAGGAGATAAGAGTCACTGTCATTATAAATAACTTTTGTCATCGGGCATTAAAGTGTTAGAATTAGCGAGCAGCCAGGGAGCGTATCACCGTATGATGACACGTTAGAAGTTATTTATAATGACACGGACTCTTTAAACCATTGGAGATGTATTTGTTAATAATCCTGCCAACTAGTCACTGCAGCAAACGGAATTGGTAAAGCAGCTTAGGAGTAAAATACAGGTTGTAGCTCAGGACTAGGGTAAGTACAACGCATTTACAGTTACATTTTCTATAAATTACTTCTATGCACAAAAAAGTGTTCAAGGTCAAAATTCCATAAACAAAAAAAAGAGTTTGCATGGGTCGAGAACCTCATGATTGCTAAAAAGGGACAGAATCACTCCAGTCCTCGCACTTTGCCACTTGACTGAAGTAAGTTGTATATGCATTACATGACGGCTGAGGCCACTGACTGGCTGCAGTCACCAACTAACTGTCTATATATGATGTCTGCAATGTTGCCTGAAAAAGGATCACAGAAAATTATTTATATATATCTATACACACACACACACACACACACACACACACATCCCTTATCTGAAGAACCCAAATTAACAAAATTTTCTATGTAATTCTATATTTGAGGACAGTGATAATGAGGGCAGGGGGAACCTTTAAGTGCATGTAAAGGTTAAATGGGAAACATTTAGGACCTAAAGTATAACTATACAGACCACCGCAGGAAACGCAACTTCTTCATTTAGGGTAATTTATACAGACAAACACTGGGTTTTAGTTTTTAAAAAAATATATATATGATTTTTATTATGTATACATTGGTACCAAATACAGAATATTTCTCATTAGAAAAAAGTTTAAAAATGACCACAATAAAAAGTATAATACCATAAAAAACTGGTGTCAGCAGATATACATCATCATGGAAGGTGCAGCTATGATAATCTCTTTTAATTCTAGTCCTCTGCCTCAATATGTCACACAGGGATATATATGTATCTAGGGACTGAAAGATCTCCTAGTCTCCCATATGCTTAATACAATTTGCAAAAGGTATACAATCAACAATTCTTATCTTCTAATTCTATTGCACTCACCCATGCTGCCAGAACACCAGAGAGAGCCGTCCCTACGTACGTTTCGTTATCTTCCTCAGGGAAGACTAGGAGATCTTTCAGTCCCTAGATACATATATATCCCTGTGTGACATATTGAGGCAGAGGACTAGAATTAAAAGAGATTATCATAGCTGCACCTTCCATGATGATGTATATCTACTGACACCAGTTTTTTATGGTATTATACTTTTTATTGTGGTCATTTTTAAACTTTTTTCTAATGAGAAATATTCTGTATTTGGTACCAATGTATACATAATAAAAATCATATATATATTTTTTTAAAAACTAAAACCCAGTGTTTGTCTGTATAAATTTTAGTGTGGGTTGTTTTTTTGATAAGGCGACATCTGGTGGTGCAGGGTGGTACTGCAGCCTGAGTTGTGAGATTACCCCGTTCCCCTTATCTCAAACCTTGTGTGTAATTATTCATTTAGGGTTAGGCTAGGTTCACACTGCGTTTTCAGCATCCGTTTAACGGATCCGTTTTTTTTAACGTCCAGAAAAATAGGGTCAGCAACGTTTTTTGGTCCGTTTTGGTCCGCCAAAAAAAACGGATCCGTTTTTTTTATAATGGAAGTCAATGGAAAAACGGATGCACACAAATGAATCCGTTTTTTGCAATCCGTTTTTCATGCGGTTTTTGCAAAAAACGGATGCGTTAAACGGATGCTGAAAACGCAGTGTGAACCTAGCCTAACCTGTCAGAATTGAACAGACATACGCAGCCCGGTATTTCTGTATATCCAATACCCATAAGCCTCCTCTTGCTTAACTCCAACACCCTCTTCAACACTCTTCTTTCTACTGGCCCCCACCTTCCGTGTCAGGGATCACATATTTTCCCTCTCTTTAATTGGCTGGTTGGAGAACACGTGATCCACTGACATCACCTTACTGCTTGTCAACGGGCCATGCCTCCAGTAAGAACAGAGCAGAGCTAGCTCATTCATTGTACATGTTATTTATCTCTTATCTGTGCCCAGTACTGCTCTGTCTCCTTCCCTCCAGCTAGGCATGAGCAAGTACATCTTTACTCCGGTTATCTGGACTGCTTATTGCTCTCTCACCTTCCCCCTTGTCTACCCCACCCTTCCCTACCGCAAACCATGGCTTCTCTTATCTGTGCCCCTTAGCGCTGCGTGCATCTTCACTTCTCTTATCTAGGCTCCTTAATATTCTGTCCCCCCCTCAAAAGACAGATAGTAATAGGTCCCATAGTACAGTCATACATTCTATCCCCTACCTGTTGGAACTTTGGCGGCAGGATCACTGTTGTCGTGTGACGTGACCTCGCTGTTCTCAGTAGTCTGTGTCTCTTCTTTCTCCACTGCAGTATTGTCCAATTTATCAATCAACTTGTTGAGTGTTGTGGCAAGTGCCTTGGAGGCTTGTTTCCTATCGAACTCGCCCTTTAGACCTTCAGTGTCCAACTCCTCCCGAGTCTATAACATGAAGATTTAAATAGTTTCCGAATGAGTAAATCATAATGAAAGACACTGTGTATTCCTGCCCAACACTCACAATAATACTGGTCTTCCAGAGAGAACCCTGAAAACATTACAGACAAGACTCGAAGAACAGAAATGTACAGTATATAGTCATCTGTAACCAACAAGAGAAAGCTAGCAAGAGTCCTACAGTGCTTTGATTTGTTGGTACCTATCCCTACTAATCAATATGTATACTGCTCTCATGTTGCGTGGACTTAAAGGCATTTACCAGTACTGATGAATGACACCTTAGAACATGGGTTTCAAACTGTGGCCCTCCAGTTGTTGCAATACTACATTTCCCATCATGCCTGGACAGCCAAATCCAAAGCTTTAGCTGTCCGGGCATTATGGGAATTGTGGTTTTGCAACAGCTGGAGGGCTGCAGTTTGGAAACCCATGCTCTAAAATCAAACACATATTCTATATTACAGTCCAGAATCTTGGCTTTCAAATGATACCCAGCTCAATATTCCAGGTGCAATACTTTAAGCCTCCTTTGAACTGGGGGGCAGCATGAAAGGTTTTACATACTTGGGAGAGGAGGGGGAGCTGCAAGTGGAATAGTAAGTATATGTGCCCTATACATACCACATTTATTTTCTACTAAAAGAGCTCTGATGATTGGCTCCAGTTTAGAATCATAACCATGAATGTGTATGCTATCCTGAAGGTTCTAAAGAATTTTTGCCATGTAAAAAGTGACTTTCAGAAAGCATATGGTAAATTACTACTACACTAAAAACTGCAGACTATAGCATACAAAATAACACAAACAAACATCGACATGACATCAAGTTATAAAAGAGCCTAAAACAAAAAACCCTGATTCCATAAAATGTGTGTCCTCCCATAACAAAATACTCAAAAATCTGAACGCATAGGGACACAAATAAGATATCTGGACTAGGTCAGAATATAATGCGTAGTTGTGGGTCTTCTACAGTAGTCATTATAAGGCTGCATTTACAAAAACAATCAGGCAAGGTCAATTATGTTCATCATATATGCGAGATCATCACCCAAGCTCAAAATTATATCCAACAGGGCCGTCTTGTGGTCATGTAAAGCCTCAAGTAGTAAGCCTGCCTCCAACGTAGATGCTATAGCACATTGTTCCTGAATAAATGACTCTCCACCTGTAGTAAAACTACAACTGTTAGGATATGCTGGAAGTTGTCATATTGCAGGATCTGGAGGACCACCAGTTTGGGATTAGTCCAATGGGAGGACCCTGGTGATATGTAATCACAGCCGTGCATGTGTGTGTGACTCTCTCCATTCTATTCTTTGCAACGTAAAGGGATTATCCAGTGGAACCGACCTGCAAAAACCAAACCAACTAAAAGAGAGTGGTGCTGTTTCTGGCGGGAAGTGGCCATGTTTTTGTAAGCCTGTATATCCCCTTTGGAGGAACAGCTATGCATGTAACAACATGGAGAAGTCTTCTTCACAGTAACTCATGGCTTGTTATGTACCTGAACTGCAGTCAGCCACCATTAACCGGTTAAAGGATTTTTTTTTTGTGCCATATTGGCTAATAGTAGTCTGGGCACTTTGCCCTTAGAAGATAGTAACAGATCTGCTTAATGGCAGACAGTAAGTGGGCACCTTCAGCTCTACATCTCTTTTCAGTTTGTTGCTCACCTCATCAATAATGTTATCTAACTCCTTCTCCATTTCTGCTTTCACATTTTCCTTTATCTGGGAAACATCAGACTTAGGAAGCAGAATACTTTCCAGCTCCTTCTCAAACTCCCGCATGAGGGCCTGCTCATCTTCATCCTCGGGATCTCGGATCTCAGACGCTGGGTTTGGATTGTCTTCACTTTGCAATTCTTTACTCTCAGCTTCACTTTTATCATCCTGCAATAATATTAAGGCTCTAAATGCAATGGCAATGTAAAATGTTCATACAGTAGAAACATTAACCTAGAACCCAGAAGATAGCAGGAACAAAGTGTACTGGCTAAGTCGAGAACAGAGAGAAGAGGTGTAAATGAATCATCTTTCAAGTCTTTAATAGTTGATTAAAATACTTAGAAACTTTAGATTCTTGTTTCTAAGTTTAACACATATCCTGTTTCCCATCACCCACATCTTGCCAGACTGCAGGTTATGCTGCCAGCAGTGTTTGACATGTTCCTGCCTCCAAATTGCCTCCCCTCTAGTTTCTCTTCTTTCTACAGCATTGCAGAGCATCGCTCATACTAATTGGCACCTTGGTAATCCCATCACCTAAACTTTTCTTAGGTGATGGGGGAATGCAAAACATTTGAACTCGCAAAATTGTTTCTTTTGTGGTAATGCCCCTTTGTGTCGCTGTAGAGTTCCCCACTTGTTGCCTAAGGGCCCTATTCCACAGGTAATCGTTACTTATGATCGTAATTGCGATAGTTTTTTCTTCGCTATTGCGTTCGTATCTATTGCTAACGACCGAACGATGTCTTATTCAATGCGAACGTTTTGTGAACAAGCAACGATAAAAATAGGTCCAGGTCTTATAAAGCGATCAACGATTTCTCGTTTGGTCGTTAACCGTTAACTGCATTTCAACCGAACAATTATCTTTTAGATTCGAACGATTTAACAATAATCTAAACGATAATTGTCCGGTGGAATAGGGCCCTAAGTTCCTAACCCCCCGCTCACATGTCTGATAGCGCTGGCCAAGATCCTCTGGAATACTAAGTATATACTTTCCCTCCCTCACTCTCCCACTGAGCTTACACTCATCTCTAGGGCTTGGTTTGTCCCTGGAGATGTGTAAGCTCAGTGAGAGACACAGCAATGCACAGCTGAATTCTCAGCAGATGACAAAACCCCTTCAAGTCAACTTTGTGAATCAGATTCCACCCGCACTCCAAAAACACACAGATAAGGGAATATAGATTGTGAGCCCTAATGGGGCCAGAGGCCGATATAAAGCTGCAAATTCAATCCCCCTCCCTTTAGCTTATCAACAGCAAAAGTAAAATCTCAGTGCCTACTGTAACCCCTTCCTTTCTGTAGTGTTTTTTTCCCTTTCTGTTCACAGTGCACCTTTCAAACTCAGTGCATCAAAAAACTCTTCTCCCTCTACATGCTGTACAGTTCAGCCTCTTCAGCCCATGGCATTTTCTCCAGCACTATATCATGACATACCGGAGAGGAGTATGTGTGGTGACTGGCCAGAAAAGTAAGGAAAAAGGAAGTCTATGTAGGTGTACTACTGGCAAACAGCCTAGCTTTTGTTCTGCCCTTTGAAATTTAGCAAATAAGAAAAAAATGTGCAACATGTAGGACACTCAGCAGTGAGCATTAAAATCATCTTGTCACTAGTCTGAAGGGTTAATATAAAAAAAAAACTAGGAAAACATCTGGAACACTGACTGTTCTGAAGACCTCACCTATAAAAAGAAAATGATAAAATAGAAAGGGTGAAAAGACGGTCTACAAAAATTGTGGATGATCTGAAGTAAAAAAGCTATCGGGAAAGACTAAATTTGTATAGTCTGGAGGAAACAGGAAAGAGGGGGGACATGATTGAAACCTTAAGTTTAAAGACTAAAAAAGAGGGAAGTGTTTTTAATTAAAAAAAAAATGAACACAAGAACAATGGGACACAGTGAGAGGTGAGTTGGAGGAAAGATCAGAAGCAACGTGAGAAAATATTACTTTACTGAAAGAGTAGTAGATGCTTGGAACAAACTTCCAGCGGATGTGGTTGGTAAATCTACAACAACTGAATGTAAACCTGCCTGGGATAAACATATATCTATCCCAAGATAATAAGAAGGGAAGGAAATACTAAAAGGGCAGACTAGATGGACCAAGTGGTCTTTTTCTGCCAACAATCCTCTATGTTTAAAACAATGCAGGTAATTATATATATATATATATATATATATATATATATATATATATATATATATATATATATATATATATATATATATAACTTCTGAAATGACAGGTACAATTTAAGAGTAAAGGCCCCATTACACCTAGTGATTATCGGCTGTTACGGCAACAAGTCGACAGTGTCTTTCAACATGTTGAAAAAAAAAATTACAACGATAACGACAGTCTGCTAGCCATCGCTCCGTGCAATAGGAGTGGTGGCAGCAAAACGCCACTATCACTTACGGCAGGGATGTCAAACTCAGGCCCTCCAGCTGTCTTAAAACTACAACTCCCATCATGCCTGGACAGCCAAAGCTTTAGCTTTGGCTGTCCAGGCATGATGGGAATAGTAGTTTTAAGACAGCTGGAGGGCCTGAGTTTGACACGTCTGTCTTACGGGCTCCCAATTTCCCCCTCCCTTACCCACGTCTAATAGCGCAGGCAGCAGGTGCCGATCTGAAAAGTCGGCTCTAGCTTGCTCCTCCAGATTGGCCCGTGTAAAAGGGCCTTAAAAATTTCAGTCTCATAGATTTCATTTTGGATTTTACCATGTTTAATGTAGCATCTGCATACGACATGTGCAGACTCAGGGAGAGGGAGACAATCTACTTTAAAGACTGGGGTCACACATAGTATTTTGATCAGTATTCATAGCCAAAACCAGGAGTAGAGCAAACAGAGAAAATATAAAGATTTGCAGATTTTATTGTGTCTTGGTTACAATACTGACCAAATACTACAATACTAAAACCTGGACTATTAAAGGGAACCAATCACTGGAAAAAAAGCATATAGCGTTTTTGAAATGTGCTGTTAGAGCACACAGCACACTTGCCACACGTGTTTCCATAGCCTCCGTGCCTTCCCCATGTAAGCCGCAAAGTAACTTTATAAAACTGGCGCCCTGTATGCTAATTACCTGAGGTAGTCACTTGGGCGGTGTTTGGCTAGCAGGTAGTCACGGTCCCGTGGGCGTTCTTCCGCTGTAATCACGCCCCTCTGGGCGTGATTCAAATGGCAGAGTGGCTGTGGCGTCACTCGGGAGCGCGCCGTGCCCAACGTCGGCGCGCTTACGTACTGATGCCGGACGCCGCCGCACATGCGCAGTGCAGCCGCTTCCATTCTGGTTGGACTGCGCCTGTGCAGAATAGCCTCGAACTCCGGCTAACAGGCTATTCGAGGCTATTCTGCACAGGCGCAGTACCGCCGGAATGGAAGCGGCTGCACTGCGCATGTGCGGCGGCGTCCGGCATCAGAATGTCACAGCTACTCGGCCATTTGAATCACGCCCAGAGGGGCGTGATTACAGCGGTAGAACGCCCAGGGGACCGTGACTACCTGCTAGCCGAACACCGCCTAGGTGACTACCTCAGGTAATTAGCATACAGGGCGCCAGTTTTATAAAGTTACTTTGTGGCTTACACGGGGAAGGCACGGAGGCTATGAAAACACGTGTGGCAAGTGTGCTGTGTGCTCTAACAGCACATTTCAAAAGCTCTATATGTGTTTTTCCGGTGATTGGTTCCCTTTAAATATTTTTGCTTATGTATTCAGGAAGCTTTATTGAAGCTAATGGCTTAGCTTCACAATAGCTGATACAACGGCATACAAAGTGCACTATAAAGCTAACTAAAGCAGAATCTAGTATGGCTTCCAGTACCTTTTTTCCAGTTTTCTTTAGGTCTGCAATAAACTTTACTAGGTCTTCTGGATTCCGGATTATTTTATAGCGAAGGTGTCTTGGTGAACCTAAAAAACAGAAAAGATTTGTTAAAATTGTGTAGCTGCAAAAGAAGAGCCTGTGGAGCCTCAAAGAGTCTCGAAACACAGGACTAGCCAGATATCCCTCCAGGGCTCCTGTAAGGAAACCACCATATTAAGTGGCCCTATAAGTCAATGTAATGACAAGGGAAAAACCAAGGCCAGGTAACCGACTATTTTAGGTCAAAACCAACAATCACCCGATGATCGTTTCATCAGCTGATTGCTGTCTCTATTACACAGAGCGATAATAGGTCCGATTATCGCTCCGTGTAATAAGGCCCTTACTGTCAAAAAACAGATGGTATGAGCAGTTGGGGGGGGGGGGGGGGGGTGTTGGTTGGTGTATACAGTATTGCTTCAATAGAAAGCAGTCCGTTAGGGTCAATAGGTGTCAGCGGTTCAAGCTTAGAAAATGGCAGGGCCATTCAATAAGAATTATTATTATTGGTAATGAATTTGAAAGCCTGCTCTAAAGACCCGATTAGCCGAGGATCGGGCGTTTTCCCTGTCCTTGTTTCCAGAAACGCTCCTGGCCGATAATCGGCCTGCGAAAAAGGTCTTTTAGTATACACCAAAAAGGTAAAGGTAATGCAGTAAAATTTTGATACACAGCATCATGTTTTAAGCCATGTTAAGGTGCATTTTACGGTTCTTTTTGACGCACACAGCACAGTAGTTGTGTTTCAATCCCTCTGCAACACAAGTTTGATGCTTTTGGAGCCACAAAGTGTTATTCACACCAAATTCTGCACAACTTGGTGTGGATTTTCTGCTGTGAATTTAAGGGCAAAATTACTACTGATTTCCACAATGGAAAATCCATAGTATTTGCACTGCATGTGACCATTTTCACTAATGTTAGGAAAAAATGTACAGTAAACATGCCCGATGTATCACTGATCTTACAAGGAAACACTACACACAACAAGAAGTTTTCAGTGGTAAGAGCATGCATGAAAAGTAGCATGGGGGAATGGAGTCTAAACAAGCTTGTACCTTCTGTTCGTCCATCTGGAGCTCTGAGACTAGGGAATGTTCCTTCCTAGGAAAAGATTTACAAACAAATTACAATATAAAATCTATTTCTAATAATCATCACAATACACAAATTCAGTATTTAGTTGAATGTTGTCTATTTATTGATGTGGATCTTGCAAGAGCAACATAACATAACACTCAGGTGTCTCCTGAAATGTGACATGATGAGGGATCATTATAAGATAGTACTCAATGTGCTTGCTGTGCAATTTCAGGATTATACCCAATTTATTATATTGAATTTACTTTGTATAAAATATTTTGATGAACTCAATGGGGGAGATTTATCAAACATGGTGTAAAGTGAAACTGGCTCACTTGCCCCTAGCAACCAATCAGATTCCACCTTTCATTTTCCAAAGAGTCTTAGAGGAATGAAAGGTGGAATCTGATTGGTTGCTAGGGGCAACTGAGCCAGTTTCACTTTACACCATGTTTGATAAATCTCCCCCAATATGTTTTTTCTTTGCTTGGATTACTATTGAGATTGGTATAAGGGATTGTGCACCAGCCACAGCTTTTAACCCTCTCTACAGTACTGAATTAGCCTAGGTGTGTATATGCTGGGTACTGCTAGCTGTAGTGTCTTACTATAAGACAGTGAGCTAAATCCCCTGTAAATATACTATATATCTCACCTGACAAAACATTGAGCACAAACCATGCAAGAAAAGAAATATTGAAGAGCACACTGCAGCTAGCAGAGGCTTACCATAGGATTACCATCTGGAGTCTGGGCTTCCACGCCTTGTTGTTGGACAATTTTATTCCAGAAATCAGCCTCTTCCTGCTCTAGATTTACAGCATTTTCTTCTTCAGTTTCAGGGGATTCAGATCCTGAAAATAACATAATTTGCACTCTGAAATCTCAGCTACAAGTCAGAATGCTATCAGAATATAATGCACATTCAAGTATGTACAATACCCATAGTAACTAACCACAGATCAGCTCTCAGCTTTGGTACAAAGAAAGTCAGCCTGCGATTGGTATATGCAGTTCACACTGCAACAGGAGTTCTTTTTAGGGTCTCAGGCGTAGTCACCGTTTGACACTGAAAATGGAACAGAACAAGACGCTGCACCAACACACATAAATGGTGCACAAAACCCTGAATGACTTTAATAGGGTCAGTCAGGTTTTCTTTTTTTGCTGTTATTTCACAGGACAAAAAAAAATTGGTACATGCAGCTACTTTTCTTGTAATTTCAGACTCTGTTGTTGTAGTGTGAACTCAGACTTTTAAAAAAAATATTTTTAAGAAACATTACAGTACATAGCATAGCATCCACCCACGCAATAATGAGCGCTGCCCATTATTGACATCTCATTAGAGAGTCCAATGATAAGCGAACAGGGACTGGAACCTGGGAGTGCGGTCAATGCAAAGTCCATCCAACCCAATGAACAATGTGAACCAACTGGCGAGGCAGGCACAGCATAACACAAGGATAACACAAGCATGCATACACAGCATTAACACCAGCACCCCCCCCCCCCAACCCAAACAGGAGAAAAACTAATTACAGTTGTGACGCCTAGCATGAGCCAGCACATCCACATTTTTGGGAATTTTTGCGATTGTCCAAAAGAATTTGGTACACAGGGGCATATTTGTTGACCTGTATTCATCTATTTAATGCTGGAACATCATTGCTTTTCCACGCTATTTTCTTAGCACAAGATGAGAGAAATCTAACGACTTCTTGTTTTTATGTTAACCATATTATTTTTGGCATATTTTTTTCCCTCAATTTCTATTTTACTATCTACATTATAAAATAATATTGATATATTGTAGTTTCCATTGGCTACACCAATACTACTATACAAATAAACTCAGTAAATAGAAACAGATCAGAAAGAAAAAAAAAAATACACATTCTCTAAATCAGTAAAATAAAAATCTAGTTGATATATTTATGGGAATCTGTCACTACCCTTCTATAATAAGAATTTCTTTATAATTAACAAGATGCTATTGTTTTGTCAAAAAACTTGATCTAGCCCTCCAAATATGGCCTCTGCTTGGCCGCTTGGGGCGTCAGCAGCTCTTATTAGCCCACCCTCCAGACTGGACAGTCAAGATGCCATTTAGTAGGTGGACTATAGATGAGAAAAGCCTCTCTTTGGGGGCATTATAACCATCAGGGACATTACTGTATAGGGGTACTAGTGACAATATTACTCTATGGAGGTCCAGGGGGAATTATTAGTGAGGACATTACAGAGGTAGATGGAATTTGTGCTGTTCTGCTGTAAAAATACAAGTAATCATTTTAGATAGCTTTTGTCTTATTGTAGCCCCTGGAATAGACTATCTTCTAGATGTTTCTAGGTAACAAAATCACAACATCACAAACCTAAAGTAAAAGCTGCACTTGATTTAAAGGGGTACCCCGACAGATTTTTTTTTCCCCCCCCAATGAACTTGTGTCAGAAGAAAATTACACAACTGTTTAACTTTCTATTTAAAAATCTCAAGTCTTCCAGTACTTATTAACTGCTGTATGTCCTACAGGTAATGGTGTATTCTTTCCAGTCTGACACAGTGCTCTCTGCTGCCACCTCTGTCCATGTCATGAACTGTTCAGAGCAGTAGTGTTTGCAAAATTCTATAAAAAATATTAAATAAAATATATTGAAAAAGAAAACCTCTACTGCTCTAGACAGTTCCCGTCACGGACAGAGGTGGCAGCAGAGAGCACCATGTTAGACTGGAAAGAATACACCACTTCCTGCAAGACAAAAGTAGTACTGGAAGACTTGAGCTTTTTAAATAAAAGTAAATTACTAATCTTTTGATACCTAAAAAGGTATGTATATTGTAAACCAGCAAAATATGCTCTAAAGAAGTAGAGTGGGATACAAAAAAAGATTACAATTATTATGTTATTAGTAACTGCCTTTATGAAGTTTGCCTGATCCTACAATCTTACTTTTCTTTCGATCTATTTAACTGATGCAGACAGCCGTGAACAGCACAACTCGCTTCACTGTGCCCTAGTGCTGTGTTACACGGCCCGATCTACAGGAGAAGGAGAAAGCCAGCGCTCACCTTGTTCCGAGCTTACTGTCTGTGCTATTAGGCTGCAAAAACGGATGCATTTGTGTGCATGTTTTCGCATCGACTTCCATAAAAAAATAAAAATAAAAACACATGGATCAAAACGGATCCGTTTTTTTTTTTTTTTTTTTTTTAACATACACAAAAAAGTAGTCAACCTAATTTTTGTGTCCCTTAAAACAAAACAAAAAAAAGATCCGTTTTGATCAGTTTTTTATAATGGAAGTCAATAGAAAAAGCGGATGCACACAAATGCATCAGTCTTTTCTGCAAAAAAATGGATTGCAAAAATGCAGTGTGAACCCAGCCTTACACGCACAGACATCAAGCGAGGAGGAGCGGCGAAGAAAAGAGCAACTGCCCAGACAATCTTTAGATCATCCGGGTGGCCCATAAAAGAGAGCGGGGCATTGACATTGTGCATGTCGGTTGATCGTTGCCTTACAACTTGGAGCTATGGAACGGCCGGTAACCAGCAAAGTACGGCTGATAATCGTTTCGTGAAGTAGGGCCCCGAGACTGCAGGATTAGGCAGACTTCATACCGACAGGGACACTAAACTCCAGGCATGCTGGTGGTTTTGGGCCCCATAATGAAGTGGCAGAATCCCTTTAAGGGTACAAACCCACTTGACGTATTTGCTGCGTGAATCAGTCTTAAAAATAAGCAGGCAAAACGCAGGTTGGCTTTATACGATTGTTCTGCGTTAAAATACGCAATTGCGTATTTTTGAAGCGTGAAGCTTGTTGTTAGCAAAGCATCAGTTGTTAACAACCTGTGCGAAAAACGCATGTAGCTTCACGCTTCAAAAATACGCAGTTGCGTATTTTAACACAGAACAATTGTATAAAGCCAACCTGCGTTTTGCCTGCTTATTTTTAAGACTGATTCACGCAGCAAATACGTCAAGTGGGTTTGTACCCTAAATGCTTTTATTTATTAAATATCATGATTTATATGGTCTAGAGTCTGAACCTGTATATAGTTAGCTTGCAATGTTAGTGTTGGCTCTATCTGGGAAATTTGGAACAATTACTTTTTTTATTGATGTATGTCCACCCCATGTAATTGTTATATCCTGAAAACCACTTGGGAAAGGCTCCTCATGAATATGCAAACATACCTGATTCTTCCCATCTTTCATTCTGGGGGCTCCCTGTACACATTAGATTGCAGACTGGTCTGGATGTTACAAAAGACTGCCAACACTCACTTGGTAAATGTTGGCAAACCCCATAAACAAAGTGAGTGTTGGCAGTCTTTGGTAACATCCAGACCAGTCTGCAATCTAATGTGTATGGCCAGATGTCAAGATGACCAAAGATTAAATCAATTTCACTGCAAATATTATGGCAAGTTTTATAGTGATTCCTGGTAGAGATCTGTTTGTCCATGGAGCCCCCACTTACCAGTCTCCACTTGCTGATGCTCCTCTTTGGTTTCTGTAATCTTTAAAGGTTTTCCTTGATCTAAGGAACCTGCACTTTTGGGTGCCATTGTTTTAAGATCAAGGGTCTTCAGTTCTTCAGAAAGTTCCTCCACTATTCGCTTTGTGTCAGCTATAAAGGAAATCATCACCAATATCAATGATAAAACTTTTAACTGGATAGAAAACACAAGTGGTTGTCTCTATGCTATAATGTCTGAAATTACTACACTGGCAGGTAGTATAAATGTATAGTGAATAATTTCCATTTGAAATTTGCATAGTGGGTCCAATTCTTGAATTGAGTGCCTGGGCCCCCTCCAGCCTGGTAGCAGCTGCTGGAGGTGGTTGGCCATTTGCACAACTTCCATTCACGTTACTAGGACTGCACAAACAGTGAAGCATCATACCTCCCAAGTTACAGTGCTGATCGTGGTGCTACAGTGTTTACACTATAGCCATTGACTTCTATAAGAATTGTATAAGCTACATAAAAGTGTCCATTTGTCTGTTTTTGGTTTCTTGACCAGCTCTGGTGACCACAACAAGGCCAGAGGGGGATTCCCAAGTGAATACCCTTTTAACCACGTGTCACTATGTTAAAGAGAACCTGTCAGGCCCTGTTCTGATACTGGTCTCCTGAGTGCTCCGCAGGAAAAATCCTGCACCCTGGCTGTCAAAGAAGCCTTAGTGGCAGGAGGAAGTGTGCCATTGTCACTTACCACAGGTCATGACTGAAAAATACAGTCACGGATGTGGTGAATAAAACAACATTTTCTCCTTTCTGTGGGATCACAGAGTTCGAATGTGTTGGACTTTAGGAACCCCTGACCTCCTTCATAGGCATTTTTTTTTTTGGTTTCAACAGTGGTTATAAAGAGCTGTGTATCTGCATGACTGTCAGACCCAGCGGTCATATGCTCCTCCTTTTGAACATGTTCAAAACTTCTCCATAATAATGAAGACAGTACATCAGAATCTCACTAGATGATAAACATGCAGGTCGGGGGTGAGGGGTTTATAAACAGGGGGGTAGTGATTGATGTTTTATAAAGAGCATATAGATACACCCAAAGTGTTATCATCTTATTACAGTTTTTGAGAGCGTTCACCTTCTGTAGATTAATACTGACTCAAGGTGCCGATGACACCATCATTCGCAATGTGTAACTGAGCACACAATCCTTGTCTTGGCCAATATCGCACAAAATATGAATACAGATGTAACCTTAAATGTGAAAATCTCTGCTATACTTACACACTTGTGCTTTTACATACTCTACATACTGCTCCGGGCTTAATGCAGGATGACATCGTATAGGCTGCGGTGTGCCGGTGGATGGAGGGCGCAGGAACGGATGATTGCAGATACGAGTGGTGTGAATGGTGAGCACATAAGAACAAGACTGAGGTTCATCCACACGAGCAATATAATCTCCTGAGCTTTCTTCACACACAAACTAAAATGACCACAGGAATAGATTATTTTTGATAAATCTGAATGACTATTAAACTAAACTAGGTAACATCAATCTATATGACTATACAGAACTGAAACGAAAGGCAATCTGTCAGTTCTAGATCACGCTCAGAGCTGTAGATATAGTAAGGCAATCGCGAGATAAAACAAATGACAGCTATCTATGAGCTGAAGGGAACCAAACATAACCCAAGTCATATTCTTACTCTAACTTCCGTTTCTCGGAGCTTGCCATTCAGATCACATTTGGAGCCGTTCACATACATCTGGCTGTGGTAACGTTTTAGTCTGTGATGTTTTGATGCCTTAACGGAAGAAAAACGCATGTCAGCAGAGTGATAGAACATTTATTATACACATTAGTCTCCTCAGTATCTACAACATACTTTGATGATCCTAAAAGACTATTCATTGTTGTGTGTAAACAACATTTGTCGCCACCATGTTCTGCCCCACTCAGAAACTTCACCTTTAACTAATTAGAGCTAAAATACTACAAAAAAATGTACATGTTTTGCATTTATTTTTATTTTTATTTTTTAAACAATTCCATATTCCCAAAATGCAGTGTCAGTGCCGTATTGTGATACCAATTATGTGTAGTTTTTTTTTTTTAAGTTCCACTTAGGGTTTTTTACTTTACATCCGATGCCACTCACTGACAATACTGCCAGAAGCTGTGAGCAGTTGACAGTCACACAACGCTCCAAAAAACATCCTAAAGAGGAATTTCCACCACCTAAACTTTTGTAAGGTAATAGAGTATGTAAAAGAAAACAATTTTGCAGATGCTTTGCATTAGCAAAATTGCTTTCAGTTAAAGCTTAGCCTCCTTATCTTACCATATTGTAGCCTAGGTTCCCGACCAGCACTCTCCTCTCTGAGAGCAATAGCCGAGCTGTGATTCACTCAGGATGCCGTGATCCTTGGGAGCGGTAAGTATAGTTTTACTTCCTCTTTGCCACTAAACTCAGCTTGGATTGTCCCTGGAGATTTGTGTAACCTCAGTAGGGAAGGCAGTGCTACCAATCGGAATCAGCTCAGCACCACTATGTACCTTCCTTGCTCCCCACGTGCTGGGATGCAGCGATGCAAAGTTGAATTTTGGCCGATAGGACAGCCCCTTTAATGCTGCCATTACTGAAATGTATAGGGTGTTAAGGGGTTAATTCTGTACATTCCCCAGTAAATTCACAAAGAAAATACAGCGTTGCCTTGGATTACGAGCATAATTGGTTCTGGGATCGTGCTTGTAATCCAAATCCACTCTTAACTCAAAGCAAATTTTCCCATAAGAAATCGTTGAAATGCAAACAATTGGTTCCAGCACCCCAAAAATAATGATTTTATATTCTGAATAACATGTAGAACAGATGAAACAAACATTTATAAACAGCTAAATATGTGATATTATAAGTTACTGTACAGTATAGCAATCAGCATGTGGTGTATAATGTATAGTAAGTGCATAAACCTGGAAAAACAGAAGCAGTTTGTATATACAGGATGGAGCTGCAGATCCCCATAATGCAGTAGCGTAGTACAACAGGCTAGAATAGAGAAGCAGGGCTGCTGTCAGAGGTCTGTGTGGTCACATGACAGCAATGGAGAAGAGGGTGCGTTCAGCATGGACAGGACTGAGAGACTGCGGGGAGCATGGAGGGATGAGCAGGGCAGATGTGGGCACATACATGCAGCACTCTCTGTCTGGGGAGAGACGGGTTACAGCTATGGAGAGATAACCTCCACAGTCCTGTCCCCTGATGCAAGCCCCAGCCTGAAGTGGATCTGCTATGATTTGGAAGGCGAGGTAGACTTTCTGGGTCTGAGTACAGTGCTGTAGACCCCGCTATGCAGACCATGCCCCTTCCCCAGTCCCGCTCCCACCCAGTACAGGGAGCTATTAAACCAAAACAATGCTATTAAACCAAGTCACGATTTTGAAAAACTGAGCTCTTAAACCAAGTTACTCTTAAACCAAGGTACCACTGTAAATATATGGCTTCATCATGGATAAAGATAACTCACCTTTGCTGTTTCATTGTTCCAATCAAATTCAGATTGATAGTATCCGAGATACAGAATATCTCCCTTCACCTCAGATTCTTAAAAAAAATAAAGCTATTTATTAGTACACTATCACTGTCAATGCTCATCAGCCAATTAATAATCAGTAAGTTACCACCTACACCATGGAATATACCATGGCCCAGATTTATGAAAGGGTGTAAAATATACACTGATATAAACTGCCCACAGCAACTCTTTTATGTTACCAGAACTGAAGGCTGAGCTGTGATTGGTTACTGTGGGCAGTTTACACAAGTGTACATTTTACATGCTTTGATAAATATGTCCAGAAGTTGGAAATCTCCCAATATATTTGGAGCTGGCACGTTAGCCTTATTTACAAGCATTGCAGAGCTGATCAGGGTCTGTAAGGGGATCACATGATCACTGGGACTAAAGCTGATTACTTAAATTTTAATCCAAGTCCGGCTCCAGGATAGGAGACCCAGCATGTGGTTGTGAATCATGTAATAGTAGTATATCTGCGCACACTATTGGGTGCAATTAGAACATCAATCTAATATGCTATAATATTAATTGCTTGCCACAAAACAGTTATCTTGCTTTTCCTTGTTATTCTTGTTTTATTCAAATATGTATATACATAGTGAAAATGGCTCCGAAATTAGGCACATGCATTTCTTTGTGTGTCAATTTATCCATACATCGTATACCGTATGTGGTTGTGAATCAGTCAGCAGATTTCTGGCATCATTTGGAACACTATAGACATAAGGAATTTTAATATGAAGGTTTACAAGGAGATACTCCTTTTATTTCCCTAATTACAGGGACATTAAAAATATTATATATTCAGACACAAACTTACCTCTTACAGGTGAGCTACCTTACAAACACATAATAACTGAGCAGGGATTAGCATCACTAGAATATACTACATACACTTGAAGTTCGGTAATGCAGCCACAAGAAGAATTCTTCCTGATAATTATATTAAACAACGTGTCTCACTAAACATACCTTCAATATGGTACTGCTGGATGTGCTTTCCATAGCAAAACTCATAGGTCCACCAGTCTTTGGTCTGAAAAACAAAGTATTACATTTAAATGGGTACTGCCTTCTGGACATTTATGGCATATCTAGAGAATATGACAGACATCTGGCAGCAGGGGCGGAACTACCGCCGTAGTGGCTGCTACGGGGGCCCTAGCATCGGGGGGCTTACTGCCTACAACACCCGGTGGCCTCCCAGGCCTCCCGGGTGTTCAGTGTTCTGATTGACAGCGCGAGAAGCCAAAGGCTTCCCGCCCTGTCAATCACTCTTGTGACCGCAAGCAGCATTTTGCTTGCGATCACAAGAGTGTTGCCCCCGCCCCCGACAGATCAGCAGCTTCCAGGCGAAGTCCCGGGCAGCAACATCACTGAGGTCACAGTGCGTCGCGGCGGCTGGGACTTCCGGTACAGGAAGTGATGCACACCCTGTACCGGAAGTCCCAGCCGCCGCGGCGCACACTGAGCTCAGCGGTGGCGCTGCCCGGGACTTCGCCTGGAAGCTGCTGATTTGTCGGGTGCAGATGAAGAGAGAAGAAGAGACCTGCAACCGACGGGGGATCGTGTGGTTAGGTGAGTTGTGAGCTTTTTTATTTTTATCAGAGGGGAACACTGGGGGCTGTATATATATATGGGGGGATGCACAGCACTAGGGGCTGTATATATATATATATATATATATATATACACACACACATACGGGGGAGGCACAGCACTGGGGGCTGCATATATATGGGAGGCACAGCACTGGGGGCTGCATATATATGGGAGGCACAGCACTGGGGGCTGCCTATGGGGGGAGGGACAACACCGGGCGCTGCCTATGGGGGGAGGGACAACACCGGGCGCTGCCTATGGGGGGAGGGACAACACCGGGCGCTGCCTATGGGGGGAGGGACAACACCGGGCGCTGCCTATGGGGGGAGGGACAACACCGGGCGCTGCCTATGGGGGGAGGGACAACACCGGGCGCTGCCTATGGGGGGAGGGACAACACCGGGCGCTGCCTATGGGGGGAGGGACAACACCGGGCGCTGCCTATGGGGGGAGGGACAACACCGGGCGCTGCCTATGGGGGGGAGGGACAACACCGGGCGCTGCCTATGGGGGGAGGGACAACACCGGGCGCTGCCTATGGGGGAGGGACAACACCGGGCGCTGCCTATGGGGGGAGGGACAACACCGGGCGCTGCCTATGGGGGAGGGACAACATCGGGCGCTACCTATGGGGGAGGGACAACACCGGGCGCTGCCTATGGGGGAGGGACAACACCGGGCGCTGCCTATGGGGGAGGGACAACACCGGGCGCTGCCTATGGGGGAGGCACAACACCGGGCGCTGCCTATGGGGGAGGCACAACACTGGGGGTTGCCTATGGGGGAGGCACAACACTGGGGGTTGCCTATGGGGGAGGGACAACACTGGGGGCCATTTGTAAGGGGAACAACACTGGGCGCTGCCTATGGAGGAGGGACAACACTGGGGGCCATTTGTAAGGGGAACAACACAGGGGGCAATCTATAAGGAGGACGTCACAGAGGAGGCATCTACAAGGGTAACTGCACTGCGGGATGTATATAATAGGGCATGCGCAGAGGGGGGGGTATCTACTTTAGTGGACTAAACAGAGGGGTCATCTATAAGGGGACTACACAGAGGGGGCCATATACTACAGGGCAGGGATAGGGAACCTTGGCTCTCCAGCTGTTTAAAAACTACAGCTTTAGCTTTGACTGTCTACACATGATGGGAGTTGTAGTTTTGCAACAGCTGGAGAGCCGAGGTTCCCTACCCCTGGTATAGGATGCACAGAGGTTGTCATCTACTATAAACACAGAGGGGCTCTCTACTATAGTAGATGCACACTGGGCCATCAATGTGGAAGACTGAACAAGGGACTATCTATAAGGAGCCAGGGCTACCCACTGAAAGAGGGCTTAAAAGGGCCAATACAGATGTGCAGTGTGTATAGAGATGAGGATGGTGCCAGAGTGAGGAGACTAATATATCTGTCTGGCAGATTCTGTGGATTCGTGGCTCGGAGAAGTTCTCATAATGGCCCTGGGCAGATGGAGAGGAAGATAAAAAGGGAAGAACTCCAATCTGAGGAGAAGTCCCCCCTGTGAGTCACTAAATACATTTGCACTGTAATTTATATGTAGTACAGACCCTGTGTAGAGCTGGGTGTGTTGACGGCGTAGTGGTCGGTTGAGGGGGGGGCCCCAATTAAAAGTTTGCTATGGGGCCCAGCCATTTCTAGTTACGCCCCTGTGTGGCAGATGTAGGACTTGCACCTATCCCGAGGGCCCTACAACAGCTGCTGGTTAGAGAGTGAAAAATAGCCAAGGTGGCCATTTAAAGAGTCACTGTGATTAAAAAATAAATTGACATGTCATCAGGCACATCAAAAGTTATTGATCACAGCGGGCATCACTGCTGAGACAGCGATCCACTCCCCGGCCAGCCACTAATTCCAAAAATGTAATCTCAGAGACTTACATTGTTGAATTTGGCAGATACAGAGATACGGTCGAGGAGTAGTGTAGATCAATAACTTTTTACATGCCTGATGACATGTCAAAAGATATTTTTGATGACAGGTACTCTTGAATGCGGCCAGCGACCACAACGGGATGATGGGTGCCAGGTCAGGATGTACCGAGAGGAGGAGACAGGGAAGTCCAGTCTACAGAGACACCACCTCACAAGTTACAGGAAGTACAGGCTCGTCTGGGGTTAGTCCCAGTCTATAAGACATTTGTATCCATAGGATAGGCCATTAAAGGACAAGTGCCATGAAAAACTTTTTCCCAGTAATTGAAGCACATTACAAAGTTATATAACTCTGTAATATGCTTCAATCACCTATCTGCCTCCCTTCCCTGTCTTTTCCACCCCCCACCAGGAAGTGTCCTGACTCACACAGACCTGATTACTGTCGTCACCGTCACCAGGCAGCTCCTTCTTGTGAGGATGAGTCATCAGCAGGAGGGCTGCTCTAGGTCCTGTTACACCAGCCTCCCCCTCCCCCTCCTTGTCAGGTGACTCTGCTTTCTCAGCTTATCTTCTCTAGTGACATGACTCCTTCACTGAGTCCAAGGCAGCAGGAGAGAGGGGATGAGGGGAGGGGGGAGCTGCCTATGTGCCGGAGTCAGTCTGAGGGAAGATAAGCAAGTGAGATGTGACAAGTGATGGCTTGCAGTTGTTCAGCCAATGGGAGCTGAGCAAGCCTGTCACCTGACAAGGCAGGGGAAGGGGGAGGCTAGTGTAACAGGAGAAGGAGCTGAGAGAAGAGCTTGGTGACGGTGACGACAGTAATCAGGTCTGTGTGAGTCAGGACACTTCCTGGTGGGGGGTGGAGGGGGGAAAAGACAGGGAAGGGAGGCAGATAGGTGATTGAAGCATATTACAGAGTTATATAACTTTGTAATGTGCTTCAATTACTGGGAAAAAGTTTTTCATGGCATTTGTCCTTTAATGTCTTAGAGGTAAGAGACAGTCAACTGTTCAGGCGAGCTGAACCCCGGCACCTACACAATAAACGTCCAGAAGCCTTGGCTCTGTCATTGTGCTGCACAGCTGCCAGCCACTTCATCTGCATCTGCGCCACAATAACCAGGCACCACCACTACACAAAGAAAAGGAGTAACTACTTCCATTCATTCATTGTGCCAGGCCCCTGAGGTGGGAGCCAAATCTACAGGACATGTATGGCATATTCTTTGGATGTGTCATTCATGTCCACATGGAAATACCACTTTAATAGTACATGATTAAAGGTTAAAGATGGACGTGAGAAGTGCAAATGACACACATAAAAGCACAATACTACATGGCCCTGAAGTGCTGTACAGTAAACTACACCTTTGTCAGACATGGTGCCGCTTCCATGGGTTTCAGAAGTTCTGATATTCCAAGTCCCGAGTAGGTCTGGGGGTCGTCTTCCTTCTCCTGGTGAAATTGCACAGCCACCGCAGGAAGCTTACACTCATAGTTCTGCTTGTACTTGGAAGCGATTGTAACAATGTTGCCAGCTTTGCTCTGCAAGACATAAAATGAAAGTAAAACTATACATAAGTATATTTTTTATAACTTCTGCTCACATACACCTTAAAAGTTAAAAAAAATGACATGTCATTAAAACCACTTGCTAGTATTCTGTAACCCCATCTCAGCCAAATTAACTTTGAACTATAAAAGCCTTAAAGTGTCACTGTCGTTAAAATTTTTTTTTTTTTTTGCAGAAATCAATAGTCCAAGCGATTTTAAGAAACTTTGTAATTGGGTTTATTAGCCAAATCAGCCATTATCTGCAGTAAAAAGCCTTTTCCCAGGTCAGCCCCTCCTCCTCTCCTTTCTGTCATCCACTCCTCAGAATCAGGAAATCTCGACAGTTTTTTTATCAGTCGGATCTGTCTGGTCTATGAAGAGGGGAGGGGGGAGGAGGAAGGAGTGAGATTAGCAGGCAGCAGAGAGCTGAGAACAAAGAATTGCTCAGCAGGGGAGCTATTCAGAGCCCTAATTAGAGGTTAGATAGGTCCCTGGTGACTGTCAAAGGAGAGAGCCCAGGATGTGAATGTAAATTAACTCTTTGTTGTCCTGTTTTGCTGCTTTTACTTTTTCTCTCCATAGGAAAACCATAAAGACGGGGGAGAGCTTCAAACTGCTTTTTCATGATACAAATTCATTTTTCGGCTAATAAACCCAATTACAAAGTTTCTTAAAATCGCCTGGACTATTGATTTATGCAATAAAAATTTTAACGGACAGTGACACTTTAACCTCTTAAGAACATATGACGTACCCGTACGTCATATGTCCTCATTAGCACTTAAAAGCGGGGCCACGCGGCGACCCCGCTTTGAAGCGCCGCGGTCCAGGGTGCCGCGTGTAGCCCGGGACCGCTACTATTAGCTAATCGGAGGCAGCTGTCAAAGTTGACAGCTGCCTCCGATTACCGGAGGCAACCGTTCCCTGGTGTCTAGTGGGGGAGATCGCTCCTCCGGGACGTTGTCCTTGAGGAGCGATCTCCGTTACTGATGCCGGTCGGGGACTCGTCCAAGATGGCGCCGTCCCCGACTCGGCACTCATTTACTTCCGGCTGCAGCAGCCGGAAGTAAACGAGTGCCTATCTCATTGATCTCTGCAGCATATCTATGCTGCAGAGATCTCAATAAGAGATCAAAGTATATATACTAGAAGTCCCCCAGGGGGGCTTCTAGTATATGTGTAAAAAAAAGCCCCGTCCCCTAAAAAAAAAGTCTGAATCACCCCCCTTTTCCCAGGTTTTAAATAAAAGTAAACAAATAAATAAATAAACATGTTTGGTATCGCCACGTGCGTAATCGCCCGAACTATTAATTAATCACATTCCTGATCTCGCACGGTAAATGGCGTCAGCGCAAAAAAATCCCAAAGTGTGAAATTGCGCATTTTTGGTTGCATCAAATCCAGAAAAAAATGTAATAAAAAGCGATCAAAAAGTCGTATATGCGCAATCAAGGTACCGATAGAAAGAACACATCATGGCGCAAAAAATGACACCTGACACAGCCCCATAGACCCAAGAATAAAAGCGCTATAAGCCTGGAAATGGAGCGATTTTAAGGAACATATATTTGTTAACAATGGTTTGAATTTTTTATAGGCCATCAGATACACTATAAGTTATACATGTTATATATCGTTTTAATCGTAACGACTTGTGGAACATTCATAACAAGTCAGTTTTACCCCAGGGCGAATGGCGTAAAAACACAGTTCCCCCAAATAAAAGAAATGCGTTTTTTTTTTTTCAATTTCACCACACTTTGAATTTTTTTCTGGTTTCGTAGTGTACCAAATGCAAAAATTCAGCCTGTCATTGCAAAGTACAATTAGTGACGCAAAAAATAAGGGCTCATGCGGGTTTCTAGGTGGAAAAATGCAAGTGCTATGGCCTTTTAAACACAAGGAGGAAAAACCGAAAACGCAAAAACGAAAATGGGCCCCGTCCTTAAGGGGTTAAATATCACGAGTCTGCGAGAGATGTCCTGTGTACTTGGCAACAGAAAGTGGCCCGGTCCCTTGCGCTCCATACTGCTTATCGGTTGACGTGCTGGCAGCAGTGACGTCACAGCCAGTGTTTAGCTGAGCAACTATTCCCTACATGTCAATAAGTCACTAGAAAGTGCAGAGCAGTGGGTGCCCAACAATGTCAGACCAGAGGAGATAAGTATTGCTTATATTATTTTTACAACAGCCTGATCCCTTTGGGGGGGGGACTAACCCCAGACGAGCCTGTACTTCCTGTAACTTGTGAGGTGGTGTCTCTGTAGACTGGACTTCCCTGTCTCCTCCTCTCGGTACATCCTGACCTGGCACCCATCATCCCCTTGTGGTCTCTGGCCGCCCATCCTTGGACCATCTTAGGTAGGTAATAACCACTGCATACAGGGAACACCCTCACAATTTGTCTTCTAGTCACCTTAGATGGATCTTCTGTCATGTTGCAGGAGATGGTCCCAATAACCATGCTTATTTTTATCTTTACAGACTACTAAAATATGGCTAAACCTACAATCATCTGTCCATCCCTGAAGTAGAGGATTGCTCTGTATACTGAAGAGTAAAGATCGATCGGTCATGTGTCTGCTTGGCGGATTGTACAATAAAGCAAATACCAGGCACCGTTCAGCCATTTTATCACAGCACACGAGGACATTTCACCAGCACAAAGGAGGGAATTGAAACCATAGCTCTACATCTGTTTTCCCCTAACCACCGCACACTATTTATTTTCTTTATAGAGACCGTGATATATAAAAGGATCAGAAACTAGAGAAAGCTGAAGACCTGTAACGAGAACATAAACCGGATATCCTATAGGATGTAACACATGGATGGATATGGTCCCATGTATATGGGATAGTAATCTATAAGTAAACTATCCACTCCTATACATCGTATTCAATCTAAATGAGGATGCACTTTCAGCACTTTAGGAAACAGAACCATTCCCTAAGGTAGTGGTGCACAACTTGTTGCAGAACTACAGCTCCCACGCTGGCTGCCTGGGCATACTGGGAGTTGTAGTTCTGCTACAGCTGGAGAGCCACAGGTTGCCCTATGGAAATGTTAGGTAGCGATTCCCCTCATACTGACACACAATAGTACAGATCCCCATATTCAGGTACACAGCCAGTGACTCTAGCACAACATGGGTACCAGTGTTTGGGACAAGTTGAATTTTGTGCCACAACTTTATTTTATACCATTTAGAAGTTCAGAAGACTAGAGCATTAATACTATGCCATGGAATTACTAATTCCTGCTATAACGTATAACACTGCTGAATTTCTAAAAGGAAGCATCCAACTAACCTATACATTCCTGTCACATCAATGCCACCATTTTAGGGTCCATTTACACAGAAAGATTATCTGACAGATTATCTGCCAAAGATTTAAAGCCAAAGCCAGGAATTGATTGGAAAAGAGGAGAAATCTCAGGCTTTCCTGCATAACCTGATCTCTGTTTATAGTCTGTTCATGGCTTTGGCTTCAAAGCTTCGGCAGATATTGTGTCAGATAATCTTTCTGTGTAAATGGATACTTACTGTAGCTGAATTAGGGGTGACACAAAGGGACAGAATTAACCCCTTAAGGACACAACCAAATCCGTGGACAGAGGAGGTGCTGTTTCTGGAAGAAAGCACTTATGGTTTTCTAATCCTAAATAAAGAAAGCATAGTCGTTCTGGTGCACTTGGGGGGAACTAACCATCCATCCCGTCTGCCCCGTCTAATAAATCCCAGCTGAGCAGGCCAGCCATGGCAGATGGGTACACCAAAACATCTCCTGACTGCTAATATCACAAAAATGGCGGCAAGGATGAAGGTTAGAAACGTCCCTTCATCCTCAGTGCCTTGTGTGCTATAGGGAGCTGTCAACAGGTTTAGAATGATACTGTCATTTATATAAACCTTTAACATGTTGGTGTGGTCAGGACTCCCAATACTATCTGCTTTGGGACCACATGTCAGAAGTTCATGTATCGCACCATCCTGCTTTACAGCAAAGTGCGGGGGACATTTCTAAATTTCTAATTTTATTTAGCAAAATGCAGTTTTTTTCTATAACATAAGAGGCAGTAAGAGGAAGTCTCTCCTCCACAATAATAACACCAATTCTACATTTATAGAAAGATGCCTCGTGGATTTGGTGGCGTTCCTTTTATTAGGGGTCTTTTCCCACAGGGCGTGTAAAGAAGCTGAGGTGCCAAAACGTACACACCTCTGTTACATCCTATTTTGGAAACTCCACCTTACTCCGGCGGCTCCATAGAGGATGAATAGAGCTGCGGGTCACATGACAACCCACGGCTGTATTCAAAACAAAGGAGCCGCAGGGAGATCCCGAGTGTGCCAGGCGGCATGGAGGGCGGACCCCAATCTCTTACTAGTCCCCTATACTGTGAAAACCCCTTTAAGTAATTTATCTGAGCTGTAGACCCTCACAGATATCCTGTAGAGTTTATTAGAATTAACCAAGAAAATTGAAATTTTTTTCCTATAACCTGTAGTTAGTGTCACACCCTGGCGGGCACTGTGATGCTGACGGGTCACCCTGGTACCATATGTCCTCCTGCTGGCAGTGTGCTCTGTGTTCTCACCCTGGCGGGCACTGTGATGCTGACGGGTCACCCTGGTACCATATGTCCTCCTGCTGGCAGTGTGCTCTGTGTTCTCACCCTGGCGGGCACTGTGATGCTGACGGGTCACCCTGGTACCATATGTCCTCCTGCTGGCAGTGTGCTCTGTGTTCTCACCCTGGCGGGCACTGTGATGCCTGCAGCCCCCATCCCTCTCAGTCAGGTGACAGCTGAGGCCCCCATCCCTCTCAGTCAGGTGACAGCTGAGGCCCCCATCCCTCTCAGTCAGGTGACAGCTGAGGCCCCCATCCCTCTCAGTCAGGTGACACCTGCGGCCCCCATCCCTCTCAGTCAGGTGACACCTGCGGCCCCCATCCCTCTCAGTCAGGTGACACCTGCGGCCCCCATCCCTCTCAGTCAGGTGCGGCCCCCATCCCTCTCAGTCAGGTGCGGCCCCCATCCCTCTCAGTCAGGTGACACCTGCGGCCCCCATCCCTCTCAGTCAGGTGCGGCCCCCATCCCTCTCAGTCAGGTGCGGCCCCCATCCCTCTCAGTCAGGTGCGCCCCCATCCCTCTCAGTCAGGTGACAGCTGAGGCCCCCATCCCTCTCAGTCAGGTGACACCTGCGGCCCCCATCCCTCTCAGTCAGGTGACAGCTGCCCCCATCCCTCTCAGTCAGGTGCGGCCCCCATCCCTCTCAGTCAGGTGACAGCTGCCCCCATCCCTCTCAGTCAGGTGCGGCCAACATCCCTCTCAGTCAGGTGACACCTGCGGCCCCCATCCCTCTCAGTCAGGTGACAGCTGAGGCCCCCATCCCTCTCAGTCAGGTGCGGCCCCCATCCCTCTCAGTCAGGTGCGGCCAACATCCCTCTCAGTCAGGTGCGGCCAACATCCCTCTCAGTCAGGTGCGCCCCCATCCCTCTCAGTCAGGTGCGCCCCCATCCCTCTCAGTCAGGTGACAGCTGCGGCCCCCATCCCTCTCAGTCAGGTGACACCTGCGGCCCCCATCCCTCTCAGTCAGGTGACAGCTGCGGCCCCCATCCCTCTCAGTCAGGTGACAGCTGCGGCCCCCATCCCTCTCAGTCAGGTGACAGCTGCGGCCCCCATCCCTCGCAGTCAGGTGACAGCTGCGGCCCCCATCCCTCTCAGTCAGGTGACAGCTGCGGCCCCCATCCCTCTCAGTCAGGTGACAGCTGAGGCCCCCATCCCTCTCAGTCAGGTGACAGCTGAGGCCCCCATCCCTCTCAGTCAGGTGACAGCTGCGGCCCCCATCCCTCTTAGTCAGGTGACACCTGCGGCCCCCATCCCTCTCAGTCAGGTGACAGCTGAGGCCCCCATCCCTCTCAGTCAGGTGACAGCTGCGGCCCCCATCCCTCTCAGTCAGGTGACAGCTGCGGCCCCCATCCCTCTCAGTCAGGTGACAGCTGCGGCCCCCATCCCTCTCAGTCAGGTGACAGCTGAGGCCCCCATCCCTCTCAGTCAGGTGACAGCTGAGGCCCCCATCCCTCTCAGTCAGGTGACACCTGAGGCCCCCATCCCTCTTAGTCAGGTGCGGCCCCCATCCCTCTTAGTCAGGTGACAGCTGCTGCTGCCTCCATTACCTGGCCTCTAATCACCGGCTCAGACAGGATCTCTATGCCATACTTCATCTCGGTCAGCTCCTCCAGGTTCAGGAATCCCATAGAAGCCGATGTCACTCCCAACATCAACCACAAAGCGCCACAAACAGCCGCACAAGCCCCGGACACCGCCATCTTCACTCCACCTCGTACACGACCATGCACCTTCCTCTCAACTCCCGGATCCCGCCCATTTGCTATCTGCCTCAAGCTGATTGGTTAGAATGGTGACAGGCGCGGCTCCTATTGGCTAGATACTACTGTCTTTCACGGTTAACCTGTCGCGGAAGATTTCCTGCAACCAGGTTCTAACCATGTAGAGAGCACGCGCATGACGCTGTGCGCGCACTGGTGGAGCGAGCTGTCAATCACTCCACTCTGTCACTCCTGATTGGCTGGAGGTAAGCCGGCGTGGGCTTGTTTTGGCTCTCCAAGACTAAGGCGCTGATAGGCTGGAGTCAGTGATGACCTGAACCAGTAGGAAGCGGCGGGAAGGGCCGTGCCTGATGGGATTCTAGAGACGCTCGGCGGTAATTCAAATGATGGGAAATCAGAGGAAGGAAACGTTTCCTATTATGGAGGTTTACAACTGTGTCAGTTGCTCCATAGCAGTAGGCGGCATTGTGTTACGCCCTCTAGTGGCTGCACACCCGCTGCTGTTGTGTCCCCCATCTGTGGCATTCCTGCTAAGGCAACATTACAGGGGTGTGTTCACACAGGCGGAACTCTGCCTGCGTCAGTGTATCAGTGGGATGCCTCGCAGCTCTCCACTACGGATTCCACCGCTCGTCCCCGTGCGATTCCGATTGAATCTCCCCCAGTCCCATAGACTCCATTCAATGCTGAGGTGGACATGTTAATTCTGTGGGCGGACGGCAGAATCTGCCTGAGCATAGAATGGAGTCCATAGGAAAAGTGGAGAGCGGAAGAATCCACAGAAAGTTTTCTGTACGGATTCGGTAGTCTGAACATGCTCAAAGAATTAACATGAAGCTGAGACAAGGCTGTAAGCTCCTTGGGAGAACACTAGGGGGCAGTGGCTGTATTCTGATTTCTCAGAGTTATGAGCACTCTATAACCTCCCAAATGTCCTGCTTTGTATTAAAGTGTACCTGTCGTTATAACTGTTAGGGTAGGTGCACACTGAGTAATTCTGACGGAAACTCTGTCGCGGAATTCTCAGCTCGTGCCTGCTCGCGGACTGCCAGTTCATTTGTTGGACGGAGGGCGGAATCCACCCGTGCATAGAATGGAGTCTATGACACAGACGCTCGCGCCCGCTGCAGTCCGCGAGCAGGCACGAGCGGAGAATTCCGCGACAGAGTTTCCGTCAGAATTACTCAGTGTGCACATACCCTCAATATATAAACCAACAGGGGATGTCATATAAAGCAAGCTTGAAATGTACAGTTCTTTAAAGGGGTGCTCCAGCGTGGGGGCACTTTTTTAGGGGAACCGGGGAGGAGGTGGCTGAAATAAAAGACGTCCACTTACCTCCCCGCTTCCAGCTGAGGGTCCCGCATCACGGCGCTCCAGTGCCTGGTTCCTGGCCGCTTCCGGGTGTCTGATGCCGCCTGAGACGCTACGTCTCAGAGCCGCACTGCCACTCAGTGAAGGAGGCGGGATCCGTTTGAAGTCCGCTCGGATCCCGCCTCCTTCACTGAGTGGCTGAGCGGCCCTGAGACGTAGCGTCTCGGGCGGTGTCAGACACCCGGAAGCGCCCGGGCACCGGAGCGCCGTGATGCGGGACCCGCTGCTGGAACCAGGGAGGTAAGTGGACGTCTTTTATTTCAGCCACCTCCTCCCCGGTCCCCCCAAAAAAGTGCCCCCACGCTGGAGCACCCCTTTAAGGTTTTTGTTGTTTTTGCTGAAGGCAGATTTTTAGTGTTGTGACCGTTAAGAAAAAGAGACTTAAAGTGTCACTGTCGTGAAATTTTTTTTTGCAGAAATCAATAGTCCAGGCGATTTTAAGAAACTTTGTAATTGGGTTTATTATCCGAAAAATGCATTTTTATCATGAAAAAGCAGTTTGAAGCTCTCCCCCCTGTCTTCATTGTTCTCCTATGGAGAGAGCTAAAGAGAAGACCAAAACAGGACAACAAAGAGTTAATCTACAAATCCCTCACAGGATATCTCTACTGACCAAAATACGACAGTGACTCTTTAAGGGTATAAACACACACACCGTACAAGCAGCGTATTTACTGCTGCGATACGCAGCAAATACGCAACAAACACACAGCAGATTAGATCTAAATAACTGAACACAGCATCAAATCTGCACCATCAAATCTGCAGCAGATCTGCTGCGTATCTGCTGCGTATACGGTGTGTGTGTTTGTACCCTAAATCAACAGCTGATCAGTGATTTAAAACATGACCTATTACACAACACGATTATCGCTTGCGAACAGGTATAAATTGCTTTGTGTAATAGTACCCTAAGACAACCTGCATAGCACTACATACATGGTCTGAGGTTGCTGTGGCAACCAGCACTGCCATTACTAAACATGGCCTCTCTGCTAGTTCACAGGACCTTGTTCTATAGTCCTGCCCTTACATGAGATGGCGGAAGCAATTTACATTAATTTCCTGGGTCAACAAGTGTAATATTTAAAGTGTCACTGTTGTTATAACTTTTAAAATCAAAATCAATAGTAGATGTGAAATAAAGCAAGTTTGAAGTTTACATTATTATTTTTTTTTTAGTTAGTTAGCATGGAAAACACAGCACTTCCTGTGTTCTGAGTCCAGTGTTTCCCAGGTCTTCTGCGCACTCACAGACAGATGGCGGTCATGTGACTAATGGACACATTGAGCAGTGACTCTCTGTACTGGCTGGAATTCCTGTGTTAAAGAGTCACTGTGGTATTTTTTTTTTTGCAGAAATCAATAGTCCAGGCGATTTTAAGAAACTTTGTAATTGGGTTTATTAGCCAAATCTGCCATTATCTGCATGTAAAAAGCCTTTTCCCAGGTCCCCCCCTCCTTCCTCTTTTTCATCCACTCTGACAAATCTGAAAATTGTGACTTGTTGCAGGAGACGTCCCCTGTCTGCTCTAGGGAGAGGGGAGGGGGGAGGAGGAAGGAGGGAGTTAGCCGGCAGCAGAAAGCAGATAACAGAGGATTACAGGCACGGAGCTGGGTGACAGCTGTAATCCGAGCTCAGACAGGTCACTGGTGATGGTCAGAACAGATAACGGGTGAGGGATTTGTAGATTAACTCTTTGTTGTCCTGTTTTGGTCTTTTCTTTAGCTCTCTCCATAGGAGAACAATGAAGACAGGGGGGAGAGCTTCAAACTGCTTTTTCATGATAAAAATGCATTTTTCGGATAATAAACCCAATTACAAAGTTTCTTAAAATCGCCTGGACTATTGATTTCTGCAAAAAAAATTTCACGACAGTGACACTTTAAAGTTATACTGTCTCACCCTTACTCTATGTGCAGGTCTCACACCATCCAGAAGCCTAGATACTGCATACTCAATAAATACGTGTATACCTAGGAGTCCACTGTCCACTGATAAAGTGATTTTAGAGCAGAAAGAAGAATAAACATGTTATACAGGTATAGAAGTTGTGGAGAACCGCACATACAGTACAGGGGGGGTGACAATATCACTCTAAAACATGACCTAAAATCCTGATAGCGATGGTCTGCTGGCTGTCGCTCCGTGGAATAGCATCAGTGGCTCAGACCGCTGCTCTCTTCTATGGGCCACCCAGACAATCTAATACAGGGGTGGGGAACCTTTTCCATGTCGAGGGCCGGTCGGGCATTAATAAAATCATTCGAGGGCCGCATACCGTGTGCGGCAGTTAGTAGCGTGGGTTTGCAGCACCCAGGGCAAGGCAAAGTATTGTTCCCCTAGTTCCCCTGCTATTGTAGTTAACCCCCCCAGTGATGTCCCTGGTAGCCTAGTTAAAGGACAACTCCCACAAAAAATTTTTTTAGCTTATTTAACACACATTACAAAGTTATATAACTTTGTAATGTGGTTAAATACCCGTTCTGGCCCCCTTCCCCCACTTTCGGACCCCCGACCCCCCCGCCCGGAAGTTAAAGAATATATACATTACCTATTACGATCGTCACGGTCTTCTTCTCCCGGGCGGCATCTGGTGACGACGACGTCAGAGCCGGGGGGCGGTCCGGGTCTTCTTCCTCCTCGGCGTCTTCATAGAGAGTGAATGGGACGGAAAAGGCTGCTGGTGCACATGCGCACCAGCAGCCTTTTCATTGGCTGGAGCGCATCACATGGCTTCCAGCTTGCTCAGCCCTGATTGGCTGAGGTTGCTGGAAGCCATGTGATGCGCTCCAGCCAATGAAAAGGCTGCCGGTGCGCAAGCGCACTGGCAGCCTTTTCCATCCCCAGGACCCGGAAGACAGAGACATCGCTGGACGGCGGATGGCGGTGACGGTGAGGCGGACGGCGGGCGAATGGAGTGGCGATCGTCACCGGAGGGATGGTGAGTATGGTGTCTGTGTGTGTCTGTGTTGTTTTTTTTTGGGGGGGGTCCCGCGGGAGTTGTCCTTTAACCCCCCCCCCCAGTGATGCCTCTGGTAGGCCTAGTTAACCCCCATCAGTCATGTCCCTGGTAGCCTAGTTAACCCCCATCAGTCATGTCCCAGGTGGCCTAGTTAACCCCCATCAGGCATGTCCCTGGTGGCCTAGTTAACCCCCATCAGGCATGTCCCTGGTGGCCTAGTTAACCCCCATCAGGCATGTCCCTGGTGGCCTAGTTAACCCCCATCAGGCATGTCCCTGGTGGCCTAGTTAACCCCCATCAGGCATGTCCCTGGTGGCCTAGTTAACGCCCATCAGGCATGTCCCTGGTGGCCTAGTTAACCCCCAAATAAAAAAAAATAAACATCCCACTCATCTTACCTCCGCTCCCACGCTGCCCATGTCCTCTTCTGTCCCAGGTCCTCTGTGCCGGTCTTTCTCCTGCAGGCGGCGCGCGATGAAATGACGTCATCGCGCGCGGCCCGCAGGAGACTGAAGACACGCGCCGCTCTGCTGGGGAAGAAGCCGGCATAGACAGCATCCTCCTGTGTCCGGCAGCTGTCACAGACACCGGAGGATGCTGTGTATGCCGGCTCCTTCCTCCTCCAGAGCGGCGCGCATCACAGGGGAGCTGCGGGCCGCATCGGGAGGTCTCAGGGGCCGGATGCGGCCCGCGGGCCGGAGGTTCCCCACCCCTGATCTAATAGCACAGGCAGCAAGCAGGAATCGGGGCCCAATCTACAGAAGACGAGAGCTGACCTGTCTCATCCGGGTGGCCTGGATACACAGGATGTATATATATAAGCTCAAAGAAGAGCTTCTATAATGTTAGTAACAAACACAGTCTCAAACTAATATATAATCCTATGAACAAAAAAAGAGACCTTTTGTGTAATGATTCACTAGAGTAAACATGAACTAAACGTTAAAATCTATAACTTTATTGAGTAAAAATTGTGACAACAGAATGGCAGTAAAAAATCAGAAAACCACACATGGAAAACGGCACCACAGGTATGAGCAGGTCAGGGTAACCTAATGATAAAGGCTGCACCACGCTGTGAAATACTGAAAGATAGTCACACCGTATACTACTGGCGTATGTAACAAGTTATATAGCTATTAAGCCCAGATAGTAACCTTGATTAGCCATCTACGGTAAGGTGACTAAGTGCTGTAATATATCAAGCAAGGTGCAGAGCATACCCATTCACAGTTCACTGCCCGTCCTGGATGCCGCCAAACCCCGACGTACATTTTGTCTCTTTTATCAGGGTTGACGTCATCACAGCAGGACTGAGCTTATATACCTGATCCCCATCAACATGTGATGGAAAATGCACCTGTAGTCCATAATCGGCAGCATGCAGTGTGCGGTCCAGGTCCGCCCCGCTGGATGTGACATCACCAGACGCGTGCGCCGGGGGGAAGGCCGGCCACGGCAAACTCAGTCACCGTGACCCGTCCTCCCCGCCGCAGCGCACCCAGTAAAGACGCCCACCAGGCGAGGACAGCCCCTTTCTACACACAGCAAGCGCTCTACCACTGGCTGGATCAGAAGGATTAATAATGGCATGTAATACTGAGATGGGTATAATATAATGACAAATGGAGGAAGCGTATAATATGATATAATAATAATATGATGGGAAATAAATTACCATCATACATGGAATAGATACATAGAGTGTCACAAAATGAATGTCACATAATAGATTACATATATATGCAGATCATAAGTGAAAAAGTGCTAAAAGCTATAAATATCATGGTGACAAGTTTATTACAACAACCAAAAACAAATGCAAAGCAAAAAAAATATATGATGAAAAAAAGAACTCCATATAGTGTAAATGAATATGTGCAAATATAAAGTGCATGAAGTGCTACTCTGGTGCAAAAAAGACGCATCAATGTGCAAAAAAGTGCATACTAGTGTGAAAATGCAGTAAAAATCTAAAGGATATATGATGTCTATTAAAAGTGCAAAAAACGCATCAATGTGCAAAGTTAGATCAATGTGCAAAAAAACGCATGCTAATGTGAACATGGTCCTACAACTAAAAAAATATATGAAGTGCTGATGTGCAAGATACCAGAAAAATATATCTAGATAAGTGAAAAATTGAGGACACAATAGGCAATATAAATTCATGTAATAAAAAAATTATTTTCAATTAAAAATTAAAAAATGAACCGTGTCCACTTTTCTTTTTTCTTTCCACTTTCGTTCTCTCTCCTCTTTCTTCCTCTCTGTTTAAACAAACATCTTCAGAAATAATTTCATCCATCTCGCCCACGTCCAACCTTTGTTATATAGATGTTATATGGACCAATGTATCGTGCTATATAGATAGAAATAACACTCGTTAAAAACATGCATAAGAAACAAACATTAAAAATAACCTGCTGAGAGGTTTTATATAGTGCTCAGAGAAATGGCTGATGTCATGAGCGGACGCAGCAAGTGCAGGAGGACAGAAGCCTAGGAGGCAGAAAGGCAAGAAGCAGAGGCGGGGGTGGCGATCGGGGCGGTGCAGGGGGCTGCGGTTGACCATGGGGCCGGGCTGCGGATGAGCGGGGGACCGGGCTGCGAGTGGAGGGCCGGGCTGCGAGCGGAGGGCCAGGCTGCGAGCGGGGGGCCGGGCTGCAGGCGCGCGATCGCAAAACGACTTTTCCGTACGATATATCGTACCGTCTAAACGCTGATCGTTATGAAAAAAAATCGTTACTCCGACATCGTTAATCGTACGATCGGGCCAATTATCGTTTCGAGTATACGCACCATTAGACAGGGCAATAAATCTATTCATATAATTTTATTAAAGGGGAGATTAAATGAAGGAGGTGGATGGGATTCCTTTGGCAAATCCATTTCCTTTTTTCTGTGAGATAAGGGGCACAACAGGCACCTGGCTGCCAGTCTCCTTCCTTAAAGGGGTTATCCAGCGCTACAAAAACATGGCCACTTTTCCCCCTCTCTTGTCTTCAGCTTGGGTGGGGTTTTTAAACTCAGTTCCATTGAAGTAAATGGAGCTTAATTGCTAACCGCACCTGAACTGGAGACAACAGTAGGGGGAAAAGTGGCCATGTTTTTGTAGCACTGGATAACCCCCTTAAAGGGGGTGAACAAAATTCTGTTATGTAACCCCTTCCTGTCACAATGATCTATAACGAAAAGAACGTTATAAAAAAAACATTCTTTGTGGTGTTTTTGCAGTTCATGGGGTTTGTGGTTATATTACAGTCAGATGTTAATTTAAAGTGTACCTCTTATATAAAAAACTTTTGTTGTCCTAGGGGCAGACAAGCCCATAGACTTTCTATTGAAGTCCATCTAGCAATCTGAACAACCAGATGCTGACTGATCAAACTTTTTGATTTCTGTGGGACATGTCAAACTTTCTTAAAGTGACTGTGCCCATTTAAATGTCTAATGTAATGTAATGCATAGCGCTCTCCTTGATGTGTCCAACATCATTGGTGGCCATCATTTCTGCTCAGCAACTTTATCAGTGAACATCACTGAAACCCACTAGTCATCGTCCGGTGTAGAAAAAAGCACTACGCATCAGCTACTGTTGTTTTTGGTAGTGTTACAGTGTGTGGGCAGGTGTCTCATCACTGTCATCTTCAATAAATAGCGGCCGCACAAAACTGACGTCAGTTTTTACTGTGGCCACTAGCGATCCCAGCCGGAATGAATACTACGTATATACACTCCTGCCGGGATCCTATTTATTTGTAATTGAACAGTACAGTAGTGGGAGATTTTTGCAATTTTCATAAATTTTACCCGCAAGCCAAATATCCCTAATTTTTTGTGAGTAGTGTATATTTCGTATACATTTGGTATGCAGCCTAGTGAAGTGTAAGCATTTCTACACATTCTATTTTTGCGGCTGATTTACCACTAGATGGCGCTGCCCCATAGAAAATGTATTCATGATTTATGCTGATTAGAGAGGAGCACAACTAGAGCATGCTCAAGTTCATTTGTTCAGCATTTAAATACTTGTGGCTGAAGAAGTTGGATGCAGCCCTGGAGAGTGCCGACCCCAGCTGATCCCCTCTGTCCTCCACTGCCACACAAGAATTAATCACTTAGCAATGATGACTGAGGTAGGACACTGCTGCCAAAATGCTGCAAGTGGGCAAAGTATCTGTGTTCTGGTCGAAAGGGCTATGTTTTCTAATTTAGGCCTATTTTAAGCACCAGACCTGAACTCCATTGAAATCAGTAGGGACCCAAATATATGGGCCCAAACATGGCTGTAAAATGAAAGTAGGAAGGTGTAGAGGGCTGAAAAGGAAAATAAAATTGAGGGGGGAAAAACAGGACAATTACACTGCAATAAATGTGGTAGGAAAAGTAATAATAACATTAAAAATAAAAAATAAAAATCGATGAAATTGTTTGGAAAGAGGACACGGAGGTCCAAGTGAAGAAGGAGGAGGAGGTGGAGGTAGCCAATACTGTAGATTGTAGATTAGAGATTTGTGTGTTGTCTAGGCATCGACAAGTCCTGTGGGATCCATGCCTGGTTCACTTTTATGAAGCTTGACCACATTGGCTGTGGACAGGGCAGTTTTAGGTAATTTTGACTACAGGGCGAATCTTGCCAAAAAAAAAAGAAGTAATTCTTTGACTCACAGGTGATGTCTTCTTTGATCTGAGGTGTCACTTCCCTTTTCCTCTCCTTCTGGCCCAGAACACCATGATGATTTCTTGCAGCTACAATTCATCTCTTCTGAACCTGCCAGACAAACGTCTTAGGCTCCGCATTTTTACAGCAACTTCCACATTTTGTGTCATGTGCAGTAAAGTCAGTAGGTATGTGGGTTGCCCCCTGTATATAGGATCCCCTGCTTTCCCCATATAGTAATAATCCCCCCTGTGCTCTGTACCCATAGTAGTAATCCCCCCTGTGCTCTGTACCCATAGAAATAATCCCCCCTGTGCTGCTCCCATAGTAATAATCCCCCCTGTGCTCTGTCTCCTTCGTAATAATCCCCCCTGTGCAGTCCCCATGGTAATAATCCCCCATGTGCAGTCCCCATAGTAATAATCCCCCCTGTGCAGTCCCCACAGTAATAATCCTCCCTGTGCTCTGTCCCCTTAGTAGTAATACCCCCTGTACAGTCCCCATAGTAATAATCCCCCCTGTGCTTTCCCCTTAGTAGTAATCCCCCTGTACAGTCCCCACAGTAATAATCCCCTAGGTGTAGTCCCCATAGTAATAATCCCTCCGTGCAGTCCCCCCCCATAGTAATAATCCCCCCCTGTGCTCCCCCCATCGTAATAATACACCCTATGAAGTCCCCCCAGAGTAACAATCCCCCAGTGCTCCCCCCATAGTAATAATCCCCCTGTGCTCTGCCACATCCTAATAATCTCCCTGTGCAGTCCCCAATAGTAATAATCCCTCCTGTGCTCCCCCAATAGTATTAATCCCGTCTATGCTCTCCCCATAGTAATAATCCCCCCTGTGCTTTGCCTCATAGTAATAATCCCCCTGTGCTGTCCCCATAATAACAATCCCCCATGTTCTGCCCCATAGTAACAACCCCCCCTCCCATGTTCTGCCCCATAGTAACAATCCCCCATATTCTGCCCCATAGTAACAATCCCCCATGTTCTGCCCTATAGTAACAATCCCCCTCCCATGTACTGCCCCATAGTAATAATCCCCCATGTTTTGCCCCATAGTAACAATCCTCCCCTCCCATGTCCTTCCCCATAGTATTATTCCCCCCTCCCATGTTCTGCCCCATAGTTCTAATCCCCCTCCCATGTTCTGCCCCATAGCATTAATCCCCCCTCCCATGTTCTGCCCCATAGTAATACCCCCTTCCCCCCATTTTCTTCCCCATAATAATACTGCCCCCCTCTTCATTGGCAATAACAGCACACACAACAACAGCAATGAAAAAAACATTATACTCACCTTAGTGCAGACAGCAGGTCCGTCTCTCTCTCTTCTGATCTTCTCCTCCAGTAGGCGCAATTACATCATGTCACAAATCCACGCAAGCTGGAGACAAGAGTGGGGCTGTCTCTGGAAGAAAGTGGCCATGTTTTTGTAGCGCTGGATAACCCCTTTAAATGGAGAAGACCTGTCACTCTGTACCAGATGATGTGTGGACACATACTCATTCATCATGTAGCTAAAATTCTGCATTCCACTAATAGGTGCCAAATCAGCTAGTGGATGTTGTGGAATACTAAGGAAGGTGTTCCACATTCTGGTTAAGTAGGCAATACAATAAAGTTGCAGAAGATCTTAAATGTACACACAAGGACCGCACTTTCTGAAGCAGATGTGGCATATCAGGGTAATGTGCCATAAAGCTCTGCACCACCAAGCTCAGCACATGTGCCAGGCAAGGGATATGCGTCAGACTGGCTCGGCCCAGAGACACCAGATTTTACAACTTGTTTGTCTGCTGCCCCACCCACAGTTTTTGCACAGTGTGAGGTTTGTGACCCAAATAGTGTTTTAGCCAAGCCTGCTGTCCCTTCCCCCTATTGGTGGTGCACCATCAGTTTCTTAAAACTACCTGTCTTTACCAGCTTGAATGGGAGCATTTTAAAAGGTAGCAATTTTGCATTGCTCCAATTTAAAAGCAGGGCTCATGGGTGTAAAGGGATTTTTGCTCTTCAGGCTTTGAAGGATGAAAAGCTGCACGCTTCCCTGGGATGGTATGGACATGGCTGGTGATGCTGGTGGAGGTGCTGCTGCTGTGACATGCTCCATCTGCGGGGAGACAGATGGCCCTGTCACGGGGGAGGGTGATAAAGAGGCTGAGAGAATATAAATAGAAGAGGGAGCCTCAGATCAGTAGTGGATTATAATGGGTCCGTTTCGGGCGGTAGCCCGGGGCCCTAAGCTCCTGGGGGGCCCATGACCACCCAAACTGACTTATAATTTCAATGATCTATTGTCTCCTGGCTACAGTTCTACCATGATTTGCATAAATTTGCTGAATTTTTATCCCAATTTTGCACAAATCAGGGCATCATGACATTATCTATCCTGTACTATGAACACCACGCTAGTGCTGCCATAGTTACAGTGGGATGTTGGGCCCAGGCTTGGTGTAAAGCCCAGGGCCTTTGGTAAAGTTAATCTGCCCCTGCTTTAGATGTTTGCTGTCTTTACTGGTGTCTGATCAACTGCAGCTCATGCTTTGCAGTTAGGTGCCTCATGCTCAGGATATTGATATTTATGCCTTGCTTGAGGTCCTGGTGGCACAGCCTGCAAACCATCAATGTCTTCTTCTCAGCACTTTGGTGTAAGAAATGCCATGCCAGAGAGCTCCTCTGAACTGGTTTGTCAAGGTACTTGCCATGAGCTGTCCACTGTGCATTTGCCCCCTGCTCCATCTTTTGCTCTGTTGCTAGGACTGGTTGGCCACCAACTTTTCCTCCAGACTGTTATAGCCTTCAGTCCATGTGGGGTCTAGGGCCTCTGATGCCCTTTGTGACCATCTCCACACTGCTGAGAGTCTCAGCAACTGGCAGTTGGGTTACATCATCATCAGAGATGTCCTGCCATGGTCCCCTGCCCACTTTCACTACCCTTCCCAGATCCTCATCCTCTATCAGAAATGGTTGGGTATCAGTGCATTCCAGGTCTTCAGCTGGGGCAGGTGCATGGCCCACTTAAACATTGGCAGCAGAACCACAGCCATGCCCATACTTTGTAGCTTTCTTCATATTTTTCTAAAAACAATTGCTTAAAGTGACACTGTCACCTCCTTTTTGCATTCTGACATCTGTATACATGTGTAAAGGGTAAATTTTGCGGTTTTCATACCTTATTTTATATCATACGTTATGGTGCTTGTTCAAGTAAAAAGTGACCTTTTATCAACTGCAGATTGTGTTAAGTGGGCGGGGCCTCGCTGCATTAGCGCCACTTAGCCCCGCCCACAATGCCACCGTTGGCCCCTCGCCAGCCATTGGAGCAGGCTGGCCAAAAGGTCTAGGCCCCACCCCCTCTAGGTCGGCCCACCAATGGGCGTCAAGGGGGTGGGGCCAACGGTGGTGTTGTGGGCGGGGCTAAGTGGCGCTAATGCCGTGAGGCCCCACTTAACACAATCTGCAGGTCACTTTTTACTTGAACAAGCACCTTGACGCATGATATAAAATAAGGTATGAAAAACGCTAAATTTACCCTTTACACCTGTGTAGAGATGTCAGAATGCACAAAGGGGGGTGACAGTGTCACTTTAACTCTGGCAACACTAATATATATTAGCCACGCACTGATGGCCTAACTGGCCCATTAATTTAGTTAATTTCTTTCTTCTTCAATCGCCAGCGAGAGAGCGTCATGTCTGGGCGTTTGGAATGAGTATGTCAGCTATAAACCTGCATCTGTACGCTGTACTTGTACAAATAAATCATTCACTGCCTTGAAGCTATGAACTATAAGTACCTATTCCTCTAAGAAAGAGTTGTTCTGATTGCATAAGCACAGCCGTGAAGGAAGTACAGTCATTGGTGGAAGTTAACAATTTTATTGTGTCACACTTCTTATGAAAAGATTGCATTCAAAGGTGGACATGGTGGAGTCCTATTAGTGTGGCCGGTTATTGTATAGAAAGTGCGGACGTTTGTTATATGTATCACTAACTGGCTTAACACTTTTATATATTAGCCACAGCATTTAGGGGGAGATTTATCAAACTGGTGTAAAGTAGAATTGGCTCAGTTGCCCCTAGCAACCAATGAGATTCCACCTTTCGTTCCTCACAGATTCTTAGGAAAATGAAAGGTGGAATCTGATTGGTTGCTGGGGGCAACTAAGGCAATTTTACTTTACACCAGTTTGATAAATCTCCCCCATATGTGCCTAACACACAGATGTACTGGCCCCACAGCTCCTAACTCACAGATGTACTGGCCCCACAGCTCCTAACTCACAGATGTACTGGCCCCACAGCTCCTAACTCACAGATGTAGTGGTCACACAGCTCCCAGGTCCCAGATGTACTGGCCCCAGAGCTCCTAACTTAAGGCCCTATTCCACCAATAGATCTGACGACAGATTATCTGCAGTGGCGTAGCTACCATAGAGGCAGGGTAGGCAGCTGCTATGGGGCCTGTGGGGGAGGGGGGCCTGGGATGCACAGGGAAGGTAAGAGTCTCCTGTGTCCTTCTGCTTAACCCCTTATGTACTGCAGTGTGTAAGTAACCCAGTGTTCACTTACATTCAGTAACATAAAAAAGGGTTAAAAAGCAGAAGACAAGGAGATCTCTGCTTATGGGGGTGCCCCGTACAGTTTTTTGCTATGGGGCCCCATGAATCCTAGCTACGCCCCTGATTATCTGCCAAAGATTTGAAGCCAAACCCAGGAACAGACTATAAACAGAGAACAGGTTATAAAGAAAAGACTGAGATTTCTCTTTTCAAATCCACTCCTGGGTTTGGCTTCAAATCTTTGGCAGATAATCTGTTGTCAGATCTGTTGGTGGAATAGGGCCTTTACAGATGTAGTGGTCTCAGAGGTCCTAACACACAGATGTACCGGCCCCACAGCTCCTAACTCACAGATGTACTGGTCACACAGCTCCTAACACACAGATGTACTGGCCCCACAGCTCCTAACTCACAGATGTACTGGTCACACAGCTCTTATCTCACAGATGTAGTGGTCTCAGAGCTCCCAGGTCCCAGATGTACTGGCCCCACAGCGTCTAACTCACAGATGCAGTGGTCACACAGCTCCTAACTCACAGACGTAGTGGTCACACAGCTCCTAACTCACAGATGTACTGGGCCCACAGCTCCTAACTCACAGATGTAGTGGTCACACAGCTCCTAACTCACAGATGTACTGGGCCCACAGCTCCTAACTCACAGATGTAGTGGTCACACAGCTCCCAGGTCCCAGACGTACTGGTCACACAGCTCGTAACTCACAGATGTAGTGGCCCCACAGCTCCTAACTCACAGATGTACTGGCCCCACAGCTCCTAACACACAGATGTAGTGGTCACACAGCTCCTAACTCACAGATGTAGTGGTCACACAGCTCCCAGGTCCCAGACGTACTGGTCACACAGCTCGTAACTCACAGATGTAGTGGCCCCACAGCTCCTAACTCACAGATGTACTGGCCCCACAGCTCCTAACACACAGATGTACTGGACCCACAGCTCCTAACTTACAGATGTAGTGGTCACACAGCTCTTATCTCACAGATGTAGTGGTCACACAGCTCCTAACACACAGATGTAGTGGTCACACAGCTCCCAGGTCCCAGACGTACTGGTCACACAGCTCGTAACTCACAGATGTAGTGGCCCCACAGCTCCTAACTCACAGATCTACTGGCCCCACAGCTCCTAACACACAGATGTAGTGGCCCCACAGCTCCTAACTTACAGATGTAGTGGTCACACAGCTCCTAACACACAGATGTAGTGGTCTCAGAGCTCCTAACTCACAAATGTACTGGTCACACAGCAGGGGCGGATTAACTTTACCATAGGCACCGGGCTTTTCACCAATCCTGGGCCCCCCCACCCCACTGTAACTATGGCGGCACTAGACTGGCGTTCATAGTACAGTATAGATAATGTCATGATGTCCTGATTTGTGCAAAATTGCCATTAAAAAAACTGTGATTTTTTGCAAATCATGGCGGAAGTGTAGACAGGAGACAGTACACCACTGAAAGTATAAGTCTTTTTGGGTGGTCATGGGCCCCCCAGGAGCTCAGGGCCCTGGGCTGCAGCCAAAACGCCCCTATTATAATCCACTACTGCCCCACAGCTCCTAACTTACAGATGTTCTGGCCCCACAGCTCCTAACACACAGATGTAGTGGTCACACAGCTCCTAACTCACAGATGTAGTGGTCTCAGAGCTCCTAACACACAGATGTACTGATCCCAGAGAACTTTATTAAATGTACGAATGGCAGACTCGGACACGTGGATTCGGGCACAGACCTGGACTTTACAGTCCAGCTCCGCTTATTACTATTCAGGAACTTACCGCTAATTTTTCAACCAATAAGTAGAAATGACTCAATAACAGATTACTTGGACACAGTAGTGTTTCTTTCTCAGGGTACTTTCCAGGAGGGCTCCCTGGGGATATATATAGAGGTTATTCTTTGCTTTGCTCCGATTCATAATTACAGTGGAGTCATCCATGCCTCCTCAATTAGAACATCTTGTGTAGATCACTGAAAGCATTGTAAAACACTCTAACTAATAGGGTTTGCATGATTCTTATTTACTTTAGTTAAAATGAGCAATGCACAGTTTCATATCAATATTTTCTGAACTAAAACAAAAAAAATGCTCTGTAGGATATCAATAGGATGTTGATCGAGTGATGAAGTGATCACTACAGGTCCAGTGTCTCTAACATGAGGCAAAGCACACTGCAGTCCTCTTGTTCAGAGAAGGTGGTTCCAAATGATGGACCCTGCACCATAAGAGGATTTGGTAGTATCTCTTCTTACATTGGTAAGTTGACCTTAAAAAAGTGCAGCAAGAATTCAAAAGTATCGAGCGCAGGTTAACTCCAGCCCTGCCATGTTTGTTTGTATGCATACACAACAAATTTATTAAACAATTTATCAATGATTTCATAAACCTGTCAGAAGGGACAAACACAACCAGACAGTGGGCCCTGAACTGAACCCGCCCACTGTCACCTGCCTACTTGCCTCAGTCGACCCTAGACGGTCGCGGACAACCACGGAGACGTTCCCTACACTGCGTACGTGACACACTGAACAGTACAGACAGACAAACACAATAAGGAATAACGGAACAAGCCAGGTCAAACCACACGGACAACGCAGTACAAAGTCAGGAACCCAAGGATAGTCAAAAAGTCAGGCGGAGGTCAGAACACGAGTAAATCAGGCAGAAGGAATCAGGACGGGGTGCACAGGAATAGGACGGGGGGAGCTGGGATCAGATGAACTAATAGCCAGCGATTACCTACTGGCACTGCTTGAACTTTATACTGGACCAGGAGCCCGGACCAAAGGCTAATTGGCCCGGCCTCCTGAGTCCAGTCCAATTGCAGCTGGTGCACTGCAGGCTGAGTGGCCGGGCGACCAGTCACTCAGCCTGAGTGCAAGACACAGCAGCTGCGTGCCGGCCGGCTGACAGTCACGTGAGACCACGGCGTCCCCGGTTGCTAGGGACGCCGTCGGGTCTCCATGACGTCACTCGGCTCCGGCGGGCGGAGCGACGGCGCGCTCCCGAGCCGACCGCCGGAGCCGAGCTAGACTGAGACGCCGCTGGAGCCAGGTAAGGTAAGTTCCTGACAAAACCTTTTTAAAAATCACATTAAAATAGCACTATTTGTGCTGTGATTCTGACAAAGTTGAGGCAAAATTGCACAATTCATGGTAAAATAGATAGCCATAAGTAATGCTTATTAAATGCTATGTGTGAACGTAGCATAAATCTCTAGATAAGCTAAGAGACCATGAATGTATCATTTGCGCAAAAATGTTTGCGCTTGTGCACTTAACTGCAGAAAATTCTCTGGTCCATGCGCAAAACTCATCTTTAGGAGCACGGGACTTGGTGTTGATGTTGATGAATTTTATGCTTTTTTTGCCTAAAAAATGGCTAACAAACTACATCAGGGTACTACACAAGTAGGAGGTCGGCTCTGTTATGAATAGAGCCCAGAGTCAGCACGCGACCCATTGCTCTATTCACTGATTGGCTGAGTGGAAGGTGCAGATGCCTGGAACCCCCGAAACAAGCCAGAGTGTGGAGCAGGTAATGTATGCTCCGGCCGGCGGGGATGATGTCGATCCCGCTGCGAGTATGTATCCTCATAGAAAATACAAGGCAATAGATCCACAGCGGATTTAGCTGTGAATTCGCAGCATAAAATCTGCTTCAGATCCCTTATGTGTGAAGGCACCCTAAAAGTTTTTTGGCTGGCAGAGATGGGTACCCCATCAAGGGCACAGAAACACCAGAGGAGTCGCAATGAGATCACATGACCTAACTGAAGGAAAGGAAAGAACGCCAAAGTGAGGTGATACTGAGTTATATGTACTAATGACAAGCTGCATATAAATAATAATAAAAAGACTGCAGTCTCCCCCCAAAAAATGATCTAAAGGACACAGAATAAGGGTCCGTTTACACACACAGATTATCTGACAGATATCTGACAGATTTTTGCTGCCAAAACCAGAAATGGATTTGAAAAAGAGAGAAATCTCAGTCTTTCCTTTATGACCTGTTCCCTGTTTATAGTCTATTCCTGGCTTTGGCTGCAAAAATCTGTCAGATATCTGTTAGATAATCTGTGTGTGTAAACGGACCCTTAAAGACAGTAAATAGAATCCTGCAGTGAGTGTGTGTGAGTGGGGGGGGGGGGGGGTGAAGCTTCAGTTTCTCTTCCTTACCCTCTCTGTCTGTGAGGCTGCATGTTGTGAGATAGTAAGGGAGTAGAGGGAAGGCATCTCATTGGCGCAGTGCTGAGCACAGCACTAACATCAGACCAGCTGAGGCCACCCCCTTCAGCTGTCATGAAAAAAGAATAGTTTTAGTTCCAGGAGAATTAAGGGAGCATATCCATCTGAGACAATAATGGCATTTCCACAGGATATGCCATACTGTATCTGCCCATAGATGCAGGTCCGACCTGTGAGACCCGCACCTATTTTCTGAGAAAGCGCTTCCTGGCCGCAGGTGGTCGGAAAGCCGAGAACAGCCAAAGCCAGTAAGTTTGCACGGCTCTCATTGACTTTAACAGGAGTCACGTAACTGGCACAGCCCAGTGAGCTATGCTGCTTATGTAACTTATTCATATAAGAGAGACAGAGGTATGTCAGAACCCACCAAGCACACAATTGTTAATTGAAAACTATTTAATTGAAAAATATGTATACATAATCTTTATTCATATATCTGTACATACACAAAACAACCCTACACAAACCCCAAATTTAAAAACACTTTAAAAATCCCAAAACATATCCAGGAGGGACCCATAAACAATACATAGGGTCCCTACCTCCCCATACTCAGCTCACTGTATTAAGACCAACAATCTATACAATATATATATATATATATATATGTACAATACACCAATCTACATAGTTACATAGTTAATACGGTTGATAAAAAACACATGTCCATCAAGTTCAACCAAGGAGGGGATGGATACAGGGAAGGGGGAGGGGTGATAGGTTCTATACATATGCATTTATATTATTTTGCTCTAAGAACTTGTCTAGGCCGGTTTTGAAGCCCTCTACTGTTTTTGCTAATTTTTGCTGTTTTTGCTACAAATGAATATAGAAAAGACAAAGTGCAAGTGCCAAAGCCCACAAAGTGCAATGTGCCTGAATAAATAGATAAATAACCATAAATCCAAGTGATAACCTGCATCAAATTCTACCAAGCAATATTTCCAAATAGAGTGTGGTCAGCTGAGTGGGGTCCAAACACCCTACGCGTTACGTCCCGAACACTCTATATATATAGTATAGAGTGTTGGTCTTAATACAGTAAGCTGAGTATGGGGAGGTAGGGACCCTATGTATTGTTTATGGGTCCCTCCTGGATATGTTTTTTTTTTTTTTTAAGTGTTTTTAAATTTTGGGTTTGATTATGTATACATATTTTTCAATTAAATAGTTTTCAATTAACAATTGTGTGCTTGGTGGGTTCTGACATACCTCTGTCTCTCTTATATGAATTTGTGGTCTTTATAGTATGTCACACCATTAGCACCAGTGACCTAGCTGTGCATTACCCTCCCTTTTGTTATATAGCTTATGTAACTTATGTAACTAGGAATTACGTAGCTCACAGACTACGCTATTTGCGCAACCCCCAAGAAAGTCACCCACAAGTGGTGTAGATGGCAGGAAGAAGTACTGCCATCACTCTATTTATGCTCCTGACCACCACATCCTAAAAGGTCTCTACTTTGTCCATAACCTGATGCACACTATACAATTACTACCTTACAATGGTCACTTTGGTTTCTTCTGTTTGCAGTATGTATATGGTCCTTATGTGGACTGTTGTTACTTACAATGCAGAAATATGAACGCACCCAACTCCTCACAGCTAGGTAGAACACATTAATATTACGAGTAACAGCTAATATTCTAGGTCTACATGTAGCCTGAGTCTCTGGCTTTATAGCAAAGTGTTAAAGAGCCAATCTGCTTAACAGCAGCCCCCACCTGTTCAGCGTGATTAACTAGAGAGCGGATGCTTCCCCAGGGCAGAGTCATTAGGGAAATAGGTTAGAGAGAACATAGGTTCAGCCTCACCTAATGCACTGACTGTGTTCTTAAAGTGACTGTGTTGCCTAGTTTTTTTTTTGTTTGTTTTTTTACAGCATTTAGAGGGATGTTGTGGAAAGGGGATACGTCTTTTAACCTGGAAAAAAACCATTACTACCATAATAACCTGCGCAGAATCCAAGATCCTATAATTTTTGGAGGTTACCACCAAGCGACCTACAGCTAATGGAGTCCACAAACGTCACTCACAACCCATGCATCTAGGTCATATAGCCGGGCCCGGGGATGAATAGTCACTGACTTTGCCCAGACCCTATTCTAGATGCCTTCATCAGTCATGACACCACCATATAGAGAAAATGAGTGACACTCACTGACAAACCTGGGGGAAAGAAATGTCTTAAGGCCCTATTACACCAACAGATCTGACAACAGATTATCTGCCAAAGATTTGAAGCCAAACCCAGGAGTGGATTTGAAAAGAGGAGAAATCTCAGTCTTTCCTTTATGACCTGATCTCTGTTTATAGTCTGTTCCTGGTTTTGGCTTCAAATCTTTGGCAGATAATCTGTCGTCAGATCTGTTGGTGGAATAGGGCCTTTAGGGCCCTTTTACACGGAAAGATTATCTGACAGATTATCTGCCAAAGATTTGAAGCCAAAACCAGGAATGGATTTGAAAAGGGGAGAAATCTCAGGCTTTCCTTTATTACCTGATCTCTGTTTATAATCCATTCCTGGCTTTGGCTTCAAATCTTTGGCAGATAATCTGTCAGATAATCTTTCCGTGTAAAAGGGCTCTAATGGTGCATTTACACAGACAGATTTATCTGACAGATCTTTGAAGCCAAAACCAGGAACAGACTATAAACAGGGATCAGGTCATAAAGGAAAGGCTGAGATTTCTCCTCTTTTCAAATCCATTCCTGGCTTTGGCTTCCAAAATCTGTCAGATAGATCTTTCTGTGTAAATGCACCCTTAGTCTGCACCTTGGAATGATCAGGAATCCATAATTAGTTACTATGCAATTACAAGGAATGCGTTACATACTTGATCACAAGTGCTGTTCTTTTGAGTAGTCAAAGAATGCAATTGTAATGTTATTATAATGTACCATAAAGGAACTGATTTTCCAGTATAAGCCGGTTCTGGGTTATACTGTGTATATATATATATATATATATATATATATATATATATATATTGGTTTGGCTTTGTGGAGTGGAGAACATATTTAGAATATTTTCCTTTATAAACTGTATAACTTGTATAACTTGAGATGGTTTATAGCAGTAATATCCTCTCTTGATTGGGATGTTCTTGTGTTTGTGTTCATAGTGTACACTGTTCTTAATTTTCCTATTGAGTTGCCAAAAGACTACTTTCAAGGAGGACCTTACCTGACCCTGCATCTTCCATCTTTCACTGTTCACTTTTTCAGTTCTAGTTGTCTGAATTATGTACTGAAGGATAGACTCTGGAAAAGGGAATATCATACATACGGAAATAAAACAATTAATGACCCTACAGGTTGTGTTTACACACACTGCAGTTTGCACTACTGTCACCATATTGCAGCATCTTCACAGAAAAGACGCAGTACCGCAATTAAACTGCCATGTGAAAACACAGCCATAGGCTGGGTTCACACTACGTATATTTCAGTCAGTATTGTGGTCCTCATATTGCAACCAAAACCAGGAGTGGATTAGAAACACAGAAAGGATCTGTTCACACAATGTTGAAATTGAGTGGATGGCCGCCATTTAATGGCAAATATCTGCTGGTATTTTAAAACAACGGCTGTTATATTGAAATAATGGCAGTTATTTACTGTTATATGGCGGCCATCCACTCAATTTCACCATTGTGTGGACAGATCCTTTCTGTGTTTTTAATCCACTCCTGGTTTTGGTTGCAATATGAGGACCACAATACTGACTGAAATATACGTAGTGTGAACCCAGCCTAAGGTGCGTTTACATGGATTGATTATCGTTCGATAACAATCGCATTAGATTGATAATCGGCTTGTGTAAACAGAGCAAACGATTAAGTGACAAGCGAGAAATCGTTCATTTTGATCTTTCAACATCGTCGTTGGTCGTTTGCTAAAAATTCGCAAATCGCTTCATGTAAACAGTCTTTCACCGATTCACCCTATGTGTGAGATAGGCTTAAGCGATGTTAAAACAATCGTGATAGCGATTTTTCTAAACGATATATCGTTCTGTCTAAATGCTGATAGTTGTAAAAAACCACATTGTTATTTTGAAAACGTTATTTGTTGGATTTTGTGAATTATCGCTCCGGGGATAAGACTAAGAGCAGGGAGAGGTAAGTATCAGGTGTTTGGGCAATCGTCGGCCACGCATCGCTTTTACACGTGGCAATGCACAGTGGGCGTCTGACGATTTTAGGACCAAACCTAAACCAACGATCTGCCGATGATTGTTTATTGGCTGATCGTTGTTTCTATAATGGTGCGTTTACACAGACAGATTTATCTGACAGATCTTTGAAGCCCAAACCAGGAACAGACTATAAACAGGGAACAGGTCATAAAGGAAAGACTGGGATCTATCCTCTTTTCAAATCCATTCCTGGCTTTGGCTTCCAAAATCTGTCAGATAAATCTGTCTGTGTAAACGCAGCATTACATAGAGCAATAATCGGAGCCAATTCAGCTAATTATCATTCCATGTAATAGGGCCCCAAGTCACTGCTGACTATCATATAAGGTGTAGGTAGAAGCATTGATTTAATGGTCCTCACCTTCACTCTATTTGATGGCCAATGAGATACCTAACATTTTTGTAAATTACTTAAATGGGTACTTTCTGCCAAAAAAACACAATTCGCCGCTTGATACATGTCTCCCTATGTGTATACGCTCTGGCCGGGATCCCATAAAAGGCCGGGCAACGTATCTATTCGTAAAAAGAATGGCCGCTGTTGCTGATTGCAACAACGGCCATACTTTTACGAAAAGATACATTGTGTGAACATAGCCTAATAGTATAAACATACAGTGTAACCGAGATGCCAGAAAAGTAAACAAAATACCACCTGTGAACTGGGTACCAGGAGGCAACAAGAGAAGAGAGTGCCCTCTCTTCGTGTAGGAATGATAGGTACCCTTTAACCCCTTGCCTTGTTTTGGCCTTAAAGGGGTTGTCCAGCGAAAAACTTTTTCTTTAAAATCATCTGGTGTCAGAAAGTTATATATATTTGTAATGTACTTCTATTAAAGGAGAAGTCCAGCGAAAATCTTTATTAAAGTATTGTATTGCCCCCCAAAAGTTATACAAATCACCAATATACACTTATTACGGGAAATGCACATAAAGTGCTTTTTTCCCTGCACTTACTACTGCATCAAGGCTTCACTTCCTGGATAAAATGGTGATGTCACGACCCGACTCCCAGAGCTGTGCGGGCTGTGGTTTCTGGAGAAGATGATGGCAGGGGGACACTGAGGGACACAGGGCACTGGAGGGACACTGAGCATCCCTCTGCCATCATCCTCTCCAGCAGCCACAGCCCACACAGCTCTGGGAGTCGGGTTGTGACATCACCATGTTATCCAGGAAGTGAAGCCTTGATGCAGCAGTTAGTGCAGGGAAAAAAAGCACTTTATAAGAATTTTCTGTAATAAGTGTGTATTGGTGCTTTGTATAACATTTAGGGGGCAATACAATATTTTAATAAAAAATTTTCCCCGACTTCTCCTTTAAAAAATCTTGTCTTCCCATACTTATTAGTTTCTGTATGTCATGCAGGAAGTGAATGGGAATACTTGATATTTTTAATAGTAGTAAATTACAAATCTATATAACTTTCTGACATCAGTTGTTTTGAAAGAAAAAGTTTTTTGCTGTACAACCCCTTTAATGACCAGGGCCTATTTTTTAAATATGACCTTTCTCTCTTTATGTACTTATAACTCTGTGATGCTTTTAACTATCGCGGTTATTCTGAGATTTTTTTTTCCCTGACATATTCCTCTTTATGTTTGTGGTAAACTTTGGTTGATACATTTAGTAATTTTTGTAAAAAAAAAAAACATTTGCACAAAAATGTAAAAAAAGTCTCTTTATATTCGAAATTCTCTTGTTCTAAGAAAAATAGTCATGTCACATGAACTTATTATTACTGCAACATCTAGAACATGTCTACTTTATTGTGACGTCATTTGGTGAATGTCCTTTTTACTTGAAGGGCTTCGAAATTTTGCAGCGATTTATTTTTTCCATTTTCAGGAAAATGTCAAATTCTGATTTTATTAGGGACCAGTTCAGTTCTGAAGTGGATTTGTGGGGCCTGTATGTTAGTTATCACCATAAATCCCTCCACTGTAAAAACTGCACCCCTCAAAGTATTCAAAGTGAAATTTCATAAGCTTATAAACCCTTTAGGTGTTTCGCAGAAATTTAAGCAAGTTGGAGGGGAAATTTAAAATCTTCATTTTATTGGCAGATATTCCATAGTAATCATTTTTTTCCTCTAACAATGCAAATATGAATTAAGAAATACCACTCACTATCGATTCTCCTTATTCCAATGTTTCTAGAAATCCCACATATGTGGCCGCAGTGCGTCACCTGACTCAATCACAAGCCTCAGACATGACAGAGACCTGGGGGATTTTCGGGCCTTATTTTATTTCAGTTTTTTTTTTGCCATTATACCATGTCACAGAGGCCTTGCGGTGCCAAAATATTTGTCTAAGACAAGTTGACGTTTCCATCTGTACCATTCTGGTACAAATAAAAAACACAATTTAGCAGCTGTTTTTCACCATTTGTTTGTACGCCGTTTACTATACATCGTATATGACATGTTATTGTTATTCGTCAGGTCGGTACGATTACAGAGATATCCATTTTGTATAGCTTTTGTTATAGTTTATGGCATTTATACTATAAAAACTGTTTGTCTCTTGCATATTGTAAGAGCAGTAATATTTTAATTTTTTCGCCAATGGAGTTACGTGAGGGATTTTCTTTTGTGGCATAAGCTGACGTATTTAGTGGTACACCTTTTGGGTACATGTGACGTTTTGATAGCTTTTTTTTTTTTTTTTTTACGGTTTTAATCGGGCAGGAAAATTAATGTAACGGGTTAATAGACAGGGTCATTAAGGATGCGGTAATACCAAATATATGTATCTCATTTATAGGGGATCATTTATAAAGGGGGATGGGAAATGTGCATATTTATTTCTTTATTTCTTTATTTATTGATGTATGTATATATTTGCGTGTGTTTTTCAACTTTAACTTTAGCAGGTACATCTATAATACATTACAGCACATGATCTGTGCTAAGTGGATCTCCCTCCGGATTTCCCATAGACGCTGCGGTCCCATGAGCTTGGCGCCTATGGGGTTAACTGCCGGGAGGATCGTGGCTCCTCTCCAGGCAATGGCAGCGGGTGGAGACTGTGTGATACAGCCTCCTCCCACTGCCCGATCACCACTAGGGACAGCGGGGGGAGGCAGGGAAAACATGATGTTCCAGGAACGTCAGGTTGCAATAACTACCTGCTTATTATGACTTTCCTGGAACGTCATTTTGCGGCAAGGGGTTAAAGGGGTATTCCAGGGAAAATTGTTCTTTTTCAAATCAACTGGTGTCAGAAAATTATATAGATTTGTAAATTACTCTCTATTTACAATTCTCAAGCCTTCCAGTACTTATCAGCTGCTGAATGTCCTGCAGGAAGTGGTGTATTCTTTCCAGTCTGATACAGTGCTCTCTGCTGCCACCTCTGTTTATGACAGGAACTGTCCATTTTAAAAGATGGTTTTATTTGGGATTTACTACTGCACTAGATCTACTACTGTTCCTATCACAGACAGAGGTGGCAGCAGAGAGAACTGTTGCAGACTGGAAAGAAAAAAAAACACTTCCTGCAGGGCATGCAGCAACTGATAAGTACTGGAAGGCTTAAGTTTTCTTTAAATAGAAGTATTTTACAAATCTATATAACTTTCTGACACCAGTTGATTTAAAAACAATTTTTACTCTCTGGAGTACCCCTTTAAGTTATGGCATATGTTAGTAATACCCTCTCACTTTAAGAGATAAAGCTAACTCTATAGATGAAACTTTAATACCATCCCCAGTTCAAAACACTTAACCTTAACAAAGAGTGACTCCAAAAGAAGATGGACATGGACATCCCATTGATTTTAGTGGGAAATATGCAATGCTTTATGTCTATTGTGCTGGTGGTGCTGCAAGGGAACTGAACACTTCCTGCAAAAATCTCCAAAGATTACTGCTGAATGCTGGGGTCCAGACTGAAACAACCCAAACTGCAGCAATTTATATGCTTTGTATATACAGCTGTATATGCTTCATCAAAAACTACTATAGGCTTCCACGTAAAGATGTTGTCCAGCGAAAATCTTTTTCTTTCAAATGAACTGATTTGTAATTTACTTCTATTAAAAAATCTCAAGTCTTCCCATACTTTTCAGCTGCTGTATGTCCTGCAGGAAATATTGTTTTCTTTTCGGTCAGACACACTGCTCTCTGCTGACATCTCTGGCCAAGACAGGAACTGTCCAGAGCAGGAAAGGTTTTCTATGGGAATTTGCATGCAAAGCCTCTCCTGCTCTGGACAGTTCCGGTCTCGGACAGAGATGTCAGCAGAGAGCACTATGTCAGACCGAAAAAAAAAACCAATATTTCCTGCAGGACATACAGCAGCTGAAAAGTATGTTAAGACTTGACATTTTTAAATAGAAGTAAATTACAAATCTGTATAACTTTGTGACATCAGTTAATTTGAAAGAAAAAGATTTTTGCTGGACAACCCCTTTAAGTGACCCAGAATGATCAAATCAATGCCCCTGGTTTGCCTTTTGCTGAGTTTCGACCCACGTGCTATAAGGATATTGGCTGAATTGATTTGCAGAATATGTGATTTTTTAATGCTGTTTTCTTCTCATGTGGAAAGAGCTTGGTTTCTCTTTGAAGATCTTCCTGGCATTAAAATGTTGGAATAGACTCACTGCCAAACATATAAATAGAGCTGACATCATACATCTTTGTTACAACCAAAAAAGACTAAATATGGGACATGAGAAAGTCTAGTGATAAAACTGATGTATAATTAGAGGATGTGAGTTTCTGGCATATTTATAGCAAAAATGACCGACATAGTTACAGGCTGTACTTAGACGTCAAATATTTTTATGACTGATGTTTGTCATTTAACAAATATAAAAGGAATAAAATGCACATCCAGCCAATAATGTGAGTCACTCCTAATAATGGACCAGCATCTACCGTGATAATGGACTGGCCGCCACCTACACATCCTGCTGTTTTCAGCATACCATAACATTTCGACTACAGGAATTGACAATATGAAGGGAGCAAAGCAACAAAGCAAGAGAGTAAGGCCAAAGTCCAGTTAACAAGACAGAGGTCAAGTCTATAGAACCAGGAGTCATTGGAAGGCAGGGGTTAAATGGGTTATCCAGCCTCAGAAAAACTCTGACTCTGTACCCACAATCTGCCCCCCCCCCCCCCCCCCAAACTACTTGTACCTTCGGATAGCTGCTTTTAATCCAAGATCTGTCCTGGGGTCTGTTCGGCAGGGGATGCAGTTATTGTCATAAAAACAACTTTTAATCCTGCAGCGCTGTGTCTAATGGCTGGGGCCTACATTTATATATGCATTAGGCTGGCACACCCTCTCTGTCCCTCCTCCCCACCCTCCTCATCATTAGGAATGCTCCAGGCTGATTGCTTCCCATTCCCCACCTGTGTGTATAATGAACATGGGCTGGATCGTTAATACACCTGTGCAAAGCTCAAACAGCAGTAAATGTTCCTGGATCATTCCTAATGATGAGGAGGGTGGGGAGGAAGGACAGAGAGGGTGTGCCAGCCTAATGCATATACAAATGTAAGCCCCGGCCATTAGACACAGTGCTGCAGGATTAAAAGTTGTTTTTATGACAATAACTGCATCACCTGCCGAACGGACCCCAGGACAGATATTGGATTAAAAGCAGCTATCTGAAAGTACAAGTGGTTTGGGGGGGACAGATTGTGGGTACAGAGTCGCTTTAAGTAGAAGAATAGTCTTAAAGTTCAAATTTCAGCAATAAACAAACAGGAATTGCAAAATAAAGTGATATTGTCACTTTACAAAATTTTTCATGTCAGGCAGACGTTTCGGATTAACATTTTTGATAATTTGCGGTATGATCAAATAGACAAAAGCATCTTAAGGCTATGTTTACACTATGTAAAAACAACGGCTGTATCTCATAACAATTCAAAACAAAACAATTTCAAAGTACCACTTCTGATTGGCAGAGGTACTGGGGTGCCAAAACCTATAAAACACCCGTAAAGGGACACCATTTAGGAAACTACACCCCTCGAGGAATGTAACAAGGGGTATAGTGAGCACATGGACCCCACTGGTGACAGACACAATGTGCAGTGAAAATTTATTTTTTTACACTGAAACTTGGTCTAGCCTTAAATTTTTCAGGTTGACAAGGGGTTAAAAGAAAAAACAAACAAACATAAAACTTGTAGAGAAATTTCCCCCGAGTACAAAAATATCCCACATGCGGACATAATGTACCATGCGGGCGCAGGACACGCCTCTAAAAGGAAGGAGCACCATTTGGCTTTTGGAAGCTGGTTTTGGCCAGAAAGGAGTACGGAGGTCATGTCGGGTTTACAAAGCCCCCGTGCTGCCAAAACAGTGGAAACCCCCCACAAGTGACCCTATTGTGGAAACTACACCCCTCAAAGAATGTAACAAAAGTATAATGAGCATATGGACCCCACTGGTGACAGACACAAATGTGAAACAATGTGCCGTGAAAATGAAAAATTTAATTTTTTACACTAAAACGTTGGTGTAACTTTGAATTTTTCATGTTCACATGTTAAAAGAAAAAATAAACCACTAGTCATGTAGAGCAATTTCCCCCGATTACAGGAGTACCCCACATGTGGACACAAAGTGCAAAGCTGGCGCACAGAAAGCCTCCAAAGAGAAGAAGAGCAATTTGGATTTTGGAAGCTGGATTTGGCCAGAATGGAGGACGAAGGCCATGTCGGGTTCGCAGAGCCCCCGTGCTGCCAAAACATTGTAAACCCACCACAAGTGACCCCATTATAGAAACTACACCCCTTAAGGAATGTAACAAGAGGTATTGTGGCCATATGGACCCCACTGGTGACAGGCATAATGTGCTGTAAAAATAAAAAATAAAATTTTTTACACTAAAACGTTTGTGTAACTTTGAATTTTTCATGTTCACAAGGGGTTAAAAGAAAAAATAAACCAGAATGGAGGATGAAGGCCATGTCGGGTTTGCAGAGCCACCATGCTGCCAAAACATTGTAAACCCCCCACAAGTGACCCTAATGAACTCAGGAATCTGGGCTTGTATGGGGTGGGGTCACTTGAGGGGGCTTGTGGGTCTTCCTGGGGCCTAGTCCTGGGGCGAAGCATTGAGGGCTTATCATCACTAAATGATGATGATGAGGAGGAGAAGGAAGAGGAAGGAAGAAGGAACGAGGGATCTTCCTCTTCTCCCTCACTGGTTGTCTCAGTATCAGAAGCAAATTCAGGCATATGCCTCCTCAGCTGAGAACAACCTGTGTGACATTTTTTTGTTTTTTTTTCTTTAGAGGGGGTGTGTAAGTGTTATGATTTTACATGTGTAAGTGTTAGTGTGTGTGTTTTATGTACTATTTTTACATTTTATTTGTGTGTGGTGTTTTTGACTTTTTTTTTTACTTGGGGGCACACTGGGGGGGCACACTGGGGGAGACACAGAAAAATTTTTTTTTACTAAAAAAAAAAAACTGCAGAGGCAGGGGACACTATATCACCACTGATCCAGGGCAGGAGGAAAGGAGGAGAGGGTGGCAGGAGAGGGTAGAGGGTGTCAGGTGAGAGGAGAGGGTGGCAGGAGAGAGGAGAGGGTGGCAGGAGAGAGAAAAGGGTGGCAGGAAAGAGAAAAGGGTGGCAGGTGGAAGGAGAGGGTGACAGGAGAGAGGAGAGGGTGGCAAGAGAGAGGAGAGGGTAACGGGTGGAAGGAGAGGGTGGCAGGAGAGAGGAGAGGGTAACGGGTGGAAAGAGAAGGTGGCAGAGAGGTGAGAGGGTGGCAGGTGAGAGGAGAGGGTGACAGGAGAGAGGAGAGGGTGGCAGGAGAGGGTAGCGGGTGAAAAGAGAGGGTGGCAGAGAGGGGAGAGGGTGGCAGGTGAGAGGAGAGGGTGGCAGAAGAGAGGAGAGGGTGGCAGAAGAGAGGAGAGGGTTGCGGGTGAAAGGAGACGGTTGCAAGAGAGAGGAGAGGGTAGCGGGTGGAAGAAGAGGGTGTCAGAGAGGGGAGAGGTGGCAGGAGAGAGGAGAGGGTGGCAGGAGAGAGGAGAGGGTAACAGGTGGAAGGAGAGGGTGGCAAGAGAGAGGAGAGGGTAGCGGGTGAAAGGAGATGGTGGCAGATAGGGGAAAGGGTGGCAGGAAAGAGAAGAGTGTGGCAGGAGAGAGGAGAGGGTTGAAGGACAGAGGAGTGGGTGGTAAGAGAGAAGAGAAGGTGGCCGGAGAAGGGAGAGGATGGCAGGACAGAGGAGAGGGTGGCAAGAGGAGAGGGTGGCAGGGGAGAGGATGGGAGAGGGTGGCAGGAGAAAAAGGGAGAGGGTGGCAGGTGAGGGCAGAAGGCAGCAAAGAGTGGCAGGGTAGAGGGTGGTGGGAGAGGGTGGCAGGTGAGGGCAGGTGGAAGGTGAGGGGTGGTGGCAGCAGAGGGTGTCAGGTGAGGGCAGAAGGCAGCAGAGGGTGGCAGGGAAGAGGGTGTCAGGTGAGGGCAGAGAGTGTGTCAGGTGAGGACAGAGAGGGTGGCAGGTAAGGGCAGAGATGGTGGCAGATAAAGGCAGAAAGGGTGGCAGATAAGGGCAGAGAGAAACGAGCAAGAGTTTGAGAACTGAAACAAACTTTCCTTGAAAATATTGTTTGAGAACCGAACTGTTTGGGTTTGAGAACCGAGGTACCACTTGTAATAGGATTTTTACAATGAGTATAAATTATAGATTTAGTCATGTATAAGATAACATAAACACCTCCCAACGTTCCCACCCTCCTCCCACTGTGCTCACACCTGTCAGTTTAAACATCAGTTTAAATTCTCATGCTCATGTTTATTAACGTTTACTGTAATTTTGACCCTACCGATCTTCACTTATCTTAAAGGACAACTCCCATGAAAAACTTTTTCCCAGTAATTGAAGCACATTACGAAGTTATATAACTCTGTAACATGCTTCAATCACCTATCTGCCTCCCTTCCCTGTCTTTTCCCCCCTCCACCCCCCACCAGGAAGCGTAGGAAACTCACACATACCTAATTACTGTTGTCACCAGTTTCTTCTCTCAGCTCCTTCTTGTGACGATGAGTTATCAGCAGGAGGGCTGGTCTAGCTCCTGTTACACCAGCCTCCTCCTCCCCTGCCTTGTCAGGTGACTCAGCTTGCTCAGCTCCCATTGGCTAAGCAACTGCAAGCCATCTGAGTCATGTCACTTGCTTATCTTCCCTCGTGACAGACTCCCGGCACATAGGCAGCTCCCCCCTCCCCTCATACTCTCTCCTGCTGCTGTGTGTGACATGGACTCAGATGGCTTACAGTTACTCAGCCAATGGGAGCTGAGCAAGCTGAGTCACCTGACAAGGCAGGGGAGGGGGAGGCTGGTGTAACAGGAGCTAGAGCAGCCCTCCTGCTGATGACTCATCGTCACAAGAAGAAGCTGAGAGAAGAGCCTGGTGACGACAGTAATTAGGTATGTGTGAGTTTAGTGCACTTGCTGGTGGGGGTGGAGGGGGGAAAAGACAGGGAAGGGAGGCAGATAGGTGATTGAAGCATATTACAGAGTTATATAACTTTGTAATGTGCTTCAATTACTGGGAAAAAGTTTTTCATGGGAGTTATCCTTTAAGTTTTCCCGAAGTGCCCACCACCATGTACCATACTGTGTCCTTCAAAGGGGTCATAACCTGTCTTATTTCCTCCTGTGAGAGGAACAAATAAAAGTTTTCTACTGTTGGAATAACCCTTCGTGTTTTTTTTCTTTCTTTCTACCTTCTTTTAGAGCTAGAATGTTTAAGGAATTCAGAATGAATTAGGGCCAATAAGAATATAGCATTTGGCCCCTCATGGTGTTTAGTCCCCTCCCTTCTTTATGATTAAGGTGAATGGTAGTTTTCGATAATATAAAGAAAATATTCATGGTGTTTTTCTGTGGGGGTTTAGCTTAGTGGTTTCTTCTTCTTCCCTCTTATATTTATACAGATCTCAATTCTAACTGGTAAATATTTTCCAATGGCATGTGTAGGTTAAAGTTTTGGCACCCAGGGAATATCTATGGGAATACTAAGCTGACATTGGTTAATACTTTTCCGTCCCTGCCTAGCGTCCTCATTGGTGGATCAGCTGATTGATGGCGGGAAGATTCAGATATAAAGAGGCCCGGCCTCCTATTTACCTCAGTCCTCTCACAGTTCATCTACACTGAAGATATATTTAGACTTAAAGGGGTTTGCCGATATAAATTTACTTGTCCCCTATCCACAGGCTCGATTCATAACAAAGCCGACGCTTGTAAAGAGATTGGTAGTGGGGGGGGGGCACAGTCTCATGGTTGTCTTTGGATCTCATACATGTCCTGTATTTTAAAATTGGAAAACCCCATTAGTAAAATTTGTTGTGATTTTTATATTTTTAAAATACATATTTTTAAAATGTGATCTTTATTAGAAGCTGCTAGTTTATGCTGGGTGGATAGAGTCAAGTGCGGTGTTAATGAAATTAATGAGGTATGACATTTTAATAGGTTTTTCCATGTTCATTTATTTATGTAGCCTTTAAAAAAAACACAACCTTATTTTATCCACAATACAGAATCTGTCTTTATTTATTAATATTATGGCTATGTAGTTATATGTGTTTTGGCATTAGACAACAATCATTGTGAGGATGAGGACCAAGGATGGTGGGGCGCAATCTGACACCACCATCTTGAGCTCTGACACAGCTCAGATGGCCCAGATACTGAGGAACCACTTTAAATAGAGAAATAAAAGCTTTCACATGGGTCTGTCAGTGGTTAACAGGGGAAAAGTAACTAACTGCATCTACAACAGACTGCAGGAAGAGATAGGCATTACGTAGCCTCACTTATCTCAGGTTTGAAAATCTGAATAGGTATGTGTATACAAAGATTTGACACATTCATTTCGTATGGACATTGGTCAGGGCCGGTTTTAGACTAAATGTGGCCCTGGGCAAAGTTGAAGGTGGGGCCCCAAATGCTGAAATATTGTAGCAACAATGTAAGGTCCCCATACAGTTTACACTTTTGTTGGTGGTACCTGCTGCTCGTGGTGGGTTCGGCCATCAGTGTAAGGTGTATGGGGCTCTCTGGACAGTCCTCTGACAGATTATATCAGTGGACATAGGGGGTCGGGCTTGATAGAAAATCAACATCCAACCTCTTTGTTCTCAGAGAGACAAGCCACCATCAGATCTGTGTGGCTATGACTTACCCCTCCTATAGAGGACACAGGAACACTCAGATGTGCTGAACATTCCTGTGTATGGGGAGGACGGGGTCGTATGGGAGAGATAATTGTCAGCTGAAGGATTGTTTAGCCAGCAGCTACTGAAAGTGTATTGCCACTTTAAGGGCGATATTACACAGCCTGATATTCCGGTGAAGTGATGCCAATCTGGTAGAATGGAGCTCGCTTAGCGAGCCTACTACATGGCTCAACTATCGTGCAGCAAAGGCTGTGTATATATATATATATATATATATATATACATACAGTGGTGCCTTGGTTTACGAGCATAATTCGTTCCGGGGCCGCGCTTGTAATCCAAATCCACTCTTAAACCAAAGCAAATTTTACCATAAGAAATCATAGAAATGCAGACAATTGGTTCCACACCCCAAAAATAATGATTTATTATTCTGAATAACATGTAAAACAGATTAAACAAACATTCAGAAACAGCAGAATATGTGATTTTATAAGTTACTGTACAGTAATGGAGAGGATGGGAAACACAAGGACTGACAGAGACTACAGGGAGTATAAAGGAGTGAGCAGGGTATATGTGGGCACATACATGCAGCAGTCTCTGTCCGGGGAGAAAGGGGTTACAGCTATGGAGAGATTACCTCCACAGTCCTGTCCCCTGATGTAAGCCCCAGCCTGAAGTGGATCTGCTATGATTTGGAAGGTGAGGGAGACTTCCTGGGTCAGAGTACAGTGCTGTAGACCCCGCTATGCAGACCATGCCCCTCCCCCACTCCCCCTCCAACCCAGTACAGGGAGCTCTAACACCAAAGCAATGCTCTTAAACCAAGTCACAATTTTAAAAATAACTGTGAGCTCTTAAACCAAGTTACTCTTAAACCAAGGTACCACTGTATATATACTGTATATCATTAGTGATGTGTGTGCAGCCCTTGCTGTATATAGTAAACAGTAAAGATATATACTACCTAATCACGTTCCCCGTTGTCCTCAGGCTTTGTCTGTGATATATACTTCCTGATCACGTTCCCCGTTGTCCTCAGGCCTTGTCTGTGATATATACTACCTGATCACGTTCCCCGTTGTCCTCAGGCCGTGTCTGTGATATATACTACCTGGTCACGTTCCTTGTTGTCCTCAGGCCTTGTCTGTGATATATACTTCCTGATCATCAGCCAATGATTTTTAAACTTGCCAAAAGACAACGATTAGTTGATGACTGTTGTCTTTATATACACAGAGCGATATCGGCCGGATTAGGACAAATTTCGCTCAGGGTATTAGGGCCCTTAGTCACAGTCAGGCAGTTCAGAAGGTTACATGCCGGGACTGCCGCTACAGGCCAGGACCGACGCACATGTCAGGACCCCCGCTACAGGCCAGGACTGGCGCTACATGCCGGGGCCGCCGCTACATGCCAGGACTGCTGTTAGTGTTGTAAAGATGTGTTGTATAGATTGACCACTGCATAATGACACCATATACAGACCAATATTAGCACCACACCATGACCGCCACATAATGACTCTATATATATACCATATACAGACCAATATTACCGCCATAGACTGACCACCATATAATGACTCTATTTATACACTATATACAGACCAATATTACCGCAATAGATTGATCACCGCATAATGATACTATATACAGACTAATATTACTGCCTTAGACTGACGACCGTATACTGACTTTATATACAATATATACAGACCAATATTATGTGGCGGTCACTCTATGGCGGTAATGTTGGTCTGTATAGAGTTTGTATGTAGGGTCATTATGTGGTGGTCCGTCTATGGCGGAAATATTGGTCTGTATATAGTGTATATGGCGATATTATGTGGTGGTCACTCTTAATGACTCTATATATACAGACCAATATTACCGCCATAGACTGACCACTGCATAATGACTCTATATATACACTATATACAGATCAATATTACCGCCATAGACTGACCACTGCATAATGACACTATATACAGACCAATATTATTGCCAAGAGTGACCACCGCATAATGGCTCTATATACAGACCAATATTACTGCCATAGAGTGATCGCCACATAATGACTCTGTATACACTGTATATAGACCAATAGAGTGACCACCACCTAAAGGACTGAATACCACCTTATTTTTTTCTCAGTAAAATACACCGTGTTGCCTTAGTGACATCATCATACACTATAGGTGCTGCAGCCAATCACTGGCCTCAGTGGTCACCTGCAGCAATTACATAGGACGGATGAGGCCAGAGAATGGCTGCAGCTCCTATACACAGTCTATTCACCTCAACACTTCTGCAGGACAGTGGAGTCAGAAGTGCTGATATACACACTATATATATATATATATATATATATATATATATATATATATATATATATACATTGACACTCACTGGCCACTTTATTAGGTACACCATGTTAGTAATGGGTTGGACCCCCTTTTGCCTTCAGAACTGCCTCAATTCTTCATGGCATAGATTCAACAAGGTGCTGGAAGCTTCCTCAGAGATTTTGGTCCATATTGACATGATGGCATCACACAGTTGGCGCAGATTTGTCGGCTGCACATCCATGATGCCAATCTCCCGTTCCACCACATCCCAAAGATGCTCTATTGGATTGAGATCTGGTGACTGTGGAGGCCATTTGAGTACAGTGAACTCATTGTCATGTTCAAGAAACCAGTCTGAGATGATTCTAGCTTTATGACATGGTGCATTATCCTGCTGAAAGTAGCCATCAGATGTTGGGTACATTGTGGTCATAAAGGGATGGACATAGGCAGCAACAATACTCAGGTAGGCTGTGGCATTGCAACGATGCTCAATTGGTACCAAGGGGCCCAAAGAGTGCCAAGAAAATATTCCCCACACCATGACACCACCACCACCAGCCTGAACCGTTGATACAAGGCAGGATGGATCAATGCTTTCATGTTGTTGACGCCAAATTCTGAACCTACCATCCAAATGTCGCAGCAGAAATCGAGACTCATCAGACCAGGCAACGTTTTTCCAATCTTCTACTGTCCAATTTCGATGAGCTTGTGCAAATTGTAGCCTCAGTTTCCTGTTCTTAGCTGAGCGGAGTGGCACCCGGTGTGGTCTTCTGCTGCTGTAGCCCATCTGCCTCAAAGTTGGACGTACTGTGCGTTCAGAGATGCTCTTCTGCCTACCTTGGTTGTAACGGTTGGCTATTTGAGTCACTGTTGCCTTTCTATCAGCTCGAACCAGTCTGCCCATTCTCCTCTGACCTCTGGCATCAACAAGGCATTTCCGCCCACAGAACTGCCGCTCACTGGATGTTTTTTCTTTTTCGGACCATTCTCTGTAAACCCTAGAGATGGTTGTGCGTGAAAATCCCAGTAGATCAGCAGTTTCTGAAATACTCAGACCAGCCCTTCTGGCACCAACAACCATGCCATGTTCAAAGGCACTCAAATCACCTTTCTTCCCCATACTGATGCTCGGTTTGAACTGCAGGAGATTGTCTTGACCATGTCTACATGCCTAAATGCACTGAGTTGCCGCCATGTGATTGGCTGATTAGAAATTAAGTGGTAACGTGCAGTTGGACAGGTGTACCTAATAAAGTGGCTGGTGAGTGTATATATATATATGTATTACACTCACACACACACACACACACACACACACTCACGCATACTAACACATCCATAAAAACACATTATACAGATCTAAACCATCCTGTCCATACACTATACACATGACATGTAACACACACTACATTCATGCATTATACACCTACATTCATACACATTACACTACAGTATACTTACCCCCTCTAGCAGCTTGCTGGGTGGTCCTTGTCCATGGCGGCAGCAGCAGCAGGCAGGGATCCGCTCACTGCAGCCCTCTCCTCCATCGTCCCGACCGCTGGTACATTACAGTAGTCTCACCAGGAGGACGGAGACAGGTCACATGGTACAGGTGACAGGTCACATAATGCAGTAAGAGGGGGAGGGGGAGCTACACTCCGGGAGCAGGGCGTCCTGCAGCCTCTGTGTGACCCCAGATAGCAGCTATTAGCTACAGCCAGGGATCACTGCCAGACGCTGCAGGACGCTGTCTGTGCGGTCCAGCCCCTGACACATAATGTAACTGGGGGATGGGGGCCCTGGGCAACTGCCCTCTTTGCCCCCCCTAACGCCGGCCCTGACATTGGTGCAGCTCTATCCTGCATTGCTGCTGATACATTACTGATACTGAAAGGCTTTACAGGTGGTATATGTTGGGATAGTGGTAAAAAGGAATGCCAATGTATGTGATGTGACTATTCACTTTCTATTTTATTCACTTTAGATATATGTACCAAGTACCAATGACTATATTCCATCTGTTTCCATATGTAGGCTGGGTTCACACTACGTATATTTCAGGCTGTATTTGGTCCTCTTGTCAGGTCCTCAAAGCAACCAAAACCAGGAGTGGATTAAAAACACAGAAAGGATCTGTTCACACAATGTTGAAATTGAGTGGATGGCCGCCATATAATGGTAAATAACTGCCATTATTTCAATATAACTGCCGTTGTTTTAAAATAACAGCAAATATTTGCCATTAAATGGCGGCCATCCACTCAATTACAACATTATGTAAAGGAAACAGATCCTTTCTGTGTTTTCAATCCACTCCTGGTTTTGGTTGCTATACAGCCTCAAATATACATAGTGTGAACCCAGCCGTATACTGTAAGACTCAACATCACAGCTTCCTGCCACACCCACACAGCTTATTACTAATGTAAATATACTCTAAAAAAGCAAAACCAATATATGTTATGTCTGTGAATGGCCCCCTTCCCCGCTGAGCACAGTTGTGACGTGGCGGAGGGGGGACGGGCGGCAGCGACTCGGCCGTCCATCCGAAGATGACGTTTGGCACAAAATGGCGGACGGCCCTCGACACGGATCAGGTAATGTATAACGCACCAACACTTCCGGGTACACAGGTGGGGGTGGTGGGACACGGGGAACGGGGCGATTCACAGACATAACATACATTACAAAGTTGTATAACTTTGTAATGTGTGTTATTCTGTGAATAATTTTTTAGCGCCGCACTACTTTAAGGCTGAGAAGTATTTTTGCCATGTTCAAACACTGTATTTTTGCAATAAACAACGGCTTTTGTTGCAGGTTGCAACAAAGGTTGTGGTTTATTGACAGGTTTATTATATTAACCCCTTAAGGACAGAGCCTGAAATGGCCGTAAGGACAGAGACAAATTTTATGAATATGACCAGTGTCACTTTATCCATTAATAACTTCTGGATGCTTTTACCTATCCAGCCGATTCTGAGACTGTTTTCTCGTGACATATGGTACTTTACATTTCTGGTAAAATGGAGTCGATACTCATACCGAATCTTTATGAAAAACACCAAAATAACGTGAAAAATTGTGAAAAAATGCATTTTTCCAACTTTGAAACCTTTTGCTTATACAGAAAATAGTTATGCCACATAAATTATATATTAAATAGCATTAGCAACATGTCTACTTTATGTTGGTAGCTTTTATTAAACTATATCTAATTTTTTTTAGACAATAGGAAGCTTAAAACATTAGCAGCAATTTTCCAAATTTTCAGTAAAATTTCAAAATCAGATATTTTTAGGGACCTGTTTAGGTTTAAAGTGTATTTGAGGGGACTGTATGTTAGAAAGCCCCACAAAGCACCCCATTTCAGAAACTGCACCCCCCAAACTCTGAAAAAGCACATCCAGAAAGTGTTTTAACCCTTTAGGAGAGTCACAGAAATAAAAGCTAAGTGTGTAAGAAATTTGAAGATTTTTATTTTCTGTGCAGAGATTTTATTGTAATCCAATATCTTTCATAATGATAAACCGATTAGCAGAGAAATGCACCCCAATATTGATTGCCCCGTTTCTGCAGTTTATAGAAATACCCTATATGTGGCCCTATTGCATTATTTGACGCAACCACAAGCCTCAGATATAAGGGAGCGCCTAGTGAATTTCAACGCCGCCGTTATATTTGGTCATTTTTGACCGTACCACTTCAGGTTGGCAGAGGCTCTGGGGTGCCAAAACCTAAAAAACACCCCTAAAGGGACACCATTTAGAAAACTGCACCCCTCAAGGAATGTAACAAGGGGTGCGGTGAGCATCTGGAGCCCACAGGTGCTTCACATATTTTCAGAAAAATGTGGTGTAAAAAAGGAAAAATTCTATTTTTTACACTAAAATGTTGTTCTAGCCTTCAATTTTCATTTTTACAAGGGGATAAAAGAAAAAAAAACACTAAATGTGTAGAGCAGTTTCTCACGATTCCAGAAATACCCCACATGTGGACATAAAGTGCCAAGCGGGCGCAGGATGAGCCTCCAAAGGGAAGGAGCGCCAATTGGCCTTTGCAAGCTGGATTTTATTGGAATGGATTTCAAGTCGCATTTACAGAGCCCTCGTGCTGCCAAAACACTGGAAACCCCCCACAAGTGACCCCATTCTGTAAACTACACCCCTCAAGGAATTTAACAAGGGGTGCAGTGAGCATATGGACCCCACTGGTGATGGGTAAAAATGTGGAACAATGTGACGTGGAAGGGAAAATTTTCATTTTTTCACTTTCACGGCACAAATGTGGCCGTCATCAAGGGGTCCATATCCTCATTGCACCCCTTGTTAGATTCCTTGAGGGGTGTAGTTTCCAGAATGGGGTCACATGTGGGGGGTTTCCAGTGTTTTAGCAGCACAAGGGCTCTGTAAATGCGACATGGCGTTCATCATCCATTCTGGCCACATCCAGCCTCCAAAATCCAAATGGCGCTCCTTCCCTTTGGAGGCTTGCCCTGCGCCCACATGGCGCTTTATATCCACATGTGGGGTATTTACGGACTCAGGGGGAATTGCTCTACACATTTTGTGTGTTTTTTTCTCTTTTAACCTGTGAAAACGAAAAATTTAAGGCTAAACCAACATTATAGTGTAAAAAATTTAATATTTCATTTTCACACCATATTGTTCCACATTTGTGCCCGCCACCAGTGGTGTCCATATGCTCACTACATCCCTTGTTATATTCCCTGAGGGGTGTAGTTTCCATAATGGGGTCTTTTGTGGGGGGGTTCAACTGTCTTGGCAACACAGAGGCCTTTTAAATGCAACAAGGCCCTCGAAATCCATTCCAGCCAAATCCAGCCTCCAAAAGCCAAATGGCGCTCCTTCCCTTCGGAGGCTTACCCTGCACCTGCATGGCACTTTATGTCCACATGTGGGGCCCTTTCCGTACTTAGGGGAAATTGCTCTACACATTTAGTGTTTTTTTTTTTATCTTTTAACCCCTTGTGAAAATGAAAAAATCAAGACAAGATCAATGATTTAGTGTAAAAATTAAACATTTTTTACACTAAATGTTGGTCTAGCCTTGATTTTTTCCTTTTCCACAAGGGGTTAAAAAAGAAAGTGAACACAAAACGTGTAGGGTAATTTCCCCTGAGTACTAAAATACCCCACATGTGGATATAATGTGCCATATGCGCACAGGGCAAGCCACCAAAGGGACAGAGCGCCATTTAGAGGCTGGAATGGAGGATGGAGGCCATGTCGCAATTAAAAGCTCCTGTGCTGCCAGGACAGTAGAAACCCCCCACAAGTGACCCTATTCTGGAAACTACACCCCATAAGGAATCCAACAAGGGGTGGAGTGAGCATATGGACCCCACTGGTGACGGGCACATATGTGGAACATGTGCCGTGAAAATAAAAAATAAAATTTTTTTCATTTTCACGCCACAAATGTGCCCGTCACCAGGGGGACATATCCCTGCTGCCCCCCTCGTTATTCCTTATGGGGTGTAGTTTCCAGAATGGGGTCACTTGTGGGGGGTTTCTACTGTCCTGGCAGCACAGAGGCTTTGTAATTGCATCATGGTATCCTCTAATGGGAATGGCGGCCATACCTACTTAGCTGGGGAAAAGGGACAATTCTAATTTATTTGGGGGTATTAGGCTAATTATTAGATTATAAGGTTGAAAATGACAGGTGCCCATCAAATTCAACCTGTGTTGATCCAGAGGAAGGAACAAAACCATCGTGAGGCACACGACAGTAGCCTCATCACAGGGAAAAAATTCTTTTCTGACTCCATAATGGCGATCAGAATAATCCCTGGATCAACGTGACCCCTGAAATAGGAATAAGGGAAGGAATTTAGAAAATGTAGAACTCCGATGACGTGTGGTACGCCTTAAAGCGAACCAGTATGCAGAGACCGGGGTGATCAGGACAGGCGTCACACTGGAAAATGGTGTCCTTCCTGATCCCCCTGTTACGCCACACTCTGCACTTCTTCTGGGGTCTCCTGTTTTCCAGTGTGGGGACGTCACCTGGAAAATGTTGTCCTGGTGCGATACGGGGTCCTTCATATCCAGAAGCGCTGGGTCCGCTCCATGGCTGCTAAATATTAGGGCTCTATTACTGCTTCTGATATTTTCGGATCGTGCCGCAAGCTACAGCAGCTCGGGCAGCGAGGGACCGGAAGAGTGGGTGCTGGTATAAAAGTTATCCCCGTACGGGTGGTAACCTTCATCCAGCAGTGGGAAGATCAGTTCCTGAACGATCTTCCCACTAACTCCGAGGATGGGGGAGGGGGGACAATTGGGGGCTGGATTCGGGTGTCCCTTCCTTCATACACTCTAAGGGTACCTGCACACTGCGGAATGGCGAAGGATAACCCTTTGTGCATTCCGCAGCTGGCACCCGCCGGCAGACTGATGGAGGCGTCTCCTCTCGTGTCACACTCCATTCTATGCACGGGCAGATTCTGCCCTCTGTCCAAAGAATAAACGTGTTCATTCTTTTGACGGACAACGGAATCCGCCTGTGCATATAATGGAGTCTATGACACGGGCGGAGACACGCGCCCGCATCAGTCTGCCGGCGGGTGCAAGCTGCGGAATGCACAAAGGGTTATCCTTCGCCATTCCGCAGTGTGCACGTACCCTGGATCTGTAAGTGTACCCTGAGGTACTCTCATAGAGTTTGTAGAATTTCACGCCATACCGTGATCTTTTATTGGGACGGTACTAGCGGAAAAGACGTGTCTGGCGGGCAGCGTACGCTACGCTACCCCCAGACACGTCACTGGATGATGATGATGATGATGAGGATGAAAGGAGGAAAGAAGGATCCCCCATTCATCCCCACTGGCTGTTTCGGTGTCTGAGGCAATAATAACGTATGCCTCTGACGCCGAAAACACCTTGGGGGCCATCTTTATACGGGGATTGGTATATGGGGTATGTAAATGTGTAGTGGTGTAGTGTAAAACTTTATTCCATGTAGTGTGGTGTAGTGTAGTGTTTTTTACGTGTTTTTTGACAGTAAGAAAAAATATCCCTACGCCAAGAAAGGCGGTAGGATATAAGGGGAAAAAAACGCCCCTTTGCCAAAAAGGAGGAGTTGCTGATCAGCGGCGCACTTACGTGCGATGCTGATCAGCACTCAGCGGCGTTAGGGCGCAAAAAAAGAAAAAAAAAATTGTAGGAAAAAAAAAAAACCCAAAGCAACTGATCAGTGAATGATATTCACTGATCAGCCTCTAGGGGGCAGTAGAGCGACACTCCCGGAGATTGCCGAGGCCCGCCGGACCCGAGTGTTTCCGAAGATTTCCGATGCTGGACTACCGAACCCGGAAGTGACCCGACGAAGACGCGAGGACGGCGCGGACCGCAGATCTTCGCTCCGGACGCCCAGATCAGGTGAGTATGGTACACCTGCACCACACACACCTGTTCTGCACCCCTCGGCTACCTAGCTGAGGGGGTGCAGAACCCGGCAAAACTGTTTTTTTACAGTATGATCGCTGTGATGGGCCAGTCACTTTAACATTGCCAATGGCTGTATCCCAGTTTTCCAGGCGTTCCTTACGATGTATCCACCCGCTGCACGGAGGGAACAGGCAGCGGGAGTCAGACGCCGAGATTTCTAAATCATACAAACCAGAAATCCGGCTGGTTCGCTCATCTCTACTTAGAAGGTGAGGAGGAAAAAACAATGCAAAATTTTAAAGTGACTGTACCACCAGGCCCAGGGTGAAGCACTGGAGGCGGGCCGACCCAACCTTAGTGGGAAGAAACCCCAGCCCCCCCATGACGTGACTCCATTAGAATAAATGGAACCCTATCATAGAGGGACTAGGGTTTCCTCCCACTAAGGGTGGGTCGGCCCACCTCCAGTGCTTCAGCCTGGGCCTGGTGGTACAGTCACTTTAACATTGCCATGGTCCTTTAGGCCATTTCGGGCTTGGTAATGAAAGAGTTAGTAGTCTCCCCCCCCCCCTCCCTATAAGCCATGTCCTAACAAGCCCTGCCCCTATTGCAGACCACACCCTAGTATACCATCTAAACTATCCCTAGAAGAAAAGGCTCAAACATTGTTATCTATGTGGAGGTAAATTTGTGGGAGCCCCCCTGCAAGTCAGGTCCATTCCATATCCAACAGTAAAGAGTCCCTCTAGACTTTCCGTGATGCCACATCATGGTTAGATGACTGTAGAAGAGCCCCCCATGTGCTGAGTACCTGGGGAAGGGGCACTCCTTCCTCCACCGTCACACCAATGTGCTGTTGGTAATGCCTGCAGTTCACCCAGTCGCCAGAAGAGGCACTCGCGCTGCACCTGCAATCTGAATGAGAAGCTTCGCTACATTAGGGAGGAGGCAGAGACAGATGAGAGAGAGATAAGAGGAGGCTGCCGAGTGTTTCGTGAGGAAGGAGGTAAGGCTGAGAGCTGGTGCATGGAGTCCCTGCTGTGTATGGAGCTATAGCTGGGACATAGGCTGGAGGAGAGATGCACCCATTGTCTGGGATTGACAGCAGGCTCCATTGTCTGTGGCGGCTGCTCTGTGCCTGTGTATCAGTGAGGCCAGTCACACTGCCCGGGATGCTGCATTGCGTTCATCCAGTCCTGAGGTAATGGCGATGTGTATGAGGAGCCCCTGCTGCTGTGTCCTCTGCTAACATGTAATCCTGAGGCCAGTGCATATGCCGGATTATCATCTGCAGATCCCTATGTCCTCTGCATTGTGATCCCTACCACAAGCTGCTGCAATGGATTCTCCCAGCTGGAGACAATGCTCTCATTACTTGTGGTATACAGGCTCCTAGCCACTCTGTATATAGCACCATGTGCTGACTATAGCATCTGTGCAGCCCTCAGACACTCTGTATATAGCACCATGTGCTGACTATAGCATCTGTGCAGCCCTCAGACACTCTGTATATAGCACCATGTGCTGACTATAGTATCTGTGCAGCCCTCAGACACTCTGTATATAGCACCATGTGCTGACTATAGCATCTGTGCAGCCCTCAGACACTCTGTATATAGCACCATGTGCTGACTATAGTATCTGTGCAGCCCTCAGACACTCTGTATATAGCACCATGTGCTGACTATAGCATCTGTGCAGCCATCTTACTTGGGTCTTATCTATATATATATACTGATAACCAGATCCTCAGTGTGAACAGTACTGGGACAGCGCAGGGACCTGTGCGACACTACAACTCCCATCATGTCCTGACAACCTTCACTATGGTCCCCAGCCAGTGATGTTCTCCGTCAGGGATAGGGAATCTTGAGTCCTCCAGCTGCACCGTCCAGGCACGATGGAAATTGTAGACTTGCAATAGCTGGAGGACTAAAGGTTCCCCACCCCGATCTAGGTAATTGTTTCCCAACCTGCAGCTCTTCAACTGTTGCAGAACTAAATTTCCCATCATACCCTGACACCCTTCAGCCTAGTCACCATCCACTGATGATCTGAGTCATTGTTTCCCAACCTGTGGTTCTTCTGTTGTTGCAAAACTACAACTCTCATTCTGCCCTGACCGTCTTCAGCATAGCCAGCAGCCAGTAATAATATGATCCATTGTTTCCCAGCCTTTGGCTTTCCACCTTCCAGGAAATGACAAGTCCTATCATGCCCTGACATCTTTCATCATAGTCCCCAGACAGTGATGATCTAACTGTTCCCCAACCTATGGCTCTCCAGCTGGTACGAAACTACAACTCCTATCATGCCCTGACAGCCTTCAGCACAGTCCCCACAGCCAATGATGATATAAATATAGAATATATCCATCTATACCCATTTCCTTCATCCATCCCCTCCATTGGGTGAATTTGATGGCCATGGCTTTTTTTCTGGTTCAATGTTTTTATTAAAAGGTTTTCATCCTTGCTATATTGCCAAGTTCCCTAAACTGTGACTCTCTAGCTAATGCAAAACAACAACTCCCATCATGCACTGACAACCTTCAATGTAGTCACCAGCATGTGATGATCTGGGTTATTGTTTCTCAACCTGTGGCTCTCTAGGTTTTGGTAATTTACAGCACATATAATGACCTGACCTCCTTTGGCTGTCTGGGCTTGATGGGATTTGTTATGCAACAGCTTGAAAGCAGTATGTTGGTGAACTATGATCTAGAGCAGTGCTTCTCAATTCCAGTCCTCAGGCCTCACGAACAGGTCATGTATTGAGGATTTCCCATACAAAGAACAGCTGTGCTAATACCTGATGCACTCACTATAGTTATATCATCTGTGAAATACTAAGGAAATCCTCAAAACCTGACCTGTTGGTGAGGACTGAGGACTGGAATTGAGAAGCACTGATCCATAGGATGTCTGATTCTTCACTTGATTTTTTTTTTTTTGAGGGATTTTCCAGACTTTGTAATAAATTTAGATGAAGAGACCCACACCAGGATCCCCACCAGAAGCCCTGTGTGTATGTTCCTGTACGTTGAGCACAAGGAGCTGCAGCCAGTAACTGGCCTGAGCACTTGCTCCAGCACCTCGAGCTCACTGTATAGGGTCATCATCACACTTCTGTCAGGATCTCTAGAGCAGAGGTGGTGAGTAGGTTTTTTTGCCATTTCCTGTCTGAACCCATATGACCACTATTAGGGTACAAACACACACAGCAGTTCCGCAGCAGATTTGATACTGTGTTTAGTTATTTAGATCTAATCTGCTGCGTATCGCAGCAGTAAATACGCAGCGTATAAGCCGTGTGTGTTTGTACACTTACAGTTACCATGAAGTCTGGAGCATCTATCGTTAGAGTGCCCTTTCTGGGGGAAATGCCCATGACATGTTCTTGTCACCAATAACCCTGCTCGGGCTGGCCTACTTTCATACATCAGAATGGGTTTATTTCTGCAGCTTGTACATTCTGAGGAAGTGGTCAGATAAATTTCTGCAATAAATCAGTAGCTTGTAACGCAAGGATGCACCAGACACTTTTATATTTTCCTCCACAGATTTTTATGCACACAGGAAGTATATGCCGTCATAATATATAGGTATACAGAAATACTTATATTTATACCTAAAATATCTTTGCAGAAAGTGTCTGCTCACAGCCTAAGATACGTATACCATTGTATTTCTAGCAGTGCAGCAGGTGTTTTATGTCCTTTTATTGTTGAGTAGAATTATATCTATATGAACACCATGCTGCAAACAGTATATTGTGTAAATATATACATCAACACAGCAGTATCAGGGCAACAAGCTGGATCAATTCAGCAAGAGTTTAATTCATACACTAAAGTAGTCTTCAGCGAATGTTAAGCTTTGTCCTGGGCATATAGCTCATTTTCATTGTCTATTAGTTCATATGCACTAACAAGATTATAGAAGGTGGCTTGGCAGCTCATTATGGCTGCACTGTGAACCAAGCCCCATAGGCTAAAAACATAACACTGACTCAAGGTCCCAAACAGTCCAAAGTCCAAATAGCATTCTGATTTTTAAACGTACTGTATCTTTCTTTAGATACAGATAACTTGTTATTTTTGTGTCACTTTTGGCAGTCCTACACTATAAGGGAAAACACGCGGAGGACTTGCAGCAGATTCCGCCGCTCGTCCCGGGTGCTGCCGCTTCACTCTCCGCCTGTGCCATAGATTCCATTCTATGGTCAGGCAGATTCCTCCCTCCGCCTAAAGAATAGACTGGTTCATTCTTGTTTAAAGCGACTCTGTACCCACAATCTGCCCCCTACAAACCGCTTGTACTGTCAGATAGCTGCTTTTAGGGTATAAACACACACACCGTATTTACTGCTGCGATACGCAGCAAATACGCAGCAGATTAGATCTAAATAACTGAACACAGCATCAAATCTGCTGCAGATCTGCTGCGTATATGGTGTGTGTGTTTGTACCCTTAGGGTAGCTTCACACGGGCGGGCTCGCAGCGAGATTCTCGCTGCGAGCCCGGCAGGTCCTGGCAGTTCCCATAAACTACATACTTGCTGCGGACCGCAGCGAGTATGTAATTGTACCGCGCTTAACCCCTTCTACTCCCGCCCGGCTCCCCCGCTGTAAGCAGCATACATTACCTGTCCTTGCTGCTCGGGTCCGGCGTCCTGCTCTCCCGTCCGGCCAATTAGTGTGTTGCCCAGCCGCAGCCACTGATTGGCCGGGCGGGAGAGCAGGACGCCGGACCCGTGCAGCAAGGACAGGTAATGTATGCTGCTTACAGCGGGGGAGCCGGCGGGAGTAGAAGGGGTTAAGCGCGGTACAATTACATACTCGCTGCGGTCCGCAGCAAGTATGTAGTTTATGGGAACTGCCAGGACCTGCCGGGCTCGCAGCGAGAATCTCGCTGCGAGCCCGCCCGTGTGAAGCTACCCTTAATCCAAGATCTGTCCTGGGGTCCGTTCACAGGTGATGCAGTTATTGTCCTAAAAACAACTTTTAAACTTGCAGCCCTGTGCCCAATGGCCATGGCTTGGAGTATCAGTACCCTAACTTTGCACCACCCCTCCATCCCTCCTCCCCACCCTCTTTCCTATTCCTTTCCAGTGAACACTGCACAGGTGCCTGACGGTCTTGGGGTATATTCCTTACAGTCAGATTTGTTGCAATATTTCCATCCAGATTTGAAGACCAAAAATTTGCTGTGGAATAATGGTAGAAACTAAGTTGATGAGATAACAAATCCTAGATGAAATTTTCTCTGAATATTGCTGGCCATGTAGGTAAAGGGTCTATTTAAAAGGGTTGACCAACGAAAATCTTTTTCTTTCAAATCAACTGGTGTCAGAAAGTTATAGAGATTTGTAATTTATTTCTATTTAAAAAATTCTAAGTCTTCCCATACTTATTAGTTGCTGTATGTCCTGCAGGAAATGTTTTATTTTCATTCCGACACAGTGCTCTCTGCTGACATCTCTGGCCGAGATAGGAAATCTCTAGAGCAGCAGCAAATCCCCATAGAAAACCTCTCCTGTTCTGGATAGTTCCTGTCTCGGCCAGCAGTGGCAGCAGACAGCACTGTGTCAGGCTGAAAATAAAAACATTTCCTGCATGACATACAGCAGCTGATACATATGGGAAGACTTGAGATTTTTTAATAGAAATAAATTACAAATCTATATAACTTTCTGAAACCAGATGATTTGATTTGTTTTGCTGGACAACCCCTTTAACATCTAACATTTGCCTCAAGATTTTTATGCCCGCCAAAAAGCTGGAAAAAAAATGAACCCTCCCCCTGAAAAGTTGTGTGCATTGAGAAGCACCAGAAAAACACTGAAGGGAATTTATCAATGTTTTTGTGTAGACTTGGGCAAAGAATTGTTACAGATTTTTGAGCCATCGCTATATTTACACAAAGATTTGCAAGGTTTTACACTAGTTTTATGCAGAATGCATTGCTAAATTCTCCCTATTATACCCAAGCCAGGCTTTGTGTGCCTTTGCTCCACATTTGCACCAAAATTTGTCCAGAATCTCACGATTCAGGCTTGAAATACAGATTCTTTTAATTTTATTTATTTACTATGCTTCCTTTTTTAAATGTTTCAATTTTTTAAGAATATTTGCATGAGCTGAGCTTGCTTCATGCGTGGTTGACAACAACGTGTCCCCTTATTTACGCTGTGGACAAATGTATCTGCATTCACATGTACAGGATCCGCAGCAGATTTGATGCTGTGTTCAGGTAGTTAGTTACATTGATATCTGCAGAATCAAATCTGCACCATCAGATCCTGCACATGTGAACGCACCCTTAGGCTAAGTTGACACAACGTAAATTTTCAGTAAATAACAGCGATTGCATAACCGGCCACTATTTAGTAAAAATGAAAATAACATTGTGTCCTATGGAATCCGGGCTAGAGTGTATACACTCTGGCTGGGATTCCATGAGGCCGCATAGAAAACTTAGTGTATACAATGTAAAGTGCGGCTCTGGCCACACTTTACATTGTCTGCTATGGTGATTTGGAATGCGGGCACACCTAAATGTGCCCGCATTCCAAATCAAAAGAAGTGAAGATCATCCGTCCGGTACTGTCACAGAACTGCCTCTGTTATACACTGTGTGAACCCGGCAAGTCTTTGGACGCAGATTTCTCTCTCCCTACAGCCTGTGTGTGTGTTCCCAAGCACTCCCCCTTACATCTCCCACCTACCCCCTCCACACATTTTTATTACTTGTAATCTGATCCCTGTGCTAGATTCAAGTCATAACCAGTAAACAAAAGTGATAGGTGGTATAAAAAAAAAATGTGCTAGGTCACAGCACGTCCTTATATCTCAGCACATAATTGAGGTTTTGAAAATATTTACATACTGTAACATGTGACCATAGAGTATATCTACATGGTAGCAAATTCCAAGTAACCACACCATTTCAATAGGCTACAAAAATCAGCAGGCGCTGCAGCTAAAAAATACACTGCCTGCCAAACCATGTGGCTATCAATCTGCTTTGCAGTAAAATATTGTGGCAGCGCAGTTTTACACCTTGGCCATGCCACTGCAGGTTTCTTGCCCATAAGTAATGTAATGTTCAGGCAAAATAGAAAGCTAGGAACAGATTATAAATGAAGGACACTGAAACCATAGGCTGCAATGTCTTTAAAGTGACTGTACCACCAGGCCCAGGCTGAAGCATTGGAGGCGGGCCGACCCACCCCCAGTGGGATAAAACCCCAGCCCCTCCATGACATGACTCCATTAGAATCAATGGAACCCTACCATAGAGTGCTTCAGCCTGGGCCTGGTGGTACAGTCACTTTAAATCCGTTACGTGGTTTTGAAACGCAAATGTGGAAACACAGCCTATGACATATGTTCCATTTTCTAGTTAACCGGCGGGCTATTTATATAATTGATTTTAGAGCCTCCCGTAAGAAATGTCTATGTAATTCTTCATAAAAGGGCCTCTATGTTTGCAGAGCTGAAGCTTGGATACAGCATAGTTAGAGTAAATTTTGTTGAGTTTTTAGCTGTAATTTAGCTAAAATTGTGACCAAAATATCCTGCAACCCAGATTCACAAATGTGATTATAGGTGATGTGATATGTGATGATAGTTATTGCTGTTGAGGCTATGATATGTTGGTTCTCCTAAGTATAATGAAAGTCTAGGGATGCAAAGTACCATTTAGCAGTGGGTGGCACAATCTGCATTTATTTTATTTTCAATATATAGAACATCTGTGGGTGCCCTTTTACCATATTTTTGGCCTAACTGTATTAAAAAGAATACCTCTTTCTAGTATCCTTAGAGTGAATCTGTCAGCTCCCGGACTCTACCCGAGGTGCTGACATTGTCCTGTAGCTGGCAGTCCCCCTATTGAGCATGGTGCACAATCTCACGTCTCCTACAGTACTGAAGAGGCAAAGAGGAGTTGTTTGTGCCACACTCGCACTCCGGCACACCTCTCCACTCCTTCCTACTCCCTCTCCTTAAATAATCAATGCTCGCTAAGCTGTCAGTCAGTGTCTTTAACCCCTTAACAACAACGGGCGTACATTTACGCCCTCACTGCATGGGACTTAACGCAGGAGGACGTAAATGTACGCCCTGGCATGCTATCTGCAGCCAGGCCCTCACCCTCAATGGCGGGCCGGCGCAATCACACGGCTGCCCCCCATTAACCCCTTAAACGCAGCGTTTAAGTATAAGTGACTGGAGCATCTCCGGTCACTTAACGATCGGGACCCCCGCAGTGTGTCTGCGAGGGTCCCGATCACTTTTCCTGACTGCAGGAGGTCTTCTTACCATCGTGCAGTCCTCGGATCGGTCCTCTGATTCAGCCTGCCACAGGCAGGCTGAATCAGAAGATCACAGATAACACTGATCCCTGCAATGCTATGGCATAGCAGGGATCAGTGTTACTGATCTAATATATGTAAGGGATAGTTCCCTAAGGGAACTATAAAAGTGTAAAAAAATAAATAAAAGTTTTACAAAGTGCCCCAAAGCCCCTCCCCCAATAAAAGTGTAAATCACCCCCCCTTCCCATTGCATACAAACACATAAAAAGTAATAAATTTAATTAACATATTCTACACCGTAGCGTGCGTAATCGTCCGATCTATTAAAATAAAACATTACTTTTCCCGCACGGTGAACGGCGTGAAAAAACAGCGGTAAAAATACGCAGAGATTGCTTTTTTTTTAATGACATTTTATGTATAAAAAATGTAATAAAAAGCGATCAATACATTTGAGCTAATAAACTAGAGATCATGAGCTAATAAAAACTAGAGATCATGACGCAAAAAATGACACCCCATACGACCCCGTAGGTGAAAAAATAAATGCGCTATAGGAGTCACAATAGGGCCATTTTAAATATGCCGATTTGCAAAAAAAAGTTTTACTGCTAATAAAATAGTAAAACGTAAGAAAACCTAGTACACCTGCATATCACCATGTTCAGACTGACCTATAGAATAAAGGAAAAAGGCCAGTTTTACCGCAAAGTGGATTACGTAAACGTGGAAGCCCCCCAAAATTTGCCGAATCGCATTTTTTGACCCAAGTTCACGCGATAAATGATATTTTGGGGGTTCCCTAATTCATTTAATGGCAGATTGAAAGATGCCATTACAAAGTACACCTGCTCCTGAAAAAAACAAGCCCTCACATGGCCCGGTAGGTGGAAAAATGAAAGCGTTATGGGTCTTAGAAGGAGAGGAGGAAAAAACAAAAACGCAAAAGTGACAATTGTCCTGTCCTTAAAGAGGACCTGTCACCTCCCGTGCCGGGGTGATAGGCTCCCGACCCCCTGTTAGAGCCCCCTATACTCACGTGATCCCGCCGGGTCCCGCTTCCTGAGCCGGTCGGGTCCCGGAGGTATCAGCTCCCGAAGCCCGGTGCGCGCGCTGAGAGATGAGTCCGGTGCCCATAGAGAATGACGGAGCATCGGACTCCCCATTCATTCTCTATGGGCATCTAACTCTGCTGTCAGCGCGTGCGCCGGGCTTCGGGCGCTGATATCTCCGTGACCCGACCGGCTCAGGAAGCGGGACCCGGCGGGATCACGTGAGTATAGGGGGATCTAACAGGGGGTCGGGAGCCGGTCACCCCGGCACAGGGGGTGACAGGTGTCCTTTAAGGCCATTTCAGGCTCTGTCCTTAACCTCTTAAGGACATAGGACGTACCGGTACGTCCTATGTCCTCACTTGCACTTCAAAGCGGGGCCGCGCGGCGGCCCCGCTTTGAAGTGCCGCGATCCCGGGTGCCGCGTGTAGCCCGGGACCGCCGCTATTAGCGGGCACGGTCTGATCGCCGTGCCCGCTAATTAGCTAATCGGAGGCAGCTGTCAAAGTTGACAGCTGCCTCCGATTACCGGAGGCAACGTTTCCCTGGTGTCTAGTGGGGGAGATCGCTCCTCCGGGACCTTGTCCCGGAGGAGCGATCTCCGTTACTGATGCCGGCCGGGGACGCGTCCAAGATGGCGCCGTCCTCGGCTCGGCACTCGTTTACTTCCGGCTGCAGCAGCCGAAAGCAAACGAGTGCCGATCTCATGGATCTCTGCAGCATATCTATGCTGCAGAGATCTCAATGAGAGATCACAGTGTATATACTAGAAGTCCCCCAGGGGGGCTTCTAGTATATGTGTAAAAAAAAAAAAAAAAGTGTTGTTAATAGTAAAAAGCCCCCTCCCCTAATAAAAGTCTGAATCACCCCCCTTTTCCTAGGTTTTAAATAAAAGTAAACAAATAAATAAATAAATAAACATGTTTGCTATCGCCGCGTGCGTAATCGCCCGAACTATTAATTAATCACATTCCTGATCTCGTACGGTAAACGGCGTCAGCGCAAAAAAAATCCCAAAGTGCAAAATTGCGCATTTTTGGTCGCATCAAATCCAGAAAAAATGTAATAAAAAGCGATCAAAAAGACGTATATGGGCAATCAAGGTACCGATAGAAAGATCAAGTCATGGCGCAAAAAATGACACCTCGCACAGCCCCATAGACCAAAGGATAAAAGCGCTATAAGCCTGGGAATGGAGCGATTTTAAGGAACGTATATTGGTTAACAACGGTTTGAATTTTTTACAGGCCATCAGATACAATATAAGTTATACATGTTATATATCGTTTTAATCGTAACGACTTGAGGAACATGCATAACAAGTCAGTTTTACCCCAGGGTGAATGGCGTAAAAACACATTTCCCCCAAATAAAAGAAATGCGTTTTTTTTTTCAATTTCACCACACTTTGAATTTTTTTCTGGTTTCGCAGTGTACTTTATGCAAAAATTCAGCCTGTAATTGCAAAGTACAATTAGTGACACAAAAAATAAGGGGTCATGTGGGTTTCTAGGTGGAAAAATGCAAGTGCTATGACCTTTTAAACACAAGGAGGAAAAACCGAAAACGTAAAAACGAAAATGGGCCATGTCCTTAAAGGGTTAAGGGGTTAAAGTGTCACTGTCGTTTTTTTTTTTTTTTTTTTTGCAGAAATCAATAGTCCAGGCGATTTTAAGAAACTTTGTAATTGGGTTTATTAGCCAAAAAAATGCATTTTTATCATGAAAAAGCAGTTTGAAGCTCTCCACCCTGTCTTCATTGTTCTCTTATGGAGAGAGCTAAATAAAAGACCAAAACAGGACAACAAAGAGTTAATCTACAAATACCTCACCCTTTATCTCCTCTGACAGTCACCACTGACCTCTCTAAACTCTGATTACAGCTGTCACCCAGCTCCATGCCTGTAATCCTGTTATCTGCTTTCTGCTGTCGGCTAACTCCCTCCTCCCCTCTCCCTAGAACAGACTGGGTTGTGTCTGATGACACAAGTCAAGATTTCCTGATTTTTTATTTTTTTATTTATTTTATTTTTTTTGCAGTGGATGGAAAAGAGGAAGGAGGGACGGACCTGGGAAAAAGGCTTTTTAAATGCAGATAATGGCATATTTGGCTAATAAACCCAATTACAAAGTTTCTTAAAATCGCCTGGACTATGAATTTCTGAAAAAAAAAAAAAGTGACAGTGACTCTTTAATTGCAGATCAGTCCTCTGTAGGTAGCTTATATCTAAAAGAAACTCACATATATCACTCAGATATAGTTGAATCTTACCTCTCTACAGACCTGCCAGCAGTTGATTCACTGGTTTAAATCCCCTGATGGAAATGAAATAGAAGTCTTTATTTTTATTTTTTTTTCTTCTCATTATTATATCATTTTTAAGGCTATGTTCATGCACAGTATTTTTGCTCAGTGTTTTGCAACCAAAACCAGGAGTGGATTGAAAACATAGTAAGGCTAAAGAAACACTGTTGAAATTGAGTGGATGCCTTCATTTAATGGCAAATATGGTCCGTTTTTTTTTTTTAGTAAAAGTAATTATTTGCCATTAAAGGGGTACTCCGGGCAAAATTTATTTTTAATGTTATTACAAAAGAAAAGTTGTACAAATCCCGAATATACACTAATTATGGTAAATGCATATATGGTGCTATTTTCCCTCAACTTAGGAGATCAGGCAGGCTCACTTCCTGTAAAAAAAAAAAAAAGGTGACGTCACGTCTCAAGTGCCGGGTCCAGCAGGGGGCGCATGTATGCATCTATATAGATGTATCTCCCTCTCTGTGCTGGATGATACTGGCCCCGCTGTGGAGGCCCCTCCCCCCAACTAGCTCTGAGCCCACCCGTCCTGTGCAGGAGCGCAAACCCACCGCTTGTTCCTGGCAGGGTGAGCGCCCGGTCGCGGTGCTGTGAGCGTTCCAGCACCTCCGTATGCATCAACCTGTCCCCTCTCAGATACCCACAGCGCAGGAGCGGGCGTCCGGGTGAGCACTGAGGCGAAGGGAGGACAGCCTCTGTGCCCCACTGTGCTTCAGCGCTCACCTGGATGCCCGCTCCTGCTCCTGCGCTTTGGGTATCTGAGAGGGGACAGGTTGATGCATACGGAGGTGCAGGAACGCTCACAGCACCGCGACCGGGCGGCAGGTGAGCGCTCCTGCAAGGGACCGGGCGGATCAGAGCACGGGCAGCTGGATGGGCAGGTACAGGAGCGCTCACCCTGCCAGAAACGAACGGCGGGTATGCGCTCCTGCACATCACGGGTGGGCCCAGAGCTAGTTGGGGGAATGCTGACCGGGCGGCAGGGTGAGCTAGTTGGGGGGAGGGGCCTCCACAGCGGGGTCAGTATAAGCCAGCACAGAGAGGGAGATACATCTATATAGATGCATACATGCGCCCCCTGCTGGACCCGACACTTGAGACGTGACGTCACCTTTTTTTTTTTACAGGAAGTGAGCCTGCCTGATCTCCTAAGTTGAGGGAAAATAGCACCATATGTGCATTTCCCATAATTAGTGTATATTAGGGATTTGTACAACTTTTCCTTTGTCATAACATATTAAAAATTTTGCCCGGAGTACCCCTTAAGTGGCTGCTATCCACTCAATTTCAACAGTGTTTAAACATATCCTTTCTGTGTTTTCAATCCACTCCTGGTTTTGGTTGAAAAATACTGAGCAAAAATACTGTGCGTGAACATAGCCTTAACAATGATGTGTGTGAACATAGCCTTCCTACAACGATAGGAAGAAGGGTTAGAGAGGTGTGGCACAACCAACACCTCTTTGACACTCCATTACAGTAGGAGACCTTAGATAGTTCATAATCCACTGCACAGTAAATTACCAAAAGTTACAGTACCATGCTGACTAGGGGAGTGCCAGCTATGGCACACAGTCAGCACCTTAGGTAGGGCCCCAGAGCTGACAGATTCCCTTTAAATACAAAAGCATGTATATCATACGTGTGTTCATTTTTCTATTTTGCTGACAAATTACAGATGTATGTAGTTATTTGGTGATTGTATCAGCATGTTAAAGAGTGTGCCTTTGAGCAAAATCTCCATGCCTGTCGTGTAGTAAATAATAACAAGCCATTCTCCCCCATCCTGTTCCCGGGCAGCTGCAGCAAAGGCGGCTCCTGGTTCCCTGTCCTCTCTGCTTCTTAATGCATTCTGTGACACCACAGCCATGCAGGTGCAATAATGGTGGTCCCCCTTACTTAGTGATTGCCTGAGCGGGGCAGTTCCTTCATAGCTACATTTCTCTTAATATAAGGTAAGCTAAATATGATCCAAAAATGTGTGCGACACTAACCTATTTTCAATGGGAAATGAGTATGCCAAAGTTAACACTGTTAGGCTGGGTTCACACTGTGTTTTTGCAGTCCTTTTAACGTATACATTTTATGGAAAAAAAAAAATGGATACAAAAACGGATGCAATTTTGTGCAATCCGTTTTTTCCATTGTCATTTAAAAAGAAAAAAAAAGGGTGCGCCTTTTTTTTTTTTTTTTTTTAGCGTACACAATGTGGTTGACAACGTTTTTCTATTTGCCCACATCTGCCCTGCTCATTCCTTCATGCTCCCTGTAGTCTGTCAGTCCTTGTGTTACCCATTCTGTGCATTCCTGGTATAATGTGCCTGCACTCACACTCGGCTATCCACACTGCTGCTATAATGTGCCCGTCCTTACACTCAGCCATTCATACTGCTGCTATAATGTGCCTGTCCTTACACTCAGCAATTCACACTCCTGTATAGAAAAGTTTCACTGTCCTCCTGCACAGCTCTCTGATTCTCACTTCCTGATTGGTCCATGCTGAACACACTACCTTCCCCATTACTGTCATGTGACCACACAGACCTCTGACAACAGCCCTTCTTCTCTATTCTACCATGTTGTACTTCGCTCCTGCATTATGAGGATTTGCAGTTCCATCTTGTATCTACAAACTGCTGCAGTTTTTTCAGGTTTATGCAGTTACTATACATTATACACCACATGGTGATTGCTATATTGGACAGTAACCTATAAAATGACATATTCAGCTGTTTCTAAATGTTTGTTTAATTTGTTTTACATGTTTATTCAGAGTAAAAAATCTTTATTTTGTGGTGTGGAACCAATTCCCTGCATTTCGGTGATTTCTTATGGGAAAATTTCCTTTTTTTAAGAGTGGATTTGAATTACAATCACAGTCCCAGAACGAATTATGCTCGTAATCCAAGGCACCACTGTATTATACTTTTCTATGCCGCAGGCAGTTCTAAGCTTGTAACCTAACCTAGAAGTGAGTGAGATGCAGAGCATTAGAGCCGGGAAAAGCAAGTGCAGTTCTGGAACTATTTGGCACTTGTGGGGGAATTAACTGTTTGTGAGGCCCTATTGGGGCATTATAAGGGTAACAGAGAATATACCAGCGCTGCCTGTCAGAACCCTGGAAAAGTAAAGCAGCGTACTAGGAGATACGGCGATCTGCACGCCGTGGGTATAACAAAGTGTGATTATAAATAATTACCGTTCCGCGCTATGATAATGTACCAACATACAATATGGTGTTGTAGCAGTGTTGATCACTCTATAAATGGATGTGAGATGAAATGAAGTTAACCACCGTGCTCGATATACTGACTAACCTGTTCCTGAGTGTGAGCGATGATCATTCGCATCGGGATGATGGACTGGCCAGTGCTGTGTCCAATGATGGTCCTGTGCGTGTAAGTTCTAAGGCATCCACGTCGGAATCCAACAGGTTGTTAAATTAGTTTGTCTCGGGCACTTAGTTCTACGTGTCCGGTAATAGAAGTAATGAGAACAGTTTTTCTTCTGGCAGATGGCGCGCTTCTTGACAAAGAGAGCCGTGACTCTTGAAACGCGTAGAAGTGCAGTAGCCTTCTGGACCTCAACAGGATCCGTTGTAACTGCTGTGACATCACACAGTCTGTCTGACTGAATCCTGCTACAGGCAGAGTGTGCACGCTACCGGCCGGAGAGCGCCATCTGCCAGAAGAAAAACTGTTCTCATTACTTCTATTACCGGACACGTAGAACTAAGTGCCCGAGACAAACTAATTTATCAACCTGTTGGATTCCGACGTGGATGCCTTAGAACTTACACGCACAGGACCATCATTGGACACAGCACTGGCCAGTCCATCATCCCGATGCGAATGATCATCGCTCACACTCAGGAACAGGTCAGTCAGTATATCGAGCACGGTGGTTAACTTCATTTCATCTCACTTCCATATATAGAGTGATCAACACTGCTACAACACCATATTGTATGTTGGTACATTATCATAGCGCGGAACGGTAATTATTTATAATCACACATTATAAGGGTAATTAACTGTTTGTGGGGTAGAATTATGAAATTACATACTGGGGGGAAATAATGGGGTAACTACTGGAGCAGTATTTATTGCTTCACTGTGTTGTTGGTTTACTACAGTTGAGGCAGTAGTATTTATTTCTGCACATGGTGGTATCTGGCACTGTGTAGTTGTATTATGTGTTTGGTGAGGCCCCAGCATCTACATAGCTTGCCTGGTGAGGCCCGAGAACAATGAGTTTGAGAAGCCCTGTTCTAGAGGAGGAGTTAAAGCACCTAACCTGCCGGCCCTCCAGACGGTGAAGCCCTTTCCTAGAAGCTTTGCGCACAAGCCTTGGCAGCTTCTTGGCTTTATGATTCTGGTTAAATAAATGTTTCTTAAAATATTACAAACATTCTGGTACCACAAGCTGTATACTTTCATGACATCCTGTTGTTGTATAAATGCTTTCAGATCCCAGTAAGAGAAATGTGAGTGAGTGGATGATTATTTGACTCTGAGATTTGTGGTCACAATGTATTTACTTATTATTTAATGATAAAATTGAAGCTTTTAACTTTGGGGCGGGATTAAAACACTTCTGCAGTTTAATTGGAAAACAAATCTTTATAAAAAGCAACTTTGTAGATTCAGATCCATCTTGCACCTCCAGACTGAATCGTGAAGTGTGCTTTATAATTCGGTTGGGTAAAATGTTGGAGGCCATGAGAAAGACCTGACATACCCTGGGATATTTATAGGGGTATTTCGACAACAGGTAAAAAAAATACACATGCTGCAGAATTATATAACATTGCTTACCTGCCTGACCCAGTTCTAAAACCACCAAAAATCCATTTATTTGGGGGGCTCTGTGTTTTGTGTTTTTACTTCCTGGTTAAACAGTTGCTCAGTACTACAATTACCGGAAATCATTGTTTTTCTTCAGCTGTTTATCACAGACCTTCCACCCTGCCTACATCCCTCCCCCAGCACTCCTGTCAGTTTCCTGCTCAAAGCCATTGCAGAATATCTTGATTTACTGCAGACTTTCGCAGTGAAGTTGCAGCACCTGCCTCCTTCACTTCCTGTCTGCTTAGGGAGATAGTGATGTGGGCTGGAAGGGGGGGGGGTCGGAGATGGTGATATCACTCAGGGTGGTTGGGCTACAGCTCAGAGAAAAGATCCAGACAAGCCTCCTGTGACATTCGAGATGCGTTGTCATGGGAGAGGAGGAGCCAAAGACAGTACGCAAAAGCTGCTGAAGTCAGTACTTTGAGGCCTGTGTTTCTACGGCCTTGATCCATGTCCTTTTGCGGACTGCAAATGCGGCATTGGCACACCAGTAGAAGTCAGTGGGATAGTTTGTTCCCAATTGCAGACCCATGACGTCCGTTTTTTGCGGATCCATAAATTGTGACATCACTGTTTGTAGCTCCCTCTGGCAGCAAAGTGAACCAGAAATGGCTGCCAAATAATCATATGACCTTTATGGGGTGGGGAAAGCTAGTACATCCTTAACTAATTCACATGCACTTTTCCGTTCAGTGGATTATGTACAATCTTATGTCTCCTACTGTCACAGAGCTCTTGGTCGTGCCACACTTGTCATGCATCCTCCTCCCTCTTCATGAATAATCAATGCTGCCCGGCCTCCTGCTCGCTCAGCTGTTAGATTGCAGATCAGTCCTCTGTAGGCAGGTTATGTCTGAAAGAATCTTTCCTCTGTAATGTGTAGGAGCTGTGGTCTAGGGGTAACTCACCTGTCTAGAGACCTGCCAGCAGTTCGTTCTCTGGTTCGAATCCCCTGATGGAAATTAAATGGATGTCGTGTTTTTTTTTTTTTTTTTCTCCTCATTTTATCATTTTTAAGGCTATGTTCGCACACAGTATTTTTACTCAGTATTTTGCAACCAAAACCAGGAGTGGATTGAGAACACAGAAAGGCTATGTTCTCACACTGTTGAAATTGAACAGATGGCCGTCATTTAATGGCAAATATTGGACATTATTTTAAAATAACAGTAATTATTTGCCATTAAATGACAGCCATCCACTCAATTTCAACAGTGTGAGAACATAGCCGTTTAGTGTTTTCAATCCACTTTTGTTTTGGTTGCAAAACACTGACCAAAATACTGAGCAAAAATACTGTGTGTGTGTGTGAACATAGCCTTAAAAATGATACAATAATGAGGGGAAAAAAGACATCTATTTAATTTCCATCAGGCGATTCGAACCAGAGAATGAACTGCTGTCAGGTCTCTAGACAAGTGAGTTACCCCTAGACCACAGCTCCTACACATTACAGAGGAAAGATTCTTTCAGACATAACCTGCCTACAGAGGACTGATCTGCAATCTAACAGCTGAGCGAGCAGGAGGCCGGGCAGCATTGATTATTCATGAAGAGGGAGGAGGATGCATGACAAGTGTGGCACGACCAAGAGCTCTGTGACAGTAGGAGACATAAGATTGTACATAATCCGCTTCACGGAAAATTACCAAAAAGGCACCATGCTTACTGGGGGGCTGCCAGCTACAGCACAATGTATGCACCTTAGGTAGTGCCCGGTAGCTGACGGATTCCCTTTTAAGCATATGTGCCCACTCCAGTAGTGCATGTCAATACCAACCACAGACACCCCCCCCCCCCCCTCCACCCACCATTGTACTCTCATAAGTGAATTGTCTTCACCCCCTGGCTGATGAAGGATTTATTCACTTGTGGGAGGACATATATGTCTGGGAATCCCCCTGCCACCATGCATAAATCTGATGACCTGAATCATGGTGTTAAATATTCTTGCAGTGCCACCAAGGGGAAATGAAGATTTTCATAGTTCTGATTTAGGTTTTCTCTAAAATATAGATTTAGAGGCTTTATTTGTAGCTACTTCCTTCTATTTTCTGTGCTGACAGTTTGTTTATGATAGTGAGACATGACACATGTGGAAAGTTGTGGCCCAATATAGGACGGCTGAGGACACTTTTATAAAACAAGAATATTCCATATTGTCCTAACAGATCAGACCTAAAACACAGCACCACAGAACATATAGGGGTATACAGACCGATCAGCCACAATCATTGTTTGGGTATTACTTCAGACCATACAGGAGATAGCTTTATTACCTGTTTACTTCATTATAGTGTGTCATAATGAAGGTATATGTTTGCTTTTTTTCCTACACAGTGGTATATATGCAGTAATTTGGTGAATGAGCTAATGTGGTGTGTGTGTGTGTGTGTGAGTGATATATATATATTATATACAAAAAATCAGTGTATGGTGGTTATTATTGTGTTTGATGCCTTATGTGTGTTACAAACATCAATAAAACACATTGGATTAATTAAAAAAATCAGTATATGTATACACAATTTAGATGAAATCTTGTAAATCAGATGAACTGGCTAATATGCCAAGGATAGAATAATTTACCCATAGTCTGTCTGATTTATGTTTTTGCAGTCAGCGGCAGACTTGTACAGCTGTATATACTTGCAGTTGCGTATTTGTCCAGCACCAGAAACCGAAATAGACAGTTCACGTGTAACAAAAATAGTGTACTGAGAATCATTAACACCAGAGAAGTGATGAAAGGCAGGGTGGTGAGGTGTTAGAGGTTTAGTAGAAATTCATACGAAATGATAGTCCTGTATCTAGATGTCAGCTATAAAAAAAAAACACATACAAAAAAGGTCTTGTCAACCTTTTGTTGTAGAGTCATCATAGTGTTCTCGAAAGAGCTGGATTGTGTGTGTACTGTCGATGGATGCTTCGTATCATCTTAACCTCGGAAAATGACAGATTGTGTTGGAGGGCTGTGTACACACCACTGCCTAGATAGCTGCAGATAGTTGTTGTTTTAAGGAACACAGAGCTGTTTCCCATAAAACGCTTAAAGTGACTCTGTAACCACATTCTGACCCCCCTTACCTTCGGATAGCTGCCTTTAATTCAAGATCTGTTCTGCGGTCCGTTCGGCAGGTGATGCAGTTATTGTCCTAAAAAAATACTTTTAAACTTGAAGCCCTGTGTCAAACGGGAGTATCTTGAAGCCCTTATCATTAGGAATGCTCCAGGCAGATTGCCTCCTATTCCCCACCTGTGGCAGCCCGGCACATGGGCTGGATCGTTAACCCCTTAGTGACCGCCGATACGGCTTTCTACGGCGGTCACTAATGGTCCTTATTCTGCTGCCATCAGCTTTTTACGGCGATGGCAGAGAATAAGGCTGCGGGGCCGGGACGGCCCCCACCCCATCCCCCCGGCTACCGGAGGTAGCTGAGGGGTTGGGGCAGTGTGTGAGGTCCGTCCCGGCCCCCCCCCCTTACCGACGATCGCCGCTATTAACGTTATAGCGGCGACCGTCGGTAAATGAGAGTACCGGTGCCGCCGCCGCCTTTCATCTCCCCCCGCCGTGAATCTACGGCGGGGGGAGATGAAATAAGTGTATATCAGACCCCAGATCAGACCCCCCTAGTGCCCCGATAACTAACCCCCCTCCCCCGGCGGCCATCATTTCCAAGATGGCCGCCGCCATCGCTGTGAACCGACTAACGTCGGTTCACAGCGATTAAAAGGTTAAAAATGAATGAAAGCCCCATGCTCTCCGCCACCGGAGGTAGCGGAGAGCATGGGGCAGTCATCGGGGACCCCCCTGTGGGGTCCCGGTACAAGCGATCAGCGGTATATACTATATACCGCTGATCGCTTGTGCCATGTGCTCCCGGCACTTTTTATCCCCTGTCACCATAAATGATTGGTGACGGGATAAAAAGTGATGTCCCCCCACCCCCCCTGTCACCCCAGTCACCCCCCCCCCCCCCCCTTCCCCATATACTCACCGGATCGACGGAGCTCCTTCCTCCTCGACGTCCTGGCTGGTTATGAAGTGCGCAGGCGCTTCACAACCAGCCAACTCTGAAAATTTAAAGTGACAGAGACCAATTTGGTCTCTGTCACTGAACTATGATTACTGAGATAGAAAATATCACAGTAATCATAGTAATACAGTGAAAATGAATGTATAAAGTACAAAAAGTGACAAACATACAAAAAAATAAAACACACATTTATTATAGTAATAATTGCAGTTTACTCCCAAATTACCCCTAACCCCTCCCCAGATTACCCGTAACCACCGCACGTTGCCCGTAACCACCGCACGTTGCCCGTAACCACCGCACGTTGCCCGTAACCCCCTCCAGATTGCCCGTAACCACCCCAAATTACATGTACCCACCCCAGATTACCTATAAGCACTTCAGTTTATCAGTAACAATCCCAGATTGTCTGTAACCCTTCCAGGTTGCACATAACCCCCCCAGGTTCCCCGTAATCATGCCAGATTACATGTAACCCCCCCAGATTGCACGTAACCACTGCGCGTTGCCTCTGACCACGCCACGATGCTTCTGACCACGCCACGATGCTTCTGACCACGCCACGATGCTTCTGACCACGCCACGATGCCTCTGACCACGCCACAATGCCTCTGACCACCGCACGTCGCCTCTGACCACCGCACATCGCCTCTGACCACCGCACGTCGCCTCTGACCACCCCAAATTGCCAATGACCCCCTCCAGATTGCGGTGCCCATGTCAGATTACAGGTACCCACCCCAGATTGCCTATAAGAACTTCAGTTTATCCGTAACCACCCCACATTGCCCGTAACCACCCCACGTTGCCCGTAACCACCCCAGATTGTCTGTAAGCATTGCAGGTTGCCCGTAACCACCCCACGTTGCCCGTATCCACCCCAGATTGTCTGTAAGCACTGCAGGTTGCCCGTAACCACCCCACGTTTCCCGTAACCATCCCAGATTGCCTGTAAGCACAGCAGGTTGCCCGTAACCAGCCCACGTTGCCCGTTACCAGCCCACGTTGCCCGTAACCACCCCACGTTGCCTGTAACCACCCCACGTTGCCTGTAACCACCCCACGTTGCCTGTAACCACCCCACGTTGCCCGTAACCACCCCGCGTTGCCCGTAACCACCCCGCGTTGCCCGTAACCACCCCGCGTTGCCCGTAACCACCCCGCGTTGCCCGTAACCACCCCGCGTTGCCCGTAACCACAGCAGGTTGCCCGTGACCACCCTATGTTGTCCGTAACCACCCCAGATTACCTGTAACCACCTCAGGTTGCCCGTAACCACCCCACATTACCTGTAATCTCATTTTTTTTATCTTATTTTAGTAACTGCGCTATTCTAATAACCATTACTAGCTGCGGTTTTGCTCCTGTAAATCGGCGCTCCTTCCCTTCTGAGCCCTGCTGTGTGCCCATACAGTGGTTTATGCCCACATATGAGGTACCGTTGTACTCAGGAGAACCTGCGTTACAGATTTTGGGGTACGTTTTCTCTCCTGTTCCTCGTCAAATTGAGAAATTTCAAACTAAACCAACATATTGGAAAAATTCGAGTTTTTCATTTTTACTGGCCAATTTTGAATACTTTCCTCTAATACATGTGGGGTAAAAATGGTCACCACACCCCAAGATGAATTCTTTGAGGGGTGCTCTTTCCAAGATGTGGTGACTTTTGGGGGGAATCTATTCTGCTGACACTACAGGGGCTCAGCAAACGCACCTGGCGCTCAGAAACTTCTTCAGAAAAATCTGCACTGAAAATGCTAATTGGGGCTCCTTCCCTTCTGAGCCCGGCTGTGTGCCCATGCAGTGGTTTATGCCCACATATGGGGTACCGTTCTACTCAGGAGAACCTGCTTTACATATATTGGGGTGACATTTCTCTCCTGTTCCTCGTGAAATTGAGAAATTTCAAACTAAAGGAACATATTATTGGAAAAATTCGAGTTTTTCATTTTTACTGTCTACTTTTGAATACTTTCCTCAAATACCTGTGGGGTCAAAATGCTCACCACACCCCAAAATAAATTCTATGAGGGGTGCACTTTCCAAAATGGAGTGACTTATGGTGAGATTTTACTCCGCTAGCACTACAGGGGCGCTGCAAACGCACCTGGCGCTCGGAAACTTCTGCAGCAAAATCTGCATTGAAAAAGCTAATTGGCGCTCCTTCCCTTCTGAGCCCTCCTGTGTGCCCATGCAGTGGTTTATGCCCACATATGGGGTACCATTGTACTCAGGAGAACCTGCGTTACAAATTTTGGGGTACTTTTTTCCTCTTGTTCCTCGTGAAATTGAGAAATTTCAAACTAAACGAACATATTATTGGAAGAATTCAAGTTTTTCATTTTTACTGTCTTCTTTTGAATACTTTCCTGTAATACCTGTGGGGTCAAAATGGTCACCACACACCAAGATGAATTCTTTGAGGGGTGTACTTTCCAAAATGGGGTGACTTATGGGGGTTTTTCTCTCTGCTGACACTACAGGGGCTCTGCAAACGCACCTGGCGCTCAGAAACTTCTTCAGCAAAATTTGCATTGGAAAAGCTAATTGGCGCTCCCTTCCTTCTGAGTCCTGCTGTGTGCCTATACAGTGGTTTACGCCCACATATGGGGTACCGTTGTACTCAAGAGAACCTGCGTTACAAATTTTGGGGTGCTTTTTGTCTCATATTCCTTTTGAAAATGAGAAACTTTAATCTAAACGTATATATTATTGGAAAATTTAAATTTTCAATTTTTTTACTGCCTAATTGTGAATACTTTCCTCCAGCCCCTGTAGGGTTAAAATGCTCATTATACCCCTAGATTAATTCTTTAAGGTGTGTAGTTTCCAAAATGGGGTCACTTATGGGGTTTTTCAGGATACCAGACTTCTAAATCCATTTAAAAAAAGAACTGGTCCCTAAAAAAATCAGTGTCACGAAAATGTGATAATTTGCTGATAAATTTCTAATCCCCGTAACACCCTAAAAAAGTAAAATATGTTTACCAAATTATGCCAGAATAAAGAAGACATATTGGTAATGTGACTTAGTAACTAATTTATGTGCTACGACTTTCTTTTTTTAGAAGCAGAGAATTTCAAAGTTCATAAAATGCAAATTTTTAAAATTTTTCATGATATTTTGATGTTTTTCACAAAAACACACAAAATAGTGACCAAATTTTGCCACTAACATAAGGTGCCATATGTCACGAAAAAACAATCTCAGAATCGCTAGCATACGTTAAAGCATCACTGAGCTATAAGAGCATAAAGTGAGACAGGTCAGATTTTGAAAAATTAGCCTGGTCATTAAGGCCCAAACTAGCTGCAGCACGAAGGGGTTAAGGACCTGTGCAATGTTTAGCATGGAGAAAATGTTCCTGTGGCATTCCTAATGATGAAGAGGGTGGGAGGGAGGGACGGAAGGGTGGTGCAAGGGTAGGGCACAGATACTCCCGTTTGGCACGGGCTTCAAGTTTAAAAGTCTTTTTTTTAGGACAATAACTGCATCACCTGCCGAACGGACCGCTGGACAGATCTTGGAATAAAAGTAGGTATCTGAAGGTACAAGTGGTTTGGGGGGTCAGATTGTGGGTACAGAGTCGCTTTAACAACTTTTCACAGAGCCTGTATGACATCTACATTTACTTTAAACTCGTCAGACTTTTGGGCTTTTTTATTGTATACTAGAAAATGTACCCGGCGCTGCCCGGGTATAAAGTGTCAGTGTGTTAATTAGATTTGTTCTAAGGTGCCCAGGAGGCCAAGCTAAAGGTATTGTTTCATCTGAGTTAATCAGTGGAATTAGTGTATACCTGTAGTGCATAGTTGGAGGGGTTCTGTATACCCACAATGTATAGTTTTTAGGGGTCTCGCATATCTGAAGTGCATAGTTGGGGGGGCTGTATACCTATAGTGTATAGTTGAGGGAGGTCCTGTATACCTGCAGTGTACAGTTGGTGAAGGTCCTGTATACCTATACTGTATAGTTCGGGGGTCCTGTATACCTGTAGTATATAGTTGGTGCTGTATACCTGTAATGTATAGTTGGTGGAGGTCTTGTATACCTGTAGTTTATAGTTTGAGGGTCCTGGATACCTGTAGTGTATAATTGGTGGAGGTCTTGTATACCTGTAGTATATAGTTCGGGGGTCCTGTATACCTGTAGTAAATAGTTTGAGGGTCCTGTATAACTATAGTATAGAGTTGGTGGAGGTCCTGTATACCTGTAGTGTATAGTCTGGGGTCCGATATACCTGTAGTATATAGCTGGTGGAGTTCCTGTATACCTATAGTATATTTGGGGTCCTGTATACTTGTAGTATAGAGTTGGTGAAGGTGCTGTATACCTGTATTATAGAGTTGGTGTAGGTCCTGTATACCTGTAGTGTATGGTTTTGAGGTCCTGTATACCTGTAGTGTATAGTTTGGGGTCCTATATACCTGTAGTATATAGTTGGTGGAGTTCCAGTATACCTGTAGTGTATAGTTTTGGGGTCCTGTATACCTGTAGTGTATAGTTTGGGGTCCTGTATACCTGAAGTATATAGTTGGTGGAGGTCCTGTATACCTGTAGTATATAGTTTTGGGGTCCTGTATTGTAAAGTTTGGGGTCCTGTATACCTGTAGTATATAGTTTTGTGGAGGTTCCGTGCACTTGTAGTGTATAGTTTTGGGGTCCTGTATACCTGTAGTGTCCTGTATACCTGCAGGGTTGTATTTACCCGTATGGCAGTGTTATTCAGTCACAGAGTGTCAGTATTGGTCATGTCTGGTATGGGGGTGTTATCCAGTCACAGTATGGCGGTATTGGTCAGGTCTGGTGTGGCGGTGTTATCCAGTCACAGTATGGTGGTATTGGTCAGGACTGGTGTGGCGGTGTTACCCAGTCACAGTTTGCCGGTATTGGTCAGGTCTGGTATGGCAGTGTTATCCAGTCACAGTATGGCGGTATTGGTCAGGTCTGGTATGACAGTGTTATCCAGCACAGTATGGCGGTATTGGTCAGGTCTGGTATGGCAGTGTTATCCAGTCACAGTATGGCGGTATTGGTCAGGTCTTATATGACAGTGTTATCCAGTCAGTTTGGTATATCTGTTGTGCCCTGTATATACATGCACTGTATGGATGGAGTAGGGGGTCCTGTATATACATGTACTGTATAGATGGAGTAGGGGGTCCTGTATATACATGTACTGTATGGATGGAGTAGGGGGTCCTGTATATACATGTTCTGTATGGATGGAGTAGGGGGCCCTGTATATACATGTTCTGTATGGATGGAGTAGGGGGTCCTGTATATACATGTACTGTATGGATGGAGTAGGGGGCCCTGTGTATACATGTACTGTATAGATGGAGTAGGGGGTCCTGTATATACATGTACTGTATAGATGGAGTAGGGGGTCCTGTATATACATGTACTGTATGGATGGAGTAGGGGGTCCTGTATATACATGTACTGTATGGATGGAGTAGGGGGTCCTGTATATACATGTTCTGTATGGATGGAGTAGGGGGCCCTGTATATACATGTTCTGTATGGATGGAGTAGGGGGTCCTGTATATACATGTACTGTATAGATGGAGTAGGGGGCCCTTTATATACATGTTCTGTATGGATGGAGTAGGGGGTCCTGTATATACATGTACTGTATAGATGGAGTAGGGGGCCCTGTGTATACATGTACTGTATAGATGGAGTAGGGGGCCCTGTGTATACATGTACTGTATAGATGGAGTAGGGGGTCCTGTATATACATGTACTGTATAGTTGGAGTAGGGGGTCCTGTATATACATGTCCTGTATAGTTGGAGTAGAGGGTCCTGTATATACATATACTGTATAGATGGAGTAGGGGGTCTACCAGTTATTACTGTGGATGTTGTGAGGCAGCTTCCCTAGCAACCATTGCTCCCTGTGAAAATGAAAGCAGTAATCCTATTGGTTGCTAAGGCTCCAACTGCCGTGTCTGCTGCAGCTAATTATATCACCTGTGTTTGCAGTGAGGAGATTTTCCCATTCATCTCTATGGGGCGCCTCTCTTTCCCCTCCCCCTCCCCTCCTGTACATCTGGCGGGGACGGGAACTTTGCAATAACCTTCCCGGGCACCCAATGTATCTGTGTGCCAAATTTGGGGTCAAACGGTTCAGGCGTTTGGAAGTCTATAGAGGACAGACAGACAGACAGACAGACTTTGATTTTTATGATATAGATATCTATCAAATTGAAATTTTGTCTGTATCCACCTCTTACATCACAGCTGGGTATAGATGTGTGATTTATACAAAGAAAACTTGGAAGGGGACGCAGCTATGTTATGGCATACCTTATTGATGTGCTTTCATAGTGCAATATGAGAAACCCCTTAAAAATAAAGTGCTACTTTGATCTTCCTGGCCCCTTCAGTCGGATCATTGCTTAGGGTGGACACCCATAATAAATGGTAATAGGCCATTGATGATAAGCCATAGAAAATCCATTTAAGCCTTTTACATGGCTGAGCTGCCTATTTAAATCAGTGAAATGAAGTATGAAGCAGGTTCAGATTCTGAGCCCATACATGGTGGGTGCCATCTGCTATCTGTAGCAGACACCAATCACTAACAACCGACATCAGCAGCCACACTCATCTCAGTCATTTACCCCCTAAATGGTGGTCAATAACAATTGTGGCATTAAAAGGCAAAAAGACCTGTGCTACAGGTGTCAGGTGACTGATCGGTACCTCTGCCACATGATGCCCGGGTGCTTATCATTATTTATTAGGCTTCTGTGCCTGCCATGGTGGCTCAGCTAGTACAGATTGCTCTTCTAATAGAGTGCTAACCTAACTGAACAGTGCAATGTAATAGCATTGCATTGTTCAGTTTTCACAATCGTGTTTTTTTTTTTTTTTTTTTTTTTATTTGCAATGATTTGTATATTACAAAAAAAAAGTTTTAAATGAAAATAAGCATATTTAGTATCACTGTGCACAGAATTATATAAATATATTGTTGTTACTCCCACAGATAATAAACCGTGTAAATGGGGGGGAAAATGGTCACATCATATATCAGAAATAACCGCCCCCCCCCCCCCCCCAAAAAAAAAAAAAAAAGAAAAAAGAAATGCTAACTTTGATTTATTTTCTGTTTAACCATACCTTTCTTTCTACTATAAAATGTGTTGTTACAAAGTTTTTGGGTAGCTAAAAAAAGAAAACAATTGGGGTAGCTAAAAACAAGAAAAAAGTTATTGGGCGGAAATATAAGTCGGAATGTGTTTTTCTTTCTGTCTAGTAAGCAAGATGTATTTGTGGGAGTCAGGGAGGTTTATTACATTTCTCATTACATGTAGTTCTTTCTAAGGATATAGAAATGTTCTAAAAGAGGAAAAGAGGTGTATTGCTTCAAGGACTTGCAAAAACATAATATAAACATATATATATATATATATATATATATATATATATATATATATATATATATATATATATATACATTATTAATATTATTTATTCTCCAGACCACCCGTAAAATGAATTCAGACTTTATACCGCCCCAATTTAATTCAGACCCCAAACCAGAAAAAAAGATATGCCTACTGTTTTCCTAACTGCTTGCGGTGACCTAACGTTGGCCACCTACAGGGCCTAATGTGTATACCAACAAATTATCTGACAGATTTTCTTTTTTAAAGTGTTACTGTCATTATAAGTTTTTAAATCAGCAGTAGACGTGATATAAAGCAAGTTTGCAATTTACATTCATTATTATTTTAATTTTTTTGTGCTATGGAAAACACAGCACTTTGTGTTTTCTGACTCTGTTTCCTGTTTCTTGAGGAGAAAAAAAAGTCAGAAAACAGGAAGTCCTATGTTTCCCAGGCCATCTGAGCGCTCACAGAGAGAAGGCAGTCATGTTATTGTCAGAGCCTGGCACTCTGTAAAGGCCAGAATTCCTGTGTGTAGTCTGTTTTTGCACAACCAGCACAAGTCAGAAAATCTGCCTTCAGGAGACTGGACCTGGATTTCTGGTAAGTTCAGCTTTGTTTTACAGCATGATAAAAACAGATAAAATAATGAATGTATATTGCAGACTTTCTTTAGATCACCTCTACTGTTGATTCAGATTTTAAAAGTTATAACGGCAGTGACACTTAAAGCCAAAGCCAGGAATGGACTATAAACAGAGAATAAAGGTAATAAACAAGGTAATAAAGGTGAAACTGAGATTTCTCCTATTTTCAAATCCATTCCTGGCTTTGGCTTTAAAAAATCTATCAAACAATCTGTTGGTGTAATAGGGCCCTTGGGTGATATGTCTCCTGACAGCTAACCTGTCACCAAAGATTGATGCAGATTTCCTCTGTCCATCATTAATATAGAGTGTATAGTTTGTTGCAGAACCGGTAAAGCCATATATAGTTTGTACTTCCTGTAATAGGGTGGTTGTTTGCTTAGTTTCCAATGAGATAACTGTCACATTCCTCACATGAAGTCACAAGAAAAGGATCACATTACAGGAATGAATGCACATAATATACACCATAAAGAGAACATGATGACTGATGGCAATAGCTGATGTGTAGACTATAGAAGAGCATGTGCTCTGGTCTCTATACAATTAGTATAAATTTTACTGCAACTTCACAAAATTGCACTAAAAACGTGATGTTATCGTGACAGTATCATGACGAGTGGGGAGACATGGAAAAGTGAGACTGCAGACCAGTGCCAAGGCTGTGGGCAGGCTAGCAGGGCTATCATGTAAATTGGAACCTTCATAAGGGTACATGCACACAGGGCCGGCCTTGGCGTAGACGGCGCCCTGTGCAGAATATTCTTTTGGCGCACCCCACCCCCCGGCTGATAGTAGCCCATCCCAAGCCTATCTCTTGGAGACACACACTGTATATACTGCTTACACAAACAGATACAGTCACATATACACATACAGACACACTTATACTGCTTACACAGACACACACAGCCACACAGGAGCATGTTGGGAGTTGTATTCCACACAGGAGCATGCTGGGAGTTGTTGTATGCCACACATGAGCATGCTGGGAGTTGTATTTCACACACACCACACAGGAGCATGCTGGGAGTTGTTGTATTCCACACACACCACAGAGGAGCATGCTGGGAGTTTTTGTATTCCACACACACCACACAAAACCAGGAGTGGATTAAAAACACAAAGGCTCTGTTCACACAATGTTGAAATTGAGTGGATGGCCGCCATTTAATGGCAAATATTTGCTGGTATTTTAAAACAACGGCTGTTATATTGAAATAATGGCAGTTATTTACTGTTATATGGCGGCCATCCACTCAATTTCAACATTGTGTGAACAGATCCTTTCTGTGTTTTTAATACACTCCTGATTTTGGTTGCAATATGAGGACCACAACACTGACTGAAATATACGTAGTGTGAACCCAGCCTAAAACTGTGAGTTATTCTTGCAAAACGCTCTCAATCCAAGTTACTCTTAAACAAAGATACCACTATTTTATTTATTTTTATGGACATATACAACTGTTATTTTGTGGTATATTGTATCAGTCACTGCTTATAATTTAAAAAATATATATTTTTATGAATATCATTTATGATTTTTTTAAGTGGTTGTTTAATTTTTACCTTAACATGAACATAATGTACATATCCTGTACGGGCCCTGCGGGTAACATTACAAATACTTCATGGTGGTTCTTGGTATGCCATAATCTACTTCTTGCTAAACATTTACCATTCAAGTTTAACTATTTTCTATCTACTTTTTATAATAAACTACTAGTTATTTAATCATATCACTATATCTTTGTACCTAGCCTTGAGGCTATTTCCCAGTATTATTCTCTTGTGGAGGATGTTAGTATTTGTCCCAAGAGTATTAGATTTAGTGGACTTTATTGGCATTTGCCCTGTATAGTACTATACAGGGACTGCATCACTGCCCTGTTTGTGAATGGTGCCTTGTTGCAGCCTAAGGCTGCGTTCACACTACGTATATTTCAGTCAGTATTGTGGTCCTCATATTGCAACCTCAACCAGGAGTGGATTGAAAACACAGAAAGCATCTGTTCACACAATGTTGAAATTGAGTGGATGGCCGCTATATAACGGTAAAGAACTGCCATTATTTCAATATAACAGCCGTTGTTAAATAGCAGCAAATATTTGCCAATAAATGGCGTCCATCCACTCAATTTCAGCAGTGTGTGAATATAGATTGTCTGTGTTTTCAATCCACTCCTGGTTTTGGTTGCAATATGAGGACCACAATACTGACTGAAATATACGTAGTGTGAACCCAGCCTAAGGTTATGTTCGCACAAAGGAAAAATGTTGTCCATCTTTCTGGACAGTCATTCTTTTAGCGTAAAAAGACGGACGCAAATGTTCATGATTAGAATTTTCGGCTGTCTTTTTACACCAAAATGACGGCCGTCCAGAAAGACAACCGTGATTTTCCCATTGGGGGAACATAGACTACAGATGTGTTTGCACATGTGTGTTCAGATTGAGATGCAAACACTGTGGAAACGCCTCTCTACCAATTGCTGCCAATATTATCAGCAACATAACGCAGCTATTGGGACAGAATAGGAGTTCCACAGCGTATAGATTGCATATGTGGAAAACGCTCAATTAGATAATGATGCATTTCATGGGATTCTTGAAAGATTCTCTGACAGATTATCTGCCAAAGATTTGAAGCCAATACCAGAAACAAACTATAAACAGAGATCAGGTCATAAAGGAAAGTCTGAGATTTCTCCTCCTTTTTAAATCCATTCCTGGCTTTGGCTTCACATCTTTGGAAGATAATGTCAGATAATCTTCCTGTGTAAATAAACCCTTACTACTTCAGGACAATAATCGTATCATATTCTAGTAAATGCTAAAAGTTAATGATCAGTCCACACTTACAATGTCAGCTGATCGTGATCTTTACACATGGTGAAAGATCCCGATTATGTCAGCCAAGGTCTGCTGTGTAATAGGAGCGGCGGCAGAAGACTGTCCCCTCCAGCTGCTTTCCGCTCGCTGTCTGTGTGTGTAATAGCACCAGTAGCAAGCAAGGAACGAGGGGGAAGCGAGCGCTGAACTGACAGGTTGGCGCTTGCTTCCTCTGGAAGATTGAGCAGTGTAATAGGATTTTAACCCTTCTACTTTTCTTATTGCCCGACACTGACCCAATTGTTTTGCAAAACATTCAACACTATAGAAATGAAGGGGTTCCATTCAGGTAAAAAAAAAAACCCTACCCATGTGCTTTCCGAAGCTGGATAGCATGTAAATCCTCTCAGAAGTTCATTTTCTTACAATTTACAATGCAAAATATCTGAGGGCACTGAAGATTAAAACACACATCATTCCACACAAGAGCTCTGCAAATCACATGGAAACATAGAAGATTGATGACAGTAAAAGAAAACCCTCCTATGCTGCTCTTTATTTCCTTTGTATTCTCTGGATATATGTTTAGCCCAGACATGCTTACAGAATGTAGCTTTACTGAACTACCAACCACTTCTGCTGGGAGTTTGTCCCAAAAATGCACTATATAAAATCCCCATGATAAAAATTCAAATGACACCACTTATCATTTTCAAATAAAAAAAGTAAACCTATTTGGTATTGCTGCCTGCCAGAATGTGTAAACCATTCACATACAGTAATAACTTGGTGTTAAAACGCTTCTGAATTTGAACTGTTTGGTATTCAAACAGATATTTACCTGGAAGTTTTTGATTGCGAACTTTGCTCAGTATCCAAACATTTTTGCGAGTGTGGATGGTGGATTGTACCTGGTGAGTTTAGCACTGGTGAGGCTTCACATACAGTACGGTGCTGTATAAGACTGCTGGAGTGCATATACAGTGCAGTAATAGTACAGTCAGTGCACCACCATCTTCTATCCTGTACAGTACTGTATAAGACTGCTGGAGTGCATATACAGTACAGTAGTAGTACAGTCAGTGCACCACCATCTCTCTTACAGTGCTGGGGTGGAAGGGAAGTAAGTGACTACTGTACTATAATTGCTAGTTTTGTTGAACGTTTCTTGTTTTAAATGTACTGTATAGTATTATTCTGTACTGTAGTGATTAAAGGAGAAGTCCAGGCAGACCTCTTAAGTTTCACCATTCCCTGTCGCCAGCGTTGGTGGCCTCATACCAATGGTCCAATCTCCAGGTCCTTGGCCGCTTCCTAGTAGGGACCCAGGTCGTGATGTGTCGATCCGCTCAGCCAGTCAGCAGCCGTAGCAGGATCTCATTTACATTATTTCCTATAGGAAAACACTCTGTTCTCAAACTGCCTTCCTAAACCAATTAAGTTTGAGAATAGAGGTACCACTTGTATTATGTGACTAAAACTTGTATTTTCAGCCTCCTCACATAAAAAATGGAATACAAAGAATCAAAAAGTTGAACTTGTGCACAAAACAGTACCAATAAAAACGACAGATCACAAATACAGCACAGATCTCTCTGAGAGAATAGAAAAAAAATTAAATGATCATGGGGTCAGAAAAGTGTGTTTTTTTTTTTTTTTGTTTTTTTTTTAAGTAGTAGAACCAAATATATAATGTATATAATATAAAAGAGTACCGTTTTTTGGCGTATAAGATGACTTTTTAACCGCGAAAAATCTTCTTAGAAGTTACCGGGTATGGTCGCCCCATATGGTAGGGGGGGGGGCTCAAAAATGGCCGCATCCCCATCGTATGGGGCGACCATTATAAAAAATAAAAAGTTAACTCACCTGTGGCCCGTTCCCAGCCTCTGCACGTCTCCTGGCCCATTCCCGGCGCAGACAGTGTGACGTACACTGACTGTGCCAGGGATCCCCTGAAGCTCTCCCAAACAGCCGAGCGTCTCATTGGAGAAGCTTGGCTGACGGGAGAGCTTTGGGAGAATAACTGAGGCTCCGGAAGTACCTGAAGCCTCTGTCATTCTCGCAAAGCTCTCCCGCCAGGCGAGCATTACCAATAAGACACTCAGCTGCTTGGGAGAGCTTCGTGGGAGTGTGGGCCAGGAGACGCGCAGAGGCCGGGAACGGGCTCCAGGTGAGTTATCTCTTTGTTTATTTTTTAAATTTAGCTGAGGTGAGGCAGTGGTTAACATTTACGGCGTATAAGGCGAACCCCTGACTTAGTAGAAGATTGTCAGGGGTTCACCTTATACGCCGGAAATGTTTAACCCCTGCCTCACCTCAGCTCGTCTTGTACGCCGGAAAATACGGTAGTATCAGACTGACCTGAACACTACTGAGGATATGTCAGCTTAACTGCATGGTGAGCAGCGTAAAAATGTTACATTGTGTATTTTATGGTAACATGCAGGATGTCATTAGGAAATATAAGCCACTTTAACCTCTTAAGGACGCATGACGTACCGGTACGTCATGCGTCCGCAAGACGTGTTCAGAGCGGGGCTGCTCGGCGACCCCGCTCTGAACCGCCGCGATCCCGGGTGCCACGTGTAGCCCGGGACCGCGGCTATTTAGTTGACAGCTGCATCCGAATACTGTATGCAGCACTTCCCTGGTGTCTAGTGGGGTGGATCGCTCCTCCGGGACGTTGTCCCCGAGGAGCGATCTACACATCCTACTCCTGCTGGGGTCTTTGCCAAAATGGCACTGATCCCAATTTCAATGAGAGATCAGTATACTTATACTAGAAGCGTAGTTAAAAAAAAAAAAAAAAGTGTTTAGTAAAAAGCCCCCTCCCCTAATAAAAGTTTGAATCACCCCTCCCCCTTTCCCCATGTTTTAAATAAATAAACATGTTTGGTATCGCCACGTGCGTAATCGCCCGAACTATTAATTAATCACATTTCCGATCCAAAAATTTCCAAAGTGCAAAATTGCACATTTTTTTTGGTCGCATCAAAGCCAGAAAAAATGTAATAAAAAGCAAGCAAAAAGCTGTATATGCGCAATCAAGGTACTGCTAGAAAGAATACATCATGGCGCAAAAAATGACACCTGACACAGCCCCATAGACCAAAGGATAAAAGCGTTATAAGCCTGGAAATGGAGCGATTTTAAGGAACATATATTTAACAATGGTTTGAATTTTTTACAGGCCATCTCGTAATATTAAAGTTATACATGTTATATATCGTTGTAATCGTAACGACTTGAGGAACATGCATAACAGTCAGTTTTACCCCAGGGCGAATGGCGTAAAAACAAATACCCTCCAAATAAAAGAAATGCGTTTTTTTGTTCAATTTCACCACGCATTGAATTTTTTTCTGGTTTCGCAGTGTACTTTATGCAAAAATTCAGCCTGTCATTGCAAATTACAAATAGTGATGCAAAAAATAAGGCTCATGTGGGTTTCTAGGTGGAAAAATGCAAGTGCTATGGCTTTTTAAACACAAGGAGGGAAAAACGAAAACGCAAAAACAAAAACTGGCTCCGTCCTTAAGAGGTTAAACGTACTGCCGGGTCCTGCGTATATGATTGGGATGTGCCTGGGTGACAGTGTCCTGCCTTTTACCCCAGAAATAATGTGATCCCACAAGCCTGGTTGTTACAGTAGTTATTGACTCTTGTTTTACTTTTAATAGGCCATTAGGTAAAATGCGCAGTAAGTGTTTTTATGACTGTGAGATACTTTTCAGTTTTACATTGCAGATACGTTCCCAGAACTTTTGCCGTACATATCATACTCATGACACATGGCATAAAAACTGCTGTCTGGAAATGCACTTTTCAACGTCACAGTCTGTGGTGCAGCTAATGTATTATTATACAGATTATATGATAATTGGAATAAATGCTCAGTTGGTTATGTTTGGAGAGAAGTCTCTGACATCATTAGTCTGTTTCTTGGCTTTCCTGTTAAAGGGGCTATCCAGCGCTACAAAAACATGGCCACTTTCTTCCAGAGACAGCCCCACTCTTGTCTCCAGCTTGAGCTGAGTTTTGCTGCTCAGTTCCATTGAAGTGAATGGAGCTTAATTGCAAACCACACCTCAACTGGAGACACGAGTCATGTTGTCTCTGAAAGAAAGTGGCCATGTTTTCGTAGCACTGGATAACCCCTTTTAAAGGGAGCCTGTGAACAGATATACTGTACAGTATGCGGCATGAAATCCCAATGGGACATCTAGCCTCTAAACTGCAGCATTTTAGGGAAAAGCAAAGCTAGACCAAAAAAATGGAGACTCAAGTTAAGCCAAATGGTAGTCAACCTATCAGACACTGTATCCCAGGAGATACATTTAGGTTTGTCTGTATACATGGTAACTGAGTATTTGGTGATACTTGCCATACAGTGCTATTTGGGACAATAGGGGAGCATCCTCAAGAAATAACATCAGCATGGTCAAAATGGCAGACAGGCACGAGCCTCCACGTTTTAGTAATATCATCAACTGGTTCAACTTTTAAAACAGTGACGGCCGAATGATTCTTCGTTATCTCTCCCAGCTGGCTTCCATCCTCCCCATACACAGGAACGTTCTTCATGACCGAGCGATCCTTTGTTCAAGATGGGGAGGGGTAGGTTGCAGCGAAAAAGCTCTGGCTGCAGTTTATCTCTCCCGAAACAAAGGGGTCAGGCAGTGATTTCCCATCACTCCTGACCCCTTTCACCACTGACTATTGTGAGAGCCCAATATACGCTATACCGATGGCGATTAAAGGTTTATGTGGACCTTTAGTGTCATTTGTAAAAAAAAAAAAAAAAAATTTGCCCAGAAATGACAGGGGCCTGGTCTTTGTTTGAGGAAGTGGTTTATTGTTAACCCACTACAGTCTCTTTCGGTTGGTCTGTATACACCTTGGAGGAGGTTTATGAAGGGTGTAAATATACACCTGGTGTAAACTGCCCACAGCATCCAATCACAGCTCCTCTTATATTTTACCAGAGCTGAAAGCTGAGCTGTGATTGGTTACTGTGGGCAGTTTACACCAGGTGTATATTTACACCCTTTCATAAATCTCCCCCCTTGTGTATTATTCAATGTTTTTAATCTATTCAGTCTGTGGTTGTTTGGATTATGTTGTTAGAAGGAATGAATTTTTGTATAATGTTGTGATGCTTTTTAAATGCCTAATGCTAATTTTGTACAGGTCTTTGTTTTCCTTGTATCTTTTGGTCAGTTCTTAGCTGTACATGTTCTTGGAAAAGCACAGTGATTAATTCCATAGTAGCCAATTGTATAAAGATTTTACCCAGCTATGCCAAATAACACCTAGAGATATATCCCATTATACTTGGGTGTATATGTCATTGTGTGTGTGTGTGTGTGTGTGTGTGTGTGCGCAATACTCACTCACACTTGTTAACATATTGTCAGTACGCATTTGAATGAGATTATGTATTGAATGCTAGTCATTTTATCTAGAACAAACAAAAACTTAAGATGAAACCCTTATCCTCTGGCTCACTCTTCTGATGCCAATAATTGGTAAGTTACAGTTTGAAATAGGCATAATGTGGTTATGTAATGGAGAGTGAATGGAGAAAATGATCCATGTATAAATATACACACAGCTGAGGAGTCAATCACGTGGAAAGCCTGGATTTCCATACCGAGATAAAAACTTCCTCAATGACCTTTTTCAGTTGTATTATTTTTCCACAGCAGGAATCTCTACCTTCTGGACTTGCTGACTGTAGGGGCCATTTCCAAACTATGCAAATCATGCAATTCTGTAAGGCTGGATTCACAGCCTTACAGTCATAATTTTCACAAAAACATCAAAAAACATCAAAAAGATGTGTAAACGTAGCCCATTGGTGTCTTTATCTGGTACATAAAAGAAGAATGCTGCGACTAAGGGAAAATATAGGTATAGGTATAAGTATGTGATGGGCTTTGTGATAGGAAACAGAGAGTGGAAGATACTCAGTTTGGGTCACAGTTATTAAAAGGGGGACTGCAGTAATGTAATTTTTTTTATTATATGTTTAATAATGACCTTGTAGAGGGGTTATATATAAATATTTTTTTTTAATATGTTTAACTTCTTAACGATGCAGAGCGAATATGCTCGCACTGATGTAGATCCCGGACTGGCAATCTATAGATCTGAGCTGCAGCAGCGCAGAGTAATACAGCACTGATCTAATCGATCAGTGCTCTATTAATTATACCGCACTGATCTCTATGAGATGTCAGTACAGTAATAAATAATAAAGTCCCACAGAGGGGCTAAAAGTTAGTGTGTTATCAAAAAAAAACGGTATTAATAAAAAAAAAAAATCCCCTTCCCTAATAAGTTTAAATAACCCCCTTTTCCCATTTTTATAAATAAAAATAAATATTTTTGGCATCGCCACATGTTAAATTGCCCAAACTATTAAATTATCACATTCCCGATCATGCACGGTAAGCGGCGTAATTGCAAAAACCTGCCAAAGTGCAAAATTGTTTTATTTTTGGTCACATCAAATCCAGAAAAACTGTAATAAAAAGAGATCAAAAAGTCAAATGTATGCAAGCAAGGTACCGATAGAAAGAACAGATCATGGCGCAAAACAAAGACACCTCATACAGCCCTATAGACTAAAACATAAAAGCGGTTTAAGGATGGTAATAGAGCAAGAACTTTTTGTTTTTTTTAAAGTTTTAATTTTTTAAGAGACTTTAAATAAAAGTTATAATTGTAATCATGCCGACTTGAGGAACATAGATAACCTGCCAGTTTTACTATAGGGTGAACGGCGTAAACCCAAAACCCCTAAAAATAAAATGTACTTTTTTCGGAGCATATTTTACGGAAAAATTAAGTCTGTCATTGCAAAGTATAATTGATGTCGCAAAAAATAAGTGCTTATGTGGGTTTGTAGGTGAAAAAATGTTAGCGCTATGGCTTTTTAGACACAAGGAGGACAAAATGAAAGTGCAAAAATTAAAGTTGGCTCCGTCCTTAAGGGGTTAATGGCCTTATAGAGGGGTTACATTGAAATATTTTTTTATATTTTTAATAGTGACCTTGTAGAGGGGTTACAGAGTAAAATGTAAATATTTACAGATTATTCGGGTAAATAAATCACCACAGAGGAAGATAATATAAAATCAGGGATTAGGGGAGGTCCCAGGGTTGGACAGAGAAATGGCAAATGAAGTTTAATCTGGATAAATGTAAAGTTACCTTGTCAATAGAAACTAAATGTATGATTATGTGCTGAATAGTAAGTCTGCCACTGAAATGACTTGTAGGGCTGTATTGTATTGTATTGGGTGGACTGAAAGCTCAACATTAGTGACCAGTGCCAGGCAGTTTTCAGTTTTTTTTTCACTGATACATTGGTGGTTTTTCATAGGTTTCATAGCTTATGTGTATAGTGAAAATGTAATCCCTGTTGACTAAAGGTTTGTCCTTCCCTTTTGCCAATGAAAAACTTTCCAGAAAATCTTCAGTAATTAGTTACTTTTCTGTCAATATGACTATAATACAACAGTCTTATCTATACCTGTGGCTGTGTACATTGTATGTGAGTCACTCCTTGCATACAATGAGGGATAAAACGCAGGAGGGCTTCCTAGTAACAATTTATTTCAATAAGTGCTCCGTACTGTTTTCATTATGTGGAAAACCCCCACCACACATGAGTGCTATTACAAGTGCCACTGTAGTTTCCCATGTAAATTTCACCAGTGTTTGCGTATATGTATGCGTCTTATTATGTAATCTTTTCTCTATTTTGTAGCAGTAGACTGTAGGTTAAATTTGAAAATGAATTTGTCCTTGGCTCTAGACGTGCCTACAACCTTGAAAAGGGTCAGTACTGCTTTGCTGCGTTACACCCCCTCCCACGTGAAGTGCTAGGTATTTGCCTACACACGTACATGGCAGACCTTATTCCCCTTTGTACAGTAGTTTTAGTCCCTACTGACAAGATCTAAAACTTTTCCAGTCTGTGTTTTTCTAAGCCCCGGGCTGCTTTGCACTAGATATAACCAGAGATTGTTTTACAGCCAGCTTCAGTAAATGAACACAGTTTGGCTTGTATCTCCTCATACACAGTACAAACCTGTATGACATCCAATGAGAAGGACCCCCCCCCCCCCCCCCCAGAAATCCTCATGCTTTTCTTAATTCAGTCCCTCCATCTCCTTCCAAATGAAATGAGAGAAAACACAGATATTTATCTGTTCCTGGAAGCGATAAAATAAATCAGTGTCACCAACAAAGTCCGATGCTGCAGCATCTCTTTGAAGTTTCTTGTAATGGAAAAAAAGACTCCTACAACAATACTTCCTGTCTGCATCAAAACAGAAGTCTTGGCTAGAAAATATAGATTGCTACCAAGTGCCAGCAGAACATTATTGTTGGCCGGCAGCTTTTTTTCTCTGTTGTACTTCACAGATTCTTTGTGCAGAGATTTCAGACTCTATCCTATGTGATGATAGAGTTGGGAGCAACATGCACATAAGCTTTTTAAATTGTATGGTCTAGCAAACAAAAAAATTGTCTGGCAAAAAAATAAATAATAACAAAATAGATACAGTGGTGCCTTGGATTACGAGCATAATTCGTTCTGGAACCGTGCTTGTAATCCAAATCATTTAAATGCAGAAAATTGATTCCACATCCCAAAAATAATGAATTTTTTTGTTAATTCTTAATACCATGTAAAACAAATGAAACAAACCTTTATAAACGGCTGAATGTCATGTTATAGATTACTGTACAGTATAACAATCAGCATGTGGAGTATAATGTATAGTAAGGGCATAAACCTAAAAAAAAACAGCAGCAGTTTGTAGATACAGGATGGAACTGAAGATCCCCATAATGCAGTAGTGTAGTACAACAGGCTAGAATAGAGAAGCAGGGCTGCTGTCAGAGGTCTGTGTGGTCATATGATCACAATGAGGAAGGGGGGGGGGGGTGTTCAGCATGGACAAATCAGGAAGTGAGAATCAGAGCTGTGCAGGAGGACAGTGACAGAAACTTTTCTATACAGCAGTGTGAGTGGCTGAATGTGTAAGTGAGTGTAAGTGCAGGCACATTATATCAGGAATGGAGAGGATGGGAAAGACAAGGGCTGACAGACTGCAGGGAGCATGAAAGAATGAGCAGGGCAGATGTGGACACAACTGCAGCACTCTGTCTGCGGAGTTAGGGGTTACAGCTATGAAGAAATACCTCCACAGTGCTGTCCCCTGATGTAAGACCCAGCCTGAAGGGAATCTGCTATGATTTGGAAGATGAGGGAGACTTCCTGGGTCAGAGTACAGGGCTGTAGACCTCGCTATGCAGACCATTCCCCTCTCCCACTCCCCCTCCCAGTACAGGGAACTCTTAAAGGGGTTATCCAGTGCTGCAAAAACATCAACACTTTCTTACAGAGACAACATGACTCTTGTCTCCAGTTCAGGTAAAGTTTGCAATTAAGCTCCATTCACTTCTATTGAACCAAGCAGCAAAACCCTGCCCACGCTGGATACAAGAGTGGGGCTGTCTCTGGAAGAAAATGGCCATGTTTTTGTAGCACTGGATAACCCCTTCAAACCAAAGCAATGCTCTTAAACCAGGTTACAGTTTAAAAAAAAACTGAGCTCTTCTTGCTAAATGCTCTTAATCCAAGTTAATCTTAAAAAAAATATGTATTAATTACATGGTATTAATATATTGAAAGATTAAAAGTGTTATCTAGGATAAGAAAAGCATAGCTGCTTTGTTCCGGAACAGTGCCACCACTGTGCTCAGGTGTGTGTGGTATTACAACTCGGCTCTATTCATTTCTGTGAGATGCAATACCACACATAAATGAGGACATGAGTGATGCTGCTATGGAAGAAAGCAGCTATGTTTTTCTAATTTTTGGTAACCCCTGTACTAAATCCTGCTGGGGATGGGAACTGTGAATAATATGCCCAGTGCTGCGCAGTATGTTGGTGCTGTAAATAAGTATAGCTACAATAACATCAGTGTCAACGTCATAGAAGATAAGAGCCTGCTATAAGATTAATAGAGCTGCGCAGTGTGTTCTATAGTCTTTGCGGGGTATTACATTGAGGGAAATGAATGAGCGCACTGAAAGCTTATACTTATTGTTGTGATAATGACATCAACTTGCCTTTTTAATAATACAAAGTTATTCATTTTTTTTTAAGTACTTGTGTATTAGAGAACTGTATATTGTGTGTAGGCATTATATAAAGTGGTTTTAGTGGAGAGCCTTTAGATATAAGGCATCAATGTCTTATTGTTAGAGTCCCAACAAAACGAAAAGGGAAGACCTGTGATATATACTCACTGGCACACCAAACAAATAAAGAAGGAAATATGTATCTTTATTTTACATAGATCAAAATAACAAACATTACACTGGGACATAAACAGTTAAAAACATCTAAAAAACACAAAATACATCCAGGGGGCCCCACTACATATAGGGAAAAGCCCCCAGGACAGTCTGGCAAGCAAAAATGGCAAGGACCATATCTAACCAATGAATCTGATGTGATAACTATGCCCCACTACTGTAAACAATGATGATGAGGTAGAAAAACTACCAAAATATGTGCAAAACAAGCAAGGGCAGGTATAACCAAATTATCAGAAGTTCCATGTCTGGGTCCACTGCTCCCCTTGCTTTCCGTTCCTCAGGGGTCTTTTACCCCTGAGGAAGTTCCCAGTGAGGAACGGAACGTGAGAGGGGGGGGGGGGGGGGGGGGGGGGGGGCGGGGGGGAAGCCGACATGGACCTTCTGATAATTTGGTGATATTTTTGATATTTTTTGGTTATACCTGCCCTTGCTTGTTTTGCACATCTTTTGGTAGTTTTTCTACCTAATCATCATTGTTTACAGTAGTGGGGCATAGTTATTCCACCAGATTCATTGGTTAGATATGGTCCTTGCCATTTTTGCTTGTCTGAGCCTCCTCAAGGCTTTTCCCTACATGTAGTAGGGCCCCCTTGATGTATTTTGTATTTAGTTTGTTACTTTGATTTATGTGAAATAAAGATTATATATATATAATTATATTATATATTTGTTTGGTGTGCCAGTGAGTATATATGACAGGCCTTTTCGTTTTGTTGGTACTATTTATATTCCTGTCATCTTCTGAGCACCCTGTAATTTTGGCGGTGCATAATCCACATATTTTTGTCATAATATTGTTAGCGTCCGTTCTGAGGAACTTTCCCCGATCGGCATATAAAAATGGGTGGTGATTGACAGATTTCTACCTATTACTAAGGATCTGTCAATCATGACATAGGCAGCTGCAGTCTCTGAATATGTCATCCTCTGTGCTGGGCAAGCTTTGAAAAGTGAGGTCTTGTAAACCATTTTACATTAGGGCAGAAGTGACAGCCTTTTGTAAACAGCTTGTCTACCATTACTTTATACTGTCCTCAAAGGGGGCAGCATAACCACGATGCCAGGGTTCCCTCTAACAAATCGTCTGGTGAATGGAGCATCACTGAAGTGAAAAATAAAAACAAAATTTTTCTCAATTTTCCCTAGTGTACCTTTTGGTGCAATGCACAGAAGTCTTCTGTGTACAAACATGTGATTCATGGAATTTGTCATTGCACAATTGTTTAGCTGTCCCCTCGTCTTAACTTGTTGAGAATCGCTGACATTTGGTATTTGCACATTCTTCTGCATTCGTTGTTGAGCCTCACCCTTTCCACTCCCACTACTGACTTCTAGTTTTACTTAGTGTATTACCTAGATTTTTTTTTACTGATTAGAGATGGGGAAAAGTAATCTTTACAGGAAGTGTCAGTTTACTATTTAGTTTAGTGGTCGCAATGAAAAAGGCAAGATTTTAGGATTCTAGAAGGGCAAAGACTGCCAAACCAGTGAATCCAGCCAACTATCATGTTTGGAGATGTCCTAACCCAAGTTAAACTTTAGCACCCCAAGGCAGATAAGCTGCTGGCTGCGTGATAGCTTCTCTATTTCTCCCAGCTGAGAACAAACACTTGGCCGAAGTGAGTGTGTTAGTGCGTAAGGAGGATTGGAGAAGTAGCTGTTTGCCCGATCTAGCGTCTGCCATTGAAAGTGGTTGGTAGAAATGGCAGCATGGAGTGGAAGGATATTGCACATGAGTAGTATATATAGCACAGACCTTAGATAAGGAGGATACCACTCACAAAGCAGTCTGCAGGAAGGGAAGGGTGAATCAGGTAGACTGCGTGCAAGTGTAGAGAGAGAAGAGAACTCATGGCTGACTGTTGGGGGATGGGGGGGATTGTGCACTGCTCAGTATTTGTGTCTGTTGCAACAAGGTAGAAGACATCTCTCATGGGCTACAGTAGGTAAAGTTAGGACTGGAAGGAAGTTGTGCTAATGCTAGCTGGGTGCTAGTAAGCATCTCTCATCCAGCATGTATTACTGGAACGGACTAGAAGGCTAAAACTAGGAGCAAGTTGCAAACTGCATACTTTCCAACAGTCTTATAATTTTGCCTGGGCAATCCTGTGCTTGTAATTAAATCGTTTCGTGTAAACAGTCTTTCAAAGATTCACCCTATGTAAAAGATGGGCCTAAGCGATCGCATTAACGATTTTTCTTACAAATTTTCGTACAATTTTTCTAACTATTTATTCGTCTAAACGCTGATCGTTATAAAAACCAAATCGTTGCTTCAAAATCATTAACCCTTAGACGACCCAGGGCGTATAGTTACGCCATGGAAGTCTGTCCCCAGACGACCTAGGGCGTAACTGTACGCCCTGGGTGTTTCTCCCGCTATGAAGCGTGCTCCGGAGCGGAGCGCGCTTCATAGCAGGTGGGGGCCGGCTGCAATCAGCAGCCGGGACCTCACCGTTAATGACACGCTGCAGCGATCGCGCTGCCGTGGGTCATTAACTCCTTAAACGCCGTGACCGCGGCATTTAAGTGTAAGTGACAGGGGGAGTCCCCTGTCACTTACCGATCGGGACCCCCGCAGTCCCGATCGGTAAAACGGACTGCCGGAGGTCTCTTACCTTCCTCTGTGCGGTCCGATCGGCGATCTGCTGCACTAAGCCTGCACAGGCAGGCTCAATGAGCAGATCGCCGATAACACTGATCAATGCTATGCCTATGGCATAGCAATCATCAGTGTAAAAATCCAAGTACTGGATGTAAAAGTCCCCCAAAGGGACTTCAAATGTGTGTAAAAAAAAAAAAAAAAAGTTATAAACACTAACACACAACCCCAAAACCCCTCCCCCAATAAAAGTTGAAATCACCCCCCTTTCCCATTATATAAATAAAACATATAAAAATAAATAAACATATAATATACCGTAGCGTGCGTAATTGTCCGATCTATTAAAATATAACAAGCGTCATTGCGAACTGTAAACAGCGTACACGAAAAGAGGGAAAAAAGTACGCGGATTACCGATTTTGTTACATTATATATAAAAAAAAAAATAATAAAAAGTGATCAAAACGTCCGATCTTCACAAATATGGTATTAATAAAAACTAGAGATCATGGCGGAAAAAATGACACCCCGTACAGCCCCGTAGGTGAAAAAATAAAACCGTTATAAGCGTCACAATAGTCCCATTTTATTTATAATTAATTGCCAAAAAAAAAGATTTCATTTAAAAAAAATATATAACATTAGAGAATCTGTGTAAACCTGCATATAGTTGTGTTCGGACTGACCTACAGAATAATGGTATCATGTCGCTGTTACCATATAGTGCATTACGTAGACACAGGAACCCCCCCAAACGTTACCATATTGCATTCTTTTTACGATTTCACCTATTTATATCTTCATAAATAATATATTTGGAATTCCATCATACATGTTATGGTAAAATGAAAGACGCCATTACACAGCACAACTATTCCTGTAACAAATAAGCCCTTACATGGCCTGTAGATAGAAAACTGAAAGTGCTAGAGCTCTTAGACGGGAAGGAGAGAAAAACGGAAACACTAAGATCAAAATTTGCGCGGTCCACTGGGTTATTTTGGGCCTGGTCCTCAAAGGGTTAAACGATTGGGCGAATTATCGCTCCGTGTAAACGTAGCATTATGCTGGGTTTACACGGAACAATAATTCACCCAATCAAACGATTAACGATTTTGAAGCATCGATTTTATTTTTAGAACGATCAGCATTTTGACAGAGAAAAATTGCTAGAAGATTCGTAAGAAAATTCGTTATTGCGATTGTTTTTAAGATCGTTTAACCCCTTAACGACCGCGGGCGTAAGTGTACGCCCCCAAAACCCGTGCATTAACGCAAACGGGCGTACATTTACGCCCGCGGTTTCCCCGATCGCTGCGTGTACACACGCAGCGATCGGGGAAGATGGCCTGCTATAATGTATAGCAGGCCATCCCTGCTTGTCGGCACGGGGGGTGATTAACCCCTCCCGTGCTGACGATCGCCGCTATTGGCTGATCAATTCAGATCAGCATATGGCAGCGATCTGCAGCTTTCCCGGTCACCGGTGACCCGATGGCCCGGAAAGCAATGGCGGTCGGTGCTGTCCGAGGACGACACCGACCGCCATTACTGTTAAAAGTAACGGTGGCCACGGTGCCACGTCCCGATCGCCGGGACCGGCCGGCCAGGAGCGGCCGGCCGATCACGGCGATATAAGTACTCCATGAAAGGGTTAAATACCTGCTGTGGACACCTCAGCTAGGTAGCTGAGGTGTCCAGAGCAGGTATTGACCCATACTCACCGGATCCAGCGTCCCGATCGCGTCTTCCGGGTTCCGAACGCGACTTCCGGGTTCCGAACGTGTCATCGTCTTCGTCGGCGTCTTCGTCTTTTTCCGGCGGTCCCCATCGGTAATCATCGGCTCCAGCGTTGTCAAACTTCGGCTTTTTCCGGAATTGGCGTTCTACTGCCCCCTAGCGGCTGATAAGTGTATATAATACACATATCAGTAGCTATAGGGTTGAAGAAAGATTATTATTTTTTTTTTTCTATTTTCCGCACCCTATCGCCCGTAAGTGCGCCGCTGATCAGCAACTCCTCCTTTTTGGCGTAGAGTGTTTTTTTCCTATATCCTACAGCCACGGTCTGCTTATAAGTGCCGCACATAAGTGCGGCATTTATCAGCAACTCCTTTCTTGGCACAGTTTTTTTTTTTTTTTTATACTTAATGTTAAAAAAACATGTAAAAAACACCATTACACTACACGGAATAAAGTTTTACACTACACCACTACATACCCCATATACCAATCCCCGTATAAAGATGACCCCCAGGGTGTTTTCGGTGTCGGACGCATACGCTATTATTGCCTCCGACACCGAAACAGCCAGTGAGGATGAATGGGGGGGTCCTTTGTTCCTCCATTCATCCTCATCCTCATCATCCGGTGACGTGTCTGGGGGGTAGCGTAGCGTACGCTGCCCCCCAGACACGTCTTTTCCGCCAGTACCGTCCCAATAAGAGATCACGGTATGGCGTGAAATTCTACAAACTCTGTGAGAGTACCTCAGGGTGCACTTACAGATTTAGGGTACGTGCACACTGTGGAATGGCGAAGGATAACCCTTTGTGCATTCCGCAGCTGGCACCCGCCGGCAGACTGATGCAGGCGCGCCTCTCCACCCGTGTCATAGACTCCATGTTATGCTTGGGCGGATTCCATCGTCCGTCCAAAGAATGAACATATTTGACGGAGAGCAGAATGGAGTCTATGACACGGACGGAGACGCGCGCCCGCTTCAGTCTGCCGGTGGGTGCCAGCTGCGGAATGCACAAAGGGTTATCCTTCGCCATTCCGCAGTGTGCACGTGCACTTAGAGTGTATGAAGGAAGGGACACCCAAATCCAGCCCCCAGATGCCCCCCCCCCCATCCTCTGAGTTAGTGGGGAGATCGTCCGGGAACTGATCTTCCCACTGCTGGATAAAGGTCACCACCTGTACGGGGATAACTTTTATACCAGCACCCCCTCTTCCGGTCCCTCGCTGCCCTGTAGCTTGCGGCACGATCCGAACATATCAGAAGTAGTAATAGCGCCCTAATATTTAGCAGCCATGGAGCGGACCCAGCGCTTCTGGATATGAAGGACCCCGTATCGCACCAGGACAACATTTTCCAGGTGACGTCCCCCACACTGGAAAACAGGAGACCCCAGAAGAAGTGCAGAGTGTGGCGTAACAGGGGGATCAGGAAGGACGCCATTTTCCAGTGTGACGCCTGTCCTGATCACCCCGGCCTCTGCATACTGGATTGCTTCAAGGCGCACCACACGTCACTGGGGTTCTACATTATCTAAGTTCTATCCCTTATTCCTATTTCAGGGGTCACGTTGATCCAGGGATTATTCTGATTGCCATTATGGAGTCGGGAAGGAATTTTTTCCCTGTGATGAGTCTACTGTCGTCTGCCTTACCGAGGGGTTTTTGCCTTCCTCTGGATCAACACAGGTTGAATTTGATGGACACCTGTCATTTCCAACCTTATAAACTAATAATTGGCCTAATACCCCCAAATAAATTAGAATTGTCCCTTTTTCCCCAGCTAAATAGGTATGGCCCCCATTCCCATTAGAGGATGCCATGATGCAATTACAGAGCCTCTGTTCGGCCAGGGCAGTAGAAACCCCCCACAAGTGACCCCATTCTGGAAACTACACCCCATAAGGAATCTAACAAGGGGGGCAGCGGGGATATGGGCCCCTGGTGACGGCCACATTTGGGACGTGAAAATGAAAAAAATTGTATTTTTTATTTTCACGGCACATGTTCTACATATGTGCCTGGTACCAGTGGGGTCCATATGCTCACTGCACCCCTTGTTAGATTCCTTATGGGGTGTAGTTTCCAGAATGGGGTCACTTGTGGGGGGTTTCTACTGTCCTGGCAGCACAGGAGCTTTGTAATTGCGACATGGCCTCCATCCTCCATTTCAGCCTCTAAATGGCGCTCTGTCCCTTTGGTGGCTTGCCCTGTGCCCATATGGCACATTATGTCCACATGTGGGGTATTTTCGTACTCAGGGGAAATTACCCTACACGCTTTGCGTTTATTTTCTTTTTTAACCCCTTGTGGAAATGGAAAAAAATCAAGGCTAGACCAACATTTGGTGTAAATTTGTTTTAAATTTTTACTCTAAATCATTAATCTTGTCTTGATTTTTTTCATTTTCACAAGGGGCTAAAAAATTAAAAAAAACACAATTTGTAGAGCAATTTCCCCTGAGTACGGAAATACCCCACATGTGGACATAAAGCGCCATGCGGGTGCAGGGTAAGCCTCCAAAGGGAAGGAGCGCCATTTGGTTTTTTGAGGCTGGATTTGGCTGGAATGAATTTCGAGGGGCCATGTTGCATTTAAAAGGCCCCTGTGTTGCCAAGACAGTTGAAACCCCCCACAAGTGACCCCATTATGGAAACTACACCCCTCAGGGAATGTAACAAGGGGTGTAGTGAGCATATGGACCCCACTGGTGACGGGCACAAATATGGAACAATGTGGCGTGAAAATGAAATATTACATTTTTTACACTATAATGTTGGTCTAGCCATATTATTTATTTTTACTTATTTTCACAAGGGGTTAAAAGAGAAAAAAACACACAAAATGTTTAGAGCAATTTCCCCCGAGTCCGTAAATACCCCACATGTGGACATAAAGCGCCATGTGGGCGCAGGGCAAGCCTCCGAAGGGAAGGAGCGCCATTTGGATTTTGGAGGTTGGATTTGGCTAGAATGGATGATGAACGCCATGTCGCATTTATAGAGCCCTTGTGCTGCCAAGACAGTGGAAACCCCCCACAAAAGACCCCATTCTGGAAACTACACCCCTCAAGGAATCTAACAAGGGGTGCAATGAGGATATGGACCCCTTGATGACGGGCACATTTTTGCCGTGAAAGTGAAAAAATGAAATTTTTCACTTTCACGTCACATTTTTCCACATTTGTGCCCGTCACCAGTGGGGTCCATATGCTCACTGCACCCCTTGTTAGATTCCTTGAGGGGTGTAGTTTCCAGAATGGGGTCACTTGTGGGGGGTTTCCAGTGTTTTGGCAGCACGAGGGCTCTGTAAATGCGACGTGGCCCTTGAAATCCATTCCAGTGAAATCCAGCTTCCAAAAGCCAAATGGCGCACCTTCCCTTTGGAGGCTCGTCCTGCGCCCGCTTGGCACTTTATGTCCACATGTGGGGTATTTCCGTACTCGGGAGAAACTGCGCTACATGTTTTGTGTTTTTTTTTTTTTTTCCTTTTATCCCTTTTGTGAAAATGAAAAATTGATGTCTAGAACAACGTTTTAGTGTAAAAAATACTTTTGTCTTTTTTCACGCCATATTGTTGGGAAAATCTGTGAGTGGGGTCCAGATGCTCACCGCACCCCTAGTTACATTCCTTGAGGGGTGTAGTTTTCTGAATGGTGTCCCTTTAGTGGTGTTTTTTAGGTTTTGGCACCCCAGAGCCTCTGCCAAGCTGAAGTGATACAGTCAGAAATGACCAAATATAACGGAGCCATTGAAATGCACTAGGCGCTCCCTCATATCTGAGGCTTGTGGTTGCGTCAAATAGCGCAATAGGGTCACATATGGGGTATTTCTATAAACTGCAGAAACAGGGCAATAAATATTGGGGTGCATTTCTCTGGTAATAAGTTTATAATTATGAAAAATATTGGATTACAATAAAATCTCTGCACAGAAAATTAAAATTTTCAAATTTCTTACACACTTAGCTTTTATTTCTGTGACTCCCCTAAAGGGTTAAAAAACTTTCTGGATCTGCTTTTGCAGAGTTTGGGGGGGTGCAGTTTCTGAAATGGGGTGCTTTGTGGGGCTTTCTAACATACAGGCCCCTCAAATACACTTTAAACCTGAACAGGTCCCTAAAAATATCTGATTTTGAAATTTTACTGAAAATTTGGAAATTTGCTGCTAATGTTTTACGCTTTTTATTGTCTAAAAAAAATGAAATATAGTTTAATTAATGCTGCCAACATAAAGTAGACATGTTGCTAATGCTATTTAATATATAATTTATGTGGCATAACCATTTTCTGTATAAGCAGAAAAGGTTTAAAGTTGGAAAAATGCATTTTTTTACAATTTTTCACGTTATTTTGGTTTTTTTCATAAAGATTCGTTATAAGTATCGACTCCAATTTACAAGAAATGTGAAGTACAATATGTCACGAGAAAACAATCTCAGAATCAGCCGGATAGGTAAAAGCATCCTGAAGTTATTAATGAATAAAGTGACACAGGTCATATTCATAAAATTTGCTCCGGTCCTTAAGGCCATTTTAGGCCCGGTCCTTAAGGGGTTAAACCCTTCTTTCACATAGGGTGAATCTTTGAAAGACTGTTTACATTAAGCGATCTGCGAATATTTAGCGGACGACTATTTGGGAACATGTTGAAAGATCAAAATGAACAATTGATCTTTCAACATCGCCTGATCGTTTGCTGTGTTTAAACAGAACGATTATCGCTCAAATGCGATAGTTATTGCAAAAATTCAAACGATAATCGTTCCGTGTAAACGCAGCATAAGGGTCCATTTACACAGATTATCTGCCAAAGATTTGAAGCCAAAGCGAGGAACTGACTATAAACATAGATCAAGTCATAAAGGAAAGATTTCTCCTCTTTTCAAATCCATTTCTGGCTTTAGCTTCAAATCTTTGGCAGATAATCTGTCAGATAATCTTCCTTTGTAAATGGACCCTCAAGCTTAAACAACTTTGTTTTCTCCGCAGTGCCCCTTTTAAGTCAACTGGTTCAAGAAAGTCATACAGATTTGTATATTACTTTTATTCAAAAATCTCAAGTCTTCCAGTACTTATGCCCTGGAGGAAGTGGTGTACTATTTCCAGTTTAACAGAGCGCTCTCTGCTGCCACCTCTGTCTGTGTCAGGAACTGTCTAGAACAGGAGCAAATCCCCATAGAAAACTTCTCCTGCTCTGGACAGTTCCTATCAGGGACAGAGGTGGCAGCAGAGAGAACGGTGTCAGACTGGAAAAAATACACCACTGTCTACAGCAGTGATTTTCAACCAGTGTGCCGTGGCACACTAGTGTGCCGCAACACATGGTCGGGTGTGCTGCGGGGAAAGTTCCCCAAACTATGGTGCCCCTGTGAAACAGGAGAAAACAATGGGGGAGAGAAACCTGGGGAGGGGAGAGAAGCAGGGGGGAGAGAAGTTTGGTGGGGAGAAGTATGGTGGAGAGAAGCACAGGAGAGAAGTAGGGGGGGAGAAGTATGGTGGGGAGAAGCACAGGAGAGAAGCAGGGGGAAGAAGTATGGTGGAGAGAAGCACAGGGGGGAGAAGTAAACAGGCCCAGGTTTTACACTGAGTTAGTATAAATACATTTAGAATCTATATTAACTATATGTATAATATGTACTGTTTTAGTGTCATTTTGTGCCATTTTGGTTGGTGGTGTGCCCCGGGATTTTTTAAGTATAAAAAGTGTGCCGCGGCTCGAAAAAGGTTGAAAATCACTGGTCTACAGGGCATACAGCAGCTGATATGTACCAGAAGGCTTGAGATTTTTAACTAGAAGTTATTTACAAATCTATATAACTTTCTGACACCAGTTGATTTACAAAATATTTTTTCTTCCTCTGGAGTACCCGTTTTTTTTTGTTTTTTTTTATCCAACCCCTAATGTATGTAAAAAATATTTTTCTTTCTAAATCAACAGTGACCATAGTTTTTTAACCCCAAGCAGAAAAGTGTCGGTGAATCTATGAAAACAAATATTCTCCTGTAATGTTAGTACAATGAGGGCCTTTATATGTGACACAGTGTGACAAGGAATTACAGTCCCAGTGGTTTTATTTGATCTGTTAATGTAGAGTTTCAGCAGTCACTTGGTGTGTAGCTTGGCAGAGCGCTTTCAGCTCTTTTGCTTTGGCACAGGGTGGCCGTCAATAACATATTTCTCTTCTCTGATGTCACATAGTGGAAAGTTCACATTTTGAGACAGACTGATTGCAAGTCACACACTGCCTAACAACAAAGAACGGTCCCCATACACTTTGTACTTCTATGGGCCAAACCTGCAGTTTCTGTCGGTATAAACTTTATGCGGCTCACCCGACACTCCACTGGCAGTGCATCATTTTCCTGTTGATAGGAAGGATAGGAGAGATAACGGTTGGCCAAACGGTCATTTATCCTACAGTTATTGGAGGTGTATGCCCACTTAGTCACCAATTTCATGTTCAGCATGGGGTCTATTTTTCTAGAAGACCTATTAACACATAGCAATAAGGCTGAGTTCCCATATTTGCTTCTCTGATGTGTTCTTGCGACGATTTGGGCAAAATCATGGTAAAATTGGCCTACTTAACCACGGTTGCGTGAAAATTTCAGACTGCATTAAAAACATATCAAAATGTAGTGTGTGTGTGTGACCACAGCCTTATTACAATTTGAAGATATTTGAGCCTTTGTAATAACTGCTCGTACTGATAGCAGTCACTGTATACTATATGGTATACATTGTAATAGAGGGTCTTTGGCCACCTGCACAGTGGCATATATTGCAGCTTTCCTTCGAAGAGCATAACCCAACATATACCATTGACATAAGGAAAAATATACATGACCCCTTTCAGTTTTTGGCCCAAAGGCTAAAAAAACTGTATAGATGTTACATCTAACAAAGTCTCCCACATCCAGATTATTTGAAAAAAGAAAAAACAAAAAAAAAACACAAGGAACTTTTTTGGGGCCATTTATGGACATATTTTGGAAGTTAATTTGGGACCTTTTCAAAGGATGTAGATTTGGCAAAAAAAATTCTTTCTCTGAGCTGTAGCTTTTGCAAAAAGTCTTAAAAAAAAATAAAGCCAAAACAATATCTAAAAGTTAGACATTTCCAGTAAAACTGGCGCTTAAAAAAACTTAATGGGAACATAGCTCTCTGCTTAAATTAAAACCGCTAGCTAGAAAAGATGTTCCCACCTGCTTAAATGGCTACAAAGCTGTGTAAGTAGTGAGACTATCCTTTATTGTAGCCTTTTATTGAAGTTGTATGAGGGTGCAGTCACCTATAAAATGTTTTTTTTTTTTATTCAATCTCTTAAGTGTCATTAAGGCATGGCCAGGGTATTTTGGTGCATTTTTTTTATCTTACTACTTACACGGTTATGTATGTAGTCAGGTAAACCGCTTGGGAAGCCTTCCGTTTAAGAAATAGTCTATTTTCCTACTCGTTTCCCTTTAAGACAGTTTGTTGAGCATTGTTGACAGTTGTTTAGCTGCAGTCATGGATAGTGCAGAGGTTTAAACGCTATGGAGCCGCTAGCACTAAGAGTAATCCTGAACAGGTAAGCAGCCTTTGTTACTTTAGCCTTCTATCTACATGGGTCGGGGGTTATCATTGTAGATTTCTGTGCAGTGAATGGGTTCCCATTAGATTTGAGCACTTTGTTCAATAATAGATTCTTAGAAAGGAATTCAGAACTGGAAAGACAACTGTTGGCCAGTTTCAGTTCGACTTGTCCGGCTTGTACTGCTAGAAATAAGCTTATCTTCATTCAATCTTTTGGAGAAAAGTTGTAAAAGTTAATAAAATACATTTACATACTGTCACGTATATTAGTAGAAGGGCTATAACAAGTTATAGGGAAGGTTTATTCTATGTTAACTGAAAGTAAATTGTTCTGTCTGTCAACTACATAAGCAAATGTGTGTAGTAACGCATACCTGTCGTATATGTAATGTTTCAGGATAAGCTATCCTTTGTGTGTACACTGTGGTTACATATAGTTATGTAGCTGATATGGTTAAAAAAAAGACAAGCGTCTATCAAGTTCAAGCAGAAAAAGGTTAAAATCCTCATAAGGCCCCCGATTGCCCCATTCTGGGGGGGGGGGGGGGGGGATTCATTGCCAGCTTCAGATATAACAGAAATCCGTGTACCCGTAAGTTGTCATGTTTTTCATGAAAGGTATCTAAGAAACTTTTTGAATTTGTTGTATTAATCAATCATACCAACATTTTATACCATATCATAACATATAGACATAGAGGATGCCCCTTGTCATATTTACAGGTCTAGGTATAAAAATGCAACTAGCAAAATTCCTGTACTGTCTATTAATATATTTGTATATTATGATCTAATCACTGATCAACTGGCTAGACCCAAATTTGATAATTTGTCTTGGTCTTGCAAGCCACCTAATACCTCCTTTACACATGCTCCAATAGCACTAGAAGTTTTATCCAGTGTCTTACTACTTAGTATATGGTTATACAGTTTGTTGCCTCCACCCAAATGCATATTTCTTGAGTACGCTCAGTAGTTTCAGCACAGACCACTTCCTTCAGTTTCAGTTCCTGTATATAGATATAGATGAACAGTGACACTGATACTGATAAAGCTTTTCACAAGTTTTCCTCTTTGTATACTCCATCTCTAATTTTTAGTTTCCCCTGAGTTGGTGGGTAGAGACTAGCTGCAATATCCTCTCATGTACTGCACTGCTCCCTGAATCTCCACAGCACACCCAGAAAAGCAGTAACAGCATGGGGGACATTCTAAAGCAGTACTGAGCAGAGTGAGCTGCAGATCAAGCACTGTAAAATAGAACTGTCACATTTTTTATGTGTGAGGGAGAGAGGCGCAGTATGTAGAGAAATACTTTTTTCGCTAATATGATAAATTACCAAAATTCATTTAAATTTGCTTGTACTACTAACTTATGCAAAAGCTGGTGAGTAAAGCAGATTAATAAATTATGAGGCTAGTACGTTTGACTTAATGTATATAAATTTTTTTTTTTTTTTTTTACTTGTTACACAAGCAAGTAATTTGACAAAGCATTGTACAGAGTTTAGTCTCAGGACACCCTTTTATTTCAGAAACAAAAGAGCAAGGACATATCTGAATACCCCAGCAAGTAGTGGGCGAGAGGGCATATCTTTTAGACTATGTATGGAACATTGCCTCCATTTTGAAAGCTGCCATCTAGTGGTTCAATGGTTATCAACACAGAAAGTTGCTACAACTGTCCAGAATGTTACCTGTAATGCACAGCTATGTGATGCATTTAATGTGCTGTCCCTGGTTCTGAACACAGAGCTGAAGGCATTGGATCCAATTGTTATGAACTTTTTATAACTTTCAAACTTATGATAACCACAAGAGAGTAGGGCTGGGCGATATGGCCAAAAAATAAAATCTCGTGTTTTTTTTTTTTTTTTTTTTTTTAAATTTTGGACGATTCTCGATTTAAATCTCGATATTTTCTCTTTTTGCTAAACAGGACATTTTTCTCCCTGCAGCATCAGAAACTATTTTATAGACGTTTGAGACAACAACCATATTGCTTCCCAGTGTAACAGTGCTCCTCCCGTGCCCCTATGTAGTAGACAAGCCCATTGTGTGCCCCATATAAGTAGTTTTCCCAAATATGTGCCCTATGTACTAGTGTATTAGTAGTAGTACAGATGAGGGGATTAGCAGTACAGGTAAAGATGAGGGGTGTAGTAGTGGTACAGATGAGGGGTGTAGTAGTAGTAGTAGTACAGGAACAGATGAGGGGTGCAGTAGTAGTAGTGCAGGTAATGATGAGGGGTGTAGTAGTAGTAGTACAGGTACAGATGAGGGGTGTAGTAGTAGTACAGGTACAGATGAGGGGTGTAGTAGTAGGGTTGCAGGTAAAGATGAGGGGTGTAGTAGTAGGGTTGCAGGTAAAGATGAGGGGTGTAGTAGTAGTACAGGTAAAGATGAGGGGTGTAGTAGTAGTACAGGTAAAGATGAGGGGTGTAGTAGTACAGGTTCAGATGAGGAGTGTAGTAGTACAGGTAAAGATGAGGGGTGTAGTAGTAGTACAGGTACAGATGAGGGGTGTGGTAGTAGTACAGGTACAGATGAGGGGTGTAGTAGTAGTACAGGTACAGATGAGGGGTGTAGTAGTAGTAGTAGTAGTACAGGTAAAGATGAGAGGTGTAGTAGTAGTAGTACAGGTACAGATGAGGAGTGTAGTAGTAGTAGTACAGGTAAAGATGAGGGTCAGGGACATAGCTAGGAGCATGGGGCAGACTGGGGGGGAAGGGCATGGGGTACACTGGGCTGGAGAGCATGGGGTACACTGGGGGGGGCAAGTATGGGGCACACTGGGGGGAGCAAGGGGCAGACTAGGGGGGAAAGGCATGGGGTACACTGGGCTGGAGAGCATGGGGTACACTGGGGGGGGGCAAGTATGGGGCACACTGGGGGGAGCAAGGGGCAGACTAGGGGGGAAAGGCATGGGGTACACTGGGCTGGAGAGCATGGGGTACACTGGGGGGGGCAAGTATGGGGCACACTGGGGGGAGCAAGGGGCAGACTAGGGGGGAAAGGCATGGGGTACACTGGGGGACATGCATGGGGCAGATCGGGGGGAGAATAGGGCAGATCGGCAGGGGCATGGAGCAGACCGGGGCAGGAGGGAACATACCTGGTGTACCCGCTCTGCGCGGGCGCACACCACCTCTCCTCCCGCCCGCACTACTCCCCGCAGCGGACCCGCCCCCATAGCCAGACATATACGCGCGCTTCCTCCCGGCCGCACATGGAGGTCCCCGGAGGAGGCTGCAGATACTGAAGCATCGGGTGATAGTGTCGCTGCTGTACAGCTCCAGCACCCGCAGCGATCACCCGATGCTTCAGTATCTGCAGCCTACTCCGGGGACCTCCATGTGCGGCCGGGAGGAAGCACGCGTACACGTCCGGCTATGGGGGTGGGTCAGAGGCGGGGACATAGGACGCTGCTGGGCGCTCTCGCTCCTCACGCTGTTTCAGTAGCTGGAGGATGCGAGCAGCCCGCCCGCGCGCCCAAATCCAATAATTTTTTTGGAAAATCGATTTTCTATTTTCCAAAAAAGTCAAATCGATTTCTCAAATTCTGGGCGAATTAATCGAATTAATTCGATTAATCGCCCAGCCCTACAAGAGAGATTGCAAATCTAATTGTGGCAATCCGTTTTTGAAACCATTCTTCTTTGCTATGCTACATGACCACCTTCCCTTTTTGGAAAACTTGTTCTTGATATGGTGGCTTTAAAGATGACACCAAAGAATGTACATACCTTCTTTCTGGGGTATTCGGATATGTCATTTTCCTTTAATAAGAGTCCTGAGATATTTGACTCACCCTGTGCCTACATATCTCATAGCTCATGGACCCCAATGTACTATTTCCTCTGTACAAATTACTTGTGTCTAACTTTGGGGCATCTGTGTATAAGAAGGAGATGGCTGAACTGGAGCATGTGCTGAGGAGGGCAACCAAGGTAAGTAAGGGAAAGGGGGATTGCAAGACCAAGACTGTCCCGTAATGGTTGTATAAAAGAAAGTTATTTTTACATGGAGCAAAAGAATGTCTCCATAGATTGCTAACCTCTTATCCTTAGCATTTTAATGGAAATACAGATTCTGACCTGTTACGAAATAAGGATTACCCTTTTTACAGGACTTAAATGTCACTTTATTTATAGAATTGAGGATATGCTAAGGAGAAATCTTGTGGGTTTCATCTGTCAAATCTATTGGGATATTTAAATATTGTAACAATAAGATTGTTATTATTATGAATCGCTACATTGTGAAGCATGCATGCTCCCAACAAGTGTATCCAACAAAAGCACATTCATTCTGTCAGCAAACCTTGCAAATCTATTCTAGAAATAGAAAAATTGTCGATGTGATAAGAAAAGCAGACACACTTACTGCTGCTCAGATTTCATTTAAACTCTTTTAAAGTCTATTGTTTCTCCTATTTAAAATAAACCTGTAAAATAAATGTTTTCCTACTTTGAAATGTACTTTTATGAAAGTATTGCTGCACGTGTCTGTTTTTCATGTCCTGGTCTCCATGCACATAGGTGTACAACAAATCAGAGTTGGAACAGGGGTCTCACACTGTTATGTTTCTTGAGGTCTGCTTTTTTTTTTTTTTTTTATTATCTACAAACCGTTAATTATGTATATCTTTTTTGCAGAATGCGGGCAAACAGAAGGCTGTGCTTTGCTGTGGCAGTCTTTGTGCCAATGTCCCTACTCTGCATTCACATGTGGAACAAGTCTGACAAGGTGGTAGCTATCTGGAACAGAGAAGCCCCTGAGGACATCCTGGATAGCAGTCTATTGCAGCCTCTCGAAAAATATGCTGGGATAGGCTTGAAATGGAAAGATGAAGTGCTCGAGTACGTATTGTGCATGTTGTATCTGTGACTGATGAATATACTGCTGTTTCAGTAGTTTGTACTGTTTGCATTGTACTAATGTAAATTGTTATAAGGCCTCATAGACTTGGTAGAGCTGTGTTCTCAGACCCACACTGCAGTGCTTAAAAGGCGTATGCTCCACTCGCACAGCCATACAGCTTCAACCCAGAGACCTATATACTGTGTTATTCTACCACAGAAGCAATGTAACATTTTGTCTATGACACTAAAATCAGTGGAAATTTATAAGCTATATAAACTGATTTACTTGCTTTTGGGATACCCTACATACTATATACAACAATGCAGTGGGAACACTTTTTGTCCCATTCCCATCATTGTAAATATTTTTCTGTGTATACAACTTCATAGGGGTTTTCAGGGACCTCTAGAGATTGGAATAAAAAGATTGCAGAAATCAATAGTCCAGGTGATTTTAAGAAACTTTGTAATTGGGTTTATTAGCCAAATATGCCATTATCTGCATTCAAAGACTTTTCCCAGGCCCCCCCTCCCTCCTCTTTTCCATTCACTGGAAAAAATCAGGAAATTGTGACTTGTTGCATCAGATGTACCCAGTCTGTTCTAGGGAGAGGGGAGGGGGAAGGAGGAAGGAGGGAGTTAGCTGACAGCAGAAAGCTGAGAACAAAGGATTACAGGCATGGAGCTGGGTGAACTCTGTATTCAGAGGTCAGAGAGGTCAGTGCTCACTGTCAGAGGAGATAGAGGGTGAGGTATTTGTAGATTAACTCTTTGTTGTCCTGTTTTGGTTTTTTATTTAGCTCTCTCCATAGGAGAACAATGAAGACAGGAGGGAGAGCTTCAAACTGCTTTTTCATGATAAAAATGCATTTTTTTGGCTAATAAACCCAATTACAAAGTTTCTTAAAATCGCCTGGACTATTGATTTCTGCAAAAAAAATTCACAACAGTGACACTTTAACTAATTCTCTAGTGCCATCACCTCCAGCACAAAGTATTATTCACTGCACAAATTAAGTTATAGAAGATTCACAGATATTCTTTTTAACACTCAATAAAAGGATCCATTATCAACATAGCATTGCCAGAGTCGCTCTTTGCAGCAGTCCACTCACTCCTAGACCTGAGCACAGACTCCTTCTGACATCTAGACAATCTTATGTGTATGGCATCTTATGCTTGTAGAGCCTGAAATAATAATGATAAATGCTCCTCGGATACATTTAATGCATGACCTTAAAAGGAGCCTCAGCCAACAGTGTCCATTGGAACTTATGTATTCTTTTAGCATTAGTTTGCAATACATTATTGCTTAGTAAAATATTTTTTTAAATATAGTAAGCAAATGTGTTCTTCCTGTTTCATCATAAAGTTCCTGACATTGTACAAGGAAGAGGAAGATGAAATGATTGCAAACTTGTGATTTCACAATATGTTGATGCTGAGGAACAAAAGAAAAAAAATCTCTGTAAAAACTAGAAAGAAAAATCATTTTTAGAGATGAACGAACCGGGTTCGAGTTAGAGTCAATCCCGATCGTTCGGTATTTGATTAGCTGGGGCTGCTGAACTTGGATAAAGCTCTAAGGTTGTCTGGAAAACATGGATGCAGCCAATGACTATATCCATGTTTTCCACATAGCCTTAGGGCTTTATCCAACTTCAGCAGCCACCGCTAATCAAATGCCGAAAGTTCAGGTTCGGATGGACTCGAGCATGCTCAAGGTTCGCTCATCTCTAATCATTTTTTATTTTTTCGGAAATTTAAATACATAATTAAGCCTTGGATTTCACACATTGAATTGTCATAAACGAAATCTTTGGTGAAAATCCATGACATTGCTGCTCCAGATAGGGTAGCCCACAGCTTTGATAATCCATAGAAGGCTTAGAATCCTCAGACTCATGCAGACTTTTATAGCATGAGGGAATAAAGATTATCATTAGAGATGAGCGAATTTACACTAACTAACAAAACCTTTCGTTATCTCGGAAATCCGCTCATCAGCCGGCTGCCTTCTAATTTATTGGTGCTCCATGCTGCTCCTCCCCGGGTGCTGGGAAAAGCTGGATCCAGTCCTGGGAAACTAGGAGTTAAATGGCAGGTGGCTGATGAGCGGATTGCAGAGATAACAAAGCACTCACTTCTCTTTATTACTGTAAATTCGCCCATCTCTAATTATCAACCCGTTCACTAACATTGCGCTGCATTTTGCTTCAGAATTTCAGTGCAAATTCCACAATCAATATTCCAGAGTAAATTTAAGTTTGAGCATCCAGCCTAAGCCATCCCTTATATCAGGGATGGGAAACCTGCAGCTCTCCAGTGAAGTTGGCCCCTGTCTAGAAAATTAAAAATGGTATAGCTCACAGATTAGTCCATTGTTTCCATGGTAGAAGCTGCTGCTCTTATATTCCTCACGGTCTTTCTCTGTGTACTATATAAACAGCGTAACAAGATCCCCTAGACACAGTTGTGTGTTGTAATTTTTTGTTGTTGTTGAGAAATTCAGAAATGTTTTACAAGTAAACACATGCACAGTAAGGAATGTGACATAGTTATCCCGTAACCTGGTTGCTAACGGAAGGCTAGGGATTACACTGTGTGTGTGTGTGTGTGTGTGTGTGTGTGTGTGTGTGTGTGTGTGTGTGTGTGGTGATGGGTTGGGGGTTGACATGACTACTGTCCTATTTAGGTATATTTAATTATCCAGTACATGCATTCTACAGGACTAATCAGTGGGCAATACCATCATGGGTTACTGCACTAGTATAAGATAGTAATGTAGGTAGAATTTTAATTACATTTATATTCAAAAAGTGTTCCTAAAAATATATAACCTGAACAACTCAACCCCTTTACGTAGTCTAAGACATGCCCTTCTCTCCTCGTGGTGATCTGACCACAGGCTGTGTCTCAGACCTACGTAAACTGCGCATAGTGTAGTCTGAGAAAGCAGGCAACTATCTTGAATGAATGCACAGGAGGCTCAACTGAAAAGGAGGGGGGTCCCCACTGGACACTGCTGTTTTCTGGGATGTATCATATATGTTCAGGAATTGCTCCTTTAGCCGATCACTGGCAGAGGTGGGTCACCTTCATTATTTGATTGGTTGAGGATCAATACCTGTAGGATCAGCCTGTCGGGGGCACAAGGAAGGACCAAAAGCCATTGGAATTGCAGCAAGGATGAGTATGATTTATTTTTTTATTTTTTAGCACTCTGACTCACGTTTACATTTTTTCTGGGGCAGGGATACTCAATGAAAGGAACATTTCCCATGTTTGTTAATTTTATTTTAGGCTGCTAAAAGATAATAATCGTCTGGAGTTTAAGGGGTATTCCATTTAAACATAACTTTTTTCATATGTTGCTGTCCATGGTGAGACTAATAATTCATTCTATATGTGTTATCTATTCAGTCTCCTTCCCCCAGTTCTGAGCTGCTCCTTTCTGCTGAAGACACAAAAACCTGTGTGAGCTTTTTCTTTAGCCTCCCCCTTCCCTTCAAGACAACAACCCCCAACAACAAAGGAATCCAACAGCATCCAAGTGTGTGTGGGGGGAAGGGGGGCGGACAGAGAGAAAAGCTCACACAGTTTTTTGTGTCTTCAGCAGAAAGCAGCAGCTGAGAACTGGGAGAATGAGACTGAATAGATAATAAGTATGGAATGAATTGTTAGTCTCACCATGGGCAGCAACATGTGAAACGTTCTGTTTGAGCGGAGTACGCCTTTAATAATGACTGCACATGTTATGTAACCATTTGTGACTTATTATTTAATTTTGCAGGCTCTTGCCAAAGAACAACTGCAGATGTGAAGCAGAGACAACGCTAAACCTTCCCTTCAGACAGGAGTTAATAGGAAAACCTTTTGCTCTGAACTTTACGGCAGCTGTAGAGCCTTTGGGGATTGGCGAAACACATAAGAGAAGAGAGGTGGAATATAAAAATTTCAAGATGAGGTAATTAGTCAGACGTTGTATTGTTCTTCTGTGTAGATACTTAGTGAGGAGCTGTACGGCCTCCGGCTGTTGTTGCACAGGCTCTGTTGAGGGGCTTCCAATGTAGCTTCTTTTTTTCTTTATTACATTGTTCATTTATATGCAACAGAAAATAGTTTGTATACTTCTGGATGGAAATAAGACATTTGGAGGTATAGCAGAATCTCTATGCACCTCTGTGGTACATAATAAAGCTATGGTCATCTAAATGAGGGCTTTCTGACAATGAAGCTTATTTAAAGCTGATAAACTTATTTTCCTTTTTTTCCCAATGCTTTCTTGTCTAGTGTACATCCTGTTCCAGACTTCCTGTTCCTGTGTACCCTCTAATCAGGCATCCAGCAAACTCTATGGGGTTATAGTGAAGGTGGTGTTGTGGGAGTGAGATACAGTTGGCTGAAGTCCAACCTAGAGTGTACGCAGGAACAGGTGAGTGGACAGGAAGTGGGGCTAATGAAGATGAGAGCAGACAGTTTGCATTAAAGAGGGGGAATTACTTTTCCCCTATCCACAGGATTGGGGAAAAGTAAGAGGTCATGGGTATCCGACCTTTGTACCCACCGTCGATCTTCCGTGACAACCTACTTTCCCCTAACTTTAGTTACCAATATATGTTTTCTTTTTTAACAGAAAATGGGTTTTGTCATCAGAAAACTCCTTTTAATTATTATGTTCATCTGTAAAAGAGTGACCCAAAATCTGCAGTATCAGCTTGAGTACGGTTATTGCAAATGTATACGCAAAAAAAAGTCCTGCAAAAAGACTGTATACCTGTTTTTAAGTACAGAAAAAAGTTTGTTGGAAGTCTTTTTTTTTTTTTTTTTTTGCTTTCTTCATCCTCAGACCGGATCCTCGCTCATTTTCAGTGTCTGTGGAAAGTAAGTGCGTCTTGTAGGTTTAACTTTCCCATATAAAAATAACGAAACCATGAAGAAGTATGGGAAATATCACCTGATATGAGAGAGCTATACATTGCTTTGTTGGAAAAGATGAGTGACACTGGGATGACTTTATGGTCACTTATAATTTGTTACTACTAACTTCCCTGATGTCATCAGCAGAAACAACAGCACTTCCTTTAAAAGGTCAATCTGAAATAAATTATGAGAAGTCACTATCGTGTGTGACAATGTGGAAGTGAGCATACTGCTACTGACTCTTCACAGAACATGTTATAGAATTGTATTTAAAGGGGTACTCCAGCAAAATAAAATTTCTTTCAAAAAGTTAGGTTTGAGTTTAACATCTCGATTTTTCTTGAACTCGAACGGAATATTTTACTGTTTGTTCGAGTTAGCGTTCGGGCGCCTTTTTGCCAGCCAATCGGTGCAGAGCACATAGGGAGTGATGTATCAAAGGGTGTAAAATTTAGACTGGTGCAAACTGCCCACAGCAGCCAATCGCAGCTCCTCTTTCCTTTTACCGGAGCTGAAAGCTGAGCTGTAATTGGCTGCTGTGGGCAGTTTGCACCAGTCTAAATTTTACTCCCTTTGATAAATCTCCCCCATAGTGTCAGAAACGTCATAGCTGCGGTGTAGATGTCTCATTGGCTGCTAAAATCTCATGACCATCTCATAAAAGTCACTGTGCTGTACAGACTGCTATCTCAGTGTATCATTGTCTCCCAACATGCTGGCATTTCAATTAGACAGATAGGTAGTGAGATTAGTGATATTACTGAGATAGTTATTGAGATTAGTGGGTTGTTTATCAAGGTTAGGCTAGCATATTTGCAACAAGCATTTTCCTGTCCATAGACAGCATTGCAGTCACAGCAATACTTAGCTTTGGTATTGCAGGCTGCGTATTGGATTTGCCAATTTATACATAGTGCCCAAAGGTGTATTTAGGTTTGCTCTCATCTGTTATACAATAATTAAACATACATTTGTTTAGTGATAACAGCTCTATTCCTATAAGCTGAAAAACGTTTTCTGTCCGTCAACAAAAAAAACAAAATAGTAGACATCTGTTATACAGTAATTTAACGTAAATCTCATTTGTGTACGTGCATTTGTAGAATGGGTAGAATGTCCCTACCCAATATACAGACCACTAAAAATATTCCACATTCTGAAGAGCTCTTTGGCCACACAATGAAGTTGGGGTCAGAAGGCAGTTCAAAAGATCAAGAGGCCAAAGAGGATGATTTAGTCTGCTGTGACACCCAATTGCTGATGCCCTCAGAGGAGGATCAGGAAGCTGGTCTGTCATCAGAAATACCGAGCAGGCAGCAATGCCTGAAAGTGCCTGTGGCTTCTAGCCCACAGTTTGAGGATGTCAGATAGAGGAAGTCACCTATCATGATGATGATGACATTGCGGATCCAACATGGTCTTTGGAGCGACAGCTGGCGAGGGCATAACCAGTGGAGTATGAGATAGTTACAGTGCGGGTCCGACCTAAGGGAGAGGGCGGTCGCTGATATTACTGCGCCAGCCGTGGTTTAGTGGTGGCAGTGGGGAGACTAGGTTTTTGCCGTCTAAGAGGTCCCAAACCTGTGAAGCCTGGGCCTTTTTTGATCAAGCCTCTGATTCTCCGACTAAGGTGATATGTCGTATTTGCCGGCAAAGTATCAGTAGAGGAAAAAATGAAAAGTGTTTAACCCCTTAAGGACAGAGCCTAAAATGGCCTTAAGGACAGAGACAAATTTTATGAATATGACCTGTGTCACTTTAGTCATTAATAACTTCGGGATGCTTTTACCTATCTGGCTGATTCTGAGATTGTTTTCTCGTGACATATGGTACTTTACATTTCTGGTAAAATGGAGTCGATACCCATAACGAATCTTTATGAAAAACACCAAAATAACGTGAAAAATTGTGAAAAAATGCATTTTTCAAACTTTGAAACCTTTCTGCTTATACAGAAAATGGTTATGCCACATAAATGATACATTAAATAGCTTTAGCAACATATCTACTTTATGTTGGTGGCATTTATTAAACTATATTTCATTTTTTTTAGACAATAGAAAGCTTAAAACATTAGCAGCAATTTTCTAAATTTTCTGTAAAATTTCAAAATCAGATATTTTCAGGGACCTGTTCAGGTTTAAAGTGTAATTGAGGGGCCTGTGTGTTAGAAAGCAACACAAAGCACCCCATTTCAGAAACTGAACCCCCCACACTCTGCAAAAGCACACCCAGAAAGTGTTTTAACCCTTTAGGGGAGTCACAGAAATAAAAGCTAAGTGTGTAAGAAATTTGAAAATTTTTATTTTCTGTGCATAGATTTTATTGTAATCCAATATCTTTCATAATGATAAACCTATTAGCAGAGAAATGCACCCCAATATTGATTGCCCCATTTCTGCAGTTTATAGAAATACCCCATATGTGGCCTTATTGCGCTATTTGACGCAACCACAAGCCTCAGATATAAAGGAGCGCCCAGTGAATTTCAACGCCTCCGTTATATTTGGTTATTTTTGACCGTACCACTTCAGGTTGGCAGAGGCTCTGGGGTGCCAAAACCTAAAAAACACCCCTAAAGGGACACCATTTAGAAAACTGCACCCCTCAAGGAATGTAACAAGGGGTGCGGTGAGCATTTGGACCCCACAGGTGCTTCACAGATTTTCAGAACAATGTGGTGTAAAAAAGGAAAAATTCTATTTTTTACACTAAAATGTTGTTCTAGCCTTCATTTTTCATTTTTACAAGGGGATAAAAGAAAAAAAAAACACCAAACGTGTAGCGCAGTTTCTCCCGAGTACTGAAATACCCCACATGTGGACATAAAGTGCCAAGCGGGCGCAGGACAAGCCTCCAAAGGGAAGGAGCGCCAATTGGCCTTTGCAAGCTTGATTTTACTTGAATGGATTTCAAGGGTCATGTCGCATTTACAGACCCCTCGTGTTGCCAAGACACTGGAAATCCCCCACAAGTGACCCCATTTTGGAAACTACACCCTTCAAGGAATCTAACAAGGGGTGCAGTGAGCATATGGACCCCACTGGTGACTGGCACAAATGTGGAACAATGTGACGTGAAAGGGAAAATTTTCATTTTTTCACTTTCATGGCACAAATGTGCCTGTCATCAAGGGGTCCATATCCCCGCTGCCCCCCTTGATAGATTCCTTGAGGGGTGTAGTTTCCAGAATTGGGTCACTTGTGGGGGGTTTCCAGTGTTTTGGCAGCACAAGGGCTCTGTAAATGCGACATGACGTTCATCTTCCATTCTGGCTAAATCCAGCCTCCAAAATTCAAATGGCGCTCCTTCCCTTTGGAGGCTTGCCCTGCACCCACATGGCGCTTTATGTCCACATGTGGGGTATTTACGGACTCAGGAGGAATTGCTCTACACATTTTGTGTGTTTTTTTTTTTCCCTTTTAACCCCTTGTGAAAATGAAAAATTTAAGGCTAAACCAACATTATAGTGTAAAAAATGTAATATTTAATTTTCACGCCATATTGTTCCACATTTGTGTCCGTCACCAGTGGGGTCCATATGCTCACTACACCCCTTGTTAAATTCCCTGAGGAGTGTAGTTTCCATAATGGGGTCAATTGTGGGGGGGTTCAACTGTCTTGGCAACACAGGGGCCTTTTAAATGCAACATGGCCCCTCGAAATCCATTCCAGCCAAATCCAGCCTCCAAAAACCAAATGGCGCTCCTTCCCTTTGGAGGCTTACCCTGCACCCCCATGGCGCTTTATGTCCACATGTGGGGTATTTCCATAATCAGGGGAAATTGCTCTACACATTTTGTGTTTTTTTTTTATCTTTTAACCCCTTGTGAAAATGAAAAAATCAAGACAAGATCAATGATTTAGTGTAAAAATTAAACATTTTTTACACTAAATGTTGGTCTAGCCTTGATTTTTTTTCCTTTTCCACAAGGGGTTAAAAAAGAAAGTGAACACAAAACGTGTAGGGTAATACCCCACATGTGGACATAATGTGCCATATTGGCACAGGGCAAGCCACCAAAGGGACAGAGCGCCATTTAGAGGCTGGAATGGAGGATGGAGGCCATGTCGCATTTACAAAGCTCCTGTGCTGCCAGGACAGTAGAAACCCCCCACAAGTGACCCCATTATGGAAACTACACCCCATAAGGAATCCAACAAGGGGTGCAGTGAGGATATGGACCCCACTGGTGATGGGCACATATGTGGAACATGTGCCGTGAAAATAAAAAATAATTTTTTTTTATTTTCACGCCACAAATGTGGCCGTCACCAGGGGGCCATATCCCCGCTGCCCCCCTTGTTAGATTCCTTATGTGGTGTAGTTTTCCAGAATGGGGTCACTTGTGGGGGTTTTCTTCTGTCCCGGCAGCACAGAGGCTCTGTAATTGCATCATGGCATCCTCTAATGGGAATGGCGGCCATACCTACTTAGCTGGGGAAAAGGGACAATTCTAATTTATTTGGGGGTATTAGGCCAATTATTAGTTTATAAGGTTGGAAATGACAGGTGTCCATCAAATTCAACCTGTGTTGATCCAGAGGAAGGCAAAAAACCCTTGTGAGGCAGACAACAGTAGCCTCATCACAGGGGAAAAATTCCTTCCCGACTCCATAATGGCGATCAGAATAATCCCTGGATCAACGTGACCCCTGAAATAGGAATAAGGGACAGAATTTAGATAATGTAGAACTCCAATGACGTGTGGTACGCCTTGATGCGATCCAGTATGCAGAGGCCGGGGTGATCAGGACAGGTGTCACACTGGAAAATGGTGTCCTTCCTGAACCCCCTGTTACGCCACACTCTGCACTTCTTCTGGGTTCTCCCGTTCTCCAGTGTGGGGGACGTCACCTGGAAAATGTTGCCCTGGTGCGATACGGGGTCCTTCCTATCCAGAAGCGCTGGGTCCGCTCCATGGCTGCTAAATATTAGGGCTTTATTACTACTTCTGATATTTTCGTATTGTGCTGCAAGCTACAGTAGCTCAGGCAGCGAGAGACCAGAGGAGGGGGTGCTGGTATAAAAGTTATCCCCGTACAGGTGGTGGTGACCCTTATCCAGCAGTGGGAAGATCAGTTCCCGGACGATCTCCCCACTAACTCTGAGGGGGGGAGGGGGCAAAGGATAACCCTTTGTGCATTCCGCAGCTGGCACCCGCCGGCGGACTGATGCAGGCGTGCGTCTCCGCTCGTGTCACACTCCATTCTGTGCACTGGCGGATTCCGCCCTCTGTCCAAAGAATGAACGTGTTCATTCTTTGGACGGACAACGGAATCCGCCCGTGCATAGGATGGAGTCTATGACACGGGTGGAGACGCGCGCCTGCATCAGTCCGCCGGTGGGTGCGAGCTGCGGAATGCACAAAGGGTTATCCTTCGCCATTCTGCAGTGTGCACGTACCCTAAATCTGTAAGTGTACCCTGAGGTACTGTCACAGAGTTTGTAGAATTTCACGCCATACCGTGATCTCTTATTGGGACGGTACTGGCGGAAAAGACGTGTCTGGGGGGCAGCGTACGCTATGCTACCCCCAGACACGTCACTGGATGATGATGATGATGATGAGGATGAATGGAGGAAAGAAGGATCCCCCCATTCATTCTCACTGGCTGTTTCGGTGTTGGAGGCAATAATAGCATATGCGTCCGACGCCGAAAACACCCTGGGGGCCATCTTTATACGGGGACTAGTATATGGGGTATGTAAATGTTTATTGTAAAACTTTTTCATGTAGTGTAGTGTAATGTAGTGTTTTTTTGACAGTAAGAAAATAATATCCCTACGCCAATAAAGGAGCTGCTGATAAATGCCGCACTTATGTGCGGCACTTATTAGCAGACAGTGGCGGTAGGATATAGGGGGAAAAAACGCTCCTACGCCAAAAAGGAGGAGTTGCTGATTAGTGGCGCACTTACGTGCGATGCTGTTCAGTACTCAGCGGCGTTAGGGCGCAAAAAAAGTAAAAAAAAAAAAAAATTGGAAAAAAAAATAAAAATCTTTTTAACCCAAAGCAACTGATCAGTGAATGATATTCACTGATCAGCCGCTAGGGGGCAGTAGAGAGAAGACTGCCGGAGATTACCGAGGCCCGCCGAACACGAGGACCCGAGCGTTTCCGAAGATTTCCGACGCTGGACGAACGAACCCGGAAGCGACGCGAAGAAGACGCGAGGACGGCGCGGACCGAAGATCTTCGCTCCGGACGGCTAGATCAGGTGAGTATGGTACACCTGCACCACACACACCTGTTCTGCACCTCTCAGATACCTAGCTGGGGGGTGCAGAACCCGGCAAAACTGTTTTTTACAGTATGATCGCCGTGATGGGCCGGCCGGTACTGGCCGGCCTATCGCGGCGATCGTGGGGGTGGCATCGGCGCCATCTTTGGTGGGGACACTAATGGCGATTGGTGCTATCTCGGACAGCACCAATCGCCATTGCTTTCCGGGCCACCGGGTCACCGATGACCCGGAAAGCTGTTTTCAGCTGCTATATGCTGATCTGTATAGATCAGCATTTAGCAGCGATCGTCGGCATGGGAGGGGTTAATCACCCCCCGTGCCGACGAGCAGAGATGGCCTGCTATACATTATAGCAGGCCATCTTCCCCGTCCGCTGTGTGTGAACACACAGCGATCGGGGAAACATCGGGCGTACGTATACGCCCGTTTGCATTAAAGCCCACCCTGCGGGGGCGTACGTCGTTAAGGGGTTAAAGGGGTACTCCGGCCTGGGGGCTTTTTTTTTTTTTTTTTTTTTTTTTTTTTTATATAGCCGGGGAGGAGGTGGCTGAGGGCAACGACGTCCACAAAAACAAAACAAAGTTTTGTACGAGGCGGCACTCCAGTATATAGTGAATGAAAAAAAGGTTTTTATTCACCCATCAATGTGCAACGTTTCGATCTCTCATTGAGATTAGAGATGAGCGAACTGTTTGGACTTTTGGTCTGAAAGCAGTTCGCTCTCATTATGCCTGCGATCCCGGCCGCATAGTTGCGCTCCCGGGAATATGCGGCCAGGATATTCCAGGGAATCCATGGTGAATTCCCTGGAATATCCTGGCTGCATATTCGCAGGATCGCAACTATGCGGCCAGGATCTCAGGCATAATCAGAGCGCGCCGATGCCGTCGAACCAAAGTCCGGCGGTCCGCTCATCTCTAATTGAGATCTTGCTTGAAAAAGATCTCTGTGAGAGATGGAAACGTTGCACATTGATGGGTGAATGAAAACCTTTTTTCATTCACTATATACTGGAGTGCCGCCTCGTACAAAACTTTGTTGTGGATTTGGAAGCCTAGCTACATACATTCATAAAAAGTGTTGTCGGACGGCACTGTGTTGGCTCAAAGGCTCAGGTGGGTGCACAAACTCGGATAGCCAGACCCAGGCTTCCAGATCCAGTCAAAGGTGACCTTTTTCTGTGTTTGCTTTAAAAAAAAAAAACACTCTACAATAAATGTACTGAAAAATAGTGCCAAAAACACTGCTCATCTTGTAAAAAAAAGAATAAGCCATCTTACAGCTGACCAAATGACCATTTGGTCATCTGTAAGAATAAGTCATCTTACAGATCACCAAAAAATAAAAAGTTGCACCTTTAAGTGGGTTAAAGAAGGTTAGTTTGCTAGATAAAGAAGTATGCCATAACCTGCAGCTGCTTACTGATTATATTATGTACACTCTTGTGTCAGCCAGGAATAGGTAACTGTTAAACTACGGCTAAACTGCAGAGTTCCTGAAGCTACTTTCTTACAGAACTGACCACATGGATAAGACTTAGGCCGGGTTTACACAGCATAAGACACTGGCCATTCTGTGACCTGGCCGTGTTACAGAACAGCTGGTGTCAGTGAAGATCATCCCGGCCTGTACTAACTTCACAATGTAAAGTGCGGCCAGAGGTGCACTTTCCATCGTGTGAACTGACAGTTCTGTGCGGCCGCTATTCAATGATCAGCGGGCGCACAAAACTGACATGTCAGTTTTTCCTGTGGGAGCTAGGGATCCCGGCTGGAGTGTATACTATGGGGGAGATTTTATCAAACATGGTGTAAAGTGAATCTGGCTCAGATGCCCCTAGCAACCAATCAGATTCCACCTTTCATTCCTCACAGACTCTTTGGAAAATGAAAGGTGGAATCTGGTTGCTAGGGGCAACTGAGACAGTTTCACTTTACACCATGTTTGATAAATCTCCTCCTATGTGTATGCACTCCGGCTGGGATTCCATTCACTGCAGTGCAGTACAGTAAATTGCAAATCAGCAACAATGTCCGTGATTAATAGAAAATTACGTTGTGCGAACTTAGCCTTAAAAAAAAATCTCCTGCACAAACTGACCTGTGGTGGTGTGGATTCTGCAACGTTTGTTTTGGATTTTAACTGCAGATTTCACTCCTTTTTAAATGTAGAGAATTTAAAATTCACAGATAATTCAAATCAATAGTAGAATTGCAATGCAATCCATAGTATGAGCAATAGATGAGTACTTTTTTTTTTTTTTTTTTTTTATCCCTAATCTACAAATGCAACAATGAGTTTATTTTCATTCTCGATGCATACCGTACCCATATAAAACCCGTGATGAAGCAGGATGTAGTGTGGTATGGCTGCTTCACACATGTTCATTCCTGCAGCACAGCCGCAGTCTGGTATCGGTTCAAATACCCTTAATCCGAAAGGCAGCTAACGGCCAGAGAATAATCATTGCTGCCACCACTCTCTGATGAACAGATTTCTCCATTTGCAGTGATTAGCCTGTCAGCTCTTAAATAAGAGAAACAGATAGCTGATCTCCGGGAGACCAGCCAAACAATAACACTGGCTGGGTCCTTCCTTGAGGAATATCGGGCTAGTCCTGTGTTTTGAGACTCTTAAAGCGACTCTGTACCCACAATCTAACCCCCCCAAACCACTTGTACCTTCAGATAGCTTAATCCAAGATCTGTCCGTTCGGCAGGGGATGCAGTTATTGTCATAAAAACAACTTTTAATCCTGCAGCGCTGTGTCTAATGGCCGGGGCTTACATTTGTATATGCATTAGGCTGGCACACCCTCTCTGTCCTTCCTCCCCACCCTCCTCATCATTAGGAATGCTCCAGGCAGATTGCTTCCTATTCCCCACCTGTGTGTATAATGAACATGGACTGGATCGTTAATACACCTGTGCAAAGCTCAAACAGCAGTAAATGAACCTGGATCATTCCTAATGATGAGGAGGCTGGGGAGAAAGCATAAAGAGGTGGTGCCAGCCTAATGCACATACAAATGGACTCTGGACAGTTTGTCATGGAGGTAAATTAGTGGGATTCCTGTAGTATTGCGTTCATTTATTATCTGCTGAAACATGCTCATGATCATTTTCAGCCTAGGTGTCACGCACATCACATCAGGGTTAAAGCGACTCGGATAGCTGTTTTTAATCTAAGATCTGTCCTGGGGTCCGTTCAGCAGGTGATGCAGTTATTGTCCTAAAAAACAACTTTTAAACTTGCAGCCCTGAGTCAAACTGGCCTGGCCTAGAGTACCAATGCCTTAGCATTGCGACACCCCTCTGTCCCTCCTACCCGCCCTCTTCATGATTAAGAATGCCCCTAGAACATTTTCTCCTGTCTGAACATTGCACAGGTGCCTTAACGATCCAGCCCATGTGCAGGGCTGACACAGGTGAGGAATAGTAGAAAATCTGCCTGGAGCATTCCTAATGATGAGGAGGGACAGAGGTTGTGCCAGTCTAATGCATACACAATCTAGGGGGGGGGGGGTGCCATCTGGGCCAGTTGGTCTATTTAAACAATCAAGATAGCCTAAAACATTGTTCTTTATTACAACTAGAGGTACTGCTAAGCCCAACATTTTTATTTTGAAAGCCACCTTTAAAAAATAAAAGTAGCTAAATGGTCAGTCACCATCCCATCCCCATCAGTGAAATTATTTTCTCCAATAATAATTTTATTAATGCTACAGTTTTTCTTCTTTGTTACATATATCTAAAAAAAAATTCTTTCTGATGCAGGATTATTGTTTACCTCATTACAACTTTTTCAGCTAACTTCTTAGGCTACATTCACACGTTTCATTTCTCCTCAATTGTTGACAGACTACAGACCCATCCATTTGAATGGCCCCATTCACACGCCCGTAGGTGTTACAGGGTCGTGATCCAAACCACATAATACTCACAGGACCTAGTACGGACCACAATTGTAGCACGGATAATCTCTCACCAATGAATAGTTCCATGTAATTGCAAGCGGCTTTGGATGCAGATCTGTAGTGCTGTCCATAGCTGTGGGTCCATGATCTATAGAACAATCGAGAAGAGGTACTCTTCACAGGGCAAGGGTTTATATAGTCAATGGAGCCCTTATGCAGCAAAGAGATGGCCAAGAGAGCTTCCTCCGCTTCTTCTAGTGATCTGTAGGGGTCTTAGCACCCATACCCTAACTGATCAAAACTTTTAAACTGCCTCTATTTATGTCTAGTTTTTTACATGATAGTAATACTTTAAAGCGGTTACAAATGACTGCATTATAATTGAACCTATGGTACTTCTGGTAAACAAATCTACCGGAAGTTCCGCAGGCTCTATTATAATTCCGTCAATTGAAACACTACCATTGAGAGCGAAATTTGCACCATGTGCATGAGATGAAAGGGTAGAGTGGCTGCAAGCCTTTATGCACCTGCCGATCGCTAGATGGAAGGGGTCTGAGCACCCAGACCTCCACCAATTAAAACTTCTGGCATGTGGCTATAATATGTCAGAAGTGTGTTTTATTGACACACTCTTTAAATGCTCTAGCATTTCCTTAGATTTTAGAAAGATGGAAAGAAAATGTCATTACTTTGGCTGTAGTATGGGATTGCCCACAGTTTTAATGTGAAACCATAAACCTGGCCGGCTATGGGACCCTATTTGTTTTAGAGATGCCTCGGTAAGAGACTTGAGTAAGTTGCTGCATTTACCTGTAAATGCACAAGACATACTGTATTTCAGTAAACATAAAGCATATTGAAGTCACCCATAACTACAAAATTTTAGCCTTTACTTCCATTTGGGTAACCTCACTAACAACATATTATCAAAATTATTGCTTTGCCTTGGAGGTCTATGGATCTCACTCGTACTAATCGCAATTCATTCTTGTTTGCACTCCCATAAAGTTTCCAGCCCCCTGCATGTTCTAAATTACATTGATTTCCATTTTTACTGTTCCCGTCTCTCCTGTGCAACTCCTTTGTTTTCCAACTGATTAAAATCAATTAACAATGTCTCTAATAGTATTGTTTTTTTTTTGTCATTTCCTCCTTCAGGATGTATAACCCAGCAGACAGGATTATTATTACACAAGCAAATTCTCCATTGCAGTACCCTGCTCAAGGTGTGGAAGTCCGTCCCTTGAAGACAATACTCATACCAGGTGTGCTTTATTTTACTGTTTACCAGGAATGTAAAGGGTGTATTCACATGTCAGAAATTTCTGTAATTAAGAACCGGTTCCATACATCTGCTGTTGGTTGGTTTACATCAAGCCTACAGATTTCTGTAATCCTGACTCAGAATATTGGAGGTTGTCGAAATCAATGAAATACTTCATATCACAAACCTTAGATGTGCTCTACAAAACACCTTTCTGGTTAGCATATGTTGTGCCACCATATCTAGCTGGAGAACAACGTAACCTTTTTCAAGCACCATCATACTAAGAAACAGACACAGTCTGTCTTTCTTTATTGAATACTCCAGACTAGGGATGGTCCGAACTGAGTTCGGTTCGGGTTCGTATGAACCTGAAGCCTCGGTAATGATTCCCGCTGTATGCCCGCTCCGTGGAGAGGGCGGATCCAGCGGGAGGACCGCCTGGAAAACTGGGATACAGCCATAGCCTGTATCCCAGTTTTCAGGGCGTTACTCCCGCTGGATCCGCCTGCTCCACAGAGCGGGCAGACAGCGGGAATCTGCTGCCGAGTGTTCGGGTTCATACGAACCCGAACCTCGGCAGGTTCGGACCATCCCTACTCCAGACACACCTATTGACATCCTGCTATACATAGATAAAAACAAAACCACTGAACACTTATGCGCTATGTTTCCACAGTGTAAGGCTATGTTCACACAACGTCGAAAAAACTAAACTGCATCCCTCTTTTCTATTTAATAAGACGTCAGGTATTGTGGTGATGTAATTGACTTCAATGCTTTGAAGTCAATGGAACGCACACAGTACATAAAAAAAAAAAAAAAAAAAAAAAAACGGACTTCAACTTTTTTTGCTACCTGGATTAAGAGATGTGCTGTACTTTGACATGAATTATTTGAAACTGTAGTTGGAACATAAGTCCTTCACTTTAATTGGAGGGTGTTCTACCCATGCACTTTCACCTGTAAAGAGATGGGAGAAGGTGCAGTATGTTTATTTCTTCTTGTCAATTTGGATTCTGTCTCTGTGCTCCATTGTCCAGATCTGTTGGTTTTGGTCAGACAGGGCACCCATTTAATATGTACAGTATAAGGGTGCCATTTCCTTTAAAGGGAGCCAATCACCTGAAAAATCGATATCACAGCAATAATCCATGCTAATCCACCCTTTAACACACTTTCCACCAGTGGCGGAACCACCGTTGTAGCGGCCGCTACAGGACCCACCGCATCAGGGGGCCCGTGGTCCTGGCCCCCGGGGGTGACAGCCTGCAGCACCCGGTGGCCGAACAGGCCTCCCAGGTGCTGCAGCTGTTTGGGGTCTGGGGGTGGAGAGTGTCCCGGGGATCCCACAAGTCCTGAGCTCAGTGTCCGACAGGGCTAGTACTTCCGGCACAGGGAGCGTCTCTAACACGCACTCCCTGTGCCGGAAGTACAGGCCGCGGGCACACAGAGCTCACTGGTACCTGTGCTGCCCAGGGATAGGACGAAATGCCACAGCACTGGCTTTCCTTCCTATCCCCGGTCAGCACAGGTACTAGTGAGCTCAGTGTGTGCCCGCGGCCTGTACTTCCGGCACAGGGAGCACTTGTTAGAGACTCTCCCTGTGCCGGAAGTACTAGCCCCGGCAGACACTGAGCTGCAGAGCTGCTGGGGAAAAAGAGGAGAAGATAGCCGACTGGGGAGCGTGTTAGGTGAGTTGTGTGTGTTTTTGTTTTTGTGTTTTTTCTGCTTTGCAAAGGGGGCTATCTATGGGGGGTAGCATAAGGGGTTTTTTATTGGGGGACAACATAAGGGGGCCATCTATAGGGGGACAACATGAGGGCGCATCTATAGTGGTCAACATTAGAGGGTATCTACAAGGGAGACAACACAGGGGACCTTCTATAAGGGGGATGGACGACACAGGGGTAATTTATAAGGAGGACAACACAGGGGGGGGGGCCCATCTATAAGGGGGCAGAGGAGGACAACACAGGTGGGAATACGCAGAGGGCCCCAACTTTAGGAGGGGATACACAGAGGGGGGCCACCTATTAGGGAGAATACACAGATGGGGCCATATATAAGAGAGACTACACATAGAGGGCCATTTATAAGGGGCACTACACAGAGGGATTACACAGATGGGGGCCATTTATAAGGGGGAACTACACTGGGGATACACAGTGGGGGCAACTACTGTTGTGGACTACACAGGGGTCATCTATAAGGGGGGCTACAGAGGGGGGAGGTCATATACTATAGGGGATGCACAGAGGGGGGATGCACATGGGGCCATCTATATGGAAGACTGAACAAGGGGCCATCTATAAGGTGGCTACACAGAGGGGGCATATACTATAACATCAGTGATCAGGGCTACCCACTAAATTACGGTGTAAAGGGGTCAATACAGATGTGCAGTTTGTAGAGAGATATGGATGGTGCCAGAGTGTGGAGCCTAATATGTCTCTCTGGCAGGTTCTGTGGATTTGTGGCTCAGAGAAGTTCTAATGGCCCAGGGCAGATGGAGAAGAAAATGAAAAGGGAAGAACTCTGATCAGAGAAGAAGTCCCCTGTGAGTCATTTTATATAACTGCACTGTAATGTAAATGGAGTACAGAACCTGTGTAGAGCTGGGTGTGTTGATGGCGTAGTGGTCGGTCGAGGTCGGGCCCCAATCAAAAGTTTGCTATGGGACCCAGCCATTTCTAGTTATGCCCCTGCTGTCCACACATATATCTGTAGCATCTGCCCCTGCCTGATACGCCCCAAAATCATACTTTGATCTTGTCCCGCGCCGTATGCTAATTCCTGTAAGGTAGTCAAGTGGGCGTTTGTTCAGGCCAAGTAGTGATGTCCCCGGGGGCTGGGTTTGGCTGTAATCATGCCTCTTTGGGCGTCATTTACAGCCCCTGTCACTGCATCATAATCCAGGGGTGGGCCTAGGACAGCATAGCTGAGATACAGCACAGCAGCTCCCTATCCCCGCTGTACTCTGTATGTGTAAACTGGCGCCTCATACAGTGCTGCTTTACTGAGCCTCCCTGACCTGGATCATTTTAACCCTGCTGCAGCCACCACCACAAACAAAAGCGCTGTTATTCCTGAGGGGGTGGTTGCAGCAGGGTTAATATGATTCATTCAGGGACACTCTCTGTAGAACATAAAATGTCTGCATATTGAACTTAAAGGGAAACTCGCATATAATACCTTTTGTTTTTGATGGTGGTTTCTGTATCAGTGTATGAACAGATTTACTGTATATGTGATTATGAGGTGACCTCGTCCCTTAAAAGGGTAACTGTCATTAAAATTTTTGCAGAAATCAAAAGTACAAGCAATTTTAACAAAACTCTGTAACAGGGCTGTGGGGTTTTATCAGGGACTGCCAGTCAGACACCAGGGGAGTCATTTAACACACTGGTGTAAAGTAGATCTGATTTAGCTTACATGATGTCCTACATGATCATGGAGCGACTTTTGTGTAAATAAGGCAAAGATATAAAGCAGATTCTCGTGTGTGTGTGCGTGTGTGTGTGCGCGTGCAGTCTCCAGCCACCATGTCCTGTCTGAACTAGACGAGATGGACCACACAATTGCACTGCACAAAAAACAGCACAGATCTCCCCCCACACAATGGACTCATCCAGCTCAGAAACAAACTTCCAAATAGTGACCGACAACTTCTCCCCAACCCTACTTTACTAATAGGGCCAGTGCTATATTACTGATATCTGGTGGAAAGAAAATGTACGTGAGAGAGCTTTTCTGGTTGCTATACATTAGTGTTAAATGCTTAAAAAAATTTAACGCTGGAGGTAGTACTTTTTTTTTTTTTCCCCCAATCCCAGCGAAAACTAGCTCTAACTTTCTGACTTCACTGCCTTGCTCTGTAATAGGTTTTAATATGCAAAAGAACCCCCCCCCCCCCCCACACACACACACACACTTCAGAAAAAGCATACTTTTTTTGTCCATTATGGTCTATTGTGGGACCAAAGGGGATGAGTGAGCATTGAGAGAAGAAAAGGCAGACCTGTATGATACAACATCCTGCAATCTTATGTCACCAAGTTCCCAGTCCAGCTTTAAGCAGTCTGACCTGTGAATCCAGTGTTTTATGTGCCCAGAAAGTCTCCAAACTGTACAGCTGTTTGTCTCCTCTTCCTGCTCGCTTGCTCACTCAGAATATAATTGACACAACAAACCCATCATCACTTTGCTCCTCTGTAACGTAGATGAATTTGCCTTGATAATACACAGCTAAGAAGTTGGAGGGGGGGGGTGGGGTGAGGTAGGAAAACAGCTTTTTGAGTACAGAAAGAAACTCATTGCTTAATAAAAATATTAGTGTTTCTTAAAATCACTTGTACTATTGATTTCTGCAAAAATAAATTAAATGACAGTTACACTTTAAAAACTTTCCGCTGGTAGAATTTTTTTTTTTTTTGGTACGGCTCAGACTGGTTGAAAGACAACAACTAACTTGCCTCATCCCCTTCTGCTGCCTTTCCAATGGCCCTGGTCCTTGCTGCTCAGCGCTTCCTGTTGTATGTCCTAACACACAAATAACACTGCTCAGCCATTCGCTGAATTTTTATTGAATATAGATAAGGACAGGGAAAACGTTTAAAAAATCACCAAAAATCTTTTAATATTCGATTTGAACAGTAAATTATTTGCTAATGACACATTCCCTTTAAATACAAAGAAGTCCATGTGCACCACTATCATAGAGTGCCAACACGCTGGTTTACTTGCATTCCCTTTAAGGCACTTGTCACTATCTTTGAGCCAAGCAGTTTAGCTTATCATATAATGAGAAAATTGAACCTCACAGGGTAGTCATTTATAATATATAACTACACATTGATCCCTGTTCGGGATTCAAAGAATTGAAACAGAGAAGCATATTGAAAAGAGTGCAGCTGTCTTTTTTTTAAAAAAGTGGTGCACATTTTTGACACCCCACTATACCACTGAAGAAATTCACCAAGTTGTGTGACCATTGAACTAGACAACATTGTTACTTGAAGGCAAAATTAGCAGGATCTCTAGAGACTTCCATTTCGGCAGTGTAGCACTGACCCAGCTTGAATACCTGGGGCATGCAAACTACCCTAACATATATATACAAGACACTCATAAAGCAGAGATTTAAAGGCACTCTCTAGGTGGGCACCATGTCATTTGCTTAAGGGGAAAAATCGTATTGGACAGGGTTGCTCAAGGGGGGACGCTCCCTTGGTTGCAGGTTCATATAGCCTGCTGACATTATTATTAACAATGTATGGGCATCATCCAAAATTATAGAATTTCTAGTTATGACAAACCAGGTCTGAGTCGGAACTAGTTTTGTCTGGAGTCTGAGTCGAAAAAAAATGTACCGACTCCAGCTGTAAAATTTATATGAATTGTATAGGTTTTGCTCATACATATTATGAGCAACATTCTAATAGGACACTGGCCCTATTACATAAGGGTGGTCGAGGAAAAGTTGTCGGTCACTATTTGGCACTTTTTTTTTCTGAGCTGGAAGAGTCCATTGGTGGAGATCTGTGCTGTTCACTTCCTGGATGCTGGATGACTGTATATGAACAGCAGTGTAATATGACAATATCCTGTGTAATATAGAGGAGGAGGAGAAGACATAAGTAGTGTAGCAGTAACCTCTGTCCTCAATGTGGGGTTTTTCTTCACTGTTCTTTGGCTGGCTGTGTTTGTGTGTGTGCTATGGCTGCAGCATGATGTGTGTGTGTGTGTGTGTGTGTGTCCACCTGCTCCATCTAGTCTAAGTGTGAGTAGTTCAGGACATGGAGGCTGGAGACTGGCTGCATCCTCTGCACACAAAGGAGAATCTGCTTTATATGTTTCCTTATTCCCTCAGAAGTCGCCCGTAGGGTCATGTAGGACATTAGAGAGAACTGCTGAGCCAGTCTGATAAATAACTTTCCTGGTATATGACTGCCCATTTATGAAGGAGCAGGAGTCTGAGTCGGCCCTGATAAAACCAAATAAAAAGAGTTTAAAAAAAAAATGTCTCCAGACCTTTTTAACATTCATGTTTATTCTTGCAGGACTCTGTTTGCTGGATCTTAAAAAGAAAAACCGTTATGAGGTAAGCATTTGATTGACCCCTCAATATAAAGTATATATAATGTTGGTCATCATGGCTTATTATCCCTCTGGTAACGTAAGTTCTTGCCGCCCTAATACAGCCATTACACTTATTCCATCTTTGCATATGTTATCCACACGCCACTCTTATAGTATGGCAGCATGGGGTATTGTTAGTTTTTTGAGATTCTGAGGGAATTGGTGGGAATGCTTTTAGTCAGGCCCTTAACCCCTTAAGGACCGGGCCTGAAATGGCCTTAAGGACCGGAGCAAATTTTATGAATTTGACCAGTGTCACTTTATTCATTAATAACTTCGGGATGCTTTTACCTATCCGGCTGATTCTGAGATTGTTTTCTCGTGACATATTGTACTTCACATTTCTTGTAAATTGGAGTCGATACTTATAACGAATCTTTATGAAAAAAACCAAAATAGCGTGAAAAATTGTGAAAAAATGCATTTTTCCAACTTTAAAACTTTTCTGCTTATACAGAAAATGGTTATACCACATAAATTATATATTAAATAGCATTAGCAACATGTCTACTTTATGTTGGCGGCATTTATTAAACTATATTTCATTATTTTTAGACAATAGGAAGCTTAAAACATTAGCAGCAAATTTCCAAATTTTCAGTAAAATTTCAAAATCAGATATTTTTAGGGAACTGTTCAGGTTTAAAGTGTATTTGAGGGGACTGTGTGTTAGAAAGCCTCACAAAGCACCCCATTTCAGAAACTGCACCCCCTAAACTCTGCAAAAGCACATCCAGAAAGTTTTTTTAACCCTTTAGGGGAGTCACAGAAATAAAAGCTAAGTGTGTAAGAAATTTGAAAATTTTAATTTTCTCTGCAGAGATTTTATTGTAATCCAATATTTTTCATAATTATAAACCTATTACCAGAGAAATGCACCCCAATATTGATTGCCCCGTTTCTGCAGTTTATAGAAATACCCCATATGTGGCCCTATTGCGCTATTTGACGCAACCACAAGCCTCAGATATAAGGGAGTGCCTAGTGAATTTCAATGGCTCCGTTATTTTTGGTCATTTTTGACTGTACCACTTCAGGTTGGCAGAGGCTCTGGGGTGCCAAAACCTAAAAAACACCCCTAAAGGGACACCATTTAGAAAACTACACCCCTCAAGGAATGTAACAAGGGGTGCGGTGAGCATCTGGACCCCACAGGTGCTTCACAGATTTTCCAAACAATATGGCTTGAAAAAAGACTAAAGTATTTTGTACACTAAAATGTTGTTCTAGCCTTCAATTTTTCATTTTCACAAAGGGATAAAAGGAAAAAAAAAAACACAAAACATGTAGCGCAGTTTCTCCCGAGTACGGAAATACCCCACATGTGGCGATAAAGTGCCAAGGGGGCGCAGGACGAGCCTCCAAAGGGAAGGAGTGCCAATTGGCTTTTGGAAGCTGGATTTCACTGGAATGGATTTCAAGGGCCATGTCGCATTTACAGAGCCCTCGTGCTGCCAAGACACTGGAAACCCCCCACAAGTGACCCCATTCTGGAAACTACACCCCTCAAGGAATCTAACAAGGGGTGCAGTGAGCATATGGACCCCACTGGTGACGGGCACAAATGTGGAAAAATGTGACGTGAAAGTGAAAATTTTCATTTTTTCACTTTCATGGCACAAATGTGCCCGTCATCCAGGGGTCCATATCCTCACTGCACCCCTTGTTAGATTCCTTGAGGGGTGTAGTTTCCAGAATGGGGTCACTTGTGGGGGGTTTACAGTGTTTTGGCAGCACAAGGGCTCTGTAAATGCGACATGGCTTTCATCATCCATTCTACCCAAATCCAACCTCTAAAATCCAAATGGCGCTCCTTCCCTTCGGAGGCTTGCCCTGCACCCACATGGCGCTTTATGTCCAGATGTGGGGTATTTACGGACTCGGGGGAAATTGCTCTACACATTTTGTGTTTTTTTTTCTCTTTTAACCCCTTGTGAAAATGATAAATTCAAGGCTAGACCAACATTATAGTGTAAAAAATTTAATATTTCATTTTCACGCCACATTGTTCCACATTTGTGCCCGTCACCAGTGGGGTCCATATGCTGACTACACCCCTTGTTACATTCCTAGAGGGGTGTAGTTTCCATAATAGGGTCACTTGTGGGGGGTTTAACTGTCTTGGCAACACAGGGGCCTTTTGAATGCAACATGGCCCCTCGAAATCCATTCCATCCAAATCCAGCCTTCAAAAACCAAATGGCGCACCTTCCCTTTGGAGGCTTACCCTGCACCCGCATGGCGCTTTATGTCCACATGTGGGGTATTTCCGTACTCAGGGGAAATTGCTCTACACATTGTGTTTTTTTTTATCTTTTAACCCCTTGTGAAAATGAAAAAATCAAGACAAGATCAATGATTTAGAGTAAAAATTAAAAAAAAATTACACTAAATGTTGGTCTAGCCTTGATTTTTTTCCATTTCCACAAGGGGTTAAAAAAGAAAATGAACACAAAACGTGTAGGGTAGTTTCCCCTGAGTACGAAAATACCCCACATGTGGACATAATTTGCCATATGGGCACAGGGCAAGTCACCAAAAGGACAGAGTGCCATTTAGAGGCTGGAATGGGGGATGGAGGCCATGTCGCAATTACAAAGCTCCTTTGCTGCCAGAACAGTAGAAACCCCCGACAAGTGACCCAATTCTGGAAACTACACCCCATAAGGAATCTAACAAGGGGTGCAGTGAGCATATGGACCCCACTAGTGATGGGCACATGTGTAGAACATGTGCCGTGAAAATAAAAAATACCATTTTTTTCATTTTCACGTCCCAAATGTGGCCCGTCACCAGGGGGCCATATACCCGCTGCCCCACTTGTTAGATTCCTTATGGGGTGTAGTTTCCAGAATGGGGTCACTTGTGGGGGGTTTCTACTGTCCTGGCCGCACAGAGGCTTTGTAATTGCATCATGGTATCCTCTAATTGGAATGGCGGCCATGCCTATTTAGCTGGGGAAAAGGGACAATTCTAATTTATTTGGGGGTATTAGGGCAATTATTAGTTTATAAGGTTGAAAATGACAGGTGTCCATCAAATTCAACCTGTGTTGATCCAGAGGAAGGCAAAAACCCCTCGTGAGGCAGACGACAGTAGCCTCATCACAGGGGAAAAATTCCTTCCCGACTCCATAATGGCGATCAGAATAATCCCCGGATCAACGTGACCCCTGAAATAGGAATAAGGGACAGAATTTAGATAATGTAGAACCCCAGTGACGTGTGGTGCGCCTTGGAGCGATCCAGTATACAGAGGCCGGGGTGATCAGGACAGGTGTCACACTGGTAAATGGTGTCCTTCCTGATCCCCCTGTTACGCCACACTCTGCACTTCTTCTGGGGTCTCCCGTTCTCCAGTGTGGGGGACGTCACCTGGAAAATGTTGTCCTGGTGCGATACGGGGTCCTTCATATCCAGAAGCGCTGGGTCCGCTCCATGGCTGCTAAATATTAGGGCGCTATTACTACTTCTGATATGTTCGGATCGTGCCGCAAGCTACAGTAGCTCGGGCAGCGAGGGACCGGAAGAGGGGGTGCTGGTATAAAAGTTATCCCCGTACAGGTGGTGACCTTTATCCAGCAGTGGGAAGATCAGTTCCCGGACGATGTCCCCACTAACTCCGAGGATGGGGGGGCATCTGGGGGCTGCATTCGGGTGTCCCTTCCTACATACACTCTAAGGGTACGTGCACACTGCGGAATCGCGAAGGATAACCCTTTGTGCATTCCGCAGTTGGCACCCGCCGGCGGACTGATGCAGGCGCACGTCTCCACACGTGTCGTAGACTCCATTCTATGCACGGGCGGATTCCGCTCTGCGTCCAACGTGTTGATGGAATGACGGATGATGGAATCCGCCCATGCATAGGATAGAGTCTATGACACGGGCGGAGACGCGCCCCTGCATCAGTCCGCCGGCGGGTGCCAGCTGCGGAATGCACGAAGGGTTATCCTTCGCCATTCCGCAGTGTGCACGTACCCTAAATCTGTAAGTGTACCCTGAGGTACTCTCACAGAGTTTGTAGAATTTCACGCCATACCGTCATCTCTTATTGGGACGGTACTGGCAGAAAAGACGTGTCTGGGGGGCAGCGTACGCTACGCTACTCCCAGACACGTCACTGGATGATGAGGAGGATGAGGATGAATGGAGGAACAAAGGACCCCCCATTCATCCTCACTGGCTGTTTCGGTGTCGGAGGCAATAATAATGTATGCGTCCGATACCGAAAATACCCTGGGGGCCATCTTTATATGGGGATTGGTATATGGGGTATATTGGGGTATGTAGTGGTGTAGTGTAAAACTTTATTCAATGTAGTGTGGTGTAATGTAGTGTTTTTTTACGTGTTTTTTACAGTAAGTATACAAAAAAACCTACGCCAAAAATGGTGTTGCTGATAAATGCCGCACTTATGTTCGGCACTTATCAGCAGACCGTGGCAGTAGGATATAAAAAAAAAACACCCTATGCCAAAAAGGAGGAGTTGCTGATTAGCAGCGCACTTTCGTGCGATGCTGATCAACACTCAGCGGCGATAGGGTGCGGAAAATAGAAAAAAAAAAATTGGGAAAAAATTTTTTTTTTTACTACATTCTGAACATCCCTGTAGTGGCTGATACGTGTATTACACTTATCAGCCGCTAGGGGGCAGCAGAGCGCAAGATCCGAAAATAGACGACGCTGGAGCCGGAAAAATACGAAAAAAGACGACGCTGGAGACGGAAAAAGCCGATCGGGACTCACGGAAGAAGCCGAAGTCCCGACAAGATGAAGAGGACGCCGGGAACCCGGAAGACGCCGATCAGGACCCCGGGACAGGTGAGTAATGTACAAATACCTGCTCCGGACCCCTCAGCTACCTAGCTGAGGGGTCCGGAGCAGGTATTTATTACTTGTGGGGACTTTGATCGCCGTTCACGGCGATCGGGACGGTGGTACCGTGACCACCATTACTTTTTACAGTAATGGCGGTCGGTGCCGTCCGCGGACAGCACCGACCGCCATTTTTTTCCGGGTCATCGGGCCACCGATGGCCCGGAAAGGTTCCGATCGCCGCGATGGGCTTATCAGCCAATAGCGGCGATCGTCGGCATGGGGGGGGTTAACAGCCCTCCATGCCGACAGGGAGAGATGGCCTGCTATGTATTATAGCAGGCTATCTCCCCCGATCGGGACCCGGCCGGCCGCGGCGCCCGTTTAAAGGGCTGACGTACCGGTACGTCATGGGTCCTTAAGTGACAGTGATCCATGACGTGCCGGTACGTCATGGGTCCTTAAGAGGTTAAAGGACAACTCCGGACAAAAGTATTTTTTAATATGTTATTACTTATGGAAAGTTAGACAAATTACTAATGTACATTAATTATGGGAAATGCACATATAGGGCTATTTCCCTTAATTTAGTAGATCATGGAGACTTCAAATTCTCTCAAAAACCGTGACTTCACGAATCAGGTGTAATTCCAATGGAGTGTCCAGAAGCGGGCACAGTATATGTTAAAGCCTATGGACTGTATTAAAGTATATGGAGTATGTAATGTAAAAACTACACTTTATTAATGGACTATGTGTATGGAATAATTTGGGGAGCAAGGACACTTGCTCCCCAAATGGAGGGCGCCGAGTAGGGAGGGAGAGAGGTGTCGGTGCATCTAACTACCTCCTCCCTCCCTCCCTCCCTCCCTCCCTCCCTGCTTGGTGCAGTGGGACGGATACACTACTACTCCTTACATTATCTGCTCATAGTATGAGCAGATGATGGGAAGAGTAGTACCAGAGAGATCCCCAGCACCAAGCCCCCCCCCGCCGACATGCCCCGCACCTGCCGCACAGCTGCCACCATCGGTAACCTCCCAGATCCGGTCCCCATCTCTGCCTACCCCACAGTCGCACGTCCGCCCACTACCCTGTTAGAGCACTGCCGCCCCCACGTCCTGCCGACTCGGTCCTGGGATTATGAGAGCTGCTGGTGGTGACAACCGGGACCCAGTCAGCAGGACGCGGGGGCAGCAGTGAGCTGGCAGCCCGAACCGGGACGGCAGGGAAGTGAGTTGGACGTGCAGCGGTGGGGGAGGCTGGGGGGTTTGTGACTGGGACCGGATCGGGGAGGCCACCGGCGGCGTGTGCAGGGTGGGTGTTGGCTATGTCGGCTGAGGGGGGGGGGGCTTGGTGCTGGGAATCTCTCTTGTACTACTCCTGGAACATACTTTGAGCAGATGATGGGAGGAGTAGTAGTGTCTATTTGTCCCACTGCACCAAGCAGAGAGGAAGGAAGGAGGAAGTTAGATGCACCAGCACCTCTCCCTCCCTGCTCAGTGCCCTCCATTTGTGGACCAAGTGTCCTTGCTCCCCAAATTATTCCATACACATAGTCCATTAATAAAGTGTAGTTTTTACATTACATTACATACTCTATATACTTTAATACAGTCCATAGGCTTTTACATATACTGTGCCCCCTGCTGGACACTCCTTTGGAATTAAACTTGATTCATGGCGTCACGGTTTTTGAGAGAATTTGAAGTCTCCATGATCATGATCTACTAAATTAAGGGAAATAGCCCTATATGTGCATTTCCCATAATTAATGTACATTAGATATTTGTCTAACTTTCCATAAGTAATAACATATTAAATACTTTTGGCTGAACTTCTCCTTTAAGTGCATCCTCTCTATTGCACTCCTCATGAAATTAAGCAGACTCCATTGTAGTGAAGAATAACATGATTTATTCAGGTATATTGGCAAGCTCCAACATAAAGAAACAGTGATGAAATGCTTCCTAGCACCCACAGAGTCTGGCTTCCTCACATATGGGGGGGGGGAAGTTTACTGATACCAGAGTTTCACCAGTCCTATCCTGTAATCCATCTTATTCTCACTGGGGTAAAGTCTTTCCCCTTGTGGAAAATCCAGCTTCTGTGCTGTGATCTGTGGCTGCTGTTTTCACATAATCTAGCTTTCTCTGTCATTGTTTTTACTTCAAAAACAACAGGCCTTTGCTTCCTTTTACCTCACACAACCGGATCTTGCTTCCTTTTACCTCACAACACACTGACTGGACTCCACACTAGATACTTCTTTGCCCCTCCTTTCCAATCATGCGCAGCTGGACAACTACCAATGTTGTGTGCTGGCACTACTAGCATTCTCTAACTGCCAGCCAGAAGTAATTCATCTTTGACAGTGAAAGTCAAACCTACCCTGGGCCACACATACATTATCTATATGGCAGCAACTAGTGAAAATACTTTTCTATATATTAAGCAGTTAACACCCAAAAGCCTAAAGGCCCCCATACACCTTCAGTAACAGACAGACAAATGTTTGCCCGGCTGTCAGTTATGTCTCCCGCCCATCCTTTTAACCCCTTAACGACATCGGGCGTAAGTATACGCCCCCGCAGGGTAGGCTTCAACGCAAACGGGCGTATACTTACGCCCGATGTTTCCCCGATCGCTGTGTGTTCACACACAGCGGTCGGGGAAGATGGCCTGCTATAATGTATAGCAGGCCATCTCTGCTCGTCGGCACGGGGGGGTGATTAACCCCTCCCGTGCCGACGATCGCTGCTATATGCTGATCAATACAGATCAGCATATAGCAGCTAAATTCAGCTTTCCGGGTCACCGGTGACCCGGAAAGCAATGGCGATTGGTGTTGTCCGAGAGAGCACCAATCGCCATAAGTGTCCCCACCAAAGATGGCGCCGATGCCACCCCCACGATCGGCGTGATAGGCCGGCCAGTACCGGCCAGCCCATCACGGCGATAATACTGTAAAGACACAGTTTTGCCGGGTTCTGCACCCCTCAGCTAGGTAGCTGAGTGGTGCAGAACAGGTGTGTGTGGTGCAGGTGTACCATACTCACCTGATCTGGGCGTCCGGACCGACGATCTTCGGTCCGCGCCGTCCTCTTCTTCGGGTCACTTCCGGATTTGGTCGTCCAGCGTCGGAAATCTTCGGAAACGCTCGGGTCCTCGGGTTCGGCGGGTCTCGGCAATCTCCAGCAGCGTCGCTCTACTGCCCCCTAGCGGCTGATCAGTGAATATCATTCACTGATCAGTTGCTTTGGGTTAAAAAGATTTTTTTTTTTTTTTTTTTTGCGCCCTAACGCCGCTGAGTGCTGATCAGCATCGCACATAAGTGCGCCACTGATCAGCAACTCCTCCATTTTGGCGTAGGGGCGTTTTTTCCCCCCTATATCCTACCGCCACTGTCTGCTGATAAGTGCCGCACATAAGTGCGGCATTTATCAGCAGCTCCTTTCTTGGCGTAGGGATATTTTTTCTTACTGTCAAAAAAACATGTAAAAAATCACTACACTACACCACACTACATGGAATAAAGTTTTACACTACACCACTACACATTTACATACCCCATATACCAATCCCCGTATAAAGATGGCCCCCAGGGTGTTTTCGGCATCAGAGGCATACGCTATTATTGCCTCAGACACCGAAACAGCCAGTGAGGATGAATGGGGGGATCCTTCGTTCCTCCATTCATCCTCATCGTCCTCATCATCCAGTGACGTGTCTGGGGGTAGCGTAGCGTACACTGCCCCCCAGACACGTCTTTTCCGCCAGAACCATCCCAATAAGAGATCACGGTATGGCGTGAAATTCTACAAACTCTGTGAGAGTACCTCAGGGTACACTTACAGATCCAGGGTACGTGCACACTGCGGAATGACGAAGGATAACTCTTTGTGCATTCCGCAGCTGGCACCCGCCGGCGGACTGATGGAGGCGCGCGTCTCCGCCTGTGTCATAGATTCCATTCTATGCACGGTCGGATTCCGTTGTCCGTCCAAAAAATTAACACGTTCATTCTTTGGACAGAGGGCGGAATCCGCCTGTGCATAGAATGGAGTGTGACACAAGAGGAGACGCGCGCCTCAATCAGTCCGCCGGCGGGTGCCAGCTGCGGAATGCACAAAGGGTTATTCTTCTCCATTCCGCAGTGTGCAGGTACCATTACAGTGTATGAAGGAAGGGACACCCGAATCCTGCCCCCAGATGCCCCCCCATCCTTGGAGTTAGTGGGGAGATCGTTTCGGAACTGATCTTCCCACTGCTGGATAAAGGTTACCACCTGTACGGGGATAACCTTTATACCAGCACCCCCCTCTTCTGGTCCCTCGCTGCCCGAGCTGCTGTAGCTTGCGGCACGATCCGAAAATATCAGAAGCTGTAATAAAGCCCTAATATTTAGCAGCCATGGAGCGGACCCAGCGCTTCTGGATATGAAGGACCCCGTATCGCACCAGGACAACATTTTCCAGGTGACGTCCCCACACTGGAAAACAGGAGACCCCAGAAGAAGTGCAGAGTGTGGGGTAACAGGGGGTTCAGGAAGGACACCATTTTCCAGTGTGACACCTGTCCTGATCACCCGGCCTCTGCATACAGGATTGCTTCAAGGCGCACCACACGTCATTGGGGTTCTACATTTTCTAAATTCTGTCCCTTATTCCTATTTCAGGGGTCACGTTGATCCAGGGATTATTCTGATTGCCATTATGGAGTCGGGAAGGAATTTTTCCCCTGTGATGAGGCTACTGTTGTCTGCCTTACGAGGGTTTTTTTTGCCTTCCTCTGGATCAACACAGGTTGAATTTGATGGACACCTGTCATTTTCAGCCTTATAAACTAATAATTGGCCTAATACCCCCAAATAAATTAGAATTGTCCCTTTTCCCCAGCTAAATAGGTATGGCCGCCATTCCCATTAGAGAATGCCATGATGCAATTACAAAGCCTCTGTGCGGCCAGGACAGTAGAAACCCCCCACAAGTGACCCTATTCTGGAAACAACACCCCATAAGGAGTCTTAACGAGGGGGGCAGCGGGGATATGGCCCCCTGGTGACTGGCACATTTGTGGCGTGAAAATGAAAAAATAGTATTTTTTATTTTCACGGCACATGTTCCACATATGTGCCTGTCACCAGTGGGGTCCATATGCTCACTGTACCCCCTTGTTGGATTCCTTATGGGGTGTAGTTTCCATAATGGGGTCACTTGTGGGGGGTTTCTACTGTCCTGGCAGCACAGGAGCTTTTTAATTGCGACATGGCCTCCATCCTCCATTCCAGCCTCTAAATGGTGCTCTGTCCCTTTGGTGGCTTGCCCTGTGCCCATATGGCACATTATGTCCACATGTGGGGTATTTTCGTACTCAGGGGAAATTACCCTACATGTTTTGTGTTTACTTTCTTTTTTAACCTCTTGTGGAAAAGGAAAAAAATCAAGGCTAGACTAACATATAGTGTAAAAAAAGTTTAATTTTTACACTAAATTATTGATCTTGTCTTGATTTTTTCTTTTTCACAAGGGGTTAAAAGATAAAAAATAAAACACTAAATGGGTAGAGCAATTTCACCTGAGTACGGAAATACCCCACATGTGGACATAAAGCACCATGCGGGTGCAGGGTAAGCCTCCAAAGGGAAGGTGCGCCATTTGGCTTTTGGAGGCTGGATTTGGCTGGAATGGATTTCGAGGGGCCATGTTGCATTCAAAAGGCCCCTCTGTTGCCAAGACAGTTGAACCCCCCCCCACAAGTGACCCCATTATGGAAACTACACCCCTCAGGGAATGTAACAAGGGGTGTAGTAAGCATATGGACCCCACTGGTGACAGACACGAATGTGGAACAATATGGCGTAAAAATAAAATATTAAATTTTTTACACTATAATGTTGGTTTAGCCTTTAAATTTTTCATTTTCACAAGAGGTTAAAAGAGAAAAATACACACATAATGTGTAGAGCAATTTCCCCCGAGTCCGTAATATCCCACATGTGGACATAAAGCGCCAGGTGGGTGCAGGGCAAGCCTCCGAAGGTAAGGAGCGCCTTTTGGATTTTGGTGGTTGGATTTGGCCAGAATGGATGATGAACGCCATGTCGCATTTACAGAGCCCTCGTGCTGCCAAAACACTGGAAACCCCCCACAAGTGACCCCATTCTGGAAACTACACCCCTCAAGGAATCTTACAAGGGGTGCAGTGAGGATATGGACCCCTTGATGACGGCCACATTTGTGCCGTGAAAGTGAAAAAATGAAAATTTTCACTTTCACGTCACATTGTTCCACATTTGTGCCAGTTACCAGTGGGGTCCATTGCACCCCTTGTTAGTTTCCTTGAGGGGTGTAGTTACCAGAATGGGGTCACTTGTGGGGGGTTTCCAGTGTCTTGGCAGCACGAGGGCTCTGTAAATGCGACATGACCCTTGAAATCCATTCCAGTAAAATACAGCTTCCAGAAGCCAATTGGCGCTCCTTCCCTTTGGAGGCTCGTGCTGCGCCCGCTTGGCACTTTATGTCCACATGTGGGGTATTTCTGTACTCGGGAGAAACTGCGCTACACGTTTGGTGTGTTTTTTGTTTTTTTTTCTTTTATCCCCTTGTAAAAATGAAAAATGAAGGCTAGAACAACATTTTAGTGTAAAAAATAGAATTTTTCCTTTTTTACACCACATTGTTCTGAAAATCTGTGAAGCACCTGTGGGCTCCAGATCCTCACCGCACCCCTTGTTACATTCCTTGAGGGGTGTAGTTTTCTAAATGGTGTCCCTTTTTAGGGGTGTTTTTTAGGTTTTGGCACCCCAGAGCCTCTGCCAACCTGAAGTGGCACAGTCAAAAATGTCCAAATATAACGGAGGCGTTGAAATTCACTAGGCGCTCCCTTATATCTGAGGCTTGTGGTTGCATCAAATAGCGCGATAGGGCCACATATGGGGTATTTCTATAAACTGCAGAAATGGGGCAATCAATATTGGGGTGCATTTCTCTGCTAATAATCATTATGAAAGATATTGGATTACAATAAAATCTCTGCACAGAAAATAAACATTTTTAAATTTCTTACACACTTAGTTTTTCATTCTGTGACTCCCCTAAAGGGTTAAAAAAACTTTCTGGATGTGCTTTTGCAGAGTTTGGGGGACGCAGTTTCTGAAATGGGGTGCTTTGTGCGGCTTTCTAACATACACTCCCCTCATATACACTTTAAACCTGAACAGGTCCCTAAAAATATCTTGATTTTGAAATTTTACTGAAAATTTGGAAAATTGCTGCTAATGTTTTAAGCTTTCTATTGTCTAAAAAAAATGAAATATAGTTTAATAAAAGCTACCAACATAAAGTAGACATGTTGCTAATGCTATTTAATATATAATTTATGTGGCATAACCGTTTTCTGTATAAGCAGAAAGGTTTCAAAGTTGGAAAAATGCATTTTTTCTCAATTTTTCATGTTATTTTGGTGTTTTTCATAAAGATTTGTTATAAGTATCGACTCCATTTTACCAGAAATGTAAAGTACAATCTGTCACGAGAAAACAATCTCAGAATCGGCTGGATAGGTAAAAGCATCCCGAAGTTATTAATGAATAAAGTGGCACTGGTCATATTCATAAAATTTGTCTCTGTCCTTAAGGCCATTTCAGGCTCTGTCCTTAAGGGGTTAATACAGTGTTTCTGTATTCTCTATGGGGAGGGGTAAGCTGCTTCCAGAGAGCTCTGGCCACAGCTTATCTCTTTCCATCACTGCCGACCTCTGTCACCACCAACATCATCTGTCAGTAGTTGTTCTGGAGAGCCCCATACATGCTAGACCGATGGCATGATCCACTGCGAGCAGTGGGTTTGGCTTTTAGAAAGTCAAACAGTATTCATTTTCTCCTCCACACCCTGGGGACACATAGGTAAATGTTGGTGGTTATAAGGCTGCTCTATGTATTAATAAAGTAATGAGATCTGTGCGGGGGATGAGGCATGAACACATGCTTTTCTTGTTCTTCTGTGCACACTACCCGTGTCTTTTTGTTTTTTTCTTTAAACAATTAAAGAAAATCCTTAAAAATGCAGCACCCCTTAGACAGTTTTAGTTTATTAAAATCACTTAGATGCTTACGTGCACAGACATGGGAGTAGATTCATTCTAACTATGGTGCTGTGCACATGGCTGTAATACAGCTCAGCTTGCTTGAAGAGATCTGATACCATCTGTGGCACTTAATGTGTATATGCATGTACCGAGCCTAATAGAATACACAGTGAGGTCCAACCCTGGTTTATGCATTCCTGGTATCCTTATCTCTTATTTCACAACTAGACTTAAACTTACCCAGCCACTTTTTATGTCTGTTTATTAAATATAATTAGCATAAAACCTGTTTTCCTTCTTTCAGCCCGGTTATAGTAAGCCCCAAGAAGAGTACAGTCTACATGTAATACTGTAATGATCTATGTAAACTGCCTATTTTATCTTTTCCTGGGTTGCCTTCTCTATTCACATGAAGAGCTGCACTCAGAATTCTGCTGCTGTTATTTTTCTCTGATGACAAACCAACGATAGACGTCATGTTGGGGAGAAAGTGTTACTGATGCATTTGAGTTTACAATGGGCTTTGTGAGTAGACATTAAACAGGAGCAGCATCAAAGCAAGCACTGAATCCCAAGCGGGGGGCAGGTGTTTACACAGTATACTATTATAATTATGCCTTGCCTGATTCTGACCTTAGCAATAATAGGCTGCTGTTTATTTAAAGAGATTTTCCAAGGTAACAAAGTTTTCCCCTATCCAAAGCATAGGAGCTAAATAGCTGCTAACTAGGGGGTCCCAGTCTCTTTTAAGAGCATGGTACTCAGCTATTTCCATTGCTTCAACTGCTTCCTTCCACTTCATTCTAATAGAAGACTTGGGTCCTCATTCTACAACGGTCAAACTACTGTGATCAGCTAGTTATTTTCTGTCTAGTGAAGAACTGTCAGATAGGAAAACCCCTATAATGAAGATAAGTACAAACATATACAGTAAAACTATTCATTTGTTTGATCTTCATTGATCTTACTATGCAAAACATTGTTATTGGCAGCATGGTTAGTACTGTAAATGTAAAAGCTGCTTGTAGTAGTATTTACAGTAGTCATTGCTCCCTGGTGCAGTCCCCCATGAGAGTCATCACTATGCAACAATAACTATACCTTCCCTAAAAGAGATGACCATCCTGTCGCCAATTATTCATCAGTACAGCAGTGTATTCTGAGCAGTGTTATCGTTCCCAGATGAATCCAAAGCATGTTGCATCTGCATCAATGGCTACACTAAGAATCCACAGAGGAAGAACAAACATTTCAGAGCCAGGCTTGCAGGCTTTTTTATTTAAACATTATAAAGTCAGAGTGCTGTGCCTGCATGGTTACTCCCCCACCCACCGCATTTCTGGCACAGTCCATCGGGCACCACAATAGAACTCAACTGACTTCATTATACGTCAAAGGGCTCTTTAGTGGGCTGACTTTTTTTAAAGGTATACTCCGGCTAATTTTTTTTTCTTAATATCAACTAGTGTCAGGAAGTTATATTGATTTTTAATTTATTTCTTAATTTTTATTTTTTTTTAATCTGAAGTCTTCCAGTAGGTATCAGCTGCTTTATGTCCTGCAGGAAGTGGTGTATTCTTTCCAGTCTGACACAGTGCTCTCTGCTGCCACCACCTCTGACTGTAACAGGAACTGTCCATAGCAGTAGAGGTTTTCTATAGGGATTTGCTACTGCTCTGGATAGTTCCTGACACGGACAGAGGTGGCAGCAGAGAGCTCTGTGTCAAGCTGGAAAAAACACACCACTTCCTGCAGGACATACAGAAGCTGATAAGTACTGAAAGACTTGAGATTTTTAAATAGAAGTAAATGACAAATTTATATACCTTTCTGAAATCATTAGATTTTTTTTTTCCTGGAGTACCCTTTTAATATTTCAGTATCAGTTTTTCACATATGTAGAAAGAATACAATGATGGCTCTACCATGATGGCTTCTTCTCCAATAAAAGGCATATTTCTGTTTAGTAATAATTATAATAGTAATAATTATGTAATGTAATTATTATTTTATTATGTTTATTGACTGTGGGGAAAACCCATGGTGCTTTTGTAAATGTATCACCTATGTTTTTGCTACTAAGTAACAGTAAAAGATTTTTCTTTTTTTGAATCTGTTCATTCATTTTCTTTTATGTACATAAATATGGAGGCAACCAGCTCTCCTCTTGTTAACAGCATTTAGAGCTATGCTTTACAGCAGTGCTTTTCAAACTATGAGGCGCCCCCTAGTTTCTGGTGAGGCAGTTTTTACAAAAGTGACTATAAGCTGTACAGTCCTTTCCCTGACTGCAACAGTCTCTGGTTTAGGGACATTATTGGCTCATTTTATACTTATTTTAATGTTATACAGAGATTAGGAGACATATATAGGGTAGACTGAGCAATAGTTTTATTTTTGCATGGACTTCTACCCCAGATGGTGAGGCCCCAGCCTCCTCTTAGTCAGTCTGGTGAGGCTCAGGAATCATTTTGTATTTTGGGTGCAGCAGCAGTAGAAAAAGTTTGAGAAGCGCTTTGCAGCAGTCAAAGGCATCATAGACAACTAAAGTCTGCTTGGGCTCCGTAAGGAGGAAGATGTTACTAGAAAGGTCATATCATCAAAGGGTCTCCTCCAAAACATTCCTAAACTTATCAGAGGATAGATTTAACAGAGTTGATTATGTATCTGCAATTTCAATCTATTTATGTACATTTCCTACCATTCCTTTGCTATAAGCCCGCAAACAAAGGAGTCTTAGTAGTCCTCTCCATTATATTCTTAAGTATTCCTCTCTATGCATCAACATGCACAGTTTGCAGGTTTACAGCTTGGAAATGCTAAAGAGTAGAAAGATACAAATTACAGATTTGGAATTAGCATTGTTTATCTGATTTTCAGATTACTTTAGTTTAGGGGTTGAGGGGAATCCCTTTAAGGAAACAATATACCACTAACATCTACCACTAGAAAACAGGACGTACAAGAAAAAGGCAGGTTTGACCAAGCCATCCATACTGTATTTTAAAACCTTGCAGGGTTACTGTCAGTGGGTTTCTTATGTTTTTTTTTTTTTTCTTATGGTTTTCTTATGTCTTATGTCCTGTATGCATGGGGGGGGGGGGGGGGGCGGGCGAATATTTTCTGTAGGCATTGCTGTTCTGCTAAAGTAACGCCTGCTATTGCGTAAGCTGGCAGAGCCACTACACAATGTATGAGCCACCTGCTTCTGGTCCTATTTATTATTTACCAGATATCGGTGTCCCACTGATCAGACATTGATGGTCTACCCTGAGGTTAGGCCTACATTGTAAAGGTCACCGAAAAGCCTTTTAAATGGGCAGTGTCACATTTAAAAAAAAAAAAAAAAAAAAATAGTTCTTGAGATTTATCCTAAGTTTTGATCAGTCAATCTCTGGGTGCTCACTCCCACCTGTCACTAGAATGAGCAGGGAAAAGGAGTTGCAAAGCTGGTTCTCTTTTATTGTCTGTATAAAATATGAATAACTTGCCATTAAACGATGACTATTCTAATTTTACTAGAGTGGTTGAGAAAAAAACTATACAACATTCTGCCACAGGAATAAGATTTTCTTTCCTGTCTTGTAGATACTTGCCAGTGTTTTAAATTGCTTCCATTGGCTTTTATGAAGTCCTAAAATATTGCTCACTGAAAGGTAATCTTCAGTCAAAACCACCTCCTGACACATCAAAGATACAGATTAGTAGACTCCATTAAAATATTTTATGAACCTGGAAAAAAGCCATTGTTCTGCATAAAACTCCTTAATCGTAACGACATTGCTCAAAGTACACAACATAGTAAGCAAAGCACGACTGCTACAAATCATCCTCCGTTTAAAACATTGTGGTTGAGATTCCAATAGATGGAAGAGGCCAAAGGCTAGGTTGACACTATGTAGAAATGATGTCTGTCTTTTAGCACAACAGCCGACATTGCACAAATAACGTCCATTATTTTTTAGTACGATGATAGCTGTATGAAGACAGCCGTCATTTTTACATAATGTGTACCTAGCTTCACTCCTAACATGTCTGTCTTTTTGGTGGATTTCTCCTTTAAAGAGGTGTTCCCACTACCTAAACTTTTGTTAGGTGAATGGCAAATGCAAAAGAAAGCAATTTTGCAAATACTTTGTGTTGCAGAATTTCTTTCTTGAGGTTTGGCCCCTTGGTGTCCCTGTACTGTTGACAGTGATTACTTAGGTTCCCGACTACCCTTCTCAGCTCTAAGAACGGTGGCTGGAGAGGACAAGTTTGAGGACTTCTGTCAGGCAGCGTGCTGTGTGTAGTGTCATGAGGGTCTAATACCACTGATTGTGATATTGTAGGCTGAGGCACTGTATCTAATCCCACAGTGTTATACCATCTGCAGGGGTGCTGTATCTAATCCCACTGTGGGTGATACCATCTACTAAGGCAATGGTCAGCAGTCAGTGGATGGGTGGAGAGGGGAGGCCACGCCCACTTTCAGACAGCCAAGAGAAAAGTTCATTTAGCGAGATCTTAGCAAGCGCACAAGCAGTAAACATAATAATAAAAACGACTTCATTTTTTGGCTACTGAAATTATAGTTATGCTTTAAAGTACTTTACTCCATACAATTCCTTTTACTTTGTATTGCATTGAAAAAAAATTTAATAGTTTTTTTTTTTAATTGTAATTTCACACAGTGCCAAGATCACATCTGCCCAATGCTTCACTATTCTATAATACACAATTTAGATGTCTACCTTCTCACATCTTCCATATCTTCTCTCAGGTGAGCTTGTCGTGCACCATGGGAACATTCGACGTGGCAGCAGAAGTGGATAGTGTCACTATAAAAGGAACAGGAGGAAAACAAATCACATTATCTAGCATCTTGTTGGATAATATGAACCGCCAGCTTCAGCTAATTTCTTATACCAACACCATGTTCCATCCAAATACAGCGGACACTGGTGAGTACATTTCTTTAGAAGGCAATATTACATTTGGGGCTATGTATAGAAATTACAGAGGCCCTAGAATATGTGTATATGTATATAAGGATCTGCTGCCGTCGCTCTGTGTAATAGGAGCAGCAGCAGATTGCCGCTGTCTCCTATGGGCTGCCCGGACGATCTAGCTATCACTCAGGTGCTCAAACCCCCCGTCAAGCTCTTACCTGCTCGCAGACGACGCTTGCATTAGTGCCGGCAGGGAGCGGGAAACGAGGAGCAAGTGAGCGCTCGCTTACTCCCTCGTTTACTCCCTCTCGTCGCCCCGTGTAATAGGGGCTTATTCAGGTTCTATGGGAAGATTGCAGTTTACACTGATCAAAGATATGCAAGAGCATAGCATTGACTAGAGCAGTCAATATTATAAATGACTGTAAATAATAATGTAAAAGAAAAAAAAAATTAATAAGACAGCCTCTCCCCCAATAAAAGTTAAAATCACCCCATTTCCTATTATACAAAGAAAACCTGCATAAATAAATCCATATTGTAGCATGCGCAATTGTCCGCTTGATTAAGATAGAACAATAATATTCCTGTTCGGTCAACGATGTAAATTGAAAAGAGGAAAAAAAACACCAGAATTGCAGATTTTTTTTTTTCTCCACTTATCAGAAAAAAATATTTTTTTTTTTATTTTTTTTTTTTAACTAACATGTGATGCTAATAAAAACTAGAGATCATAGGAGGAAAAATGACGTCCCAACCAGCCCTGTAGGTGGAAAAAGAAAAGCGCTGAGGCTAATAAAAAATGGCCTGGTCATTACGGTCAAAATAGGCGGCAGAGGGGTTAATTGTCGGACATACGCCAGGGCAAATCCCACTGAGCCCAATCACTCCCTGACTCCTACGATGGTTATTTGGGAACAGTGAAGAAAAGCTGGGTGGTTATGAATATCGCCTATCTGTACTTTGATTTACTGTAGCATTGCATATGCCATGTCAGAAAGTAAAGCTTCTCTTTTAAAATGACTATGTTGAAAACAATCCTGCACGTTGTAATATAAATCATTAGAATTTAGTCATTTAGCATTTGTAATAGAGACTTAAAGGAAGTCCAGCAAAAATTTTTATTGTAAGTATTAAGTATTGTATTGCCCCTCAAAAGTTATACAAATCACCAATATACAATTATTATGGGAAATGCACATAAAGTTCTTTTTTCCCTGCACTTACTACTGCATCAAGGCTTCACTTCCTGGATAACATGGTAATATCACTTCCTGAATAACATGCTGATGTCACGACCCCCGACTCCCAGAGCTGGTGTTTGACCTAATACAGTAGCTCATATTGCTGTGGAAACAACACCATGCATCAGGTCCTGGTGAATGTCCTGTTTTAATACATTTTTTATTGATAACATTGTAACTCTTCTTTTTTCATTTTGCTTTTCAGTCCGCTTTCAGAGTAATGGACATACAGCTTCATTTACCATTAAGGTCCGCCATCCCCCTGTTCCTAAGTTATATGACATGGGACCTAGTAAATGTAAGTAACACTGTACAATATAAGTGAAGGTGACTAACTTCTTGAACTGGTTGCCCTGTCTGCCAGCAGCAAGGTAGAGAGTAGGAGGATCTTAGTCAGTATAGGTAAAATTCAGAACAACTCAGAGCCCTATTACACGAAATGCTTATCGGCCATATTCGGAAGATATCAGCCGTTATGGTGGATAATCGTCTTGTGTAATAGAAGATAGCGGTCAGCCGACATGAATGTGTTGACTGATCATTGTCTTTTAACCCTTTCACGACCTGGGGTCATTGATGCCTCAATGCCCAGGTCATGTTTGGACATCAGCTTATGGGATCATTAATATGATGTCCCCTAGCTCTGCCCCCTCTCCTCTGTTCCCTGACGCTGTTACCATCTTATAACAGCGGCAGGGGAGAGAGGGGAGGGGGCAAAGCTCATGGGCGCGCGCCCAGCCTTCCCTTCCGAACCCCGCAGGCTTTCAAAGGCAGGTTTCGGAAGGGAAGCCGGTTTCGATGGCTACCATCGGGCCTCTGCGATTACTTCTGTATAGGGAGAATTCTCTCTCCGGAGCCCTATAGATGCTGCGGTCTTGCTGACCGCAGTATCTATGGGGTTAACTCTCAGCATCGGAGAGCGGCTCCGGTGCTGAGAGTTGCGGCGGTTCCCCGGCTATCACTGATAGCCGGTTCCCGCCGAGGATGACACAGGCGCAGCTCCTACGCCTTTGTCATCCTACAGCATTAATTAACGTCACGGCTGGAAGAACCGCGGAATAGGAGCGGCTGCAGAAGAACGCTGCTGTCTCCTATGGGCTGCCCGGTAAATCTGGCCCGGACGGCTCCCTATGGCTCCCCCTGCTCTCACTCGCACCACACCCGCCCATTTGCTCCTCTCCATCCCCCTGTATAATAGGGTGCACTGGGTTTGTGAATCTTGTGGGTGATCAGTAATTGACAGCTATTTCTTTATGATTGATCATATAGGGAAGGCTGTTATCCATTGAGTAGGACCTCCTACTGTACTCATTGAAGTTCTTATACAAATGAATACATTCTAGTCTGAGTATAATCCTTCCCTTTTTATAACCTGCTACTGACAAATAGGACAGCAGTTTTAGTTTACCTGTTCATCTGGTCTTTCATAGGTATATATTACATTGGTGGTCATGTGTAAATGTATCATTTAAATAAACATAGAGCTGTAAGAAAGAGCAATATATCAGGTTCTTCCCAACCAGAGGTTTCAGAAACACAGGTGGCTTCCTAGTTGCAATTGCTGTCTTGCATTAATAAACCAGGCATGCCTTACGGTGCTATTGGGTGGGTCACCTGCTGCATTTGTATGAGCACTAATCTGATCGGCTTTTGTTTAAATAGCCTTTAAACTGCACTACTATTGTTAGTTAGGCTCTCCGAACCTCTTTTTGTTATTGATGTTATAAATGGAAACCTCATAAAAATGAAGCAGCCACATATCATAAGTTACCCATGTACCAATCCACACATGAAAATTCCCTGCAGGATTTACAGCCTATACCTGTTTCCCCGAAAATAAGACATCCTCTGAAAATAAGGCATAGTGGAGGATTTACAGGATAGATAGATAGATAGATAGATAGATAGATAGATAGATTATATGTGTGTGTATTTATATTTATTTATTTTTTTGCAGAAATCAATAGTCCAGGCAATTTTAAGAAACTTTGTAATTGGGTTTATTAGGCAAATTATCTGCAAAAAGACTTTTCCCAGCCCCCCTTTCTCTCATTCACTGCTTTTTATTAGGAAATCTCGACTCTTTTACATCAGTCGAGCCCTGCGTAACCTGGGGAGGGGGGAGGAGGAAGGAGGGAGATTAGTCGCCAGCAGAGAATAAAGGATTGCACAGTAGGAGCTGTGTGAGAGCCGGTATTCAGAGGTCAGAGAGGTCAGTGCTGACTTCAGAGGAGATAGAAAAAAAGGGAAAATTTGGCAGCACAGCAGCAGCCCGAAGTAAACGAGTGCCTATCTCATGGATCTCTGCAGCATATCTATGCTGCAGAGATCTCTATGAGAGATCAGTGTACTTATACTAGAAGTCCCCTAAGGGGGCTTCTAGTATAAGTGTAAAAGTAAAAAAAAAAGTGTCATTATTAATAAAAAGCCCCCTCCCCTAATAAAAGTCAGAATCACCCCCCTTTTCCCAGGTTATTAATAAAAGTAAATAAATAAACAAACATGTTTGGTATCGCCGCGTGCGTAATCGCCCAAACTATTAATTAATCACATTCCTCTCTCGTACGGTAAACTGCGTAAGCGCTAAAAAATCCCAAAGTGCAAAATTGCGCATTTTTGGTCGCATCAAATCCAGAAAAATGTTAATAAAAAGCGATCAAAAAGTCGTATATGCGCAATCAAGGTACCGATAGAAAGAACATGTCATGGCGCACAAAATGACACATGACACAGCCCCATAGACCAAAGGATAAAAGCGCTATAAGCCTGGGAATGGAGCGATTTTAAGGAACGTATATTTGTAAACAATGGTTTTAATTTTTTACAGGCCATCAGATACAAGAAAAGTTACACATGTTAATATATCGTTTTAATCGTAACGACTTGTGGAACATATATAACAAGTCAGTTTTACCCCGGAGCGAACGGTGTAAAAACACATATCCACTAAAAACACAAAATGTGTTGTTTCTTTTTCAATTTCACCACACATTGAATTTTTTCCTGCTTTTGCAGTGTACTTTATGCAAAAATTCAGCCTGTCATTGCAAAATACAATTAGTGGCGCAAAAAATAAGGGCTCATGTGGGTTTCTAGGTGAAAAAATGCAACTGCTATGGCCTTTTATGCACAAGGAGGAAAAAACAAAATCGCAAAAATCAAAATTGCCCCGGTCCTTAAAGGGTTAATATCTACAGAGCAGGTGTTTATCGTGTGTACGCTGGGAGGAGTATATACGGTAGGCCCTTGCACCTGTGGATTGCTGCTGCACGCCTGTACTATTAATTTCTGCAAAAATCCCCCAAAATTATGTCTGGTTATGCTGGTTGGTGATGACAACAACTATTCAGTATATAATAAATATTCATTTTGTTTGTTCAACAATAAGCTTGAATTCTCCTTGGAAAAATAAGACATCCCCTGAAAATAAGACACACTGTCTTATTTTTGGGGATACCGGTAGTATACCTACTACCCACCTAATTAGCTAAATGTTTTTACACCATGCAAGTAATAGTAAAATGGACATGTATATGTAGTCTGTAAATCTGTATGATTATAGCTATACACTATTTATATAGCTTTTGTTTTACCACCTTACTACATTAGAAAGTACAATCGGTTCTGCAAAAAACAAGCCCTCAGGTTAATAGAGAAGTTTTTAGATGGCAAGAAGAGAAGGGTTGAATCTGTGTGAATGAGCTTCGCTGTACATGTCAGTATTGTTGTAGCAAATTAACTGGGATGTAAAGAAATGATCTTGAATTGTAAGAAAACTGGTCTCCATTAAGGACAATTGTTGGCTTTTAGGGTATTAGTGGATTACAAAGCAGTTAGTGAATTGTATATAATGATGGATTAAGGTATACTACTGGCAGTGAATTGTCATGTGCGGATTGGTGGATGGGTTACTCATGGGGTGCGGCTTCTTCAGTTTTATATCTATTCTATGAAATCCGATATGTATGACTGTTCCCCAGAGGATGAGAAAATGTAGCGATAGCCTTCACACACTACTGTATTCCTAAGATGATGGCTTCAGGAGCCTCAATGCAGCCACTTGTCCCTGTGGTATGTCAAGTGTCAGCACTCAAGACGTAATTAGATTTCAAGCACATTTTTGAGAAATTGAGTTTTCCAGATAATTCATTGACCGTATACATTTAAACAATTGTAACTATTCTTCTGTTAGATGAGGTGTGATGATACATAAGAGACTTGTGCACTAAATACAGCTAAGAATGTATACATATTTCTTTTGTGCTTGTGTTCCTTGTATTCTGACAGCCCCAACCTCCCTGTAACTTTACCTCCAGGTTTATCAGTATATAAAATGTGGACCAATAAACAGAAAAATTGGTCATAGAGATATGTACAGTATTTTCTAATGTAAACATCAATTTGGACTCTGTAGGGTGAGATAAGATAAATGGAAGATAAGTGGTTCATTAAGGGGAAGATAACAAGCACCTCCAATGTGCCCTTTGTCATACAAGGAGATGTATGTTATTACCTGTGCAATATAACAGGGCTGTGGCTTACCGCTCCCTATAGAGAACACAAGAACCCTTGGACGTTTATGGGGAGGACAGGGACAGGACAGGAGAGATAACTGATGATCACTTGGAGGGGTATAGGAACCTTTAGACTAGGTAGAAATTACACAGCCTGACCTATGTTTGAACCTAGATCTACTAGATCAGCTCTCATTTACTAAACCTATTACATCTCAGTATATGGTGGCCTTCTATCATTCACTGAATGTCAGGTTAAAACCAAGTGATCGGCTGTCAAGCAAGCAATTGTTGGCACATCACTGGGCCTATTAATTACACGGGGTAATTGTTGGTCTGTTCGGCAATTTATCACCTGTGCAATAGTGCACTAAAATAGTTTAAGAAAAGCACATTGGGGAAAATTTACTGAAACCTGCTCCTGGCACAGGTTGGTAAAAAGAGGGACATGGTTTCTAGTGGGGGGGTCGGTCAGGAGGCCACTTAAAAATGCTGGTCCTAATAAATTCCCCCTTGTCTTTCTTGACTACCTTGTCATTGAACAGCACCCAGTGGCAAGTTCCTGGCCATATACTGTAGATGCCAACCTAGATGTAGACCCCCCTTGTCAATGATGACAACAGTGTCTGGTCAGTGGTGGTCAAACTGTTGTTTGATCCTAATAACGGCCTCTTCCTGATGTATCTCCACTCCAGTCCAGGAGCTGAAGCTGCCCATACATGTTTAATAACTGTCAGCTGATCATCTGTTTAGCTGACAGATGTCGCTTCCACCTTACCCTATTAGAAGGGGTGAGGTGCAGCCGGACCGCTCTGGTGCTGGATTATGCCTCCATGAACAAAAGAGTCGAACAGCAAAAATTCAACGTGCTTGAACCTTCTCATCTGTTGGGAGGAAGGCGGAGGCTTCTTCATTCACAGGAGATCTAAGTTTGTTCCATCAATAAAATTGATGGCATGTCAATATTAATATACAAATACAATTTTGAAACCTAAATCTCCTATAGTAACCCAGTCTATCCCAGTCTACAATCTTTCTCCTACACGTAGACCTTTGCAGATATTCCCAGAAGTGCAGATATTATCATGAACTAATGACTCTGTGTAACTCCCCCTGCTCACACAATGTGCGTGTATGAGTCACATACTGCACACTATTTGCACTTCTAGAAGGAGCGGGACTCATATGACATATATAGGGTGGTTACATACACCTGTGCATTACACCTGTGAACTTTGGGCTCTGTAGCAAAAGGGTTGGCAAAATGTTAATGTTTATGTATGTCTATAGTGAACTGTAGAATAACCATACCATAGTATAACATTGTTGAGTCTTGTGTTATGAGGGTGTTATACCGCCTTGTATTTGGTGATCCAGCCAGAGGCAGACTTATCACTCGTGCCGCCTGTTCAGTTGCACAGGGGCCCAGGCCAATAGAGGGGCCCGCCAGGCTCAGACTCTAAAAGTGTCAGCTCAGCATGGCACATGTCTGTAGTGCGCAAACCCCCCCCCCCCCCCCCCCATGCTTGGATTTAAAGTACAAATGAGCAGACAATTCAAGTGGTTGTCCTCTTGGAAAGTACAACTCCCAGCATTCTCTGAGAGCTTCGGAAGTGTAAGGCATTCTGAGAGATGTAGTTCTTATTATTCAGGCAGCTGTGGTCACAGATATGAGTATGGAATGGGACTAGGTCTGCATGTCTCTTCTGACGGGTTCTTTATTTAGGTGCCCCCCATGATCAGTTCTATTTGTTGGCCACAGGTACCCCAGTCCCACACTAAGGCCTAAACAGACTGCAGTACAGTACTTTAGTGGGCACTGGAATCTGTGCTAGGCTGTAGGGCCCTCCCAAGAAACCAGGACACACGTACCAGATACTCGGGCGTACTTATATTTGCACCTTCAAGGCAGAAAGGTGGAGAAACTAATGGGTTATGGGGGCCCAAACACATTTTTTGCACAGGGGCCCTCTGCAGTCTGTGTCTGCCACTGGATCCAGCTGTGCTCAGAAAACATTCCTTAGGGTGGCGCTATCTGCAGACATGGACCATAGCAAATACCCCTCATAAAAAAGAAATCATGTGACTGTCTGACAAGCTCTGTCATTTCTGAATGTGACTGAATGACTTTATATGTATTGTTTTATTCACAGCAAAGTATAATATCAGCGCCCTGGTCACCATAGCCACCAAAACCTTCCTTCGCTATGACAAGCTGCAGGATTTGATTGATAGTATACGGAAATATTATCCAACAGTGACCATAATAATTGCAGATGATAGCGAGAAACCGCAGAAGGTTGAGGGACCCTTCATTGAACAATACATCATGCCCTTTGGGAAGGTAAAGTATTAAAGTATTACTTCTCCACCTACATCAGTGCAGCGATCACAATGTAGTAAACAAATGCTACGTTAATAGTAACAACTGCATGGAGAGAGCCCATATCTTACATGGCCCAAAATAGAAGTGTCCATCTTAATTTACGGCCATGTCCACATTCAGTAAAATAAAAGCAAAATGTGACAGTCAGATTTTTGCAAAAGCAGGTGGTAACTAAAGCGTAACCAGGCGGTGGGCAAAGCAAATTGTACGCTGGTCTGTTTAGCTTAAGGTATAACCAGTAGGAAGAGGGAGACTGTGATCCCACTGTATAGGGCTCTAGAGAGATTACATCTGGAATACTGTGTCCAGTTCTGGAGATCTCATCTTCAAAAAGGTATTGATAAAATAAAACTGGTCCAAAAACGGGCTACAAAAATGGTGAATGGTGTTGTCAGGCATAAATCCTATCAGGAAAGACTTGGGCTGCATTCACACGTACAGGATCCGCAGCTGATCTGCAGCAGATTTGATGGTGCAGATTTGACGCTGTGTTTAGTTATTTAGATGAAATCCGCTGCAGATCTGGTATGTGTGAACGTACCATTAAGAATTTGAATCTGTATAGTCTGGAGGAAAGAAGAGAAAGGGAAGACATGACTGAAACCTTTAAGTATGTTAAAGGGAACCAATCTTGTTAAAAATGCCTATTAAGCTAAGGAAATGTGCTGATACATCACCCAGCACACTTCCCATACATATTCCTGTTCCTTGCGTCCCTGCACAGTAAAACTTTTAAACCTATTTTTACAAATTAGCGCCGTATGTTAATCACCCCCAAGTAGTCATCTGGGGGGTGGGCCGTTTGCAGGTAGTCACTGTCCCATGGGCAGTCCTGCCATGTAATCACGCTCCCCTGGGCATGAGGGGCAATGTTCAAACAGCAGTGAAGCAGTGATGTCCTCCAGAGGCGTGCCAGAGTGCACATCGGCATGCCGACGACGAGAATGTTGGCACGCCCATGTGTGCTACGGCATTTTTAACGTGATTGGTTCCCTTCAAAAGACTAAGGTTCTGGAGGGAAGTGACCCAGAAGCAATGTGAAAAAATATCTACTTTACTGAAAGAGTAGTAGATGCTTGGAATAAACTTCCAGCAGATGTGGTTGGCATATCTACAATAACTGAAATTAAACATGCCTGGGATAAATATATAACTATCCTAAGATAATAAGAAGGGAAATACTAATAGGGCAGACTAGATGGACCCAGTGGTCTTTTTCTGCCAACTATCTTCTATGTTTCTATTATTTTGATGGTCTTAATAATTTATGGCCGCTATTCTGTATGTGCCCTGCTGACCAATTTCCCATTGACTTCATTTGAGAGCACTGAATGTACAACCATATATTAACCTCATAATTACGACTATTTTTTTAGTGGTATGGTTCACACGTATAAGATCCACAGCAGATATGTTATCAATGTAACTAAATAACTGAACACCGCATTAAATGTGCTGCAGATCTGCTGTGGATCCTATACGTGTGAAGGCACCCTTACTTAGCATTGTAATTCCACATCCTCTGGCACCATCTAGTGGTCAATCTTATAATAGCTAATTTATTTCCCTTGAATTCATTTTGCTGTCTCTGAAATGTTAATAAACGAAGCTTGGACATAAATCAGTAATTTATGTATCTGCCTATTGCCGATGAGGCAAGTACTGCCCAGTTCCAGTCTACTGGGAACTGGTACTGTAGATTCTTGGAAGTTACTGTATGTACGGCTTTGTTTCTGTGATTTTTTTTTTTTATGCTTTATGTATTTCTGTTATGGTTGTTTCCATATAAGGTATGTATATTGGAGCGTTGCCAGAAGTTTAGGCCACTTGCTTTTCTTTTTTTTTTCTTTTTTCTTTTTTTTTTTATTTCTTTTTATTATTGTGGTGTTTGTGTTTTTTTTTTTTTAGATTGTTTTCACTAGATAGAATAAAATACAATTCACGACCTGGATAGATGACCCTTCTCTCCTTCACAGTTCCTGTGTTTGTGCAGACTTTGCAAAGAAGTTTAGAAACCTTTTTCCAGTTTAATTTGCTGACCACCCAGATGTAGCCTACGTGTGATCCAAATAAGCTTTCTATATGAAAATACCAAATCAAAGAAAATGACAGATCTTGCTGGTATAAATAGAGATACCCCTTTAAGTCTTCTACACATCACCCCGTCTCAACCCCCTTTAACAGATCTATTTTAATAGCAATAAATTAAACATTCAAAAACTGGCTCCGTGGCGCCTCGGTTGCGAGTCTCAAAACATGGCAATAGCCAGATATCCCTCCTAGGAAGGAAACCTGTTGCTAAGGGGTGCCTCCTAGTGGGGAGATCACAAAACCACCCTGATATGTAGCCCCTTAAGTCCCACTTGGTTTCGAGTATTAGAGCACAAACAGGGAAATACCAGGGTGGCCACCCTTTAGTGTCAAAGTCTAACTGTACATGAGGTTTTAGCTTTCTTTGCCATGAGAAGTCTCTCTCATTGTTTTAAATGATTTAATATCACACTTAATATCATCTTTTCCAGGGGTGGTTTGCTGGTAGAAACCTGGCCATCTCCCAAGTGTCCACAAAATATGTGTTATGGGTCGATGATGATTTCATCTTTTGTCCTCAAACAAAGATTGAAAAACTAGTTGATGTTCTAGAGAGGACGAGCTTGGATATGGTGAGTACATTTATCACTAATGGCTTTGTAATAGACAAGTGCTGTTATGGGGGAGAGAATGAGGTTTTACATTTCAAGGCTTATGGATTGTTGAGTAATTGGATCAGGCAATGAATGGCGTGGGTAAAAAAATAAAAAAATAAAAAAAAAAATAAAAAAAAAATTATATATATATATATATATATATATATATATATATATATATATATATATATACACACACACTAAACAGATACGTAGACTCTTTTTGAAATTTCCATGAGTATTCTGTTGTGTGCACATACCCTTAGAAGGTGGTGTGAGAGAGCTAATCTGCATATCTTTTTATGAGAGTGCGCTCCAAATAATGTCATTTTAGTGACACCTAGTGGTAGACTAGGATAAAACAAGTATTAGACATAGACGATGTATTAGACATAGATGACGTACAACAACATGTGTACATTCCGTGTACAGTGGTCGCTCGCATTACACTATTAACTGGTTTTAGGATGACAATTGTAGGTGAAAAATATTGTAACCTGAGACCATAATGATATGGAAATCTTTTTAATTGAATCTGAAGCCCCCCAAATGTCAGCGCAAAAAAGAGAAAAACTAAACTAAGAAATGGGAAAAGAACAGTACAGAATATTTAAGATTGTATTGTATGACTAGTCAGCTAATGGGTAATGTTGTTCAGGTGTTCTACCAATAAAATGTCCATACTAATTGGTCAGCTCTTCCAACCAATGCCACATGCCACAAATCCAGACTGTCTGTGGTGTCGAATATTAGATTGGCTCTAAAGTTACAGTGTTTAAGATAAATATCATTTTCAATACGTCCAGTCATGACAGCACCACCTGGAGATTGATCCCATTAGTCCTAATAGGAACAGGAAGCACAGAGAAGTTAAAATAGGCCCCTCCCCGGGCAAGCCTCAGTGTTTTCCTGTTCCTATCAGGACTAGCACGGAGTTGTAACTCTCCTGGTCCAGGGGGCTGGCAGACTGGATCAGTGTTACTTGCCAGGCAGGCCGGGTCGCTCCTCCGGGGGTCCCCCGTTACACTCCTGCACCGGATCGTGGTGTCCTGGCTGCCTTCCGGTCCCGAATAATACCCCCGCTGCCGCGCTCCAGGAGTTTAAGCAGCAGGGGTGCAGCGTGGACGCTGCGGCCAGTCCTCGGGCGCACATGGTGTTTCCCCTGGTCTCTTCCGGTCCCGGCGACGTGCGCAGCGTCTGACGTCACGCGCACGGGCCGCAGAGAATGCTGGGACCGGAAGCTCCTCCCCCAAGATGGCGGCGCCCATCGGAATCATGCAGAGGACGAGGAGGGCGGGGAGGTGCTCGTTGGCGCCACGCTCAACAGCTGATCTGGGGTCTGCTATTTAGGTAAGCTTGGCTCACTTGTTTGCTGCTTGTCAGCATGGAAGGAGCCCGCTCTGACTCTGCGGAGCACGAGTCCTCTGGTAGCCCAGTAAGTACCTGTCCCCCGGGGGGGGTTCATTTACTTGTAAATATGCATGAGCTTACTGGGTCCTTTCTCTATCCCTTAGGGAGACAAGGAGCCCCATGGAAAGCACAAGCTCATAGTAAAGAGATGTCCCATGTGCAACATCAAACTATCGGACAGCTATGATAAACCCCTCTGCAGAGCCTGCACTGCCAGAGTGGTTCAACAGGAGTCCCCCTCCTTATTACAGCAACTTAAAGAGGCCATCAATGAGGAAGTTAGATCCTCGGTCTCAGCAGCCCTGAATAATCAACCCGCACCTATACCTATATCTGAGCCCCCTGCCAAAAGAGCAAGGCGCATCATTATATCAGACTCGGATTCTGAGGATGTCGAGTCTGTGGTGGTTAGCGTGGAAGGCTCTTCGCAGCAGACTCGAGATCCTCCGGTTGAAGAGGCAAAAAAGTTTTATTTTTCTCTTGAAGATACAGACATTTTACTTAATGCTGTAAGGAAAGCTATGGACATTACGGACATAGAAGAACAAATTACAAAACAAGATGCTATGTTTGCAGGCCTTAGACCTAAAAGAAAACGTGCCTTTCCCGTCCACGAAAGTATCAAAAATATGATTTTGGACGAATGGAAAGAACCAGAAAAGCGATTATTTATCCCCAAAGAGTTCAGGTCCAGATTCCCCTTTGAGGAAGAGGACACTAAACTTTGGCTGGAATCTCCAAAAATAGACATCCAGGTTGCTAAGGTTGTTAAAAAGACATCCCTCCCATTTGAGGATGCTTCCCAACTAAAGGATCCTATTGACCGCAAGATGGACAGTCTATTGCGCAGATCCTGGGATGCCTCAGCGGCCGCAATAAATCCTAACATTGCCGCCACTACAGTGGCCAGGTCCCTTTTTCTTTGGTTGGAAGAATTAGAAAAACGCATTGAAGATAAGACCTCCAGAGAAGAATTACTCTCCTCTGTTCCCATGCTTAAATTAGCTACGGCTTACCTGGTGGATATTTCAGCTGAGTCAGTCCGGTTCGCGGCCAAGGCTGCAGCTTTAACCAACTCTTCCAGGAGAGCCCTATGGTTGAAAAGTTGGCAAGGGGATAACCTCTCAAAAACTAAACTTTGTGCAATTCCTTTCGAAGGTACCCAGGTTTTCGGCTCGGTCCTGGACACTATTCTTCAACAGGCAGCGGACAAGAAGAAGGATTTTCCTAAAGACAGCGCTCCTAAAAAGAAAGGAAATTTTCGTCCCTACTCGCAAACCCAGAGCAGATCCTACAGGGGTAAAGGTAAAACCGGTAGGTGGAGCTACCCTAAAGGAGGAAAGGGGAGAGAGTTCTTACTCAATCCCAGTTCCTCCGATAAGAAACAGTGACGCCATCCCTGTGGGGGGGAGACTTTCCCATTACTACCACCAATGGGAAAACATTACAAAAAATCCATACATTTTAAACACCATCGAGAGAGGTTACAAAATAGACTTTTCCGACTCCCCTCCACAAAAGTATTGTATTACCTCTCTAGCCTCGGAAAAGTTGAACAGTCAACTCTGGAGTGGCATCCGGGATCTGATAGAGCTTCAGGCGGTCATACCAGTTCCTCAAATAGAGGAAAAACAGGGGCATTATTCCAAATTGTTTCTGATTCAGAAACCGAATGGATCCTTCAGGACCATAATCAATTTAAAACCCTTGAACCATGCTATCGCATACAAGAGGTTCAAGATGGAGACTCTAAAAACGGCAATTCCTCTAATTCCCAGGGGAGCATGGCTAGTCACCTTAGACCTGAAGGACGCGTATTTTCATGTGCCAATATACGATGCACACCAAAAGTACCTGAGATTTGCCATAGTCCACAACCTACAAACTCTTCACTACCAGTTCAAAGCTCTGCCTTTCGGGATAGCAACAGCACCCCGAATATTTACGAAAATAATGGTGGAGGTGGTGGCACATCTCAGACTAAAAGGGGTCATAATCATTCCATACCTGGACGATCTACTGTTGATCTCTCACACAAGGGACCAATTACTAAAAGATGTCAATTTAACTATCTCTTGTCTCCAAACCCTAGGCTGGATCATCAATGTGGAAAAGTCCGATCTCGTTCCATCCCATTCAAAGAAATTCCTAGGAATGATTCTGGACACAGAACAGCAAATGACCTTCCTACCGCCAACAAAAGTCGCCTCACTCCAGGAGAAATTCAAGGCATTTACAAGGAAAAGGTCAGTCACAATCCGAGAAGCGATGTCTCTTCTAGGCTCCATGGTGTCCTGCATGCAGGCCGTCCCGTGGTGTCAAAGCCATTCCAGGACTCTTCAATCACAAATACTAAGAGTATGGAACCGGTCTCCACTGTCCTTAGACAAAAAGATGTCAGTATCACCACAGGTAAAGGAATCGCTAAAATGGTGGTGTCAGGAAACAAATCTAAACAAAGGTTGTGTATGGTTCCCTCAGCAGGTAGTAGCTCTGACAACGGACGCAAGCAGATTGGGCTGGGGAGCCCACGTTCAAGACCTCCTGTTTCAAGGAAGATGGGGAGAACTGACTCGACAGAACTCGTCCAACTTCCGCGAGCTAAAAGCGGTATACAAAGCGCTAAAAGCAGCAAGGGATCATCTGTGGCATCAGCATGTAAAGGTTTACTCCGACAACGCCACGACAGTAGCCTTCATAAATCACCAAGGGGGGACCAGACACCGACCTCTTCAGTTTCTAGCAAGAAAGATCTTCGGCTGGGCAGAGCTCCATCTACTATCCTTGTCCGCGGTTCACCTCAAAGGCTCTCAAAACATCGTAGCCGACTTCCTAAGCCGCCAAGAGATACACCCCGGGGAGTGGAGCCTAAACCCAGAAGTATTCCAGACCCTGATCTCAAAATGGGGAGTTCCAGAAGTGGACCTCTTCGCTACCCGAAAAAACACAAAGGTGAAAAGGTTCTTCTCCTTAAATCCCAAAGAGATGCCAGAAGCAGTGGATGCCTTAAACCAACGGTGGACCTTCAACCTAGCGTATGCCTTCCCTCCACTTCCTCTGGTAGCAAGAGCGCTACAAAAAATACTGTCAGGCCAGACTCGAGTGATATTCGTGGCCCCTCTGTGGCCAAAAAGAAGCTGGTTCTCTCTTCTTCAGCATCTTCGTCTAGAGGGTCCATTCCGCCTCCCTCTAAGAGAAGATCTCCTTCTACAAGGCCCTCTAACACATCCGGGCCTACACCAACTACATCTGTCAGCATGGCTGTTGAGAAGTCCTACCTTGCCAACAAAGGACTCTCATCCAAGGTAATCGACACAATGCTGAAGAGTAAGAAAGAAGTAACTTCCTCCATATACCTAAAATATTGGAGAAAGTTCTCTTCCTGGTGTGGGGATAACCCTCCGGACCCAATTAACCCAAATTTCCCACAAATTTTGGATTTTTTACAGGATGGCCTAGACAAAGGACTCGCATGTAGTACCCTTAAAGTTCAGGTGGCTGCATTAGGCTGTTTTTTTGACACGCCCATCGCAGATCACAGGTGGATCAGGAGGTTTTTTAAAGCAGTAAGCAGAATAAAACCTAAAATATCAAACCTAACACCACCTTGGGATTTAAACCTGGTACTGCAAAGTCTCACACAGAAACCTTACGAACCTCTGGAAGAAGCGTCCATAAAACATATCTCACTGAAGACAACTTTCCTAATTGCGATTACATCAGCAAGGCGGGTCTGTGAGATACAGGCTCTTTCTTCCCAGGAACCTTACCTTACAGTCTTGGATGACAGAATCGTCCTTAAACTCGACCCTTCCTTTCTTCCAAAAGTTGTCACCAACTTTCATCGATCACAGGACATAATCTTACCCTCCTTTTGTGATTCCCCCAAAAATGCGAAGGAAAGAACCTTCCATACACTGGACGTACGCAGATCTGTAATTGCCTATTTACAGGCCACCAAAGAATGGAGAGTAGACTCGAACCTTCTTCTACAGTTTCAAGGGCCTAATAAAGGGAAAAAGGCATCCAAGGCTTCCATTGCTAGATGGATGAAATCTACAATTGCTGAAGCCTATAAACTAGCAGGTAAAGAAGTACCGGAAAATTTGCGAGCTCATTCTACTAGAGCAATGTCGGTCTCCTGGGCTGAGAAGTCATCAGCATCGTTGGAGCAGATATGTCGAGCGGCAACGTGGGCGACACCACATACCTTCTTTCGTCACTACAAGCTCAATGTAGCATCGTCTCAAGACCTGGCGTTTGGACGTAAAGTGCTACATGCTGTGGTCCCTCCCTAAGTAAGGTAATCTGGTATGTCTCCAGGTGGTGCTGTCATGACTGGACGTATTGAAAAGTGGGAATTATATCTTACCGATAATTCATTTTTCAGGAGTCCATCATGACAGCACCCGTTTATTGCCCGCCCCTTGTGTGGTTGTATGGTTGGCTATGTGGGATAGTAATTTATAAAACACTGAGGCTTGCCCGGGGAGGGGCCTATTTTAACTTCTCTGTGCTTCCTGTTCCTATTAGGACTAATGGGATCAATCTCCAGGTGGTGCTGTCATGATGGACTCCTGAAAAATGAATTATCGGTAAGATATAATTCCCACTTTTTACCTGGTGGTCTATATTCAGAATAAGTCATCAATATCTGAATAGTGGAGGTCTGACACTGGAATTTTGCCGATCAGCCATGCCATGGCGCCTGCAGCAGACACTTCTGTACATTATGTAGGGGCTGCTGGAATGACTATAATGTACAGATGATTGTTTCTTACATTTTCCATCAGTTAGAATTAAAATCACTTTTAATAATTATTTACTTCAAATGCATATTATGTGGTCACTGTTGGGAAAAACTGGTTCTATATCTTGTGTATATATTACAGGTGGGTGGTGCTGTAAGAGAAATTACAGGATATTATACAACATACCGGCAGATAATTAGTGTTATACCTGGAGACAAGGAAGGAGACTGCCTTAGGACCAATCAGGGTTATCACCATGTCATCGAAGGCTTCCCTAACTGTGTGGTAGCAGATGGTGTCGTCAACTTCTTCTTGGCACGGACAGACAAAGTTTTGAAAGTGGGTTTTGACCCTCGGTTGTCTAGAGTGGCTCATTTAGGTAAGTTTTTAAAATATTAAATGATGGAATTTCTACCCAACCCTTATGGTCTAACTACTGTATATTATGAGTCAGTTTATGAGAGTCTGAACACTGCGAAATGTCAAAAGCTTTTTCTAATCACAGGGACAAATTAAATGACTTAAAATCACTTAAAGGATAAAGCCCTCCTTCACATGTTAGGAAAATCTGTTTGGATTTCTTATCAGCAAATATAGACAGACTTCCTGGCCCATAGGGTAGTATTAGGCACGGACATGCTTCAGGATTTTTCCTGAAGGGTTAGGTTTTTTTACAACTAGATACCCCAAAGAACTCTTGAGGGTGTCTAGAATTCTGGATGCTCAGCTTAGTAGCCCGGGGCAGCGCCACCACCCGAACAAGTACCGCTGGGTGCAGACACTGCCCTTTTTAACTATACGTGCTGCTAATCAGGAGCATTAACAGTTAATAGCTGCGTTGTGATTGACCAGGCCAGAAGCCATTGGCTCCCGACCCTGTCAATGACTCTTGTGCATTATACCACCAGCCACAAGAGGCCGCTATCTTCCCCCCAGCATTAACATCACTTTTGTGCAAGAAGAGCCAAAGGGCTTCAGGATCAGTGTTTCCTGGCTGTAATAACAGCCACAGACGTGTGCAGGGAGCCAAAGAAAGAGAGACAAGCATTCTAAACAGGTTCCTGATCTAAAAATATCAGTTCTAGTGCAAATCATGAAAAAATTAAGGTTTAAACAAAGATTTTTGAATTTTTTTAAAGGCGATCAAATACTTTATAACTTAAAAGTTATAATAATAAATAATGTTCTCAGTTTTATAAAAGGGTTAAGAAGTGGGTAAATCATTTGCCTCTTGACAGTTTGTATGTTATCCTACCACACATCTTGATCTTAGTTGGCTCAGGCTTGTAAACTGTGTATGACGTAGGCCGAGTCAGAGTAGTGACAGTTTAATTCCTAAACTTTTCCCTGGTAAATTTATGACTTATGTTTTTTGCGTTCCTCATAGAATTCTTCATAGATGGACTCGGCACCCTTCATGTGGGCTCCTGCGATGACGTAGTCGTTGACCATGCCTCCAAAATACACCTCCCGTGGTCCAAGACAAAAAACGATAAAGAATATTTTAAATTCCGTTATCCTAAATCTGTTGCTGAAATCAACTCTCAACATGCCCTCTATTACTTTAAGAACCGCTTCAAATGTATGACTGGGAACTGAACAGCCCAAAGAGAAGTTTAAGGAACGACATGGGGAGGGTTATTTTATTTTGTATGATATCTCAATGGAACTGGCTGGTCCTAATATACCGCAAATGCTGCATTCAAAATCAGCGATATTTCTGTAGAATATTTCTACCGTCAAATTCTCAAACACTTGTGTGAAAGAATACGCCTTATATAGGTAGAGAAAGACGTGGTGTCAAGATTTAATACAGAAAAGGGAATATAGATGGGGGGAATAAGAAATAATTACACATTACATACATTTTACTTATGATTTCTGCAAACAAACAGAAGGTTCAGTAGAACTGAGCGAGTGCTAGGTCGTGTGACATTCAGTAACAATGCTGCTACTAAGACTTTCAGTTCAAATGATGAAGGTGATTGCACAGGATGAAACCACAATACTGCAATATACGTATCAATTGGGACGTGGAAATCTGTTCCTTTTGCATTTCTAAGAACATCAATAACTCTGCATCTGGCATCACTGCACAGTGTCCATGTTCTAAATGGATGATCCTCTTGGGTATAACGTGAAGTGGGGGCAAACCGATATTCCTCCTCAGTTTATAGGATGTCGGGGATATCAGATGGCTCCATGCACAGAAAGCTGTCAAAGGCTGACTTGGCATGTATGAGTCCTCCCTGTTTACTCCATAATACAATCTTATAATATTGGATGTATACTGGCAGTGACTTAGCACACTCATGTAACTATGGGATGATTTATGTTCGGAACATTTTTAGTTTTTAGTTTTTTAACATTTTAATTTCTTCATAATTGTTTGTGTATGTTTTAAAGAGAACTCCAAGTAGTGTTATATAAGAGGTGTTTAGAGTACATGAGAAAAGTTTTTGTTGTGCCAAGTTTTTGTTGTGTCCAAAGCAAGCAATTTGCTCCTATGACAACACTTCTTGGATGTAGAGATGGAAGCTGAACCCCTTATCGAGTGTTGGCGGATGTTGCCTAGGGAGGTGGTTAACTCTGTCTCTCATCAAATATAGCAAAAGATTTTTCCGCTGCTACACTGTATATGCTTTACTTGCTGCAATATAGCTGGCTATTCTCTTTTCCCGGAATAGGAGTGCAAAGGACCTCACCTGTGGGTGATCAGGTGTTGCAGCATGGATAAAAGAAACGTATTCCAGCAGTCCAATAACATCCGGTATTTATTGTGATAATTCCATAAAATTGTTACATACAAAAAAAGTAGAAAAATGCTAACTAGCATGGAATTAACACAATAAATACCGGATTTTATTGGACTGCTGGAATACGTTTCTTTTATCTCATCAAATATATGTCGGTAAGACCACCATGTAGAGCAAATTCCCAAATCCGGATACTTTATTGCATTCGCAAGAGGTACAACTTTTACTAGAATTTATTATCTTGGGTCTCTTGCACAGAGCTTCAATGCTCCCACCACTTGCACTGTTAACTGGAAAAAATTAAGTGGTTGAGCATTCCTATATATTGCACAAGATTGAAAGTGATACCTCTGACTGTGTAGATTGTTGGAATCAAGAATAAAGGGATTGTTCAGGATTAGAAAAAGCGCCACCCCTGTCCCAAGACACTGTGTGATATTCTAATTGAACTCAATTAACTTCAGTGGAACTGAGCTGAAAACCCACACCCAAACTGGAGGCAAGAGTGGCTGTTTCTGAAAGAAAGCGGTCATGTTTTTCTAAGTCAGGACAACCCCCTTTAGATTGACAGAACATGGGTGGGAAGTGTTGTCATTGGTGCAGAGGAGCTGCCTGTAATTTTAAGCTATATCAAAGTACCCTACAAAAAGTTTTTTAAATGTTTTTTGTTGTTACCGAATAACTTGAGCAAGACATCTAGACGTTCTCCTTCTCAGACCTGTATTTTTAGATGACTTGAATCAGGTACAGGGAAACCTAAAGTGCAGCAGGCTGCCTCCTGTTTCATTAGAAACTTGTTTTTGTGGTTTGTAATTGTACTACTTGTAAATACCATTTAGACTAGGCTCACATCTGTGTAGGAGGCTCAATCGGAGATTTTGTTCAAGAGCAGTAAACCAATCGGGACGGTCCACTGTCTGACAAATGCCACCAGATCCTGAGATACCTCATTGACTTTAATGGAGTCTGTCATTTTACTTGATTATGACTAGACTAAAATATGCTGCTTGTTAGGTTTTTTTGTCCAGTTATTTAAATGGATTCTGTGATGAAAGGCCTGAAGAAAACCTTCAACCCAGATGTGAACCTAGCCTTATTCTTGTTGCCAATAACAGCCAATCAGGGCCCATGTTTTAGATTTTTATGCTGTTTATAAAATCAAGACTGGGCTTTGATTGGTTAAACATAGCAAGGGGTTACCACATCCAGAAGAAATAAGGGTGTAATAGACGCCAGATCCTTACAGGCAAACAACACACACATAGCATTTCCGTCAATCTTTTGATCAGTATTTTGTCAACCAAAATCAGTAGTGGAACTGACAGGGTAAAATTATAATGGAAAGATTTGCACAGCTTTTGTGTTGTCAGCCCACTCCTGGTTTTGGTTGAAAAAAGAGTGACTGAAATACTATGTGTGAACATAGCCTTTGTCTGCTCTGTCTTTATCTATGTGAACCACTAATTTTAACATGAATCCCACTGAGTAGTAATTTCTCATCAATCATTTCTGATCTCTGGGTCTAAAGCTAGCTACACTGGAAACCTTTTTAGAAGGCACTATAGGCAGATGTATAATGGCACGTCTTGGGCTATGCTCACCATGGTATGTCTGTCAGTCTTTTTTCAACCAAACACAGAAACTGTGCAAATCTTTATAATTTTGCCCAGTAAGGCTGGGTTCACACTGCATTTTTGCAATCCTTTCCCAGATGGAAAAACGGGTGCAATTATGAGCAATCGTTTTTTCCATTGACTTCCATTATAATGAAAAAGGATAAAAATGAATCCGTTTTTTTTTTTTTTTTTTTTAAATGTACACAAAAACATACTTGACCTTATTTGTGTACTTAAAAAAAATGGATGCCTTTTTATCCTTTTGTATTTATAATGGAATATAAATGCAAAAAATGCAGTGTGAACCCAGCCTAACTTCTACTTTTGGTTGAAAAAGGACTGACTGAAAGACTGATGGAAACTCAGCCTTGCACTGCAAAAGCCATTGCACTAATTATTTCTTTCAAATTCATATGGTGGTAAATACTTTCAATCAAAGTATTTTAGGAGTGATATTTTTATTGGCCCACCAAAAATTGGACAACAAAAATTCTGACGAAGGGATCTTTTGAATCTCGAAATTCCACAATTCTAACAAATTTTTGTTGACCAATAAAGGCATCTCTCCTGAAATATTTTGTTTGAAAGTATTTACCACCAAATAGATTTTTCTGGCTAACACTGTACCATACTATTTTTTTTTTTTTTTCCCTTCACTTCAAATAGTAATTCTGTATAACATGCAACTCTTTATAAAATGAATGTGTAAGCATTGTCCTAACAATAAATTGTGGCCATTATGCCTCTTCCCTTACTTATGTACCTTGACATTTTAAGACAATTAAAACATGATGGACTCAATAGTTACAATATTGGAAATTATACAATTATGTCACTTATTTGAAAACTTGAAAATTGATTACACAGTACAAAGATGTAGCATGATAATATAGGGCTATATATAAAGTGTTGCGTCAATTGTGGGAAATTTTGTAACTTTAGGCTTTACAAATAGTACAATATGTATTATAGGGGTATGCCATAACTTCCTGATAAAGGGTCCTTTGACCTTATTTACTGATTTAACCATACAATAGTAAAGAGGTAACCTCCCATATGTGTGGGTTTCTCTACTGTAGTGGATAGTACTTTTATTTATATTTATTTATGAAGACTTTTAATGTAAACTGCCAAGTGGATCCACTCTGAAAACATAACGCTGCTTGGTGCTCCTTTGAGCACTTCCCATTAAAGTCCATGTGAACTGACCACTCTTTTTTGAGGAAGTATATGTCCTTCCTTTATATTCCCATTCCTATTAAATGGTCACACAATTTTTTTTTTTCTTGGTATGTTAAACTACATGAATCAAGTGTGTGATATCAGTTTAAGGTGGGTTTCACACAGTTTTTTTTCTTATTTAGTTTTTTATCATGTATATGACCTAGAGGACCTGCATGCCCCCCTCTGTTTGTGTTTGGGGTGCCATGGTGACCTGCTAAACTCAAGAGTTTTTCGGAAGTGTAAAAATAGTACATATACAATAGAGCATGCCCCAACTGTGTAATATAACTTTTTTAACTAAGTCCCTCATTTTGGCACCTCAGTTTATAGCAGTGGCCTCTATCAGCAGGGTAATGTGCCATACACAGAATAAAATGCTCAGGAATGGATTACTATAAATTGGCCTGCAAAGTCTGTAGGATGTGCTGGGAAAACAAGTCTGATCCACTGAGGCTGCACTTTGCAACCTAAAGTAACCTGTCATCACTTTCATGATGCCTAAACCATGAGACATGGAGGAGATGTATAGTGGCTCATGTCTGACCCCCTGGTGGTTTTGATTGATCTCTCTATATTCAGATGGGAAAGATCCCTTTTATTCTGCTTATTCTCGGCTACCACAGGACACCCCTAGAGGTCTTGCGGAATCCATACCTCGATGGGTCAGAGCTGTTTTGGTGGCATGAGGAGGGACACTACACAATATTAGGTTTGAACATTATGATTGATTGGTATATATTGCATTGGTCAATAACATTTGCTCCAAGCCTTATTTCCATCCTTATTTTATGCAATATGGTAAACTATGAAGGTAGAACATTAAGACTGCTGGAGTTTATCATGTGACTGTAGAATCCTTACTAGAACTGATGGAAATGAGAGTAGTGCTGTGGCCCATAGTGACCTGTTTGCTTGGTTAGTATAGCATATTAAAGCTACTGAATGCTATGGGTAATAGCATAATCTTGTGTTCCTTTTATCAGTTTTACTTAGTTACTACAATGATTCTGCATTCATTGCAGCTTTGTGTGCATTGATTTTTGGTAGTTAATTTTGTCCATGACATTTAATTCATACAATTCTTGTTGTAATTTTTTTTTCAAACGAAGTGTGCAATTGTTTTTATTTGCTCGATGAGGGGGTTGCTGTTGTATGTATTGTTGTGGATATTTGTATGTTTTTATTTTTATTGCAAAATATTTGAAGATTTTTTTTTTTTTTAAATAAATTTATTAAACCACCAATATTGTAAGGCTTGATTTTTTTTTTTTCTTTAATTTTTGAGCTGATTAGATAATAAGGTGAATAACCTTTTCTGTAGAGTCCATGGGCAGCTCCTTAGCAGATTTAAAATCCACAGTGTGTCAAATGTTGTGTCAACCCTACAGTATATTTATCGCGGATTTTCACTATTTACTTCAGTGGCAAAGTCAAATCCGCAATTAATCCACAGGTGTTGCAGATTTTCTGTGGATGGAAATATGTATGCAGTTGTGGATTAAAACGTTTTCAGTCCAGGGGGGAGGAATGCTCTGCATTTGTCTACTGGTGGCTGAAGAAGTTGGGGATTACTGAAAAGTGTTGATATACGGCCATGTTCACACTACGTAAGTACTGTAGTGATCACGGCCGTTGTTGATCGTGGCCGTGATTACTACGGTACTTACGTAGTGCTGCTGCTGTGGGAATCCCGGCCCTAGTGTATACACAGGCAAGAAACTGACATGTCAGTTTTTTGCGGCTGCTATTCAATAAATAGTGTCGCAGAAAAACCTGTCAGTTCTCACAATGCAGATCCATTGTGTGCAGCGGGGAATTCTAATGCGGGTGCACACAGATGCGCCCGCATCTGAATTAAGTGGTGCTAAGATTTAGTACTGCAGTCCTGGCTGGGAAGATCTTTTCTGACAAAGTAGGAACATAGCCTATGGCTGTATTCATGTTTTCCAGGCGCCATAGGGCTGTACCCAACTTCTTCAGCCAAAGGTAATAAAATGCTGAACATTCTGGTTCGGATTAACCTGAGCGTGCTTGAGGTCCACTCCTCCCTACTAGTTGTAGATCAGTAGCCTCTCACTGAGCATAACTGTATACATCATTGCAGAAACTCTAGAGATAACAGGAGCCCTGTTCAAGTACATAGCAACAAATTTTCACCTAAATCAGTACAATTTGATGTGTATTTGCCTCTGCGGAAATGCTGCAGATTTTCCATATCTGGACGTGCCCTTATGACGACTATGTAAGACACTGGGTCATCTGCTGGCATGGACAAGTAAATAAAACACAACTAGAAAATTTTAAAAAATGAATTGCCAGAGTATATTATGAAGATTGAGTGAATTGAAATATCTTAAATAAATTAACACATCCTAACTAAAATATAAAAATGTACTCAAATGCATGTAGTGAATAAAATTATATGGCTAAAATATCTTAAAAGCAAGAATAAAATCAGATTCTTTGGTAGCATATAATTATAACTAAGGGTCATTTATTCAGTGGTGTAGCGACCATGAAGGCAGACCACACAACTGTTTTGGGGCCCACGCACTAGGAGGGCCTGTCCGGCCAATGGCCCATTATAATTTGGGCTGTTCAGGCCTGAACCACCCATATTTGCAGTGTTGCCCGCCCCGTCATCCAGGGGCCCCTCCACCACCCTGAGCATGCACAATTCAAAAAGCCATTGTGCCAATCTCTCATTCCATATTGTTTTGGAGGCACTGAAGCAATCAAAATGGTTGCAAAAGCATTGATATCTTTTTAACTCTAGAGCTCCCAGGGCTCTTTGGCCTCGATAAGATATGGGTAACATTCAGCTTTGATACATTTGTTGCTTTTGATTTGTTAAAAAAAGAAATAATTTCATGTTTTAAGCTCATACTCTGTATAGCCTAAAAACTAAACTGATTGTGAGAAGTTTCACTTTAAGGGTACAAACACACACACCGTATACGCAGCAAATACGCAGCAGATGTGATAGTGAAGATTTGATGCTGTGTTCAGTTATTTAGATCTAATCTGCTGCGTATTTGTTGCGTATTTGCTGCGTATCGCAGTAGTAAATACGCTGCACATACGGTGTGTGTGTTTATACCCTAAGGATTGTTTGTTATCCAAAATGTACAAGAATCATGAACAGTGTTAAAGTCCAGAAGCCGGTAAGCAACAGTGTTGAAGTGTGGAAAGTTTGTCCTGCCAGGTATCCATTCCCACAGCCTGATGATGTTTGACAATGATAACTGTTAAGTTTGTGGCTGTGATAAAATAGCCAGCGTTTGTTTTATAACCTAACAAAAAGCTGTCTGTGCATCAGATGTAAGTGCTCCTTAACTCTCGGTCCTATTAGAATTGATCACATGTTCATGTTGTGAAGCCTGGCATCCGAATTGCTACACGGAAGTCTTCTGTTATCTCTAAGTAGGCCTACTCTCTTGTCAGAAGACTTGTGCTGCTTTCACCCTGCTTCCCAGTAAAGGAGGGTCTTATACCCACACCATGGGGCTCTTAGATGTCAGACTGTCCTGTTGGGAATCAAAGCCACAAATCAGATTAGATACAGGAACAGCTCCTCTTGAAGTTCGCAAACTGTAGAATGGAATCATACCAGATGACTAATACTTTTATTTCACTGTAAGAGTTATTAGTTGCTTTATAAAATGTGTAAAAGGATAATTATCTGGGTTAAATATCATAAAGGAAAGATTTAGGGGAAAAATGATAAACTCTGGTTATGACCTCATCTACACTTCAGTTTTTTCTGTCTGTAAGGGTATAAACCCACACACCGTATACACAGCGTATTTACTGCTGCGATACGCAGCGAATACGCAGCAAAAACGCAGCAGATTAGATCTAAATAATTGAACTCAGCATTAAATCTTCACCATCAAACTGCTGCGTATTTGCTGCGTATTTGTTGCGTATTTGCTGCGTATACGGTGTGTGGGTTTGTACCCTAAATCAGGATCATGAATTAGGCTATGTTCCCACACAGTATTTTTGCTAATTATTTTGCAACCAAAACCAGGAGTGAATTGAAAACACAGAAAGGCTATGTTCACACACTGTTGAAATTTTAGTTATTTTAAATATTTAATAAAAAATACTAATTACCTTAATTTTAAAACAACGGCCGTTAAATGATGGCCATCCACTAAATTTCAACAGTGTGTGAACATAGTCTTTCTGTGTTTCCAATTCACTCATCGTTTTGGTTGCAAAATAGTGAGCAAAAATACTGTGTGTGGGAACATAGCCTTAAGGACAGAAAAAGGAGCCATTGATTTCTATGTGGTCATCCACGCATACATTTTGGAAACAGCTTAGTTTTTGACTAATCCATTCTGCATAAAAGTAGGGCCTGCATGGTTCATTTTAGCAGAACAGGAACTCGCACCCCCGAGTCTATAATTTACACCCCATTTTGTAATAAGGTTTTAGCCTGAGGTCTGCCAAGTCAATTACTATTTAGGGTCTTTTTAAACTAAGTTTTTAATACGTGATCATTATCTACAGCAGTAATTATCAAAATACGTCCATATCTTTGCCCAAAAAGCATTGTGTGAACATATTCTAATAGTGCTAAACATCTTTGCTTGGTCACTAGATAATAATCTTTACAGGGCGTCCACCATGACAGCCCACATGAGAGATTGTCTCCTAGGATCTAATAGGAACAGGAACACAGAGAGGTTAAAAGCCCCTCCCCCTGCACCTTCCCAGTGTTTTCCTGTTCCTACTAGGTCCAGGAGAGAGGTCTCACCGGGTGGCTGTTGGCTCCTAGCCTTTGTTTTACTATAGGGCCGGGACAGTTCTCTGTGGGGACTCCCTCCCGATCAATGCTGCCCTTAATGTCGCAGGAGCTCTGGTCTCCTGCCTCTATGTTATGCAGGTCCGCTGCGCACCGGGGGAAGGGGGTCAGGGGATTAAACGCCGGCTCTGCTTTATTCCCTGCCCGGAGAGCCTCACTCGCGTGCGGGTGAGCTTCTCACCCGTGCACCACGCTGTCCCCGTACCTCCCGCGGCTCTACAAGCCCGATCCAGATGAACAAGGAGGAGGACGGAGCGCTCCGGCAGCCGCATCAGACGTGTCTCGAAGGGTTCCGGGTTAGCAAGCAGGAGCCACAAGGGGCAGGAGTGATGTCATTATGGCGCCAAATTTGAAAATTGCGATCTAGCTGAAGTTATTTAAGGTAGGAAATTGCAACTTTTTTTCTCCTTGTGGCGTTGTTGGTGTGTTGCGCTGGTGTTTGCTGTGTCATGGACCCTCAGGTTTCCTCCAGAGAAGATTCTATGGAGCAGCCTGTTTCTGCAGCTGCTGTAAGTACATGGACCGCTGGGTCTTTTTCTACTTACCTGTACATTTAAAGTGGCCTGACTAGTGATTCCTTCTTTCCCTGAAGGGAGATAAGGAATCCGCTCAGAAAGCTAATGCTAAAAAGAAATGTAAAGTCTGCAATCAAAAACTTCCAGACTCTTGTAAAAAGCTACTTTGCAGTACCTGCATTAGTAAATTAGTGCAAGAGGAAAATCCATCCTTGTCTGATGAACTCAGAGCGATGATTCACAAAGAGATAAAATCATCTTTAGCTGGCTTAAATATTGCTGCTGGTGTTTCTGGGTCTGCTGAGACACATGTCTCTCACACTCCAGCGGAGGTTACGGCTGCTATACCAGGAGGCTCTAATGATCCGCCTGCTAAAAGACCAAGGCTAATTGAAAGTCCAGAAGCTGAAGATGGCGTGTGTATGTCTGATACGGAACAGCCGGTAGAGGAGGAATCCCCTCTTTCCACCTCACAAAATGTTTCCACCAAATATTTCTTCTCTTCTGAAGACACAGATGTGCTTTTAAAAGCAGTCAGAAGTGTGATGGGCTTAGGGTCTAGAGGAGGGCCCGTTCAACGATGTAAACGAGCGGCGATCTGCTGGATCGCCGCTCATTTACTGGGCCTATTCCATGGCCCGATGATCGTTGAGCTATCGTTGAAAGGCCGCGGCGGTCCCGGCCTGTGATTGGCTGAGCGCTCCGTCAGCTGACCGGCCAATCTGAAGATAGAGCGCGCGGGACCCGGGGAGGAAGACAGAGCGGAGGAGAAGCCCTGCAGGTAATGTATGCTGCTACTGCTTGTCAAATCGTCGGTCGCCCGCCGCGCACCGCTATTCAACCGTAGGGATGCTCGGTGGGGGAAAGGTGATTTAAGGCCTAATTGAACGATCAGCCAATGACACGATCATCGGCTAATGGTTCTCTCTATTTCACCAAACGATAATCAGCCAAATGGGGCCGATCCGGCCGATTATCGTTACTGTGGAATATGGCCCTTAGAGGAGGAGGAAGAGACTAAGTCTGTTCAAGACTCCATGTTTGGTCTCAAGCCCAAACAGAAACTAGTATTTCCAATTCATGAAAATATAAAAAGCCTAATCTTAGATGATTGGAAGGAACCAGAAAGAAAACTGGTAGTTCCTAAAGAAATTAAAAATAGACTGCCTTTTGATGTAAAAGAGTCTGTCATATGGGATGAAATTCCTAAGGTGGATGTGCAAGTGGCGAAAGTTGTGAAAAATACTTCTCTCCCATTTGATGATGCATCTCAATTACGGGACTCTATGGACCGCAAAATGGATGGTCTGCTGAGGAAGGCTTGGGAAGCATCTGCTGCACTGTTGAAAGCTTACATTGCAGCTACAAGTGTGGCAAGAGCATTATTTGTGTGGCTCTCTGAGTTGGAGACTCACATGAAAATAAAGCCCCAAGAGAGCAGCTTCTATCTTCTCTCCCTATGTTAAAGTTAGCCTCAGGATTTTTAGCAGATGCCTCTGCTGAGAGTATTAAAGTGGCAGCTAGATCTGCAGTATTGTCAAATACCGCAAGAGGAGCTCTATGGCTAAAGTCCTGGCAGGGTGATACAACTTCCAAAACAAAATTATGTGCTATTCCATTTACAGGAACGTCACTTTTTGGCCCCGTTCTGGATGAAATATTGGAAAAGGCGGCGGACAAAAAGGAGGGGTTTCCAGAAGAAAAAAAAACAAAAGTTTTTTTGTCCCCAAGGAAGCAACGGAAGCTTTAGGGGGAAAGGAAAAACCGGTAGGTGGAACTATGCAAAAGGGGGGAAAGGGAGAGATTGTTTCCTTAACCCCAACCAACCTGCCAAAAAGCAATGATACCATTCCGGTGGGAGGAAGACTTAGATTTTTTGTTAGCCAGTGGCAAAACATTACCTCCAATCCCTGGGTCCTAAGTACCTTATCTGAAGGCTATAGGATCGAATTTGCTTCTTTACCTCCACAAAGATTTTTTATTTCAAATCAACCTTCTTCTCATTTACAGGAAAGAATGTGGGAGGGAGTTTGCAATCTAGTCCAGCTGGAAGCAGTGGTCCAAGTTCCAGACAGCCAAAACAAGCGAGGACATTACTCCTCCCTCTTTCTAGTACCAAAGCCAAACGGAACGTTCAGGACAATAATAAATTTAAAGTACCTCAACAAATACATTGTTTACAAGAGGTTCAAAATAAAATCTGCCATCCCAATGATAACTCTGAATGCCCAGATGATAACGATCGATCTCAAGGACACGTATTTTCACGTCCCAATACATGGGAATCATCAAAAATATCTACGGTTTGCTGTGTCTCACAAGGGCATCATACATCACTACCAATTCGTGGCACTCCCGTTTGGCATTTCTTCAGCTCCAAGGCTGTTCACAAAAATCATGGTGGAAGTGGTCCAACATCTAAGGCTCCAGGGGCTCATAGTAGTCCCTTACCTGGACGACCTGCTTCTAACAGCAGGCTCTCATCACCTGCTCTTAGACCATCTATCTCAAACCATCCGTTGCCTGGAAAATTTGGGATGGATAATAAACTTTGAAAAATCTCACCTAATCACCAGCCGCCAAAAAACCTTACTGGCCATGCTGTTAGACTCAGCGGATCAAAAAACATATCTGCCGCCAGAAAAGGTAAGAAGTATTCCAGAGAAGGTAAAACTATTTCAAAAGAAGAAACAGGTTTCCATCAGGAAGCAATGGCACTTCTAGGCACAATGACGTCCTGTATGCCAGCAATACAGTGGTGTGAGTTCCACTAAAGGACATTGCAAACAAAGACTCTGTCAGTCTGGGACAGATCCCAATTGTCCCTCGACAAAAAATTTTTTCTAACTCCCACAGTAAAAAAATTCCCTAAACTGGTGGACAAAACAATCCAACCTAAACAAGGGAGTTGTTACGGCCGCGGCGGCGTCCCGCGTTCCGGGCCGCCGCCGCGACCGCTACCTGCCCTATGCAGCAGCCGGTGTCCATAGTCGGGGACCCGGCGCTGCTGTCACCTCGGCCCCGGGGGGCGCCTCACCTCTCCACGCTCCTGTCTCCCGCTGTGCCGGCCGGCGCGCGTCCCCGCCTCCTAGGGCGCGCGCGCGCCGGCTGTCTCAGATTTAAAGGGGCAGTGCGCCCCTAATTGGTAGTTGCATCCAATCACTCCCCTATAAATCCCAGCATGCCCTGTCCTTAGTGTTGGAGCCTCTACATGCTTCCCATAGCGTTTGGCCCAGCCCCCTGTTGTTCCTGAGTCCTATCTGTTACCTGGTCCCAGTCCCTGTTCCTGAGTCCTATCCGTTACCCGGTCCCTAGTCCCTGTTCCTGGTTCCTGTTTCCCTGTCACTCCATCTGTTCCTGCGTTCAGCCTGTCACGTGCGCTCTCACCTGCAGACCTTTGCCAGTGCCATCTCCTGCCTACTGCTCCTGCCACGCCTCGCCTGCCGTCACCAGCAACCAAGCCAGGGGTAGCGACCTGGGGGTCGCCTGCCGCAGCAAGTCCATCCCGCCTTGCGGCGGGCTCTGGTGAAAACCAGCGGCCCCTTAGACTCCGCTCCCTGGTGAGGTTTGTGCCAGCGCTGGTGCCGGTCCAGTGGATCCACTACTCCAGGCGTTACAGTAGGCTCCAACCATGGATCCCGGCGAGGTGCCAGATCTCCGTGACGTCGCCAGAGTGGTCGCGCAACAGGCTCAACAAATCCAGAAACAGTCACAGCAGATCCAGCAACTCACTGCCGCCTTACAGCAGCAGACTACTGCCCAGCGCACACCATCTCCTGACGCTGCTTCTTCACTCCGACTGGCTCTCCCAAGCAAGTACTCTGGGGACTCTAAGTTGTGCAGAGGATTCCTGACTCAGTGCACCATGCACATTGAACTTTTGAGTAGTCAGTTTTCCACCGAGCGCTCTAAAGTGGCTTTCATCATCAGCCTATTAGAGGGTAGAGCCCTGGCCTGGGCCACGCCACTGTGGGACCGTGATGATCCTGTTGCTGCCAATCTCCGGGCCTTCCTATTCGAGTTTCGCTCCGTCTTTGAGGAACCTGCCCGTGCTTCTTCGGCCGAGACTGCTCTCCTCAACCTCTCTCAAGGCAGCTCCTCTGTCGGTGACTACGCCATCCAGTTCCGCACCCTGGCAGCTGAATTGGACTGGAACGAGGCCGCCCTGTTGGCCACCTTCAAGAAGGGCCTGTCTAGTCGAGTGAGAGACGTGCTCGCTGCCCGAGACCTGCCTACCTCCCTGAACGAACTCATTCTACTGGCCACCCGAGTTGATACTCGTTTTTCGGAGAGGGAGGAGGAGGTTCGGCATGAACATTTACTAACCCATTCCCGTCGCCACCCCCAGCTGGCGCCGGTTTTCCAGAATCCTGACCTTTCGATGTCCCAGCCCTCTCCTGAGATTCCTATGCAGGTGGAACGGGCTCACCTGACGCCTGATGAAAGAATCCGGCGCCTGGAGCAGAATCTCTGTCTCTATTGCGGTGGTTCCGATCACTTCCGGCTGGGATGTTCCCTACGTCCCCAAACATCCGGAGGACGCTCGCACCTAGGTCCGGTGGGACAGGTGTCCCTAGGTGCGAATGCCACCATTCCAAGTCTGTCTATGCCTGTTTCCATCCGGACTCCCTCAGGACAAAATCATCAGACTACTGCCTTCCTCGATTCTGGCTCAGCAGGCAGTTTTATTGCGGCAACATTGGTCCAAAGATGGCGGCTACCCGTGACCCGACTAGCCAGGCCCCTGACTATCTCCTCGGTCACGGGCGAAATTCTTACCGACCGTGTGTACTACCAGACCGCATCTTTAGTCCTCCAGGTGGGTCCTTCACATCAAGAAGAGATATCCTTCTACGTTCTGCCCCATTCTTCCCCCGCGGTCCTCCTGGGACTCCCGTGGCTACAAGAACATGCCCCTCAGCTGGACTGGAGAACCGGGGAGATTCTCAGTTGGGGTCAGGACTGTTCCCACCAGTGTCTCAAGTCACCTCAGACCAAGTGTATTTTGTCATTTCCTGTCCCGGCCAAGCCTCTATCCGGCCTACCGGCAGAAGACCAAGACTCGGCGGATGCCTTCTCTGCCGAGGTGTACCCTCTCCCCGTACCCAAGACTAAGGTCGTGTCCTCTCACCACCGGAAGAACTTACAGAAGGTCCCTTGCCACGTTATACCGCCTGATCGCCTAGTACCAGTCGTCACCTCCACTCTTCAGAGAGTACCCCCCGGAAAGACTCATGTTCACCCTGCGCTTCGAAGAGGTATTTTGAACTGGGGACATTCCTCGTTGGAGGCCGGGCACCCGGGAGTCCGTAAGACCGGCCAACGGATCTCTCGCCACTACTGGTGGCCCAGCCTATCCCAAGATGTCAAAGACTTTGTGGCTTCCTGTGCCATTTGCAGGCAAGAAAGAGGGGGAGGCCAAAGGGGGGGGGTACTGTTACGGCCGCGGCGGCGTCCCGCGTTCCGGGCCGCCGCCGCGACCGCTACCTGCCCTATGCAGCAGCCGGTGTCCATAGTCGGGGACCCGGCGCTGCTGTCACCTCGGCCCCGGGGGGCGCCTCACCTCTCCACGCTCCTGTCTCCCGCTGTGCCGGCCGGCGCGCGCGTCCCCGCCTCCTAGGGCGCGCGCGCGCCGGCTGTCTCAGATTTAAAGGGGCAGTGCGCCCCTAATTGGTAGTTGCATCCAATCACTCCCCTATAAATCCCAGCATGCCCTGTCCTTAGTGTTGGAGCCTCTACATGCTTCCCATAGCGTTTGGCCCAGCCCCCTGTTGTTCCTGAGTCCTATCTGTTACCTGGTCCCAGTCCCTGTTCCTGAGTCCTATCCGTTACCCGGTCCCTAGTCCCTGTTCCTGGTTCCTGTTTCCCTGTCACTCCATCTGTTCCTGCGTTCAGCCTGTCACGTGCGCTCTCACCTGCAGACCTTTGCCAGTGCCATCTCCTGCCTACTGCTCCTGCCACGCCTCGCCTGCCGTCACCAGCAACCAAGCCAGGGGTAGCGACCTGGGGGTCGCCTGCCGCAGCAAGTCCATCCCGCCTTGCGGCGGGCTCTGGTGAAAACCAGCGGCCCCTTAGACTCCGCTCCCTGGTGAGGTTTGTGCCAGCGCTGGTGCCGGTCCAGTGGATCCACTACTCCAGGCGTTACAGGAGTTCATTGGTTCCAGAGTCCGTTGTCGATAGTAACAACGGACGCCAGTGCATGGGGCTGGGTTGAGCATGTACAGAGCAAGCAGGGTCAGTGGCCCCCTCATCTGAAAGAAATGTCATCCAATTACAAAGAGCTTCGGGCAGTCTGGGAAGCTCTTCAGGGATCCAGCGAGATAGTGACAAACACTTACGTCAGAGTATACTCAGACAATGTCATAGCAGTAGCCTTCATAAAAAAACAAGGAGGAACCAGAGCTCTGCAGGCCCTCTCTGCCAGGATCCTCAGGTGGTCAGAGAGAACCTCCTGTCAATCTCAGCGGTTCACTTAAAAGGCTCAGAGAACCATCTAGCAGACTATCTAAGTCACAAAGCGCTGGACCCAGGAGAATGGTGCCTAAACCCCCAAGTGTATCAGAAGATAACATCGGTTTGGGGGATGCCGGAAATCGACCTCTTGAAACTAAGAAAAACGGACAAGGCACTACCCCATAAATTGATATAATCAATAGAACAGCACACTGAATTATTCTAGGGTGCCTAAACCGAATTGGCATGAAAAGCACGAATCAAACCCACAAACAAAGCATGCCAAATATATCGGTGGCACATCCAATAATGAATATAATAAGGTGAATCAAATAGAGTATAACAAAAATAGATTTTATTGGTACCAAAAAGCAAGTGGGACAAACAAGTTAAAAACACTTAAAATACACAAACAAATCCAACAGTGTGCCGTGTATGATAAACACGGTACAAGGACAAGCTGATATAAAGGTATAGGGGATCCTCACTGGTGTAAGTAATGAGCAGTGAAATAGACACAAGTACAAGAATAAGGCTGCAAGATAAATAGAAAGGCCAGAGGCCCAAAACAAGGTATATGTCATCAAAAAAGAGGATTCGTGTCAACGTCCACAGAACCCCACGCGTTCCGTCCCCGCTCGGGACTTTCTCAAGGGTCTCAAGGAAATCGACCTCTTTGCGACTCGGCTAAACGCAAAGACAAGTCGATTCTACTCACTCAATCCAAGGGACATGCCCGAGGCAGTAGACGCACTGACACAGACTTGGCGGTTTCAACTAGCTTATGCCTTCCCTCCACTGCCACTAATAACGAGGGCACTGTTAAAGGTAAGAGAAGAACAAACAAAGGTGATCTTCATAGCCCCAATGTGGCCAAAGAGAAGTTGGTTTTCTCTGCTAAAGTCTCTAGCAATAGAAGACCCTTGGCCTCTACCACATCTAGAGAACCTGCTGTACCAGGGACCAGTGGAACATGAGACTCTACAAAACCTCCATCTTGCGGCCTGGATGTTGAAGAGTCCGTCATGAAGCAGAAAGGCCTTTCTGATAGGGTCATAGCTACCCTAAAGAGCAGTAGAAAAACTACTACTTCTAACATCTACTTAAAAATCTGGCGGAAGTCCTTGATTTCTTACAGGAAGGACTGGAGAAGGGTCTGTCACAGAGTACCCTGAAGGTACAAGTGGCAGCTTTGGGGGCAGTATCAGACCAGGCTCTGGCAGAACACCGCTGGGTCAGACGCTTCTTTAAGGCTGTCGCTAGAATTAGGCCAAAAAATCCAGTCAGGGCCCCTACGTGGAACTTAAATTGGGTTCTAACAGGTCTCACCAAAAAGCCCTTTGAACCTATTGAGGAGGCGTCACTTAAACATCTCACATTAAAAACTGCCTTTTTAATAATGATCACCTCTGCCCGTAGGGTAGGCGAGATCCAGGCTCTGACTATGAGGGAACCATATATGACGATCACGGAAGATAGAGTGATCCTAAGATTAGACCTTCTTTTCTTCCCAAGGTGGTCACGGACTTCCACCGTCTTCAGGAAGTCATCTTACCAGCTTTTTGTCATAACCCTCGTAATGAACAAGAAAAGCTCTACCACACCTTGGATGTTCAACGTTCTCTTCTCAAATACTTGGAAGCCACTAAGGACTGGAGAAAGTACTCAAATATCCTGCTCCAATTTCAAGGTCCCAATAAAGGGAAAAAAGCTTCAAAGAGCTCAATAGCCAGATGGCTAACTACAACAATTACATAAGCCTACACTATCCAGGGTCATCCGGTTCCTACAGGCTTAAAGGCCCACTCCATGAGAGCAGTATCGACCTCGTGGGCAGAAAGATCAGCAGCTTCGTTGGATCAAATATGTCGGAGCGCCACTTGGTTGAGCCCGCATACTTTCTTCAAGCATTATATATTAGATATAATGGCCAATAATGCTGTAGCTTTTGGTAAGAAAGTCCTACAGGTGGTGGTCCCTCCCTAATTTATGTTTATTTGGTATTGCTCTCATGTGGGCTGTCATGGTGGACGCCCTGTAAAGGGTGAATTATGCTTACCGATAATTCGGTTTACTGTAGTCCACCATGACAGCTCGATCAATACCCTGCCCTTGTTTTCTGTTGGATTTTATTTTCCAATAAATTAGTTTATGCATCTGTTCCTGGTGGCTAGTACTTATTTGTAAATCACTGGGAAGGTGCAGGGGGGAGGGGCTTTTAACTTCTCTGTGTTCCTGTTCCTATTAGATCCTAGGAGACAATCTCTCATGTGCGCTGTCATGGTGGACTACAGAAAACCAAATTATCGGTAAGCATAATTCACCCTTTTGCCAAAATTTGTCTTATAATAGTGAAGTAGTACTCCCTCAAATTTTATTCTAATGGTAAAAGAAATCCAAGAGTTTCCAAACTTCACCAGATATGGAAAATAAAATTATTTTTTAAAAATGAGCTAAGTTACATGTTCACATTAGAAGGTGACAGTTGTCTCTCTGTTACAGAATTTGTCTAGACTCCACAATTCTAGTCTCCATAAAACATATAAAGAAAAGTTATCATAAATGTTAACAAATCCCTTACCATATTTTGCTCGGCATAACACGCAGCATCATGTACAGTTACAAAGACTTGCTGTTCACTGAGATGATCCATGATACCAATAGAGACCAATGTTCTAAGCACTTTAGCTTAAAAAGAAAAAGAACAGTCCCAAATTTTTTTATTTTTTTTTTACAAAGATAAAAATACAGGGCACCAATTGCTCATGCATAGATTAACCCCTCACAGTGGTGACAAGGTGATAGTTCCCTCCCTGGAGTCCCCTCCATGGTGCACAGCTCTTTCTCATTCGTCCCATTTCAGGGAGTGGGACTATAGCTGTCTGTTGGCCAGCAGTAAACACACTAGAATTAACTAGCCAATAATATTGCAACATATGACATACTAATAATCTCCGGTGAAGATATGGCACTCACCAATCGCTCTCCATGTGCTTTGAGTCCTGAGAAAGGTTAGACTCCATAACATATAGACGGGGTAGAGAAAGATAAGGGAACTCGGCACCAAAGTGAGTGCCATATCTCTTCATATCTTCACCGGAGATTATTACTACAGTCTGTTTTATGATATAGAGCACCACCGATGTCACTCATATTTATGCACCTTTAAAGCCCGTGTTCCCAGTGTCTAGAAATCAAAGCCGTAGTGCCGGGTTCCCTTATCTTTCTCTACCCCGTCTGTTTGTTACATATGACATACTCCTCTCTGCTATACCATAATATAGTGCTGGTGAAAGTGCACTCGGGTAATAATATATAATAATTCTCAAAGGAAATACTCTCTTTGTATCTACCAAACCCAAATATGGTGGTCAGACTGGTAGAAGTAGAACCAACGATTAACCACTTCAAAGAAAATGCCTTCAGACCTTTTGTGACCTACCACACCTATTTATTTTTTTTTATTTTTACAATTTTATATTGCTTCTACCCCGTTTCCCCCAAAATAAGACATCCTCCGAAAATAAGGCATAGTACAGGATTTACAAGATAGCTTAAAATAAGGCAATCCCCCTGAAAATAAGGCATCCCTGAGAGTAATGGTGCGTTTACACAGACAGATTTATCTGACAGATTTTTTTAAGCCAAAGCCAGGAATGGATTTGAAAAGAGGAGAAATCTCAGTCTTTCCTTTATGACTTTTTCCCTGTTTATAGTCTGTTCCTGGCTTTGGCTTCAAAGAACTGTCAGATAAATCTGTCTGTGTAAACGCACCATAATGGCCCTATTACACCAGCAGATTATCTGACAGATGTCAAAGCCAGGAATGGACTTGATATAGAAAACAGGTAATAATGGAAAGACTGAGATTTCTCCTTTTCAAATCCATTCCTGGCTTTGGCTTAAAAAAAAAATCTGTCAGATAATCTGGTGTAATAGGGCCAGCTGGTAGGGGGGAGGTGATTGGGTTTATCTGGTTATGCTGGTTTGTGATGACAACTACTATACAGTATATAATAGATGTTCACAATTCTTGTTCAACAATAAGTGTTGATTCTTCTTCATGGAAATATAGGACATCCCCTGAAAATAAGACATAACGCATCTTTGGGAGCAAAAATTAGACACACACTTATTTTCGGGGAAACACAGTAGTTCTTAACCCCTTAACGACATCGGGCGTAAACTTACGCCCTCGCGCCCTGGTACTTGGCGCATCAGGGCGTAAATTTACGCCCGATGTTTCCCCGATCGCTGCGTGTTCACACACAGCGGTCGGGGAAGATGGCCTGCTATAAATCATAGCAGGCCATCTTAGCTTCACGGCACGGGGGGTGGTTAACACCCCCCGTGCTTACGATCGCCGCTATAGGCTGAACAATTCAGATCAGCCAATAGCGGCGATCGGAACCTTTCCGGGTCATCGGCGACCCGATGACCCGGAAAAAAATGGCGGTCGGTGCTGTCCGAGGACGGCACCGACCGCCATTACTGTAAAAAGTAATGGTGATCGCCGTGCCACCGGCCCGATCGCCGTGAACGGCCGGCCGGTACCGGCCGGCCATTCACGGCGATCGGGCCGGTGGCACGGCGATCAGAGTCCCACAATATAGTAAATACCTGCCCTGGACCCCTCAGCTAGGTAGCCGAGGGGTCCAGAGCAGGTATTTGTACATTACTCACCTGTCCCGGGCTCCTGATCGGCGTCTTCCGGGTTCGCGGCATCCTCGTCTTCGTTCGGGTCTTCGGCTTCTTCCGTGACGTCACGTTCGGCTTCTCTCGGCTATTTTCGGCTCCAGCGTCGGCTCTTTCCGTATTTTGCGCTCTGCTGCCCTCTAGCGGCTGATATGTGTAATACACTTATCAGCAGCTACAGGGATGTTCAAATGTAGAAATTTTTTTTTTTTTTTTTTCAAATTTTTTTTTTTCTATTTTCCGCACCCTATCGCCGCTGAGTGTTGATCAGCATCGCACGAAAGTGCGCTGCTAATCAGCAACTCCTCCTTTTTGGCGTAGGGTGTTTTTTTTCTATATTCTACTGCCACGGTCTGCTTATAAGTGCCGCACATAAGTGCGGCATTTATCAGCAACTCCTTTGTTGGCGTAGGTTTTTTTTTTATACTTACTGTAAAAAAACACGTAAAAAACACTACATTACACCACACTACATTGAATAAAGTTTGACACTACACCACTACATACCCCATATACCAATCCCCGTATAAAGATGGCCCCCAGGGTGTTTTCGGCGTCAGAGGGATACGTTATTATTACCTCCGACACCGAAACAGCCAGTGAGGATGAATGGGGGGTCCTTCGTTCCTCCATTCATCCTCATCATCCTCATCCTCCAATGACGTATCTGGGGGTAGCGTAGCGTACGCTGCCCCCCAGACACATCTTTTCCGCCAGTACCGTCCCAATAAGAGATGACGGTATGGTGTGAAATTCTACAAACTCTGTGAGCGTGCCTTAGGGTACACTTACAGATTTCGGGTACGTGCACACTGCGGAATGGCGAAGGATAACCCTTTGTGCATTCCGCAGCTGGCACCCGCCGGCGGACTGATGCAGGCATGTGTCTCCACCCGTGTCATAGAATCCATTCTATGCACGGGCGGATTCCATCGTCCATCCAAAGAATGAACACGTTGGACGGAGAGCGGAATCCGCCCGTGCATAGAATGGAATCTATGACACGTGTGGAGACGCGCGCCTGCATCAGTCCGCCGGTGGGTGCCAGCTGTGGAATGCACGAAGGGTTATCTGTCGCGATTCCGCAGTGTGCATGTACCCTTAGAGTGTATGTAGGAAGGGACACCCGAATCCAGCCCCCAGATGCCCCCCTCCCCCCCATCCTCGGAGTTAGTGGGAAGATCGTCCGGGAACTGATCTTCCCACTGCTGGATAAAGGTCACCACCTGCACGGGGATAACTTTTATACCAGCGCCCCCTCCTCTGGTCTCTCGCTGCCCTGTAGCTTGCGGCACGATCCGAACATATCAGAAGCAGTAATAGAGCCCTAATATTTAGCAGCCATGGAGCGGACCCAGCGCTTCTGGATATGAAGGACCCCGTATCGCACCAGGGCAACATTTTCCAGGTGACGTCCCCCACACTGGAGAACGGGAGACCCCAGAAGAAGTGCAGAGTGTGGCGTAACAGGGGGATCAGGAAGGACAACATTTTCCAGTGTGACGCCTGTCCTGATCCCCCCGGCCTCTGCATACTGGATCGCTTCAAGGCGCACCACACGTCACTGGGGTTCTACATTATCTAAATTCTGTCCCTTATTCCTATTTCAGGGGTCACGTTGATCCAGGGATTATTTTGATCGCCATTATGGAGTCGGGAAGGAATTTTTCCCCTGTGATGAGGCTACTGTCGTCTGCCTTAAGAGGGTTTTTTGCCTTCCTCTGGATCAACACAGGTTGAATTTGATGGACACCTGTCATTTTCAACCTTATAAACCAATAATTGGCCTAATACCCCCAAATAAATTAGAATTGTCCCTTTTCCCCAGCTAAGTAGGTATGGCCGCCATTTCCATTAGAGGATGCCATGTCGCAATTACAAAGCCTCTGTGCGGCCAGGACAGTAGAAACCCCCCACAAGTGACCCCATTCTGGAAACTACACCCCATAAGGAATCTAAGAAGGGGGGCAGCGGGGATATGGCCCCCTGGTGACGGCCACATTTGGGACGTGAAAATGAAAAAAATTGTATTTTTTATTTTCTCGGCACATGTTCTACGTAAGTGCCCGTCACCAGTGGGGTCCATATGCTCACTGCACCCCTTGTTAGATTCCTTATGGGGTGTAGTTTCCAGAATGGGGTCACTTGTCGGGGGTTTCTACTGTCCTGGCAGCACAGGAGCTTTGTAATTGCGACATGGCCTCCATCCTCCATTCCAGCCTCTAAATGGCGCTCTGTCCCTTTGGTGACTTGCCCTGTGCCCATATGGCACATTATGTCCACATGTGGGGTATTTTCGTACTCAGGGGACACTACCCTACACGTTTTGTGTTCATTTTCTTTTTTAACCCCTTGTGGAAATGGAAAAAAATCAAGGCTAGACCAACATTTAGTGTAATTTTTGTAAAATTTTTACTCTAAATCATTAATCTTGTCATGTTTTTTCATTTTCACAAGGGGTTAAAAGATAAAAAAAAACATTTAATGTGTAGAGCAATTTCCCCTGAGTACGGAAATACCCCACATGTGGACATAAAGCGCCATGCGGGTGCAGGGTAAGCCTCCGAAGGGAAGAAGCGCCATTTGGTTTTTGAAGGCTGGATTTGGATGGAATGGATTTCGAGGGGCCATGTTGCATTCAAAAGGCCCCTGTGTTGCCAAGACAGTTGAAACCCCCCACAAGTGACCCCATTATGGAAACTGCACCCCTCAAGGAATGTAACAAGGGGTGTAGTGAGCATATGGACCCCACTGGTGACGGACACAAATGTGGAACAATGTGGCGTGAAAATGAAATATTACATTTTTTACACTATAATGTTGGTTTAGCCTTGAATATATCATTTTCACAAGGGGTTAAAAGAGGAGAAAAAAAACAAAATGTGTAGCGCAATTTCCCCCGAGTCCGTAAATACCCCACATGTGGACATAAAGCGCCATGCGGGTGCAGGGTAAGCCTCCGAAGGGAAGGAGCACCATTTCGTTTTTGAAGGCTGGATTTGGATGGAATGGATTTCGAGGGGCCATGTTGCATTCAAAAGGCCTCTGTGTTGCCAAGACAGTTGAAACCCCCCACAAGTGACCCCATTATGGAAACTACACCCCTCAGGGAATGTAACAAGGGGTGTAGTGAGCATATGGACCCCACTGGTGACGGGCACAAATGTGGAACAATGTGGCGTGAAAATGAAATATTACATTTTTTACACTATAATGTTGGTTTAGCCTTGAATTTATCATTTTCACAAGGGGTTAAAAGAGAAAAAAACACACAATATGTGTAGAGCAATTTCCCCCGAGTCCGTAAATACCCCACATGTGGACATAAAGCGCCATGTGGGCGCAGGGCAAGCCTCCGAAGGGAAGGAGCGCCATTTGGATTTTGGAGGTTGGATTTGGCTAGAATGGATGATGAACGCCATGTCGCATTTACAGAGCCCTCGTGCTGCCAAAACACTGGAAACCCCCCACAAGTGACCCCATTCTGGAAACTACACCCCTCAAGGAATCTAACAAGGGGTGCAGTGAGGATATGGACCCCTTGATGACGGGCACATTTGTGCCATGAAAGTGAAAAAATGAAATTTTTCCCTTTCACGTCACATTGTTCCACATTTGTGCCCGTCACCAGTGGGGTCCATATGCTCACTGCACCCCTTGTTAGATTCTTTGAGGGGTGTAGTTTCCAGAATGGAATCACTTGTGGGGGGTTTCCAGTGTCTTGGCAGCACGAGGGCTCTGTAAATGCGACATGGCCCTTGAAATCCTTTTCAGTGAAATTCAGCTTCCAAAAGCCAATTGGCGCTCCTTCCCTTTGGAGGCTCGTCCTGCGCCCCCTTGGCACTCTATCGCCACATGTGGGGTATTTCTGTACTCGGGAGAAACTGCGCTACACATTTTTTGTCTTTTTTTTGCCTCTTATCCCTTTAAGAAAATGAAAAATTGAAGGCTAGAACAACGTTTTAGTGTAAAAAATAAATTTTTCTTTTTTCACGCCATATTGTTGGGAAAATCTGTGAAGCTTCTGTGGGGTCCAGATGCTCACCGCACCCCTTGTTACATTCCTTGAGGGGTGTAGTTTTCTAAATGGTGTCCCTTTAGGGGTGTTTTTTAGGTTTTGACACCCCAGAGCCTCTGCCAACCTGAAGTGGTACAGTTAAAAATGACCAAATATAACGGAGGCGTTGAAATTCACTAGGCGCTCCCTTATATCTGAGGCTTGTGGTTGCGTCAAATAGCGCAATAGGGCCACATATGGGGTATTTCTATAAACTGCAGAAACGGGGCAATAATTATTGGGGTGCATTTCTCTGGTAATAGGTTTATAATTATGAAAAATATTGGATTACAATAAAATCTCTGCACAGAAAATTAAAATTTTCAAATTCCTTACACACTTGGCTTTTATTTCTGTGACTCCCCTAAAGGGTTAAAACACTTTCTGGATGTGCTTTTGCAGAGTTTGGGGGGTGCAGTTTCTGAAATGGGGTGCTTTGTGGGGCTTTCTAACATACAGGCCCCTCAAATACACTTTAAACCTGAACAGGTCCCTAAAAATATCTGATTTTGAAATTTTACTGAAAATTTGGAAATTTGCTGCTAATGTTTTAAGCTTCCTATCGTCTAAAAAAAATGAAAGATAGTTTAATAAATACCGCCAACATAAAGTAGACATGTTGCTAATGCTATTTAATATATAATTTATGTGGTATAACCACTTTCTGTATACGCAAAGAAGTTTCAAAGTTGGAAAAATGCATTTTTTCACATTTTTTCACATTATTTGGGTTTTTTTCATAAAGATTTGTTATGAGTATCGACTCCAATTTACCAGAAATGTAAAGTACAATATGTCACGAGAAAACAATCTCAGAATCAGCCGGATAGGTAAAAGCATCCCGAAGTTATTAATGACTAAAGTGACACTGGTCATATTCATAAAATTTGTCTCTGTCATTAAGGCCATTTCAGGCTCTGTCCTTAAGGGGTTAAATATGACTGTCAGGGTATGTTAACATGAGGTAGATATGCTGTGGATTTTCTATTTAAGGCCAATAAAGAGTATCATGTTCAATATGCGTTGCCATATAATTAATACCAGGCAACTGATAGTCCTCTTTGGTACAATGGGATGTCATGCTTGATTTCTCTTATACTAATATAATATTATATAATGTACTAATGGAAAGGTAGGGATAAGAAGAGAGTAAATGCTCACCATTGCATCCTGCAAGGAGCAGGTGCATACCGGCCTTTTGACACTCAACACACATCTAAAAGACATAAAACACAAGTCATTTTGCTTATTCATATCACTGCGATTGTCACTAAAACAATATACATTATAACATGGGTCTCCAAATTGCGGCCCTCCAGCTGTTGCAAAACTACATTTCCCATCATGCCTGGAACGCCAAATCCAAAGCTTTAACTGTCCAGGCATGATGGGAGTTGTAGTTTCGCAACAGCTGGAGCGCCGGAGTTTGGAAACCCATGCATTATAATATAGTGATCCACAATAGCAAAACATTATTTTGTATCATAAAAGTTGGTCACCAGAATAAGTATAAATAGTTATTCTTCTTACATCGACCATTGCAACCCAAATCTTCACAAGCAACAACATAAACTAAATAATCAACAACAAAACAGTGTACAGATAGAAATAAGGGACAATGGTAAACAGACCCAAACAGTATTGCCAACTAGACTATCCACCTAGCTAATGGAATGGGTTCGGTCGGCTCAGTCAGATAAGCATAAGTATACTATACAACCTTGGGATAGGCAAGTAACATCACGATAGACCTGAGTAAGTTCAAATGTCTTGTCAGGCTCATTGGAGCCACTTACTCAAACCCAACACAACCAGCATCCCGCTCAAGCCTTGCTTAAGAGAACTACTTAAGATAACCTCAAGTGGTGGAAATGCTTAGAAAACATCATGTGTGAATGCGCTGTCTAGGCCACTTCAATGTAAAATGAGCTGCAGTAACCTGGTTTGAATAGTACACAATATACTGAGCCCAGGCTTATGGCTCTATTCACTGCGTGCCCCGGGCGTCCTAGTGCTGCAGAGCAGCTGATTGGCAGTAGTGCTGAGTATCAATACCGGCCAGTCAGATATTGATGACTTATTCTCCATTACCTTGGCCGAGAAAACTCCTTTAAAGTCTACCTGTCGTTATAACTTTCAAAATCGAAATCATCCGTAGATGTGAAATAACGCGAATTTGCAATTTACATTCATTATTTTTTTGGTTATGCTGTAAAACAAAGCTTAACTTACCAGAAATCTAGGTCCAGACTCCTGAAGACAGATTTTTAGACTTGTGTTGGTTGAAAAAACAGACTAAACACAGGAATTCCAGCCTGATGGCCTGGGAAACACAGAACTTCCTGCTTTCTTGACTTAAGAAAAAAACAAAAGTCAGAAAACAGGAAGTGCCGTTTTTACCATAACTAAAAAAAAATAACATAATGAATGTAATTTACAACTTGCATTATAACGACAATGACACTTTAAGCCTTTATGGTTCCTCTGCTTCGTTCTTAGTGTAATGAGGTGGTCCCCTGGTTATGGGGAAGTACTGTAGCTTGCTAGTGAGATGTATAGCGGCAAGAAAGATCCTGCTGTTAGCGCGAGGGAGGGAAAGAGACGGGTCATCAGAAAATAACCTATTATTTAAATCCACATCAGAATGATTGACCATTTACCATAAAGTGGTAATAGTGTTCCAAACATTTTAATTTCTTATATAAAATATAATGAATAATATATTCTTTAACGATCATAGACTGACCTGAATAAATAGGCGAGCTCCAGCAATGTCTATGAATATAATCCCGCTGCAGTCAATAATAAGGGACTTGATCTCAGTGTCTGTATAGATTAAAAAAAATAATATATATATATATATATATATATATATATATATATATATTTTACTACAGCTGTAACATTGTCTCAAACTAAACAACTTGTTATAAAACTATTGTACTGAGTATTCTCCCCAATTTCTGAAGTGTACTCCATATACAAATACATGCCATTGTGGGGGAACGCTGAGTTCATGCACCTGAGAGACCTGGAGGGGGCTACTTTTTGGGAGAGAAATGGTCTATGTACTTTACCACAATTGTATGTAAATGGCTCTCTCAAATCATTTGCCCAATTACAAACGGAGTTTGACCTACACATATATATATATATATATATATATATATATGCACACAGTATCAGGAAAAGATCATAGAAACAGATATATAATGGTGATTCTATTAAACATCCAAATATTCAATCAGCATAGGCCTTTCCAATTGCGTATTAAAAAAATTTATTTCCTATTTATAAGTCAAGACTTTTATTCTCAATAAATTTATGAATAAGTGTTTTTTGTACCTTGTTCTAACTTTATGTTGCACCCATCTGGATTATAAACTGGGTTTGCAATTCCTGTATCCTACAACATAAAATGCTGTTAGATATAATAAAATTAGTAACAATCCATTCACCACACAAGATAAAAATGCCTCCTCTGTGTATCCCCAGAATGTAATAGTGGACCCCCACAAGTTGTGTACCCTCTGTGCCCCCTATTAGGTAACAGTGCCCCCTATTAGGTAACAGTGCCACCTCTTGGCTCTATAATGTGAATGTAAGGCTATTTTCACACAACTTGTACTGTGTGGCCGCCGCGCGTTACATTATGTGTACAGCGTCCGGAAATAATAGGCAGGTACATTATTTTAACGCTCATTCTAAAGAACATTGACTTTTAAAGAGCATTGACTTTAATACAATGCCGCCCCTGCAGTTAAGAACAGACGCTGATTCCATTGCAATCAGCTTCTTTACTGAAATATTACGTTGTGTGAACATAGCCTAAAAAAAAAGCATCTATATAACACAGGTTTGAATGTAGCCTTAGGCTATGTTCACACAACCTCTTTTATAGGCAAAAATAAGGCTGTTGTTTGATAATGACCGCCATAAATAATGATCCTGATTATTTTCAAAACAATGGTCATTATTTTGCATAAAATGACGTTGTGTGAACATAGCTAGGGAGGCAATGGCTCATCTTGCTTTCCCACCAAGCCCATACAGCTATTTATTTATTTTACATAAAAGTTAAAAAGTAATTGTGAAAGTTTTGCACTTCTATGTGAGGCTATCAGGCTCTTATATTACTGAAATAGTTATATATTAGCCTATTTAATTCATGTACATTTACCTGGAATAAACCTTACCACTACTGAGACGGTCATCTTCCTGCCTTGTTCCATTGCCCTTAATGCTTTCTCTCTTCTCCTTATCTTCTCCTGCGTCAGCCCCACGATCCTGCTCATTGTTTCCTTAAAGATGTCCCTGTTGCCGTAGTAGATGGGGGAGTTGTAAGACAGGATCTTCACGCCTGGGATTTCAAAACACTGAAAACAAGAATGCAGACAAAGGGTCTATGATATTTGGCAGTGGATACTGGAAGCAGTTTTTCTTTCAATTGTCTTGAGAGAGTGGACATTTATAGCTAAAACTTGCCATTGTTTGAGAGATGTGCTATTGGCAGCTGAATGCATTATTCTTGTGTGTGATGTATGTATCGCTCTAATTGGGGCTTTGGTGGCGTCCTGCTTCTGGTGCAGAATCTGTTCCTCTATCATTTTAGTTGAAGAGTATGTAAATATCAAAACCACTCCATCCAAATCCTTTAAATCCCTATTACTTTCTACCTACCAGTTATGATAAGTATGCCAAAGAGACGCTTTGATTTCCATAATGTAAAAGCTCTATAAGGCGCTTATATTCCCTTGACATGACTTATGCTCTTATGCAATATTCTCATATTCACATATTTATTGAATATTGCTTTGTGTCTTATATATTGTGAATTAGAACAGAAACAGGTGCCCAAATAAATATGTGTCCAAACGCACCTATAATACTTAACGAAAGAACAAACTGAAGAAGGAAGGTGTAGGTCCTCTAGTTAGAAATGTAAATTAGTGGTATGAATATATAGTGGGATTATCAGGTGTACAAGTTGATAAACTTTGGTTTTATTTGTAACAGAGAATAATGTCAACCAAATATTACAGTATATATCTAAAACATAGAAAACTTAGAGATCTCTAGTTTAAAAAACCAAAACACGCAAAAAAAATTTATATATAAAAATAAGATAAAAAATAAAATACAAAAATCGTTAAGGTCAGAAAAAAATGTGGATATCGGATGGATATGGATATTCTCATATTCACATATTGAATATTGCTTTGTGTCTTATATATTGTGAATTAGAACAGAAACAGGTGCCCAAATAAATGTGTCCAAACGCACCTATAATACTTAACGAAAGAACAAACTGATCCACAAAGGAATCACAAAAAATGCAGGACAATCCAGAATAAATATTATTATATTCTTTATTCAAGTACTTTAATTTAATAAAAATTAATTAAAACAAGAAGGGACATGAAACAGAACCATACAGAAAAGAAATTAGTTAGGGGACATATATATGTATTTCATAAAGTCATATATTGCACATGCAACAAGATTGCTGAAATAGAAAATAGATGGCTATTACAATACAGGCAACCTCCACTAGATAGCAAAAGAAAAGTTTTACATGTAGTTTAAATATAAGTGGCAGAAGAAAAATGTAAACAGGCACAGTGCCAAATGAATTGCCAGATAAGTGCTAAGATAACTACTGCACAAACAGGTGAAATCACCAACACATACTACCAATAGATTAGCCAAGGAGGATGCATGTATTGACCCCACTCCCACTAACCTACTCACCCTACGCGTGTTTTGCGTGGCTTTGTCAAGGGTTAACGACCACACTCTGTGTGGTCGTTCTGCCAGCCGTAGTGTAAATAGAAATCAATGGCTAACGGCGGCCAATGTTTTATGTTGTATAAACATGGTCTTAAACACAACCCATACTTATAAAAACCATATACCATGCATGTTATGACAGAGCAGTGTAAATATCTTGTTACACATTTGCACTGCATACTAGATACAAAAAAAGCATATATCATAGAGAATTTACCATGTATATTTTAAATATAAGTCCTGAAGCCCCATAGGATCCCAAATAATTAACCAGTAGAATAGTGGCTTTGCATAGATTTAAAAAGTAGATCACAACCTGGAGGACCATATAATCCTTAATAGTATAGAAACAGCTTTCTACGTAAATTGTGCCCATTTGGCGAACAGGTGTTAAGATTAAACAACCAAAAGTCCTCCCAATCCCTGTCTTCTCTGCGTATCACCTCATCTGCAATGTCTGAATAACTTCTCAAATGATTTTACCGCACCTGAATGTACCCCTAAAAAGTGTCTGGATGCACTAGATAGGTTGCAGGTCCCCGGATGCATAATATCATAGATATGTTCACCATCCTCACCAGCAGAAAGTTTAATAAACATATTTATGATATTATGCATCCGGGGACTAGTGACCTCAGCTGACCACTACCCAACATGCGATGCAACTATCTTGCATTTACACCATGCTCATTTCTGTGTTAGCTAGCGATGAGTAAGGGAAAACAAAAGGAGAAGACAGTGAATGTGTTATACCAGATGCTAACACAAAAATGAGCTATCAAAATAGAATTTAACTTTAATTTAATAGAATTTAACTTTATTGTTATAAAAAAAAAACACCACAAAAGAAAATCTAAAACCGCTTAAAATTTACCATAAAAGGTCCAATGCAAAGTCTGGTGACCCCCACAATTATTGGGGTAACACCATAGTACCAAGAAAAGGCAATTAAATGACTAGCATATAAATATAAAAGACACTTCAATATGGAGATAAATACAAGGTTACAGCAAATGAATTTATCCAAAAGTGTTATGTGCCACAACATAATGCCGTAGTAGATAACATGCAACCATCCTGTTACAATGCCAGCTAAACCCCACGCGTTCCATTATGTTCCCATAACGTCATCAGGAGTAGACAATGAGTGAGGGTGTGTTACAAAAATGCACATAAAACGGGTCAGTTTACACACTAATGGTGATGTTTCAATAAACTAAAGAAAGCTGTTTTCAGAAATATCTGGATCCTTGCATTTTTTCCACATTGTCTACACACCTTATTGAAATAAAGGACCAAAGCAGAGTTGAAAACAGAACGGTAAGCTGGCCTGTTTACCTTGTATTTTATTGTGCAAACCAGAGCAAGCCAGTGGTGAGCGGACACCAGGCAGTTGGTTTTGAAGTGCAATGCATGCTGGGAGATGTAGTTTTCCGTCTGGGTGCCATGATGTAAAACTGGGATCATTTGTAAAACATTGCATCCGGGGCTAAGAACAGCTTAGACAAATGGCAAAGATGCTAAACGATCGGTGGGGAATCAGTGAGTGTACCTATATGATTTTTGTGCATTTTATTTTTTTAAGAGATCACTGGAATACCCCTTTAATGTTGTTCTTGCTTCAGAAGATACATTTTAATAAGAGGTGGGCGATATTTTAAAAAAATTCCCAACTTGTTTTACCCTTTTCACACATGGATTTGGCTGCAAAATGTTTAAAAAGATGGCAGTATTTAAGGGTCCACTTACACAGAAAGATTATCTGACAGATTATCCGCCAAAGATTTGAAGCCAAAGCCAGAAATGGATTTGAAAAGGGGAAAAATCTCAGGCTTTCCTTTATGACCAGATGTCTGTTTATAGTCGGTTCCTGGCTTTGGCTTCAAATCTTTGGCAGATAATCTTTTAGATAATCTTTTTGTGTACATGGACCCATTTCCATTTATATAGTGCTGCCAAAAAACAGTGTTTGTACATAGCCTCATGGTCAAGTTTGTACCTTATCATTTTGTTCAACAGGTCGATATATTTCTGTATTGATGGCTCTTCCAAGGACTGAGCACTGCGCTCTGAAACAAAATCACATGAAGATGAATATACAAAGTATAAGAAAAAATATATGTTCCAATTATCTAAATGTGGCTAGCAGGCCTCTATTCACATGCTACAGAGACAGCCCAGACAGAACTTTCTTTTACAACCTTCTTTTAGCAAAAACTAAATTAATACACCCTTGGGGTATGCTCACACACCGATTTTTGAGTGGAAAATATGGCCGTATTTTGCTAATTATGGCCATATATAATGATCATGCTCATTATGTATGGCCATAAATATCAAAATATGGCCATATTTTTTATTCACAAATGCTGGCCCAGATTTATCAAAGGGTGTAAAATATACACTAGTGTAAATTGCCCACAGCAACCAGTCACAGCTCCTCTGTCATTTGACAAAAGCTGAAAGCTGAGCTGTAACTGGTTTACACAACTGTATATTTTACATCCTTTGATACATTTTCACCATTGTGTTAGCATACCCTTAGGCTATGTTCACAGAACAGATGTGCACTTGTGTGCACTATTGGGCAATTTCCCATGGACTTCAATGGAAGGCATTATTACATTTATATGTCCGTATTTTGGTATTATTTTACTGTGTGAGAACATAGCCTTAGTTTTCATATTGTTTATGCTACACATTGTACTGAATCAAGAGTGTACTGAGCACCGCAATAACGCCTTTATAACAGAATTCAATTTTGTAAAACATACCTTTGTGTTCTGCAAACTACAGTCATCATAGAGAACACTACACCAACGGCAAGGCCCACTTCCACATTCAGAATGACTACAGCCAGCCATGTAACCACCCAAACAGACTGGAAGATAAAATCAGCTAATGTCATTCTCAGGCTATGCATTTACTTTAGCAAAGTATTGATTATAATTGTTAACAACGAAGAAGGTGTATCAAAACTTTTGCCAGAGAATATTGGTTCTAAAGTTTCAACATTTAGTGCCTCTTCTAAAGCAACTGCTAAAATTAAGGCTATGTTCACACTGCGTAAAAGTACGGCCGTTGTTGCCTTATCTGCTATGGGATCCCGGCCGGAGTGTATACACACAGTATACGCTCCGGCCAGGATCCCATTCGGCGCCGCAAAGAACTGACGTCAGTTTTCTGCGGCCCTAGAAAGACCTGTCAGTTCACACAATGAAGCCAGCGGCTCCGGACGCTTGCTTCATTGTGTGCTGTGTGAAGTTCTGATGCGGGCTGATGTGCCCGCATCAGAACACTGTGGCCGGAACGATCATCCGGGATGATCTTTGCAGAGACCGGCTGTTCCGTGACCCGGCCGGGTCACGGAACAGCCGGTCTCTCACATAGTGTGAACATAAACTAAGGCTGTTTTGACACACAGTAAAATCAGGCGTTTAATACCCATACATTTTCTGTTGCACCATTTAAAAATTGGTAAAAAAAATAATTGTCTTTTTTTTTGTTTAATAGTAATATTGAAATCTATGAAAAATAAGCCAGAAGTACACACATTTTAAAAAAGTATACATAATTCCAATAGCTGATAAATTAAATAGCATATAGTTTATTTTTGGCTATTTATGGGTTACAAAAAATGTCTAAAATAAAAAAAAATCTAAAACAACAAAAAAATTGGTTTGAAAATTTGCCATTTTTTTTAACCAGATTGTATACAATTGCTTTTTTCTTTTTGTGGCCGATTGGTACAAAAATGGACAAAGAAACTGTGTGTAAACAGAAAGTAGCTTAAGCTGCAAATTGATAGGCAATATTGGCTCCACTATTCCTTTTCACCAATTTTGATATATTTACCCTGTGTTGTAACACTTTCAGGCCTGGAAGGAAAGGTGTCAATAGTTCAATTACTTTACTTTTCTTGAACTGCTCTATTTAGGGACCGTTCCTGTTGTTATTCAAAAAGATTTTATTAATACCATTTCTTACGTGAATGTGAACTTGAAACTTGAACTTCAATTCTGAACTTGAAAACAGTGAAAGCTTACATTCCCTTACATGAAAAAACTATTTTATAAACTGACCCATAGCAGAAACCGGCATAGATTTAATGGAACTACAGATTTTTAAATCCCCTACAAGCTAGTTATGCTGTGACAGACACAGACATTGCCACAGACATTATAAAGGATGAAATACTAAGCAAAAGTCACCGAAAAACAGCTTGTACATAAACATCTAATCAAATACTCACAAAGTCAGTCTTGCTGATTTTCCATAATTCTGGAAGCTCCTGGAATTGTAGGAACATCTGTCTGAGGCTCACAACATTTATACAGGCGAGTACTGCCTGGGGATAAAAAGGAAAAAATAGCCCCTATATAATAGCCAGCAGAGAAATGTGTCCATACTGGTAGACATAAAAAGAAGAATAAATTAAAGGAGAAGATAAAATGTAAAAAATAGGGAGGGCAGGGGGAGGTGGGAACATAATAATAAAGTTATACTTACCCATCCTAATGCCTCCTCAGCTTCATCCCCCCACCACTCACTGTCACCATCTTGTCCCTTGTATTACCTGGCTCCTGTGTCATCACAACCCAACAAGAACTATCCACTCAGACAGTTATGACCCTATTACACCAACAGATTATCTGACAGATTTTTGTAAGCCAAAGCCAGGAGTGGATTTGAAAAGATGAGGAATCTCAGTCTTTTCATTGTAACCTGTTCTCTGTTTATAGTACATTCCTGGCTTTGGCACAACAAAATCTGTCAGATAATCTGTTGGTGTAATAGGACCCTTAGTGACTGCTCAGGTGTCCCACTTCAGTCAGTGATTGGCTGAGGGTGTATTTCTGAGCAGGTCTACAACATCACTAGACCAGGAGATAAAGGAGGCTGGATGGTGACCATAGGCGGTGGCACTGTGCTGCGGGGGCACCAGGACACAGCACCACATTATTCAATGTCTACCTTTCTGATTTCATTTACTTTTTTCTTACCTTTGGTAAATAGTTGAAGAGTGGACCAACCCACATCAAAACTATGAGAACCACGCTGCAGGTGAAGAACGCTGAAAGCTAAAAATATAATATAAAACTGTTTATTGGACAAACAGAACTTTAGCACCAATAAATGAATGCATTTGTCTATACTATGCCTTCCCTGTTCCACTAGCATACCCATGGAATACACTTGGAATTGGAAAAAAGACACTACATTACTTATGTGGTATTTAAAATGTCTGTCTGTTTGGTGGGGGTCTTCAAAGACTAACCTGTGATGATCAGCAGATCACAGATATTAAAGGACAAGTGCCATGAAAAAACTTTTTCCCAGTAATTGAAGCACATTACAAAGTTATATAACTCTGTAATATGCTTCAATCACCTATCTGCCTCCCTTCCCTGTCTTTTCCGCCCTCCACCCCCCATCAGGAAGTGTCCTAACTCACACAGACCTGATTACTGTCGTCCCCATCACCAGGCAGCTCCTTCTTGTGAGGATGAGTCATCAGCAGGAGGGCTGCTCTAGGTCCTGTTACACCAGCCCCCCCTCCCCAGTCCAAGTGATGACTTGCAGTTGTTCAACCAATGGGAGCTGAGCAAGCTGAGTCACCTGACAAGGCAGGGGAGGGGGGGGCTGCTGTAACAGGAGAAGGAGCTGAGAGAAGAGCTTGGTGATGGTGACGACAGTCATTAGGTCTGTGTGAGTTAGGACACTTCCTGGTGGGGGGTTGAGGGGGGAAAAGACAGGGAAGGGAGGCAAATAGGTGATTGAAGCATATTACAGAGTTATATAACTTTGTAATGTGCTTCAATTACTGGGAAAAAGTTTTTCATGGCACTTGTCCTTTAAAGCTGTATTCCCACTTCAGGAAAATATCAGGAAAGGCGGCCATCTTGTAAAATAGATGGCCCACTTGCGCTGATATTAGTGCTTAGTAGGAACCCTCAGAAGAAAAAGGGCTATTGTATACTAGAGGTTGGGGCAGTTCCACAAAATATACCTGTACAAGGCAAGCTGTGGTAGAGGATAGCCTTCCTAAGACCCACAGCTACACAGTTGAATTAAGAGAGAGTGATCAGCCATCTTACATGCAACCCAAAATATGGGGGACCATTTGGTGATACACTGTCCTCCGGGCCCTGGTAGGGACTACAGTCTTACAAGATTGTCGGCAGAAAAGACCATTTGGTCCATCTAGTCTGCCCTTTTAGTATCTTCTTCTTATCTTATGTTAGGATACCTTACCTTATCTTAGGATAGATATATGTTTATCCCAGGCCTGTTTACATTCTGTCTTAGAGTTATTCATTCTTTCCACGTTCCATAAATTTGACAAATTTTGGACCCATTGATTTCTATTGGGCTGTTCACATTGTTCATAAAAAATAGGACTTGTCCTAGTATGGGCCGTAATTGCAGCACAGATTCGCCTATATGAGCTGCCATAATTTTTGAAAGTCTGTAATTTTTACTGAAGAAACTACCCTAATGTCCACAAAAAAAATACGGATCAACTTAAAATATTACCTTCCCTTTTTTTGTGGATCTACCAAAAATTTGGAATATTGATGCAATTCTCCTGAGGGCCGAATTACCAAATCAATAGACAGTTAACCCGGTCCCCAGAGAGGAGATCACATGTCCCGTGTGTACTAAGGGAGGGGGCAGATGGCTTTAGATGTCTAGAGCGGGTAAGTATGAGAAAGGTTATCCATCTATATTAGTCGGAGGGTGGTAATGGGAAGGGGGGTTGTTTAGAAGATCGTTTTTGTTTTCCAGATAACCCCTTTAGGGTACAAACCCACTTGACGTGTTTGCTGCGTGAATCAGTCTTAAAAATAAGCAGGCAAAACGCAGGTTGGCTTTATACGATTGTTCTGCATTAAAATACGCAATTGCGTATTTTTGAAGCATGAAGCTTGTTAGCAAAGCATCAGTTGTTAACAACCTGTGCGAAAAACGCATGTAGCTTCACGCTTCAAAAATACGCAATTGCGTATTTTAACGCAGAACAATTGTATAAAGCCAACCTGCGTTTTGCCTGCTTATTTTTAAGACTGATTCACGCAGCAAATACGTCAAGTGGGTTTGTACCCTTAAAGTTACCATTCTATAACTCTCACAATATTATTTACCTACCTACCTAAGTGTGAAAGTAACTAATAAGCTAATTATGAAATGAAACTAGCAACCTTTGGTGCCTCTGTGTGATAAGAAAAAGAAATAGTTCTTGGTTAACCACTGGAAAGAGTCAGTAACATTCCAGGGGGATGGGACCTCATTACATATATGTCTGCATATTTTGCAATTTATGTACTAGTCACACACACCACTTCATAAATCTGACTCTTTATACATGTGTCATAGATTCTCTGGTTTTATGTGTAAACTATGTGCCCTCTTCTAGACAAAAAGAAAATTTGACAAGCGAAGTGAAAGATGAGCATCATAAATTTGACTACTGCATGAGAAGACAGAACAATAGTGCAAACTATACCATTGTGCAAACACAATAATACCCCCCCTCCCCTTTGAAGATATCTCTGTAAAAACTCTGTAGAAACTGAGCTGCAGTGACCCAGCACTATCACTATACTGCCTGCATATTGCTCTGTTCTCTGTGTATGCACTGTAGCTTTGACTACAGTCCCAGGGGTCAGACCCTGACTTATCTTTAGGATGCTCAGGATAGGCCATCAATCAAAAAGTCCTAGAAAATTCCTTTATGCAAAGTAATATAAGCATTTTTTACACGATGAAGAGAGATATGTACTATATGCACAAATACAAAATGCATATTATGCAAATACATTGAACATTACCTGGGTATGACCTCCCGCACTTTCAAGAATATTTGTTGTAGCCAGAGAGGCAGAGCTGGGGAAGCATTGAAACAAGGAAGAAACCATGTTGGATATTCCATGAGCCAACAACTCCTAAAAAAGAAAAAAAATGCTATAATATTTCTTCACTTTCCCCTCCAAGGCTGTGTTTCGACATATTTTTTTTTTTTACTGCAACCCAAACACTGTGGAAACTTATCCCCAACAGCCTTGCAGGGATTTCTAAGAATGCGTTCTGAATGCATACTGTAAGTGCAAACCCAGCCTAATAGCAGTGCCTACTGCTGCGTTTACACGGAACAATTACCGTTCGAATTTTTGCATAAACGATCGCATTTGAGCGATAATCGTACCGTGTAAACACAGCAAACGATCAAACGATGAGCGAGAAATCTTTCATTTTGATCTTTCAACATGTTCTTAAATCGTCATTTGTCGTTCACTGAAAATTCGACCATCGCTTCGTGTAAACAGTCTTTCACCGATTTACCCTATGTAAAAGATGGGCTTAAGCGATCTTAAAAACGATCACAATAATGATTTTTACGAATTTTCTAACAATTTATTCGTCTAAACGCTGATCATTATAAAACCCAAATCGTTGCTTCAAAATCGTTAAACGATTGATTGGGCGAATTATCGCTCGGTTTAAATGCAGCATATGATTTGAAACTTAAGGGTAAGTATTAAATGATTAATAACGATGGGCAAGATGTGGCACCTGGGCACAGGGAGTTTTCAGCAGGAGATATCTCCTGTTTTTGACAGAAAATGATATCTAAACCCTTAAATCACTTTGTTGACCCGCAACATCATAGCCGAGACACAGAATAAACAGGTAAATTGCTACATCCCTATTGCTTATGTATTTTATGGCATGCTATAACCCATGGCTATTGCTTAACAAACAGGCAACAAGTGTACAGGCGGGATGAAGTGTGTTGTTCCATTAGGGTAACAAGGCTATATCAGTATTTTTTATTAGTACATACTATATGGAGGTCAGAAGTGGATTATAATAGGGGCGTTTCGGGCGGTAGCCCGGGGCCCTGAGCTCCTGGGGGGCCCATGACCACCCAAAAAGACTTATACTTTCAGCGGTGTACTGTCTCCTGGTTACACTTCTGCCATGATTTGCAAAAAATCACTGTGTTTTTAATGGCAATTTTGCACAAATCAGGACATCATGACATTATCTGTCCTGTACTATGAACGCCAGGCTAGTGCTGCCATAGTTACAGCGGGGTGGGGGGGCCCACGCTTGGTGAACAGCCCGGGGCCTATGGTAAAGTTAATCCGCCCCTGATGGAGGTCATAAAGGGAGCTCCGTTTCTGACACTTCTCTATTACCTGAAGTTAACTATCTCTGCAAAGTGTCCCACCCCAGAAGATTCAGCATTACCATGTCTTACATGATTGTCTATTCAGGAGAAAAGAGTGACCACTCATAACCTTACCTGGTTTGGATCAATGCTATATCTGTGTTTTTCAGCATAGATCATAGCAAGTGATACAGATACAGCATAACCCACAAATGTGATAGCAATAGTGTCTCCAATCACATTAGGAATAATATCCAGTGTAGGAAGCTTAGGGGCTGGAAAACTGTTAAAAAGTAAAATACTAAAGTCAGTATGTTACCAGAACTATCAATCTTACTTGAGATCCTTTAATTGTAACTCCGCAATTTTTCCCTTCCTATAGATACTGTACATTGCTGATAAGGTTGTATCAAATCCAACTTGTAACCATACCAATTCAAAGGAAGTCTAAATGTTTTTATGAAACAGATACCAATTGAGTTATAAAAATGTATTTTGTGCTCTATTCTCCCTTTAGAATTGTCTATTTTTACAGTAAAGGTATAAGGTATATGATCATTGGGGGTCTTACAGCCTTGTTTTCTTCACCAACTCCTATCAGACAGTTTTTTCCCCATTTTTTGTGCTATTCGTTCCTTTAATATCATATTACACTGTTTGGGTTCATGTAAAATGGTTAGATTCTGTTTGTTTGTTTTTTAAATTAAATTATACATAACAAGTTTTATGTCCACTCAACAGAGTAGAATATAGTGTTGCTATAAATAAACGATTGTGATCATTACCCTGCTGGTATACTTCCAACTATCTGCACCTTATATCGGTTGTCCAGCGAAGAAGCAAAAGTTATTCCAGTAGTTACAAGAACCTGTAATGGAAAAGCAAAATATCTTATGAGGTGCCTAACATTGAGAAGATTTGTGCCATCCGCCTTTAAAAAAAAAACAAACAAAAAAAAAAACTGATGCACCACTAAGTATATCACTTTTTTGTTTTTTACAAGAACAGTTAACTAGTAACCTCCTCCCCTTTGTGACGCGGCTCCATTAGAATCAATGTAGCCACTTCACAGAGAGGAGGTTGTTATACTTGGGGCTTGTGGGCCGCCTCTAGTGCTCCATGCTTGGCTAGTGCTTGGTAAATAACCAGCAACGTGCACGGGAATCGGGCAGCGGCATCATCGTGCAAGTGCTGGTCCATTCATGTTACAAATTTTAAAAAAAGCAACATACTTAGTGGTACATTCGGTTTAAATACTATTGGTTTCATTCTAGTAATATTGGTTTAATGCTAAATATGCAAATAACTATTTTTTCAAATCAACATAGATACTTTTCTTTAGCCTGTTTGGCTGAGAGGGCCAGTATCACATTACCAAACCCTAAAGCCTGCTGCAGCAGAGACCAGAGGGGTATAAATCTTGCGTTAGCAGGGGAGTAAGAAAGGTATATATTTTATCTCCCTGGGCATCATTATAGATAAAAAAAAACCTGTAAAATGACTTACTAGTTAACCTATGTAATTATTTCAATCTCTGTTTCTCCTACCATCCAACATTTGTATGTGAATGCTAAAAAACTTACAATAATAATTTCCCCCGGTATTGGTGTCCGGAGTTTTTTTCGGAATCGGACATTAAGTTCTTTGATGGGTATAAGTACTGCTAAGCAGAGAATTGATATAGTTAACTCTGCAAGATTCGTCATATGGGAGGCTCTAAAAACAGATGCCAGTGTCTGAAAAAAAAACAATGAACAGTGAGTTTACTGAACACCAGTGAGTTTACTAAGACATTATAAAACCAGTTTCTGTAATAACTGTATGGGAACTCTTCTTCCTGCCCCCAAGCAGGATTTTTCCTATTCATCACCTGAATAGTGCACAGGTACCTTAACCATCCAGCTCATGTGCAGTGTTCACTCAGGTGATGAATAGGTGAAAATGTTTCAGGGACATTCCTAATGATAAGGAGGGCGGGGAGGGGGGGATGGATGGGCGTCGCAATCCTAGGGTATACAAACTCTAGGCCATGCCAATTTGACACAAGGCTAAAAAGTTTAAAAGTTGTTTTTTTTATGACAATAACTGCATTCCCTGCCGAACGGACCCAGGACAGATCTTGGATTAAAAGCAGCAATCCAAAGGTGCAAGCGGTTTTGGGGGGGACAGATTGTGGGTACAGATTCACTTTAATGGTTGTGGTCCTGGATTTGCTGTAACTATTTCTCATTATTTTAGACTTTAAGCTGCATTTAAATCAAGGTTAATGAAAGGGTAGGCTATGGCAGCATACTGGGCTCACCTTGAAAATGGCAAAGGATCCGGTAGCACGTGGAAGAGGGAGTCCCATCATGTTCTGGATCTGAGAAACAGTGACATGAAAAGCTGCAGCATTGGTAAAAGCTTTTACTATAGGCTCAGACAAGTAGGTAGAAAGGAAACCCAGCTGTAGAACAAACATGATTACCTGGAATGAATAAGGGAGAATTAGACCAGATGGGCCAAAAAAAAACTTTTTTAGTATTTGTGTACTTTTCTGCAAGTATTTGCAGTATAAATAATAATATTTTCAAATTTGATTGAATTAAACGTTTTTGAGGTTTAATATTATATGATGAATATATTATGATTATATTATATGAATATTATATAGGATAATCTCATGTTTCTTTATGTAAAAAATCTAATTTGGAAACAACTAAAGACTGTCTAATACGTCACCTGGCAGTGGTACATTTACCATTATAAGTCCCATTAGAAAGGCGATAGCAGCAGCCATCCCTATTCTCTTATCATATATTTCCAATTGTTCCTCACTAGTAAGGTTTCTTTCCAATGGGTTCTCAAAGAGATGCTCATCAATGATTGAGCCAGTCATTAGACTTAGCACAGCAAAGGTACCTAGGGGGTAAAAATGAAAAGTATATATTCAGAATGAGGTTCTATAATTGTATCATATTTCTCAGCCCAAGGTTTCATTAGCACTATAATCTTAAAGGAGGGGCATGGTTTAGGCTGGGTACACCTGCATTTTATATTCCATTGTTCTGCATGCAACAGAGTCTCTAACATAGATGTGGACCCCGCCTTAAGCAAATAAACATTACTCATTGTGTAACGAAAAGTTATACTATTTTTCATTATACTTATTGAATCAATTCCTAACAGTTACCAAAGTCACTACAAGTTATTCACTAGGAACTTTAATGTCCTGGTCACGTGATGGGCACATAGCTGGCGTAGTCATTCTATATACAACTATAATACCTATTAAAGGGGAACTCCGGATAAGAAAAACTTGTTTTCTATTAAAAGTACATTACAAAGTTATATAGATGTGTATATACAATGTATTACTGTATCTGTATGGTTCTGCCACACTGGTAGCTGATAGAAATCCAGGAAGTGAAAAAAATGGCCCCTGTGCCAATTCACATTGTCTCCTGCTCCTTCTGCTATCCCCCCTAGGAGACAAATCTTCCATGCCTCTGTCTCACATTGTGTGTGTTTGCTGATGATGCATACAGGGGGCAGGGCGTGATCTAACCCAATCCCCTGACTGGATTCACCATCTCTAACCTGCCAGAAGCAGCTGCTGCACTAATTTTACTGATTGTAATGGGTGGGGGCTATGATGATCACATGAGGGAAAGCATTGCATTCTGGGAAATGCCACACCAGGAAGAACAGAAACACAAATCAGAGCAACCCCCCCCCCCCCCCGCCCCCCAACAAATGGATTTTTGGAAGTTTTAAAACTGGGATAGACAGGTAAATAATGTGTTATGCTTTTGCAGAAGTTTCATTTTTTTTTACCTCAACCTGGAGTTCCCCTTTAAACATTGCAGATGGACTCTACCTAAATTACTTCTCCACAATTTAACTATGGATATAAAGAAATGTGATAGGGTGCCCCTTGTCTCCTTTGCCTTTCACATAGAACTATCATCAGTAATGATTAACCAAGTTTCTCAGATACAGGGTTTGGGTCTTAAAGTGTCACTGTAATTTAATTTTTTTTTTTGCAGAAATCAATATACCAGGCGGTTTTAACCCTTAGAGGACCCGGCCAATTTAAATTTTTGCATTTTCGTTTTTTCCTCCTTGCGTTCGCCCTGGGGTAAAAATGACTTGTTATATACTGTATGTTCCTCAAGTCGTTACAATTAAAACGATATATAACATGTATAACTTTTCTTGTATCTGATGGCCGGTAAAAAATTCAAACCATTGTTAACAAATACATGTCACTTAAAATCGCTCTATTCCCAGGCTTATAACGCTTTTATCCTTTGGTCTATGGGGCTGTATGAGGGGTCATTTTTTGCGCCATGATGTTTACTTTCTATCGGTACCTTGGTTGCGCATATATGACTTTTTGATCTCTTTTTATTAAATTTTTTCTGGATTTGATGCGACCAAAAATGCGCAATTTTGCACTTTGGGATTTTTTGGCGCTTACGCCATTTACCGTACGAGATCAGGAATGTGATTACTTAATAGTTCGGGCAATTACGGACGCGGCGATAGCAAACATGTTTATTTATTTATTTATTTGTTTATTTTTATTTATAACATGGGAACAGGGGGGTGATTCAGACTTATTAGGGGAGGGGGCTTTTTACTTATAACATCACTTTTATTTTTTTTTCTTACACTTATACTAGAAGCCCCCCTGGGGTTAGGGTTATTCCCCCTGGGGGTTTTCTAGTATATACACTCTGATCTCTCATTGAGATCTTTGCTGTATAGTTATACAGCAAAGATCAATGAGATCGGCACTCGTTTGCTTTCGGCTGCTGCAGCCGAAAACAAACGAGTGCCGAGCCGGGGACGGCGCCATCTTGGAGCAATCCCCGGCCGGCAGCAGGTACAGAGATCGCTCCTCCGGGACAACATCCTGGAGGAGCAATCTCCCCACTATACCACCACCGATCATCTGCAGCTGGTAATCGGAGGCAGCTGTCATCTTTGATTACCTGACTGGCCTCTGATTACCTGATTAGCGGGCACGGCGATCACACCGTGCCCGCTAATAGCCGCGATCCCGGGCTACATGCGGCACCCGGGATCGTGGCGGTTCAGAGCCCGGCCCCGCTCTGAACGCGGGGAGGCGGCCCTGGATGTACGGGAACGTCCAGGGTTGCCTAAGGTTTAAGAAACTTTGTAATTGGGTTTATTAGGCAAATATGCCATTATCTGTATTCAAAAAGACTTTCCCCAGGTTCCCCCCCCCCTTCTTCTCTTTCATTCACTGCTCATTATCAGGAAAACTCGACTTTTTTACATCAGTCAAGCCCTGTTTAACCTAAGGAGAGGGGAGGGGGGCGAAGGGAGGAGGGAGATTAGTCACCAGCAGAGAGCAGAGAACCGTGTGCAATTGCAACATGTAATTGAAAACATGTATCCAAAAGGTTACTTTCAAATACAGGAACACAATTTACTGACTATCTTAGGTAGGGATTAGGAATTAGGAAAAAGTAGGATTAGGAAAAAGTAGGAAGAAGAAATAAGGACAATAACTAAAGATAAAAGGAAGAATATGAAAACTTATATTCAAACATCCTCTATAAAATGGAAAATTTGAATAGCTTTGTGTATTAAAGTGATCTAAAGTGTCTAAAGTTATCTATGTGTATATATATATGATTTTGATAAAGAATATTATACCACTCCCATCACCTTTTCATCTTTACCGGAATATCTGTCTATCATGCATCTCACCTTTAGGCTATGTTCACACAACGTATTTATTTAAAGGGGTTATCCGGCGCTACAAAAACATGGCCACTTTTCCCCCTACTGTTGTCTCCAGTTCAGGTGCAGTTTGCAAATAAGCTCCATTTACTTCAATGGAACTGAGTTTCAAAACCCCACCCAAACTGGAGACAACAGTAGGGGGAAAGTGGCCATGTTTTTGTAGCGCTGGATAACCCGTTTAATAACAACGGACGTTCTTTTTAGTAAAAAGAATGTCTGTTGGTAAAGACATGAATACATTTGCATTAATTCCAATGAGACAACATCAGTAGTGTATACACACAGTATCCACTGCGGTCGTTGTTGAATCGTTGGCCTTTAGTAAACTCCTGCTGCTGTTGAATTTGGCAGAATTTTTAGGGTTTGTGATTGTTAAAATTTGTGTTAGCTCTGAGCATGTATAACTTTCCACTATAGTTTGCCAGTATAGTTACTGGTAACTCTACTAAGCTATGTAGAGCAAAATAAAATGTATTTAGTCCATATGTTTGCAAACTGAACCTCTGTTTTTTCTTAAAGTGTCACTGTCGTGAATTTTTTTTTTTGCAGAAATCAATAGTCCAGGCGATTTTAAGAAACTTTGTAATTGGGTTTATTATCCGAAAAATGCATTTTTATCATGAAAAAGCAGTTTGAAGCTCTCCCCCCTGTCTTCATTGTTCTCCTATGGAGAGAGCTAAAGAAAAGACCAAAACAGGACAACAAAGAGTTAATCTACAAATCCCTCACGGGAAATCTTCTGTGACAGTCACCAGTGACCTGTCTGAGCTCGGATTACAGCTGTCACCCAGCTCCGTGCCTGTAATCCTCTGTTATCTGCTTTCTGCTGCCGGCTAACTCCCTCCTTCCTCCTCCCCCCTCCCCTCTCCCTAGAACAGACAGGGGACGTCTCCTGCAACAAGTCACAATTTTCAGATTTTTCAGAGTGGATGAAAAAGAGGAAGGAGGGGGGGGACCTGGGAAAAGGCTTTTTACATGCAGATAATGGCATATTTGGCTAATAAACCCAATTACAAAGTTTCTTAAAATCGCCTGGACTATTGATTTCTGCAAAGAAAAAAAATACGACAGTGACTCTTTAAGGTAAGAATCATCAAGGGCAATTGCTTGAAACATTACTCTATATCTGACCACTTATCTTTTCGGTGGAATTTGTGAGTTTAGGTCTTGTATTTATAGAAATATTAGGGGAGATTTATAAAAGGTGTGAAATATAGACTGGTGTAATCTGCCCACAGCAACCAATCACAACTCAGCTTTCAGCCCTGGTAAAATGAGAGAGAAGCCATGATTGGGCAGTTTATACCAGGTCTATATTTTACACTCTTTGATAAATCTGGCCCATTGAGGTTATTTTTCGCTTTTGGGCCCTTAATTAGATTCTAACAGTCAACTACTATGAGATATACAAAATATGCTATAAATGGAGAGCCAGGTAATAAACTGAAATCATACTAGATAGGTCTCTTTCTTGGAGTCTCACCAGTAGAAACGTGATGTCCAGTCCCAAGGAGCATGTACAGTAAAACCGGAAAGAAAGATGTGTAGAGTCCATACACTGGAGCCACTGATGTCAGCAGAGCAAAGGCCATTCCTAGGAGAGATGCATGCAACAGATTCTATTAGACATCAGATGAGATAGGTTTGAGTCTACAGGAGATCTTTGAAGATACTGATGCAAAACTAATATTGTAATGTATTAAATGACTGAAAAAAAATTCATTACTGTGTCCGTGTATTCATCCTGATGAAAAAAGCACTTTAGTGCACCGTCCAAGTGTCAAAGAGGCAGGACTAAGGGTCCTATGAGGGCAGGTTCAGACTACGGAATTCTCGCGGAATTTCGTCGCCTGTATGCCCTCACAGTTGCGCGCCTTTACCCTGGCTCCATAGACACCATTCTATGGGCCGGCTGATTCCGCATTCTGCTGAAAGAATTGTCACGTCAATTCTTTTGGCGGAATGCGGAATCAGCCAGCCCATAGAATGGTGTCTATGGAGCCTGCGGAAGGGCGCACGGCCGTGAGCACGTACAATCGACGGAATTCCGCAGACAGGTTATCAAGCTTGGGGTTATTTACGCTAAAAAAAAGACGTCTTAGGGGCGATCTGATCACAATGTACAAATATAGGAAAGGACAGTACAGAGATCTTTGTAGTGGTCTTCTTACTCCTAGGTCTGTAACCATGACAAGGGGGGCATCCTTTACGTCTAGAGGAAAGAAGATTTCATCATCAGCATCGACGCGGGTTCTTTACTGTACGAGCGGTAAGTATCTGTGTCTTTTAATCTATGTTTATTTTCTTATAGTATATCTTGATAAATCTCTTCAACTGACAAGGCTGGGTTCACACTACAGAATAGGAGATTATCTGTCGCGGATTCCATTGCTCGCACGCATATCCGTCCGTGCCATAGACTCCATTCTATGGGAGGGTGAATTCCGCCGTCCGCTGAAAGAATTGACATGAGCAGGGGCAATCATCGGAATTTGCGGCGGATTATTAATTTAAAATAAAAATTAAAAAGATAGTAACATGGAAAATTACCAAATGTTTTTAAAACGTTTCATTTTAACAGTAAAAAATATTAAGGAAATATGAAACAAAACCAAAAGAACTAATTGTAACAATTTGTCATTTTCTGACTATACATTCCCTTAAATGATGGAAAAAACGACACTGCTTCTTGAAAAATGAGCTGTGTCCTTATGTATGAAAGAGGTTCATGTAAATGTCACTATGTTTGCACTATTGCCTTGTACTTTGACAGACAATCCATACTACTAAAGCAATCCTCTCCTGAGCTAGTAATGTTTGTTATGGTTTGTCCCAGGACCTCACTGATGTCTATGGGGGCAACCTGCAAACTGGAAAAGGATAAAAGTAAAGGAGTTAAACATAAACCCCAAATACAACTTTTTTATTCATATTTTTGTTACATTTTTTCTTTGTAAATACAGTAAGTAAAGCACAATGAATTATCAGCACAATTGAATGCTTTCTAAAGCTGCAATACTATTGTTTATTATTAGCAATGGGTGTGTATACAATAGCTTCCTGTGATCTGAGATTACTTACCCTTCCCGGGGATACAAGAGGTGCTCCTGCATGATTTTCATAATGTTTTAGAACATAGGTCTATGACATGTGCTGCCACGTGTTTGTCATGAGATACAATGAAAAAGGGGCCGTCCAGTCTTGTGTTAACAGTGACCACTCCATAATAAAACGTTATGTACAATACATCATATACTGTACCTAACCTTCACCGAGCACTCTGCTTACTGTCAGTGAATGGCAACATATCTGTTTACATTCAGAGGCTAAAACTCCTCATTTTATTGCAATAATAATTTAAAAAAAAAAAAGACAATACAATAGCTAAATGTGATCTTAACATTTTATCTTCTTTGCTTGAAATATCTTTATATTATATAAAGTAAATAAAATAACATATACAGTGATGCCTTGGATTATGAGCATAATTTGTTCAGGGGCAGTGCTCGTAATCTAAATCTGCTCTTAAACCAAAGCAAATTTTCCCATAGGAAATGACTGATATGCAGACCATTGGTTCCACACCCCAAAAATAATGATTTATTATTCTGAAAACCATGTAAAACAGATGAAACAAACATTCAGAAACAGCAGAATATGTTATATTATAAGTTACTGTACAGTAATAGAGAATGGGAAACAGAAGGGCTGACAGAGACTGCAGGGAGCATGGAGGAATGAGCAGGGCAGATGTGGGCACAGTATAGCAGCACTCTCTGTCTGGGGAGAGAGGGATAACAGCTATGGAGAGATTACCTCCACAGTCCTGTCCCCTGATGTAAGCCCCAGCCTGAAGTGGATCTGCTATGATTTGGAAGGTGAGGGAGACTTCCTGGGTCAGAGTACAGGGCTGTAGACCCCACTATGCAGACCATGCCCCTCCCCCACTTGCTCTCCCACCCAGTACAGGGAGCTCTTAAACAAAAGCATTGCTCTTAAACCAAGTCACAATTTTGAAAAACTGTGAGCTCTTAAACCAAAACACTCTTTAACCAAGTTACTCTTGAACCAAGGAACCACTGTAGTCTGATTAGGACAAAGATTTCTTAGACCCACCAAGGACAATAGTTCTGCGGAACCATCCTCCATCTATGAATAACACATACAGACCCACTTCCAACGCATCAGTAACTTTGCACATACATATGTAATCATTGCACATACAGGACCCACTTCACCCAGCAGTACGGGTAAAGAAGTTATTTGAGAACCAACCCATAGGAAATAGACCCTAGTGGTTTGGGAATGGCTCCAAATGAAGGTTCTTTTTGTTGCATCGTCTCGTACACCAGTAAGCAAAACTGACCCTGATTGTGCTTGATGTGACCTCTAACTTGAGATGATTATTGGCTGAATGAGTATTTGTAGGAATGCTTATTCTCAATAACTGGCCTGCCTAAAAAGGCCAGCAATCGGCTGATGAATGAAAAAAAACTTGTTCTTTGGATGATCAAATCTTTAAAGTGACTGTACCACCAGGTCCAGGCTGAATCACTGGAGGCGGGCCGACCCACCCTTAGTGGGAAGAAACCCCAGCCCCTCCATGACGTGACTCCATTAGAATCAATGGAACCCTATCATGGAGGGGCTGGGGTTTCCTCCCACTAAGGGTGGGTCGTCCTGCCTCCAGTGCTTCAGCCTGGGCCTGGTGGTACAGTCACTTTAAGGCTGTGTTCACACATGGCATGTTGTGTTCATTTATGCTTTTTTTGCTGTGGTTTTCCCACTATTTTGCAGCAAATAGCTAAATTGCTGCCTAATGCAAGAATTAAAATTATATATATAGGGGTGGTGGCGTCCTGGAGGATACACATTGTAATTTACCGCAAAAGGTATTTGATTGGCTGGATCTCTAGATGTGATGGGGCAATAATAGTTGATGAGGGGTGGATAGGAGATTTACTAACTGGGTGTAGGTCAACTTTATGAATTGACTGCACTAGCACAATACTTTTACTATATCTATACAGTGTCCTACTGTACGATACCTAGAATATATCCCCCTGTGTTATGATGTAGGTTGTTGGTCAGGGATCCTAGCACATGTGATTTGGTAACAATAGAAACACCTCCAGGATAGCCACCGTTCTTTTTAATGTTTGGTTTGTCTCTCTTTTTTTATGAATTGTTTTAATGTATATATTTAATAAAGATATAAAAGTTTTTGCTATGAAAAATCTGCATTTTGGGTTGTAATATATTATGCCCTGTACATTGCCCTATTTAAAATGAGAGGGCCACATGAATGATCCAGCAATCATTCACACAGGATAATAGAGCCACATAGCACCAGTGGTTATTATTATAACCTGCTCAGCCCATCTAAAATACATATATATATAATAATAAAACGTGATCAAACCATCCGATCTACTCAACTAGAGATCATGGCACAAAAAATGACATCCCAGACCCATGGGTGAAAAAATAAAACTGATATAAGAATTACAATGGGGCCATTTTACTAATAATTATTTGCAAAAAAAAAAAAAAAAAAAAAAAAAAGAGTAAAGCTATATAAACATGCATATCTTTGTGTTCAAACTGACGTATAGAATAAAGATATTATGTCAGTTTTACCGGAAGGTGCAATACGTAGACATGGGAACTCCCCCCCCCCAAAAAAAAAAAAAAAAAAAGTAGCAAAATTCTGTCATATATGTTATGGTAGATTAAAAGGTGCCATTACAAATTACACTTGTTCCTGAAAAAAACAAGCCCTTAAATGCCCCATAGATGGAGAAATAACAGCACTATAGCTCTTAGAAGGCAGGGGGGAAAAAACAAGAACGCAAAATGAAACTTGGCGCAGTCATTTAGGTCATTTTGGGTTGGTCATGAAGGGGTTAATAGTATATACAGTAAATGTAAGATATACATGTAACAGAAAGATGGATGGATAGATAGATAGCATTTATGTGTTCTTTTCTAAAAGTTCAGGTAAAGCCATTGTGTTAAAATTGCTTTGAAAAGTAGTTTTCCATGGGGTGATCTTCACAGAGAAAATGGCCACTTTGCGGAATGCATTGTGGACATGTAAATTCTGGTCTGGAAAAGGGGGGTGGTCTTCTCTTAAGAGGTGTCCTTTTAGAGAGGTTTCACCTTATATGATGGGAGGGTTTTACTAAACATTTGGAAACAATAAAGAACACAACACAAATGATTACTAAATAAAATAAATCATGAATAAATATTTACAGATTCAATCAGTATGTGTTCTTATTAGCTCTTTGAGACATTTATTTAGAATTGTATATATTACACAGTCACCCATGCTGGTTGACCCCCATCTGTGGAGCAATGTGAACTTTGAAGCATACTACATCTCTCTTGTGAAAGCAGTGAAACCAAGTTAAGAAAGTTGGGTACACTTACCTTGTGGGATATGCACTATGCCGACTGTCAGGCCTGCAATAAGATCTCCCAGAATCCATTTCTTGAGTTTGTACCTGGGTAACCAATCTACAATAGGGATCCTATGCTTCAGCGCAGTGTGGAGACTATGAGCTGAGCATTTACAGCTTCTGGCTAATTTCTCCTTTAAAGTCAGCGGAGGCCTCTCTAAATCCTTGGCTGTGCCATACACCTTCTGAAACTGCTCTTCCGTGTAGACGTTCCTGTACACTGCCAGTGTGCTCATTGTGAACACTGCCAATGTAACCTGAGATCACTGAGGAGAGAGGAGAGGGAAACCCTTATATATTTGGCTGTAATCTTTGCTTGCTTTCCTGCTTGGAGAGGTGGGCCAATCCTACATAAGTCTGCTTTGGGAATATCCTCCCTGGAAACATCCTTTATTAACCACTTCTGTTTAAAAAGGCACTTTACAGGAAAAGGATGACATCCTCTATTAAAGCCTATGGGACCAAGCATCAAAGAACAAGAGAAAAGTTTCACCAGGTGTCGCCGGAAGAAAAAATATTATTCCACCGGAAATTTCACTTTCTGTGCAGTTGTTAAACAAATATACAAGTGAGATGAACTCGTACTGGCGTTTAATGACAATGATGATGTACTGTAAAGTCCTAAAAAATCCAACATTGACATTTATTTTATTGATAGCACAAAAAGTCAAAGGCAATGGTGGAATTTATCGGCATAGCATAGGTATATGCAAGTGAAATGTGATGTGAACAGAGCCGCATACGAGACTGCAGGAGTGGACTACGTGAAGGTTTGTTTGTAATTTGTAACCATTGAGACGCATAGACATGCAATCTCAACTATTTCTCAGTTCATCACTTTCAATGCATCGGAGCAATAAAAATGGTATCTAAAGTGTTCTGTATTTTAGGACTTATCAGCTGTTGTATGCGCTACAGGAAGTGGTGTATTCTCTCCAGTCTGACACAGTGCTCTCTGCTGCCACCATCTCTGTGCATGACAGGAACTGTCCAGAGCAGGAGAGGTTTTCTATAAAGATTTGCTACCACTGTGGACAGTTCCTGTTACGGGCAGAGGTGGCAGCAGAGAGCACCATGTCAGACTGGAAAGAATACACCCCTTTATGCAGAGCATACAGCAGCTGATAAGTACTGTAAGTCTTGAGTTTGTTTGTCTTTTTTAATAGAAGTAAATTTCCGACACCTGCTGATGTGAAAACTTTTTTCCCTTTGGAGTACCCCTTTAAAGCAAACCTGTCAGGTAATTTATACAGCACTACATGAGAGCAGCATATGATAAGGGGAGAAAAGTAAATTCTAACAGGACTTTAACTAGGAGTGACAGTGAGAGGCTATGTTCAAACAACGTTTTTTCTGCTCCATTTAAAATTCCGTCATTTTGAGTCTAAAATAACGGATGTCATTTAGGCCTTCCCTTAGTGCAATGACGGCTGTTGGTACATAAGGGTCCATTGTTTCGGGATGGAAATACTGTAACTTACGCCCCGTAGCGTAACATGTGGTCCCGTACAGAGTAGTGATTTCTTCTTTTTTACACTTTGATTTATCAATCCAAAAGGTTCTGTGGGGTGTCCGGGGCTAGCCGAAGATATCCAAGTAAAAGACCGCTGTCAGATCGCTACGTACGCCGCTCGGGAAGCGTACGTAGCTTATGGGCATAAGTTCGCGGGCCGTACGTAGCCGGCCACAACTTGCGTAAATCCCTGCCGGAGTTTTACACGTATATGTCCCGCCGCGAAAAATATGCGGCTGGACATATACGTAGTGTGAACATAGCCTAACAGTAGCAAAGAGTAACACGAGGTTGTATTATGGCCATTAAAAACAACTGAGCTAGTCGAATGAAGAATATCCACATTCAATGTAAATATCCATCATACTATAAAAATATATAAACATAGCTGAATGAATGTTATAGTCTCTGACAGTATAAGGGTTAATAGATGTCTCAGGAAACTTTTAAACAAAACCTGCCCTGGATGTTGGGTGAGGCATTCCCCAGAGCCTTATTGTCTGCACTGGCTACGTGCGACTAAGAACAATATTAGATTTTAATACCGCATTTAACCCGTTGTATGTTGTAGAGATGTCTTCATTGAAGCCCAAGAAGATGTTCCTGACGGTGCTTGAAATTGTTACTGTTTTAAAGGACCATGGTTATTGGCAGATGATGGCACAGAAGTTCCAGTTGGTCCATGAAAGCTGAAAATGTGGGCACAATCCATCTGGTAGCATGCACCACAATATTTCTGCTTGCTGTTGGAATGATGTCACTGGTAATGCATTGGTGCTGAAGTCAAGGAGTTTACTAAATTCAATTGATATTTGGTTTCAGGTTCCCTAGCTACATCCAGGTATGAATACTGCCAGAGCTGGGTTTTTTGTTCGGGAGGAGAGACCTCCTGTGATCAATAACTTTTGACAAGTCTTATGACATAGACAACCAAATAAAAAAAGGTCATCACTCTTATACCACTATTCACACTATGCAGGTGCACGCTGCTATGGCTGAAATACAGTCACAAAAACAGTGGGCGGTCAAACTGGTGTGGCCTAGAGCATCAGTGCCTTAGGCCTGCGGTGCCTCACTCACCACCTTCCTGCACTTACAGCATGCCCCTAGGCTGTATGGAAGCGGGGAGAGAGGTGCGCAGGCCTAGGACACTGATGCTCTACGCCACACCAGTTTGACTGCCCGTCCTGCCACACTGCATTGATAAAAGTCAGTTTTCTTGTAAATACCAGCACCAGGAGACAGGCCGCCCCCCCCCCCCCCCCCCCCCCGGCAAGTATCCGGTACAGAGTTGCTTTAAATAAATTGAACTATTCAAAAGCTTCATTCTTTGTTTACTTCTGTAATCTTAAAAATGATTGGATGATTGGATGAGACATTTATACTATCAAGAGTTATCGGGTAAAGGGCAAATACTGTTTCATAGTTTGGCATTACTTTACTAAACCCGAGAGCCACCACCAGTCTTTGTTTTTGGTGTTGTGGGTGGGATCTCTAGTCGTAGAATACCATTTTTATTATTATCAATTATAGATTATCTTCTTTCTTTTTGCAGGTTATTTTTTTAGCTCTTCTTAGCATACTTGACTTTTTCTTTTGTTGGAATCTTACAATAAATGTCAGCCTACAAATATTTCATTTTCTGGACATAGCATTATGTGTGTAGAGCCACCTGTGCACATTGTATTTCTACTAGATCCTTCATGGGAATAATCTTGTATGAATTTGTATTGTTTTCTTTTACCTTTTGTGGTTATACATTCGTTTATCTCCAATATAGAGACACTGTTATGTGGAAAATGATGCATAACGCTCAACCTTCGCTTCACCCTTTAAGTAACAATACTAAGTGTAAAGTCATTGTGCACGTCTTCCTCCACACAACTATGTAATTGTTTTCACCTCATCTAGGAAAAATATTCACATTCCCATTGTTCGTTTTCTTTGGAAATAAACAGCATTTGTTAGATGCCATTCTGGCAGAATTAAGAATGATGTTACATCCGACAGAAGCAGACAAATAACATTCATGTGCTGATGCCTTTCTACAACTCTTGTTTTATGTTCTTTAGAAGAAATTGTTTGAAGCAACACTGCAAGCTATACAAGGAAGAAACTTCTTCAGGACTCCGACTAGCTTGGTTTGGAGCAGTTTATTTAATTTATTATCACTGCTTCCCAAAAGCTGTAACTTGGGGGGGGGGGGGGGAATCCGTCAACATGGCTGTTTTTTTTTTGTTTTTTTTTAAATGGTACTGTTTTGGGGAACACTTAACTCATTGGTCACCAGTTATTATTTTAGAGTGGCAATATGTTAAAGAAGCAGTTCACAAAAAAATATTATTCCCCCCCCCCCGGTAGGCGCTGGCATGTATACTCACCACAGATGATCGGTGTCCTGCGGCGCCGATTCGCTCCGGTCCCGCGGAGCCGTTCAAATCCGGGGCACGCTCACTTCAGCTTCTGCCTTGTAACTGAGCGCCGGAAGCCAAGTGCTTCCATAGAGAATGCATGGAAGCGTGTGAGCGTATAATGACAGGACACAGAAAAGGAGTCACTGCAGAGGCGGATGTGAGCGCGTGCCGGATTTGAACGGCGCGGGGTAGTACTCCAGACATTTATATTTCATCATCCAGAATAGAGGTTTCTAAAACTCTCCGATAACACCAGTCAACACTGCTTTTGTTAAGTTATATTAAGCTAAAACATTTTATGGCATTGAGATAATGGATGGCCCTTTAAAAAACATAAAAGATGTTAAAAATGTATTGGTCATACAAGTAATAAATCATACAAAGTTAGACTAATAATCCCTAATTAATGTGCTCTGTAATGTGCATAATAGTGAACAGTGACTTAGGTGTCAATCTCACAGACCTCTAGCTGTTGCAAAACTACAATTCCCATCATGCCTGAGAAAATAAGTCACATGTTTTGCATAAAACATTGCTCAAAGCAAAGATCACCAATGAGGCCCAGCAAAGGCATTAGTAAGTTTCCTCCCATGTATTAAGCTTGAATCATGTAAGCAGCCTACATGTCAGATAGATATGACCATGGATGTTGGATTTTACAGTGATCTTCACACCCGCAGTACTTTTAGGAATACGTAATCCATACTGCCAGAAAATAGAATTTTCCATGGCAATTGTTTCCCTTATGACCTTTTTTAGACATATTGTATATTCCTGTTTCTTGTAATTGTATTTTTTTTACACGTAAGCTAGAAGAGGTCTGATGTATTAAATTGTACATTACTGGATCCCTGTTGCTAACAAGAAGGAAATAGTCTCTCAATGTCCATTCATGTGACATTTTTTTTATAGCTGTACAGGTACAAATAGATCCTGGTGTACGTGGGGTTGACCATGTTATGCAGACAGCTATGATAGTGATCACTAAGGGAAACTACACCCAGCATGTAGATTCTTGAGGAGGATGTAATGGGATATAATGTTTCAATCTAGAAAAAAAAACTATATATAAAAGAAATTATTTTTGTTATAGTTATAATTACTATTAAAAAAGGTTTTCCAGAAATAAACATTAACCCCTTATGGAAAATTCACTTACGTGTACATTTGGGGTTGGTGCCCATCAGGCCTGTATTTACAGTTCATGCTGCCCTAGGCACTTTGCACGCCCCCCTGCTTGATGCCCGCTCTTCTCATCAAACAGACGCGATTGAGGAAGGAAGGAGGCCGGGGACGTCTTAGTTTGGGGACCGCTTGTGTCCAGTGTGGGACTGGGGTACCTGGGGCCCACCATAGGAAATGATCCTTGGGGCCCACCAACATAGAACCAGTGAGACACGACATGCTGACCCCGCTCCTTTCCTGGATTCATCTGTATCTGTGACAAATCCCTTTTTCAGTCGAACTAAAACTCTCAGAACCCCCTCTGTTTATACAGCTCGCAGGGTATGCTGGGAGTTGTAGTCTCTGAGAGGACAACCCTATAATAAATCACTGTGTGCAGAGTCTCCTGGTGGCTGCAATCTGTGGGTGACAACCATCAGCCCTGAAGGTCCAGCAATACATCTGTCTACACTGTACTACAACTCCCAGCATATCCTGAGGGCTGCAGACTGTTCTGGGAGTTGTAGTGCCTGCAGCTGTTGAAGTTGGGTCCTATACACTGGATGCTTTGTGGGAGATCAAAATACATAGATCTGTGGGGGCTCAGTGTAGGGAAGTGACCCCAGAACATGATGTTGTTGTTCTATCCCCTATTAGTGCTGTTCTGGGGTCACGTCCCTGCACTGACCCCACAGAACTGTATTCTGATCTCCCACAAAGCATCCAGTGTATAGGACCTAACTACAACAGCTGCAGGCACTACAACTCCCAGCATGTACTGACAGTCTGCAGCCCTCAGCATATGCTGGGAGTTGTAGTGCCTGCAGCTGTTGTAGTTGGGTCCTAGTTTAAAAGTTTGCGCTAGTGTACTGTAGTGACTGCAGGGCTGTGTCAGTACACTACTGCAAACAATACACTGACCAAATGGTACACAGGCTCTGCACACGATAGAAGTGGTTACAGTGCTGTTACTAATGACTCACAGGTGACGTCTTCTCTGGCGTCGCTCACTTTTTTGCTTTCTTCTCCATCTGGCGCAGTCATCATGAAGACTTCTCCGACCAAAACTCGTCTGCAGGCGGGCAGCTGGGGTGATGGTGAGGGGGAGCAGCTAGGGGTGGCAGGGGCAGGGGGAGAGTCTGGGGAGGCAGAGGGAGCAGCTAGGGTGGCTGGGAGAAGATGGGGTAGCTGGGGTGGCAGGGGGGGCAGAAGGGGGGACAGGCGGAGGAGAAGGGGGCTGGAGAAGATGGGGTGATAGGCAGGGCGAGAAGCTGGGGGGAAGGAAGAGCAGATGGGGGGCAAGGGAGAAGCTGGGGTGGCAGAAAGAGCAGCAGTGGGGACAGGCGGAGGAGCAGATGGGGGCAGGGGGAGAAGCTGGGGGGTGCAGGAAGACAGGCTGGGGGGTGCAGGGTGAGAGGCTGGGGGGTGCAGGAGGAGAGGCTGGGGGGTGCAGGGGGAGAGGCTGGGGGGTGCAGGAGGAGAGGCTGCGGGTGCAGGGGGAGAGGCTGCGGGTGCAGGGGAGAGGCTGGGGGGGTGCTGGGGGAGAGGCTCGGGGGTTGCTAGGGGAGATGCTGGGGGGTCCTGTGGGTGCAGGAGGGGAGGCAGGGGGGTGTAGGAGTAGAGACTGGGGGGTCTGGGGCAGAGGCTGGCGGGGTACAGAGGGAGAGGCTGGGTGTGTGTGCTGGGGGAGAGGCTGGGGGGGGGGGGTGCTGGGGGAGAGGCTGGGGGGATGCTGGGGGGCGATGCTGGGGGAGAGGCTGGGGGGTGCTGGGGGAGAGGCTGGGGAGGATGCTGGGGGAGAGACTGGGGGGGATCCTGGGGGAGAGGCTGGGGGGGTGCTGTGGGAGAGGCTGGGGGGTGCTAGGGGGGATGGTGGGGGAGAGGCTGGGGGGATGCTGGGGGAGAGGCTGGGGGGGTGCTGGGGGAGAGGCTGGGGGGTGCTAGGGGGGATGGTGGGGGAGAGGCTGGGGGGATGCCGGGGGAGATGCTGGGGGAGAGGCTGGGGGGGTGCTGGGGGAGAGGCTGGGGGGATGCCGGGGGACAGGCTGGGGGGTGCTAGGGGAGATGCTGGGGGGGATGCCTTGGGAGATGCTGGGGGAGAGGCTGGGGGGGATGCCGGGGGAGAGGCTGGGGGGGTGCAGAGGGAGAGGCTAGGGGGGGATGCTGGGGGAGAGGCTGGGGGGGTGCTGGGGGGGATGCTGGGGGAGAGGCTGGGGGGGTGCAGAGGGAGAGGCTGGGGGGGTGCTGGGGGGGATGCTGGGGGTAAACCCAGGTATAGTTAAGCCCAGGCCAGAGTATATCCCAGGGGATTAACTGTCCCTGGCCAAACTAAACCCCAGGGCGTAGAATAGGCTAGGCCAAATATAACCCTCCAGGCCAGAATATACCCATATAACGTGGAACCCGGATATAGTCTGGTGCAGGGCAAAGTATTCCCATTATGGCCATTATGTTGCTACTTTATGAGAATTTTTTAAAAATCATACTTAGACACACTAAGCGGGACATTTATTAAGTCCGGCGTTTTTTACGCCGGACTTATAAATGCCCCCGCATCTCCAGCGCTACAGGGATTTATGTAGAGGCGGACTGCCTCTACATAAATCCCGTGCGCTCTGGTGCACACCGCCAAAAACCTACGCCAGCTGAGGACTGGAGTAGGTTTTCGGCGTATCTTTTTGCGGAACGGATGGTGAATCGCGCGGACTCTGAGTCCGTGCCCTCCGTTCCGCCCCCTTGACACCCCCTCCCCGCCCCCCGTCGTACCTGTCGGTCATTTGCGAATAAAATATTGCGCAAATCGGCAATTTCCGCCGAAAGCCCCCGGACTGCACGATGATACATGTCCCCCTAAGTGTTTCTTTGTTTCTCCAGATAGTTGTGCATTGTAGGGATGAGCGAACTTCGGGCATACTTGGGTTTGTGTGAACACAAATGCTTGCCATTTGATTACCGGTGGCTGACAAAGTTGAATGTAGCATTACAAAGTAATGAAAAACATGGATACAGCCTATGGCCATGTTCACACTTCGTATAACACAGGCGGGTGTTAATGAAGATCATCCCAGCTGGTACTGCAGTACCAGCCGGATGATCTTTTCTGATAAATCCGGATGCATCCGCATCTGAATTCCCCTCTGCACACAATTGTGTGAACTGAAATGTCAGTTTTTCGTACGGCCGGAGCGTATACTAAGTGTATACGCTCTGGATGGGACTTCATTTACTCACAATACAACGTATATTTTGTGTAAATCACGGATGTTGTTGCAATTTGCAACAATGACTGTGATTTACACAAAGCATATGTTGTGTGAACATGGCCTATGGCTGTATCCATGTTTTCAAGGACAGACCTTGAATGACATTTTTTTGGTCAGTGGCAGTTTTTCAATATCATGACTTGCTCTAGCTATGATGTTTTTTCATCTAGTTTGTGATACTTTTTTCTCCAATGCATCTCCACTGGTTAAAAAACACACAGAGAGAAATGCCTTTTCAAGCCTGGATAACCCCTTTAACAACTTTTTTCCGGAAAAAAATATGTTGATAGCCTATCCATTGGAAGTTAACTGAAGGGAATGTGAGCTGTGGCTTGAGCTCCCCAGCACAGCCGGCATACTGAGTATTGAGCCGACAGCTTCTTGGCCGTCCTTAGTGTAGTGTGGGCACCAAACAGTTCATCAGTTGGCACCATGCTGTTTTTCACTAGACAACCTCCCTAAGAAAAATGTATTCAGGTGTGTGGGGGTTGAATTTTTATGTTGTTATACAGGGTGTGGATCGCTGCACGAGAAAAGGGCCAAAGATGTTTCATCAGCAAATTCTGCAGACATCAGAAAATGTCCTAAAGGGGAACTCCAGGTAGAGGTTAAAAAATAAAACTTCTGCAGAAGCATATAGCATTACTTTATCTATCTATTTATCTATCTATCTATCCCAGTTTTGAAACTACCAAAAATCCATTTGTTTGGGCGGGGGCGGGGGGGGGGGGGGGGGGGGGGGGGGGGACGGGGGAGTTGTTCTGTATTGTGTTTCTGTACTTCCTGGTTGAGCAGTTCCCAGAATGCAGTACTGGTTCCAGAATGCAATGCTTTCCCTCAGCTGCTCATCACAGTCCTATAGGAGCTGCTGCACCTGCTTCTGGCTAGTGAGAGGTGGTGAATCACTCAGGGGATTGGGGGATTGGGGGATCCAGCCAAGCCTCCTGTGACATCACGCCCTGCCACCTGTCTGCATCATCAGCCTGTCCTCAGCAAGCACACACAAAGTGAGACAGAGGCACGGAATATTTGTCTCCTAAGGTGGGAGAGCAGTAGGAGCAGGAGACAATGTGAATTGGCACAGAAGCCAATTTTCTTAACTTCATGGATTTTCAGCTACCAGTGTAGCAGAACCGTACAGATACTGTAATACATTATATAGAAACATCTATGTAACTTTTAATGTACTTTTAATAGAAAATGTATTTTCTTTATGTGGAGTTCCCCTTTAATGACAGTCTGTGCTAAATAGTGAAGAAAGAGAAGCATGATTGACTCCTGTCAGAGAAGACCTCACCTGTGAGTGGCTGCATTATAGAGAACCTGTTACCTCTCCAGACATCTATTATAGTAAATAGCTGTAGTGCCCAGAGATAATAATTTTGCTATTTCTCTTGGAAATGTAAGGATAAGCCATGGACTACATAAAGATTGTTTGTGACACATAAATCACTCAGTAGCACTACTCCGTGTAGCCCAGGCCTAAGTGACATCTGGGTGCTACTAATCCTCTGGTCAGTAGGATGTGTCCCTACATAGTCTGATACTATCAGTGATGACTGGACAGTACTAGTGTAGGGACAAGGGGAATAGTAATACCCAGTTGTCAACTTATTCATAGATGTCCAGGAGGGATAGCAGGGTAACATCACAATACAGAGTTTTAAGAAAAGATGCCCCAGAATTGTACCATTAGCATCATTATAAAATAAAAACTAACTTAGGGCACTGTTTCCCTTTAAGGATGGGGTTAAGACTTTCTAGGGTAAAATACAGTCACATTGGTTATTACATGATAGGAGGGCTGGAAGATCCTCTATGATAGTTCTGTATTCTGCCTGTGACTGCAATTGATCAGTGCTGTATTCTTGTCAGTATTGTGCAGCATGGTAATTTCCTGCAGAGCACCTTTGTAGAGCCACTATATGGAGTCAGGCTATAGAGGTACTGGTTATTTTGGTGCTTGTATAGTGTAGGCATATTGCTCTCTCTGGCTAAATGATTAGGAGCTCTATGACACAGCGAGAACAGCACCAGCAAATGAATGCCGATCAGTGACACAAGTTCCGGTTTGCAGAGCCTTTATAAGGCCCAATGATCACTGGGTCATTCATGTGATTTAAAAGATTCAACCAGGCCACAATTTGGCCACAAAAAAGATTCAACCAGGTAACAAACAATTATACCTTAAAGGGAACCTGTCCCCGGGGATGCAAGCACAGAGCCGGCCTGACCCCCCGGTGCAGCCCCCGGAAACTTACCCTTTCCAGTGAGTCCTACTCCTGGAGCCGGTCCCCGGATGAAGACATCAGCGCCCGAAGCCGTGTGCGCACGCTGCAGAGATGGGTCCGATGCCCATAAAATGACGGCTCCAGCCATTCTCTATGGGCATCGGACTCATCTCAGGTAATTTGCATACAGGAGCAGGACTCGGCTCTGTGCCCGTGTCCCCGGTGACAGGTTCTCTTTAACAGATTGGCGGTGGTGCGGTCCTTTTTTTGAACCACTGAGCATGGTGCCGATCTTTTTAGAAGCACTGGCCTCCCCTGGAGCACAGGGGGAAGGCCCACCAGCCCCCACTGTGACGAAACTTCCCTGCCCCAGTGCTCCGGGACAGATCAGTGATCCCAAAAAGACCAGCGTTTTGCAGTGGAACTGGGGGGTAGTTCAAAAAAAGGACCACACCACCGGTATCCTCTCGCCAGCACTGATCCATTAATGTACTGTATAAAACCCAAACCAATGGACCTGATGGTGCATTAGCTTTAAGAATACTCATTTGCTCAATAATCTTTCTCTCTGTTTCATTTATATTTTTTGTTTTGTGCCAATTGTGTGGTAAACATATGTAAAGGAGAAGCAAGGAACGAAATAAAGCAAAGCATAATTATTTTGTGATGTAGGGGAGGGGGTAAGTATTTAATATAGGTTAGTGAGGTTTGTGTGCCAGGGCTGCTTTTTAGTCTCACTAGTTCTTATATTTTAAGATGCTTGGAGTCATTGGAGGAGAGTGCTGTAAGGCAGGATACTAGGGATTTCTGGGGCATCATATTGAAGCAGAGGAGAGCAGCCACTGGGGAGCGAAGACCTGCAGTGATGGGCAGTAAAGCAGTGATAGCTGCTGCGGTAAGTGTGATAATGTGTAAAAATCTATTTTCACTATGACCCTCACGCAACATAAATTTAAGATTAAATCTTCCTATTGAGACTGCAGAAGGATACGGCCCACATAAACTGCCATTGTGTTATAGTGGTTAATAAAGTAAGGAAGTGCCAGCTCAATTGTCTTTAATACTTGGTAGGATTCACTGTAAAACCACTCATCTAATCTGTCTATGGGATCTCTTAATTATAAACAGGACCCTCCTAGGGAAGTGCAGACCGACTGCCAAGTCCTCATAAAAATACATGCACAGGAAGAAGCTCATCATCTGCTGGTGGGTGATCCCCTTCGACATACTCTGTTTTTGGATTTTTTTTCAAGTAAACACTGGAACGATTGTTAAAGGCGGATGAACTAAGGTTGCATGCTGTCCTGATATATCAACCTGGGTGGAATTCATCTAAAACATTTAGGTTAGACACTATGGAACTAATTTAAAATATATATTTAATAACTGAGATGTTGGTTACCTGCTTAGAATCTGTTAGATTGTAACTATGTACACTATTGCAACTGCTTTGCTTTTTAAATGGTGTAATCTAACAGTCTTGATTGAACATCTCCTACTATTTTGTGTCTATAAGTATTGGTGTTACAGTCACCATAATCATGCTGGCAATATCAGGGCTCGCCTTTGGGTTGTGCAACCTTTGTGGTTACACAGGGTGCATCACTCCAGGCTAGCTGTGTGGGCGCTCTGGCAGACAGCACACCTAACTTCTAAGTTAGATGTGCTGTGGTTCATTCAGACATTTAACTTAGAAATTTCTATTTCTAAGTTAGGTGTACTGTGCTGTCCCACCACAGGTGTTTCGTGTTTCACACCTGTAGCAAAAGCTTCTTCTCTAGGTTAAGTGGTGATGAAGGTAGTGTTCTATAGTTTCACCACTAGATGTCAGTGTTTTATAGGTATGTTCTTATAAATTGCACAGCTGTAGCTAACAAAGGGTTACTGTTTCTTTTGTGTTTTGCACTTCTATTGTCCAATGGAGATGCACTTATTTTCTGACGTATCATTTCTCTTCTTTTCTTTGCACACATTCCCCTCCACTACTCACAGGGTCTCTTAAACACCCCTGTAGGAAGTAGTCACCTGGTTCTACTACTCTACTACAGATTTCCGTAGGAGGAGGACACACAGAGCAGACGTCCCTGTTGTAGCCAAGCAATGGGCCATGTGCGTTCAGTCTAGTCTAGACAGTGAGTTGGTTTAGACACATGTGTATGAAGCTACCAGAGAAACTCAGTTTCTCCAGTCTTTCCACTATTAATTATATGCAGCGCTAGACACTACCAAGAGGGAGAAAAGTCAGGGATAAACCCAGCCCACGCCGAGAACTTCTCTACGAAAGGCAAGGCAGTATCCTGATATACAAAGAAGCTAGCCTGGATAGAACTAGCTACCAGAAGGTCTAAGTATTCTATCTCGCAGTGCAAGTAACCTCGGGAAGTGTCGGACACTTAGCTTCACCCAGGTAACCACAGCTGGGGCTTGTACAACCCTAGTAGGATGAGTACCTCAATACTGTAGGGCAGAAGGTGGTCAAACACTAGTCTAAACACGGGTATAAGTATCACTCACTCAAGTATTTCTCTAAAGTTCCTGAACAAACGAGAAAGTCCACACTGATTAATTATATTACAGCCTCCACACTGCCTGACTCCACCAACTCCAGCAATCACAATTTCCAATACAACCGGGTAAATAATAAGAACCGGGTAAATAATACTCACAACGTCTTGATAGACTTCACTTTTTCTTTATTTGGTCACAATTGCAGCATACAACATTGCTCACAGCTGATGTATCACATCTCATGGACGCCCAGGTACGTCCTCCACCATGGACGTTTCGAAGGCACTAACTCCTTCCTCATGTGCATTTCTCTAAAGTTGCGGCAGAGCAGAGTACTGTACTACTTTGGGTTGGGACTCCCTTGACAAACTCCTCTCCTCTACGCTGCACTACTTTACTCTCGGCTATACAAGCACCGCTACAGCTACCTCTACTATATTCGACACTCCTCAGTATCTCCGCAGCACAAACCAAGTTGAGCACTCCAGTCTGTATAAAGATTATCTATTTGTTGCCAAGGTGTTTTGTATTGTTTAGAGACTGCCCAGTAAAGCTGTTCTATTGTATTCTATTGTTGCCTTACACAAGCACCTATGTATACCTTCGCCATACACCTTGTGTCATTTTTCCCCTTTCTGTGGGTGGCGGTACCGATGGTCCGGGGGGGTCAGTTGCCACTCAGGACTACCGTGGCAGGAGCCCAAGGGACCCATCATGACCCGGCAGGTCACTGACTATTTCAGGGGGACACAGTCAGCCACTCTGCAAAGCAGGTACTAACATCACACCTGTGTTTTGGACTAGCACTGGCGTCATGACATTACCATCTCTGGCTGAGCTGTATCATACCACTGACATCTTACTCTCAGTGGTCACCACATGTACTATTTGTCTGCAGGAGTGCCCCTGGCCACCCTCTGGTTTGTTCCCTTACCCAGGGCCGGCTCCAGGTTTTCGCAGGCCCTTGGGCGAATTAGCCTTAGCGGGCCCCTTTGTGGAGCAAATCATGTGGCCACAGCACTGAAATCTTCCGGCATCTTGTCAGCTCTTTCCTTTCTTGATTGGCAGAGCAGAAAGCCAATGACTTTTTGTCCTTTATATCATAGCACTGAATTTAACTATATGTGTTCCTCAGGAGCACATACAGTAAAAGGCTGACACCGGCAAGGGGTCCACTACAGCCAATGCATATTTATTTTGCAGACAGCATTTACGAGTGCAGTGTTCAGTGGGCAACCTGCCTGTGTGGGCCTGGGAGTGGCTGCCCCCTTGCTCCCCCCTAATTTTGGTACTACCATAGACAGAAAGTTTGTCAGGCTCCCATACTGATGGTTCCCTGCCTCCCCGCTGCGCAGTGTCACTCACCCCAGAGGCTGAAGGCAGATTTCTGGGAGTGGGACTGACTGGGAGAAGTAGTGACTACACCGCTCTCCTGTTCCCTGTGCAGTTTTGCTCGCGTGGGGTGCCAGCACATAAACCTCACAATATGTCTACAACATACACTATATAATATCTACAACATACACAATATTATATCTACAACATACACTATATAATATCTACAACATACACTATATGTACATCCTACAATACATACAGCACACATTGCATGAAGCATATGTACACCCCACATTACACACACTATACATATAATACACCCCACAATACATTCATTATTATACACCCCACAATACATACACTATACATATAGTATACACCCCACAATACATACACTATACATACTGTATACACCCCACATTATACGCACTATACATACTGTATACACCCCACAATACATACACTTATACATATAGTATACACCCCACAATACATACACTATACATACTGTATACACCCCACAATACATACACTATACATATAGTATACACCCCACAATACATACACTATACATACTGTATACACCCCACAATACATACACTATACATATAGTATACACCCCACAATACATACACTACACATATAGTATACACCCCACAATACATACACTATACATACAGTATATACCCCAAAATATATACATTATACATACAGTATACACCCCACAATATATACACTATACACCCCACAATATATACGCTATACATACAGTATACACCCCACAATACATACACTATATACACTGTATACACCCCGCATTACATACACTATACATATAGTATACACCCACAATACACAGACAATGCATACATTGCATGCACTCTATACAGAAGAGCATACATTATACTATATACACTATACAGTACATATAGCATACACTACACATTATTGTACACACCACTATTTGTTTTAGCCCTGGTGCTCCTCAGAGCTTGAATGGTGGAGGACCTTGATCATGTGACTGTGATGCCACAAAAAGTCCTGCACTTTTCTTGTACAGTCAGGGGTGATTCTAGCCTCTCTGCTGCCCGAGGCGAACTATAGAATGAGGCCCCCCCCCCCCCCCCCCCGTCAATCCGCCCACATTATAATCCACTACTGCCCCCCCCCCCCACTGCTGTCCCCAATAAACATAATGTTTGGTCCCTTTCTGCACAGAGGATGTCAGGAGAGGAGGGGGCTAATCCTATAGGAGAGGTCCCAGCAGCACAGAGGATGTCAGGAGAGGAGGGGGCTAATCCTATAGGAGAGGTCCCAGCAGCACAGAGGATGTCAGGAGATGAGGGTGCTAATCCTATAGGAGAGGTCCCAGCAGCACAGAGGATGTCAGGAGAGGAGGGTGCTGATCTTTTAGGAGATGGTCCCCCTCTTCCCCCCTTATAGATGGTCCCCCTCTTCCCCCCCCTTATAGATGGTCCCCCTCTTCCCCCCCTTATAGATGGTCCCCCCCTTATAGATGGTCCCCCTCTCCCCCCTCCCTTATAGATGGTCCCCCTCTCCCCCCTTCCTTATAGATGGTCCCCCTCTCCCCCCTCCCTTAAAGATGGTCCCCCTCTCCCCCCTTCCTTATAGATGGTCCCCCTCTTTCCCCTCCCTCCCCCCCCTTATAGATGGTCCCCCTCTCCCCCCCCTTATAGATGGTCCCCCTCTTCCCTCTCTCCCCCCCTTATAGATGGTCCCCCTCTCCCCCCCCTTATAGATGGTCCCCCTCTCCCCCCCCTTATAGATGGTCCCCCTCTTCCCCCCCCTTATAGATGGTCCCCTCTCCCTTATAGATGGTCCCCCTCTCCCCCTCCCTTATAGATGGTCCCCTCTCCCTTATAGATGGTCCCCCTCCCCCCCTTATACATGGTCCCCCTCTCCCTCCTCCCTTATAGATGCCCCCTTATAGATGGTCCCCCTCTTTCCCCCTCCCTTATAGATGGTCCCCCTCTTCCCCCCCCTTATAGATGGTCCCCCTCTCCCCCCCCCCCTTATAGACAGTCCCCCTCCCTTATAGATGGTCCCCCTCTTTCCCCCCTCCCTTATAGATGGCCCCCCCTTATAGATGGTCCCCCTCTTTCCCCCCTCCCTTATAGATGGTCCCCTTCCCCCCCCTATAGATGGTCCCCCTCTTCCCTCTCCCCCTACCTTATAGATGGTCCTCCCCCCCTACCTTATAGATGGTCCCCCTCTTTCCCCCCTCCCTTATAGATGGTCCCTCTCTCCCCCCTCCCTCTCTCCCCCCCCTGCACAGCAGATAAAACAAAAACAAAAAAACAGCACACAACTCACCTGCCATCCGTTCCCCCGTCGAGCCTCTCTGGTCTGGTCCCGGCTGATGTGCGGCTGCCCGGGGTGTCCCATCCTGTCCCCGGCAGCGCGCGCTTCATAGAGCTCCCCATGCGCCTGTGGCTGTGACTTCCGGCGCACGGGGATCTCTCTGATGCGCGCGCTGCCGGAGACAGGATGGGACACCTCCGGCAGCCGCACATCAGCCGGGGGACTAAGGCTGCATTTCCACGTTCCGTGATCCTGACGGATCACGGACGTGGAATGCATTTACCGGAGTCCCCCCGCGCCCGGACAGCATCTGTAATGAGATGCTGTGAGCGCCGAGCGGGGGAGACTGTATTCATAAGCGCCGTGCTGTAGTAACAGCACCGCGCGGCTGATTCATTACAGCGCGGCGCTTATGAATACAGTCTCCCCCGCTCACAGCATCTCATTACAGATGCTGTCCGGGCGCAGGGGGACTCCGGTACATGGTACGATCAGTGGCGGATTATAATGTGGGCGGCCACCCGAACCGCTTATATTATAATCTGCCACTGAATGCTGCCCCCATGACGACAGCTGGTGGCGCCGCCTGAGGCAGACGACTCAGGTCGCCTCATGATTGCGGCGCCCCTGTGTACAGTGTAGTAACGACCTATGCAAACATGCAGTGGCATTGCTGTGTATTTCTACCACACTGACCTGCAGCTGGTGGATGTAAAGCATGCCCGCTCCCCTGCCCCTTCCTCTCTCACAGGTATTGTGATCCAGCCATCCGGTGCTGCTTCTGTGTGAGCCTTCAGCCCGTGCAGTAGCAGGATCACATACAGGCTGTGGCCTCTGCTTCATGGCAGGATTGCAGGGAAACAGTGTATTAACACCTACAGTCACTACAGGAGAGTGTGACTAACTACACAGGCAGGGGCGTAGCTAATGTCTCCTGGGCCCTGGTGCGAGAGGCCAACTTGGGCCCCCCCCCCCCCCCCCCCCCCCCACCCCCTCCTTTCACGACCAAGTGATGCTATTGTTGTGTGTGTGTGTGTATGTATATATATATATATATATATATATATATATATATATATATATACACACAGTGGTGCCTTGGATTATGAGCATAATTCGTTCCAGGACCGTGCTTGTAATCCAAATCCACTCTTAAACCAAAGCAAATTTTCCTATAAGAAATCATGTAAATGCAGACAATTGGTTCCACACCCCAAATATATTTATTATTCTGTACTGTACAGTAATGAAGAGGATGGGAAACACAAGGGCTGACAGAGACTGCAGGGAGTATGAAGGAATAAGCAGGGCAGATGTGGGCACATACATGCAGCACTCTCTGTCCGGGGAGAGAGGGGTTACAGCTATAGAGAGATTACCTCCACAGTCCTGTCCCCTGATGTAAGCCCCAGCCTGAAGGGGATCTGCTATGATTTGGAAGGTGTTTAGAGTACAGTGCTGTAGACCCCGCTATGCAGGCCATGCCCCTTCTCCACTCGCGCTCCCACCCAATACAGGAAGTTCTTAAACCAAAGCAATGCTCTTAAACCAAGTCACAATTTTGAAAAACTGTGAGCTCTTAAACCAAAACGCTCTTAAACGAAGTTACTCTTAAACCAAGGTACCACTGTATGTATATATATATATATATATATATATATATATATATATACACACACACACACCAAGACAGATATTACCTATTACCGCCATACTGTTACCGACCAAATCCTGTATACTGAGACCAATATTACCAGTAATACCAGTATATAGGGAGGAAACATTACCGCCACACCACAACCATCACCACCATATTGTTACTGACCAAATCCAGTACACTAAATCACCTCATCCAGTCATATAGAGGTGGCCCCAGCTCTACACAGGCTCTATACACCATATACATTACTGTGCAGTTATATCAGGTGACTCACAGGAGACGTCTTTTCTGATCGGAGTTCTTTCCTTTTCATCTTCTTCTCCATCCGTCCTGGGCCGTTATGAGAACTTCTCCGAGCCACAAATCCACAGAATCTGCCAGACAGACATATTAGTCTCCACACTCTGACACCATCTCCATCTCTCTACACACTGCACATCTGTACTGTCCCCTTTACACCCTCATTTAGTGGGTAGCCCTGACTCTATGTGACCTCCTAATAATATATGCCCCCCTCTGTGTATTCCCTCTCCCCCTATGTTGCCCCCCCCAAATAGATGGCCCCCTCTACCCCCTCCCTTATAGATGGCCCCCTCTACCCCCTCCCTTATAGATGGCCCCCTCTCTCCTCACCCTCCCTTATGGATGGTCCCCTCTCCCCCCCCCCCTCCCTTATAGATGGCCCCCTCTCCCCCCCCCTCCCTTATAGATGGTCCCCTTCCCCCCCCCCTCCCTTATAGATGGTCCCCTCCCCCCCCCCCTCCCTTATAGATGGTCCCTTTCCCCCCCCTCCCTTATAGATGGTCCCCTTCCCCCCCTCCCTTATAGATGGTCCCCTTCCCCCCCCTCCCTTATAGATGGTCCCCTTCCCCCCTCCCTTATAGATGGTCCCCTTTCCCCCCCTCCCTTATAGATGGTCCCCTTCCCCCCCTCCCTTATAGATGGTCCCCTTTCCCCCCCTCCCTTATAGATGGTCCCCTTTCCCCCCCTCCCTTATAGATGGTCCCCTTTCCCCCCTTTATAGATGGTCCCCTTCACCCCCCCTCCCTTATAGATGGTCCCCTTCCCCCCCCACCCTCATAGATGGCCCCTCTTTCCCCCCACCCTCATAGATGGCCCCCTCTTTCCCCCCACCCTCATAGATGGCCCCCTCTTTCCCCCCACCCTCATAGATGGCCCCCTCCTTCCCCCCACCCTCATAGATGGCCCCCCTCTTTCCCCCCACCCTCATAAATGCCCCCCTCCTTCCCCCCCACCCTCATAGATGCCCCCTCCTTCCCCCCCACCCTCATAGATGGCCCCCTCTTTCCCCCCACCCTCATAGATGGCCCCCTCTTTCCCCCCACCCTCATAGATGGCCCCCTCTTTCCCCCCACCCTCATAGATGGCCCCCTCTTTCCCCCACCCTCATAGATGCCCCCCTCCTTTCCCCCCACCCTCATAGATGGCCCCCTCCTTTCCCCCCACCCTCATAGATGGCCCCCTCTTTCCCCCCACCCTCATAGATGTCCCCCTCCTTTCCCCCCCACCCTCATAGATGGCCCCCTCCTTTCCCCCCACCCTCATAGATGGCCCCCTCTTTCCCCCCACCCGTACAGGCTGATAAAAAAACAAAACTTAACTCACCTGACATCGCGCTCCCACGTTGATCCTCACTCCTTCGATCTGTCCCCGGCTGCTGCGCGGCTGCCGCGTCTTATCCCCGGCAGCGCGCACATCCCAGAACTCCCTGCACGCCGGAAACCGGAAGTCAGGGCCCTAGGCGCGCAGGGAGTTCTGGGATGCGCGCGCTGCCGGGGGTAAGACGCGACACCCCCGGCAGCCGCGCAGCAGCCGTGGGAAAGACGGAGCCAGACTCTTGTGACCGCAAGCAAAACAATGCTTGCGGTCACAAGAGTGACTGATCGGGGGGCCCCGCGGGCCCCCCTTGTGGCGGGCCCGGTCGCGGCGGCGACCCCCGCGACCACGGTGGCTACGCCACTGTACACAGGTCCTCTTTAGTCCCTGCAGCCCAGCCAAATCTCCCTCGGGTCGTTCTATCTATATTAGCCAGCAGACTTGCAATACCCCTTCTGGGCCCCTAGAGGCGCCAGTCTTGCCCTAGTCAGCCGGGTGCTGACGCCGGCCCTGCCCTTACCCTCTCCTGCACGGCTCTGTAGCATGACGTCCCCCAGCACCCAGACCACACATCGCCTTCCTTATTAGCGGCCGATAATAGGGCCTTTATCAATTTGTTTTTTGTATAAGCTGCAATCCTTTACTGTTATTAGACATAGACCTGAGCAAGACTCCACCTCTGCCTTATATGTGAACCTGTTCTAGCTGGTTCAGTCTGGGTTCTCTCACTCGTCCCTATTTCTTTTAGGTTTGGGTGGTGTTGGATACAGAAAGGTCCCATCCAATTCCTTCTATTGTTTAAATGGCGTCTTATCTCAGAAGCTGGCTGCCTTGTCCTAGTGTCCTGCGAGGCTTGTTGGACCTCTGGGAGCTGTTCCTCTTAAGTATCAGATTGTTCTGGAGGAAAAAAGAATCACAGGAGGATGGGCTCTGGCTGTATCAGAATCTCTGGAGTATCCCTGGCTATCTGCCATTTGGCAATGGGAGTTGTGCTGAGGTGATGTGGTGATTGTTAATGGTTCTGTGTCTGTCTTAACAGGGAGAAATCCTTATCCTTCTGTGTAAGAAATCTCATTGTTTAGTGACAGGAAGCCACATCAGCAGCAAACGTAAGTGATATCCACAGCTCCTTCACAGACTGGAGTCACAAGCAAATGCTGACATTGCTATTCTGAGTTGTGGGTCAGTCCTAATACTCAGTGGATTAGCTGCTCTTAAAGAGATTTTCCAGGCTGGGAGTTTTTTCTTTTAATCTGCCTTCAGGGTGCGTTTACACGTACAGGATCTGAAACCGATCTACTGCAGATCCTTTTCGTGTGAACGCAGTGAAATAAAATGGACAGCATATTCCCCTGCTACAGCCCCCCACCATTGCTGTTCTGACGGCACCCACTCTCCACTGTTGTACACTTCTTCCTGGTTCCAGCTACATTTAATTTATAGAAATGTGGTGTACCACCGTGATGATATTGTGCTGGTGGTTGTGATAAAGCTCAGCCAGTGATGGAAATGTTGTGACGCCAGTGCTAGTTTAGCACACAGTTGTGGTGGTATACCTGCTTTTACATTATGGCTGGCTATATCCCCCTGAAATGGTCGGTGACCTGCAGGGCTGTCCTGTCAGGGTGACACAAGCCCCAGTCTTGGTTACCTGGGAGTAGCTAAGTGGCCAACGTTATCCAGTGTCATCTGCGCTGCAAGATAGAGTACGTAGACCTTTGTTATTTTAACTTTGCTCTATCTGGGTCAGTTCCTCTGTCCTATGATACTGCCCCGCACTGTTTAGAGAGGTTCATGGTGTGGACTGGGATAATCCCTAACTTATCCTCTTTTTGGGGTCTAACACTGCATAGTTAGAATAGTAGATATACAAAAGAAGTGGAGTGTCTCTAGTTGCTCCATTCACGTGTGTCTTTACTCCACTTCACAGGCTGTCTAGTCTAGACTGTCCCGGACAGGGGTCCTGGCAGAGCCAGGCCCTGGCTAACTTCAGCAGGGATGCCTGTTCTGTGTGTTCTCCTCCCCAGAGAATCAGAGGGAAACTAACGCTACACTTCCTCCCCCCAAGTGACTACTTCCTACAAGGGTGTGTAGGAGCCCCTGTGAGTGGTGGAGAAGAAAGTGTGCAGAGAAGGAAACACAGAGATAGGTAGAAGAGAAAGAAGTATCTTCATTGGACCACAAGATCAGACAATACAAAAAAAAAAACCCTGTGTTCACTACAGCTGTGCAATATATACAGGTTAACATACAAAATACTGACATCTGGTGGTGAAACCAATAAATACCTTCATCACCACATAACCTTCGAGTGAAGGGCTTTTGCAACAGGTGCCATATAAGGAACACACTTATTTTTTGCGCCACTAATTTTACTTTGCAATGGCAGATATAATTTCTGCCTAAAATATGCTGTGAAACCAGAAAAAAAATTATATGTGTGGTGAAATACACACATTTTTTTTCTAATGGGGGGGGGGGGGGAGTTGTTTTTACTTTGTTCACCCTAGGACAAAACTGACATGTTATACATGTTCCTCAAGTCAGTATGATTACGACGATATGTAACCTGCATAACTTTTATTTTATTTGATGGCTTTTAAAAAATTAATACCTTTTAGTAAAAATATATGTTCTTTAAAATTGCTCTATTACCATGCTTATAGCACTTTTATCCTTTGGTCTATGGGGCTGTCCGATGTATCATTTTTTGCGCCATGATGTGTACTTTCCATCGATACATTGCTTGCATATATGCAACTTTTTAAACGCTTTTTATCACAATTTTTTGGGATTTGAGGCAACCAAAAATGCACAATTTTGCAGTTTCAAATTTTTTTGCGCTTACGCCGTTTACCGTGCGAGATCAGGAGTGTGATCATTTAATAGTTCAGGCCAATATGCATGTGTCGATATCAAATATGTCTACTTTTTTATTTATTATTTTTATTTATAAAATGGGAAAAGGGGGGTGATTCAAACCTTTATTAGAGGAGGGTATTTTTTATTAATAAAAAAAAACATTTTTTAAACATACTAGTATCACTACACTGATCTCTCATTGAGATCTATGCAGTATAGATATACTGCATAGATCAATGAGTTTGTTGTTCTATTGCTTTCGACTGCTGCAGAGCAATAGATTACTGAGCTCGGATCTGCGCCATTACGCGCAGACCCCTGGCCGGACAGGTAGCAGGGACTGCTCTTCTGCGATCAAATCCTAGCTGTAGGATTGTCTTACAGATGACACCTGATCCCTGAGAGGCCATTAACCCGTAATCTTTCTTCATAAAGGGATTTTCCAGAAGGCAAACCTTTTTTTGGCATATTATTATAGGTCTATTACTGTATACTCACCCATACAGATTTCAGCTCATGTGTCATGGAATATTAACAACTGGTAATAACTTTATTATTCTGAAGGTTGGTGCATGAGCATTCACCTTTTTTGTAACACGGTTACAGTGGCACATAGCTATTCATCATGCTATATATCCTTATGTTACCTTCCACTCGTGATTCATTGTCATATCACAAAAGACACGGGGAAGGCCATGACGCCAGTTGAACAGTTGGCAGTTCCTGTGTCTGGCCTGAACAACTAAAAATGAAATCTTTGCCCAAGGATAAAATGTGACACAGTTTCCCGGCAATCCTTTCATGTTGCATAATTCTTATTGACCTGTGAGATTTGGGCATAACCTATAGTCACACAGGCAATTGCCCAGCCTTCCTTTACTTTCTGTGTGTCTAGCATCCTGTTCACATCAAAGTACAGACTTTCCATAGTACTGAAAATAGTTATCACACCAAAATACTAATGAATAGAAGCCATTAAAGGAGAAGTACAGCGAAAATTTTTATTAAACAATTGTATTGGCCCCCAAAAGTTGTACAAATCCCCAATATACACTTGTTACAGGTTATGCACATAAAGTGTTTTTTTTACCTGCACTTACTACTGCATCAAGGCTTCATTTTCTGGATAAAATGGTGATGTCACGTCCCGACACCCAGAGCTGTGCGGGCTGTGGCTGCTGGAGAGGATGATGGCAGGGGGATGCTCAGTGTCCTCCAGTGCCCTGTGTCCCTCAGTGTCCCCCTGCCATCATCCTCTCCAGCAGCCACAGCCCGCACAGCTCTAAAAGTTGGGTCGTGACATCACCATTTTATCCAGGAAGTGAAGCCTTGATGCAGTAGTAAGTGCAGGGAAAAAAGCACTTAATACGTTTTTTTTCCTAATAAGTGTATATTGAAGATTTGCATAACCTTTGGGGGCCAATACAATACTTTAACACAAATTTTCGCCGGACTTCTCCTTTAGGGCAGTGTTCACACAAAGCATTTTTGCTTAGTATTTTGGTCAGTATTTTTCAACCAAAACCAGGAGTGGATTGAAAACACAGAAAGGCTATGTTCACACTGTTAAAATTTAGTGGATGGCCGTCATTTAATAGAAAATAATAACCGTTATTTTAAAACAAACATAACAGAAACATAATAACCTAAACATAATCACAATGCTGATTGAGGTCAGCTCACCTGCTGTATCCACTCACGGTGCGCGGCAAAGCCCGGAGCCAGGGCAGTAAATGCAAAGGAAAAGTCCAGCACCAGTGTAGCGGATAAAAATATTAACGTCCTTCTTTATTGACAAACCTTCACATAACAGGAAACAAACATGCGATTGTTGACGCGTTTCGGCGTCTCTCACGCCTTGTTCACAACATAGTATATCATATACTGTTCCCCACATCATTATATGGGCAGTATCAGACATCACATGACACTTAATTAAAATCACAAACACATGATTTAAAAAACGCAAGTTGGGTACAAGATACAAACCGCAACAAAAACAAGGAGGGATATGAAACAAAGCTTCCATTTATAGTACAAAATGTGATATAAACATACATAATTAGTGGGCAGTATTAAACATTTAGTATGTCAAAATAAGATTGTGTCTAGAGTTTAAACCACAAGGAAATCTGCTTCCTAACCTGAAGATCCAGAAGGACTCTCTATTCAATAATTTGCGTCTTAGAGAGCCCCCTCTTTTTGACGGGTATATTTTCTCTATGTCCATTACTGTAAGAAATTGCACATTTCCCCCATGCACCTCTCTAAAATGTTTTGTCAGGGATGACACATTAACCACCTCGTTCCTTTGAGGCTAGTTGATGTGCATCCCACATATTGCAGATTGCACTGTGTGCACATAGCCACATATACTACATATGTAGTGTTGCAGTTGATGTAGCTATGTATCTTGTATGTATTCCCATTCGAACATGATTTAATGTCCTTGGACACCGCAACATGTGAACAGGTTAGACATCGTTGATGTCCACACCTGTAAGATCCCTTGACATTTAACCACGTCTGTTCCTTCACCTTATCCCCTGTATACAGAGATGGAGACAGGGCCGTACCCAAGGTAGGTGCTCTTCTGGACACAACCCTGATCCCATCTCTGGTCATTTTATGTAGGGTCTTATCTTGCCACAAAAGTGGCAGATGTTGTTTATAATGTGTCGTATTTGTGTAAACTGTTTACTGTATGATGTAACAAATACTATCTCATTAGTCCCATTTTTATTTCGTTTCTTGTGATGTCTCCCATTATTTGTATGTTCGACCAATAGTTCCTCTCTATTGACCCCTGATATTTTTTGTACAGCTTGATCTAGTTGTTCCTGTTTGAATCCTCTTTCCCTAAACCTTTGTTTTGAAAACTCCTTTCAAAAAGTTGTGGACTACCTAAATGGCAATGAATTTGGGCTCAAGTTTACTGCACATTTTGGCGACAATGAGGTAACATTTTTGAAAGTACGATTTGTGGCCAATGAGATTAAAGGGTGTATAGATGTATTACCATACAGAAAGGAATGTGCTGGGAATAGTATTCTCATGGCCACATCTTGTCATCCACCACACGTGGTTAATAACATACCTTATGGCGAGTGCCTAAGACTAAAGCGCAACTGTAGCAGAGAAGAGGTTTACATTTCAGAACTGGATAAATTACAACAAAGGTTTAGGGAAAGAGGATTCAAACAGGAACAACTAGATCTAGCTGTACAAAAAATATCAGGGGTCAATAGAGAGGAACTATTGGTCGAACATACAAATAATGGTAGACATCACAAGAAACGAAATAAAAATGGGACTAATGACATAGTATTTGTTACATCACACAGTAAACAGTTTACACAAATACGACACATTATAAACAAACATCTGCCACTTTTGTGGCAAGATCTGACCCTACATAAAATGACCAGAGATGGGGTCAGGGTTGTGTCCAGAAGAGCACCTACCTTGGGTACGGCCCTGTCTCCATCTCTGTATACAGGGGATAAGGTGAAGGAACAGACGTGGTTAAATGTCAAGGGATCTTACAGGTGTGGACATCAACGATGTCTAACCTGTTCACATATTGCGGTGTCCAAGGACATTAAATCATGTTTAAATGGGAACACATACAAGATACATAGCTACATCAACTGCAACACTACATATGTAGTATACAGTATGTGGCTATGTGCACACAGTGCAATCTGCAATATGTGGGATGCACATCAACTAGCCTCAAAGGAACGAGGTGGTTAATGTGTCATCCCTGACAAAACATTTTAGAGAGGTGCATGGGGGAAATGTGCAATTTCTCACAGTAATGGGCATAGAGAAAATATACCCGTCAAAAAGAGGGGGCTCTCTAAGACGCAAATTATTGAATAGAGAGTCCTTCTGGATCTTCAGGTTAGGAAGCAGATTTCCTTGTGGTTTAAACTCTAGACACAATCTTATTTTGACATACTAAATGTTTAACACTGCCCATTAATTATGTATGTTTATATCACATTTTGTACTATAAATGGAAGCTTTGTTTCATATCCCTCCTTGTTTTTGTTGCGGTTTGTATCTTGTACCCAACTTGCGTTTTTTAAATCATGTGTTTGTGATTTTAATTAAGTGTCATGTGATGTCTGATACCGCCCATATAATGATGTGGGGAACAGTATATGGTATACTATGTTGTGAACAAGGCGTGAGAGACGCCGAAACGCGTCAACAATCGCATGTTTGTTTCCTGTTATGTGAAGGTTTGTCAATAGAGAAGGACGTTAATATTTTTATCCGCTACACTGGTGCTGGACTTTTCCTTTGCAACCTAAACATAATATACAAAAAGACCATATGAAAGATCATATAAAAAGAGCAAAAAAAGAAAGAAAAAAAAAGAAATTATATATATATATATATATATATATATATATATATATATATAAAATTTATTTTTTTGAAATAGTAAAGACTTTAGCCTAAGGCGGGATGTAAACAGAAAGCTGTCAATAGAGGAAATCAATTTACTAAAACATAACAAAATGGGGTCTTTTCGACCTCTTTCCAGACCATGTCTGATTTTTTGCATAATTTGCATTCCATTTGGACCCAAGAATTCATCCACAAACAAAAGGTCTCTATTTATAGTGTGTCTGCCAGTGTATCCTGCAGAGAAAGTATTGTTCACTTTACAGTGAGCTTTACGACTTCCTTATAAAAACAATATAGACTTTTGCATGCAATTTGTTTTCAAAAGACGAACATTATTGTGTAATTTTAATAAGTTATGTAATAATGACAAAACAAGTGAATATAAAACAGCAAAATATGAATATATTTTAATATGATTGTGGGCTTAAAGCATACTCATCTTTTCAGGTAACTTTTCAGGATTAGCTATACATGAGGGTTAGCACTATATTTGGCCTATCTATCTATCTATCTATCTATCTATCTATCTATCTATCTATCTATCTAGAAAAGTAGCAAAAATCTGCAAGCCTTGAAAATGACTCTGGGAGAGAGTTGAAACGTTGTATCTTTTGTACCTAACTGATGGAATAAATCACCCTTCACTTGATACCGGTGTGCTGCGGATTTTTGCTACTTTTCTACATTGTAGTAGGAGCAGTGGCAGCAGACAGCGATTTATCTTCTATGGACTACCCGGAGGATTTAATGGTCAAGTGGGTAGCCCCTCACATAGCTTCACACACACCCCTGCTCTTACCCACTCATGTAATATTGTCAACAACGAGCAGGGAACGAGGAGCAAGCAAGCGCTGACCTGACAGGTCACTTGCTCCTCAGCATCGGCCCATATGGCCTTATACGCCCTGTATCGTTCATGCGGCCATTTAAATGTATTGGTCGCACATCCACATATGCAGCCATATGCCAAACATTTTAAGGCTATGTTCACACGGGGTAAGAGACCGGCCATTCCGTGACCCCAGCCGGGTCACGGCACGGCCGGTCTCTGCCGGGATCATCCCGGCCGGTGCTGCATTACTGGGCGGATGATCTTTTGGCTGTAGGGTTCTGATGCGGGCGCATCAGCGCGCGCCCGCATCAGAACCTCCCACAGCACACAATGAAGCAAGCGACCGAAGCCGCTCGCTTCATTGCGTGAACTGACCGGTCTTTCTGCGGCCGCAATTCAGTTCTTTGCGGCCCCGTACAGGATCCCGTCTGAAGCATATACGATGTGTATACGCTCTGGCCGGGATCCCATAGAAGATAGGCCGTACTTTTACGTAGTGTGAACATAGCCTAAAGCGGCACAAAAGATGCTATCAGCCGATGCAGGTAATTTCCCATTCCTTGGCTGATGAGACTTTTACACAGGCCCAAGGAGCATCTCTAGCAAAGCTGATTGCCAATAGTCGGGCTGTGTAAAAAGGCCTTTAGCTGTCTCTCTCTCTCTGCCTGTGTATGTAGACACTCTACCTGTGTACACTTGTACTATTGATCTTTTTGAAACAGCAGTGCCTATTTAACCACAATGAAAAACATTAGGCGCTAAAAAATCTGATGCTTATTTACTATTGCAACGTTTCACAATCTTAAAGCTGTGCTATCATTTCAATTAACTTTTACATGTACTGTATAGACATGTTATGTAATGAGACCCCCCTATGATTGATTGCTATAGCTGTGGGATAGGCATAATAGTGGTATTATTATTAAATGCCAAAAATAAAAAAAGTTTTCAATAGAAACAAAAAAAAAAACAACTTTTGTTTTTGTGGTCGGACAGACATCACATGCACTAGATATCAAGTGTTATTAATGTGCATATAGGAAACAAAAGGCTTTCCTGTCAAACTGAATGATACAACTGTGACTGGTGCTCTATTTCCTTTGTTGAAAAGCAAGGCCTTTCAAGAAACAAATAGTGCTGTGCATTGGCATGGAAAATATACTATAAGTATCATAGGCTATGTGCACACTACGTGAGAAACCGGCTGTTCCATGACCTGGCCGGATTACGTGACGGACGGTCTCTGCAAAGATCTTTCCGGCCACAGTGTTCTGATGCGGGCACATCTGCGCGCACTCGCATCAGAACTCTCATAGCCGGAGCCGCTCGCTTCATTGTGTGAACTGACCGGTCTTTCTGCTGCCGCAATTCAGTGAATATGTCAGTTCTTTGCGGCGCTGCATGGGATCCCGGCCGGAGCAAATACAATGTGTATACGCTCCAGCCGGGATCCCATACAAGAATAGGCAGTGTTCCACCCCGTACAAAGTACGGCCGTTGTTGCCATCGGCTTTTACGTAGTGTGAACATAGCCTTATGCAGTATTTTCTTAAGACCGAGTTCTCACACTGTGGCTGCCACATTCAGAAAAAGCCATGTCCACCTGCAAGTGTCACAACAATTTTAAACCTGCGGAATTAGCTGCAAATTAGCACTGACATTCTTCTTAATGGAGCTGAAATTCTGTTTTGATAAGCCTCTTGGTTGGAGAAAAGGTGACCCAGCATTCTGGACCCTCATTTATTAGCTACAGCTTAGGGCAGCTACAAAGACCCAATACATCTAGACATTTCACATCTCCCTCATGGTACTTTGCCATTGCAAGAAATTTTCATACTTGCTTTTGGGTTCCCTAGAGATTACAGAAATGTGATCAGCATCATGTATGAATGATCTATTTACATTATACATATTATAATATAAATAGTACTTAGACCAAAAATGGGCGAAAAATTCAATTATTCACCAAAAAATTCCCCCCACAGTGTTCATTATTTAGGGAAAATAATTGTCAACAAGTCACTTTAACTTGGCCAAGATATTTAACTACAGGGCTAGGGTAGCAAACTGCATCTTTGCCCCAAGTAAAGAAAAAGCCTACTAATATCTCTGAAAATGTTTACACATTATGTACAGTACATGTTCAGTAGCAGCAGACTATAATAGTGTGAGGGATAAAATAAGAAGAACTGGTAGAAAGAATGGATCAGGACACAGACATGCTGGAGTAAGGGGCTTATTCCACGGAGCGATAATCGGCCAAATCGGCCTGATTCGGCCGATTATCATTCCATGGAGTAGAGAGAGCGATCAGCCGATGATCGTGTCATTGTAGCGCCTGGAGTAGTGGATCCGCTGGACCGTCACCAGCGATGGCACTAACCTCACCAGGGAGCGGAGTCTAAGGGGCCGCTGGTTTTCACCAGAGCCCGCCGCAAGGCGGGATGGACTTGCTGCAGCAGGCGACCCCCAGGTCGCTACCCCTGGCTCGGTTGCTGGTGACGGCAGGCGAGGCGTAGCAGGAGCCGTAGGCAGGAGATGATACTGGCAATGGTCTGTAGGTGAGACCGCACGTGACAGGCAGAACACAGGAACTGAAGAATAACGGGGAAGCAGGAACCAGGAACAAGGAGTGGGGACCAGGTAACGGATAGGACTCAGGAACAGGGACTTGGGACCAGGTAGCGGAATAGGACACAGGAACAACAGGGGGCTGGGCCAACGCTATGGGAAGCATATAGAGGCTCCAACACAGGGGACAGGGCATGCTGGGATTTATAGGGGAGTGATTGGGTGCAACTACCAATTAGGAGCGCACTGCCCCTTTAAATCTGAGACAGCCGGCGCGCGCGCGCCCTAGGAGGCGGGGACGCGCGCGCCGGCCGGCACAGCGAGAGGCAGGAGCGTGGAGAGGTGAGGCGCCCCCCGGGGCCGAAGTAATAGCAGCGCCGGGTCCCTGACTATGGACACCGGCTGCTGCACGGGGCAGGAGGCGGTCGCGGCGGCGGCCCGGAACGCGGGACGCCGCCGCGGCCGTGACAGTACCCCCCCCCTTTGGCCTCCCCCTCTTTCTTGCCTGCAGATGGCACAGGAAGCCACAAAGTCTTTGACATCTTGGAACAGACTGGACCACCAGTAGTGGCGGGAGATCCGTTGGCCGGTCTTACGGACTCCAGAGTGCCCGGCCTCCAATGAGGAATGTCCCCACTTCAAAATACCTCTTCGAAGCGCAGGGTGAACATGGGTCTTTCCGGGGGGTACTTTCCGAAGAGTAGAGGTGACGACTGGTACTAGACGATCAGGAGATATAACGTGGCAAGGGGATGTGGGCTTGTGGAAGAGATCCTTCTGAAAGTTCTCCCGGTGGTAATAGGACATAGAGTGCTTGGTGCGGTGCTGAGGTGACTTGAGACACTGGCTGGAACAGTCCTGACCCCAACTGAGAATCTCCCCGGTTCTCCAGTCCAGCTTAGGGGCAAGTAATTGCAGCCCGGGGAGTCCCAGGAGAACGGTGGGGGTAGAATGGGGCAGGACGTAGAAGGATATCTTTTCTTGATGTAAAGGACCCACCTGGAGGACTAAAGGTGCGGTCTGGTAGTATACACGGTCGGTAAGAATTTCGCCCGTGACCGAGGAGATAGTCAGGGGCCTGGCTAGGCGGGTCACGGGTAGCTGCCATCTTTGGACCAATGTAGCCGCAATGAAACTGCCTGCAGACCCAGAATCGAGAAAGGCAGTAGTCTGGTGATTTTGTCCTGAGGGAGTCCGGATGGAAACTGGCATAGACAGACTTGGAAGGGTGGCATTCACACCTAGGGACACCTGTCCCACCGGACCTAGGTGCGAGCATTTCCCGGACGTTTGAGGACGTAGGGGACATCTCAGCCGAAAGTGACCAGAACCACCTCAATAGAGACAGAGATTCAACTCCAGACGACGGATTCTTTCATCAGGCGTCAGGTGAGCCCGTTCCACCTCCATAGGAATATCAGGAGAGGGCTGGGACATCGGAAAGTCAGGATTCTGGACAACCGGCGCCAGCTGGGGATGGCGACGGGAACGGCTTAGTAGATGTTCATGCCGAACCTCCTCCTCCCTCTCCGAAAAACGAGTATCAACTCTGGCGGCCAGTAGGATGAGTTCGTTCAGGGAGGTAGGTAGGTCTCGGGCGGAAAGCACGTCTTTCACTTGACTGGATAGGCCCTTCTTGAAGGTGGCTATTAGAGCGGCTTCATTCCAGTCCAATTCAGCCGCCAGGGTACGGAACTGGATGGCGTAGTCACCAACAGAGGAGCTCCCTTGAGAGAGGTTGAGGAGAGCAGTCTCGGCTGAAGAAGCACGGGCAGGTTCCTCAAAGACAGAGCGAAACTCGAATAGGAAGGCCCGGAGATTGGCAGCAACAGGATCATCACGGTCCCACAGTGGCGTGGCCCAGGCCAGGGCTCTACCCTCCAATAGGCTGATGATGAAAGCCACTTTAGAGCGCTCGGTGGAAAACTGACTACTTAAAAGTTCAATATGCATGGTGCACTGAGTCAGGAATCCTCTGCACAACTTAGAGTCACCAGAGTATTTGCTTGGGAGAGCAAGTCGGAGTGTAGAAACAGCGTCAGGAGGTGGTGTGCGCTGTAAGGCGGCAGTGAGTTGCTGGATCTGCTGCGACTGTTTCTGGATTTGTTGCGCCTGTTGAGCGACCACTCTGGCGACGTCACGGAGATCAGGCACCTCGCCGGGATCCATGGTTGGAGCCTACTGTAGCGCCTGGAGTAGTGGATCCACTGGACCGTCACCAGCGATGGCACTAACCTCACCAGGGAGCGGAGTCTAAGGGGCCGCCGGTTTTCACCAGAGCCCGCCGCAAGGCGGGATGGACTTGCTGCGGCAGGCGACCCCCAGGTCGCTACCCCTGGCTCGGTTGCTGGTGACGGCAGGCGAGGCGTAGCAGGAGCCGTAGGCAGGAGATGATACTGGCAATGGTCTGTAGGTGAGACCGCACGTGACAGGCAGAACACAGGAACTGAAGAATAACGGGGAAGCAGGAACCAGGAACAAGGAGTGGGGACCAGGTAACGGATAGGACTCAGGAACAGGGACTTGGGACCAGGTAGCGGAATAGGACACAGGAACAACAGGGGGCTGGGCCAACGCTATGGGAAGCATATAGAGGCTCCAACACAGGGGACAGGGCATGCTGGGATTTATAGGGGAGTGATTGGGTGCAACTACCAATTAGGAGCTCACTGCCCCTTTAAATCTGAGACAGCCGGCGCGCGCGCGCGCCCTAGGAGGCGGGGACGCGCGCGCCGGCCGGCACAGCGAGAGGCAGGAGCGTAGAGAGGTGAGGCGCCCCCCGGGGCCGAAGTAATAGCAGCGCCGGGTCCCTGACTAAGGACACCGGCTGCTGCACGGGGCAGGAGGCGGTCGCGGCCCGGAACGCGGGACTCCGCCGCGGCCGTGACAGTCATCGACTGATCGTTCATTTAGGTTCAAACCTAAAATCATCAGTCGCCCCCTGCGCATCGCTATGTGGAATAACTATGGGTTAACTTGACTGTCACATGTTATTGTTTTAACCAATCGCAGGTGCTTTTCCTCACTTTCAAACTGTTACACTTCTTCTCTCTCCTCTCTTCCACAACCCCACCAATCACTGTGAGGCTTAGTTTCCCCTATAAAAGGGAGGTCAGTGGGAGGACTTTTTGTTAGTAAGATTATGAGAAAGAGACATAGCCAGAGAGAGAGAGAGAGAGAGAGAGAGAGTCCCTTCTGCAGTGTGAAGCCGGGCCTGGCCCAGGCCAGGACCCTTGTCAAGGACCACAGATCCAGATCCAGAAAGATTCTTGTATGCAAGTAACCTGTTCCAGTATACAGTGCTAAACCCTCAGGAGGGGTAGCCATCCTCTAAGGAAACCTTGTCCATGCCTGGGATCCTTCTGTATTCTCAGGGCAGTAATCACACCTAGGTACTGACCTCCAGTAGGACAAATAGCTGGAAGCTGATGTATCCTACTGCCTATGCACAGCTCTTCTGGGAAGTCTTGGAAAGCCTGCTTTACCCAGTTGTAAAGGCCTGGGGCTCGTACTACCCCACCTGGCACTCACTGAACTTGTTGGGCAAAAGGTGGATACGTGGGTATCAGAATTTTTTTCTTCTTCTCAAGCTCTTACAGCATCTGGTGCAGGCAGTGGGGTGTACTGGCCATTTCTTTATCTATCCATGAACAATGCGATTTAATAATAGTATTATAAATCCATATGTAGTAAGCTCCTCTAAGTTGGGCGGACAGAACTGATAAAGTGATAGGAAACCAGGAATACACAAGCTATATAAGTGAACCATATAAAGATATTATGAGGGGATTGCCCCACTCACTCCCAGTGATACCAAGGACAGTTAACAGACATGTAACCTCCTTGATGTATTTCTTTTCTATGCTACAAAATAGTCAAACCTTGGTTAACTCCTCTCTTCGTCCTACCTAGCCAAGTCCCATCCCAGACCCTAATGAGGACCCTCCCATCGCCCTTCCCATCCCAGGCCCACCCCAGCCCCCTAATGGGGACCCTTACTTCTTCCTTTCCAGCCCGGGCCCGGCCCAAACCCCTAATGCAGACCCATCTCAGCGCCCTTCCCAGCCCAGGCCCGACCTAACGTGGATCCTGCTGTCGTTCTTCCAAGCCCAGGAATGTCCCAGCCCCCTAACACAGACCCTACCACTGCCCTTTCCAGCCCAGGGCCACCCCAGCCCCCTAACGCGGACCCTCTCATTGCCCTTCCCAGTCCAGGACCCCCCTGGTAGGGTAATTATGTACAGTGACATGATCAGTGTATTACTGATACAACTCACGCCCACCACTGCTCATGCCTTCTGTAGATTGCACTTCATCATGTGATTGGTTGCTCTGGGCAACAAAGGTCGTTGCTACTAGAAGACTGCTTGATAAATCTTCCCGTATACTCTCTAATATCCAGTCTGTATATAAAGCAGCACAATCTGCCATTGAGGAGGCTGCAGACAGCCCATATTACTCTATGGGACACATTAGAGAGCTATATAACCCTACAGAGCCATATAACACTACAGGTTGGCTGCTGTGTCTTGGAGATTAGTTTTTTCTCTCAAATGTCCAAGGCCACCATTACTAATGACATCTGTGTCCTGTACAGATCAGTATTATAACTGTCAGCTAGTTACATGACCCCCTAACATGACCAGTCTTCCCCCATGATCAGTGTACCACTCCGCTGTCCTGTGTGCGGTGTGTACCAGTAACACTTACCAGTAGATGTTCTAGGATGATGTACAGGAAAGCTGTGCCGTCTATCAGGCGTCTCTCTAAGGGTGCCTTCACACAGGACATATCGCAGCGGAAATCTTGCTGCGAGTTTTTAACATACAGTACATACTGTACAATGTACTGTGCAGCAGCTCACAGCTAAGAAGCACACAATAAATTATTATACATCCCATACATAGCACAGTAATGTAAGGGTATATTCACTCTGAGAAAAAGCCACAGAATCCTGCTTGCCTCAGTGTCTCTATGGGATAGCTCACGCGCCTCTGCTCCTGCCTCACTCCGCTTCTACCACTCTCCGCTCAAAGCATTGGCATGTCAATTCTTTGAGCAGAGAGTGACAGAAGCGTAGACACGTGAGCCATGCTGTGGTGTCCTGTAAAAGTCCTGTACTATAAAGTGGTAATGAAGGTGCATTCTCAGGTTTTACCACAAGATGTCACTATATATCTATGTATGTTGCACAGCTGTAGTAATTCAAGGGTTATTGTTGTATCTTGTGATTCTGTACACCAATCAGAGATGCTGTTGTTTTTTCTACCTATCTCTACCCTCTTCTCTTCTATGCACTCTCTTCTCCAACACTCACAGGAGCTGTTACACAAACCCTGTAGGAAGTAGACACATGGGGAGAGGAAGTGTAGGTCCTTTTTAGTTAGTTCTTTTCTGATTCTCAGTGGAGACAGGTTCCCTGTCCAGGACAGGCCAGCTGTGGTGTTAGGACACAAGGATGGAGAACACAGAGACTTTCTTTCCTAAAACAACACTTATACTCAAGATGCAGCGCTAAACACTCAAAAGAGGACAAGTCAGAGAACACCTCAACCCACACCGTGAACATATCTACACAGTGCAAGACAGTATCAGTAAGGAACTGATCTAGATATGGATCATTGATAAAGAGCAAAGCAGCCAAAGGCCTACATACTCTATCTTGCAGTGCAGGTGACACTGGGACATGCTCAGACACTTTGCTCAACTCAGGTAACCAAGACTGGGGCTTGTGTCACCCTTGTAGGAAGGGTACCCCAACACTGCAGGGTATATGGTCGTTTATAGCAAACACGGGCACAAGTGTTCTTCTTCTTTCAAGTATTTCTTCGTCAAGTATCTCTTCTACTAAAGTTCTGGCAGAGCACACTACTAAATTGGGTTGAGACTCTCCCGACAAACTCCTTTCTACTCTTCTGAACTCTCAGCACTCAACCAAGCTAGCACTACTGTTCTACCTCAGTACTCTGGCAACTCTTAGTACAGATTTACTGAGAGTAGGTCTGTATCAGTCACGTATTATACTATTATCCTGTATTACCAGAGACTTGTCAGTAAAGATCAGTTTATTTATTTAACTGGGACTCAGTAATAATTGCACCAGCACGCATTTACACAGGCTATACCATCCTTGGGTCATTTCCCCTTTCTGTGGGTGGTGGTACTGACAGTCCAGGTGGGTCATATCACCACTCCGGACCACCGTGATAGCAGCCCAAGGGACCCATCACAGCCCAGCAAGTCACCGACCATTGGGGACCAATATAGCTAGCCATACACTAAAGCAGGTAAACCATCCCACCTCTGTGCTGAATGTGCACTGGTGTCACAACAGAACTATAACTGGTTGAGCTATATTCCACCAACCAACCACCATAGAAGTGGCATCACCTAGACCAACTTAGCAGGTGACCGGTCGAGCAGCTACCACAATGCCATAGAGACACTCTGGGACACTGAGGCAGGGCGCTTTTGCTATGTTTGAATGGGCCCTTACACAGGGATCTCTATATTATACATCATACCACGTTATATGGTTACCAAGATTTACATTTTTTCCAGGTACACTTCGGCTTTGACAATGAGGGGTGTGATTTATTGTGGGTTTGGCTTGTGTGTGTGAGAACTATTTCACCCTGAGCCTCAGAGGCCTCCATAACCAGCCAGGTAAAAACCAGCCATGCACAGCACTCTACTTTTTCTGGCAGCTCCATAGAAAATGAATAGAGCTGCAAGTCATGCACCAACCTGCGACTCCATTTATAACAAAGGATCTGGGGCGCTGGTCAAGAGATTTATAACCAGGCAGAAAGTGGGCCTCCTTACTCTCCAATGCCAGGGCTGAATTTTATTCCCAGTCCGGCCCCGGCTCTTGAGAATACCTTACTATGGTTACAGCTTTATTTCTGATTGCTTCATGGTAGGATTTTTTTATTTGTAGTCCTCAGCTTACCCTTGCAGATGATACCTAAAGGGATTACTTCTATGGGAAAATGCAAAACCATGATTATTATTATTACCTAGTCATATTGATTAATTCTCCTGAGCACATTCAAGGATATCCTAAAATGTGCCCTTCTCATATACTGGAAGGGAAAGTTTTGGATCTACAGTTCAAAGCTAATTACTCAATATAAATAATTGCCCACAGTGCAGGGAACGGAAAGCATTTCACACAATATTCCTATTTATGTGATGCTGGATAGTTGGAATAATTTCCAAGATTGACTAATGGAGAAATGTCATAGTATAAACTCTATGGAACCCGTTTTTCTGCTTTGCACGTAATAACAATTATACAGTTATACAAACACTGTTAATTGCACTTTTTATGTAGCGCCATTTACGTCCTTCCTCTATAAAATTTGATTAGGCTGAGAAAAAAAATGATCCCATTGGAAACAGTAGAATTGTCCTGATTAAAGGTATAATCAGGCAGCGGAGGGCATGGCTACAATTTCATGCTTTTTTGGCAGTAAGTGCAAATTACTAAAACAAAAAAAGGACACATACAATACTGGACTTGATAGCTCCCCTTTGTGCTAGGTCATGTGGGGTACTGTGTTATAGGATCCTATCACACCGCACCAGAGCCTCTAGCAGAGCGAGGAGTAATAGAAAGTACTGTTAGCTGTGCAGTGGCTGCTGCACTTTGCTGTTGTGACGGGCAGCGCCTCCCCCTGGGTACTGTAAGAATATACAACAGCACACTGTGGAGGGGAGGGGGGCTCTGCTCTGTATCAATAGCACTGTGCAGCTGTGCTTCATAAGAGAAGGGGATCTATGCAGGGCATAGACAGCCCTGTACTTCCCAACATGAACATTGGTGGCAGCAGAGGGCTCTTGTTGCCCCTTGCTGTAAGGTGATATGGCTTAATTAAAGCAATGATAAAATATTATTTCTTTCTAGAGTACTCCTTTAACATTATTATATTACCAATTGGTAACTCTCAAAGTGATCTGATCACAAAGCCAATATAATTTATACACTTTACTGTGTGTCATGTAGTTTATTTATTTATTTATTTATTTATTTATTATTATTAATTTATTTCTCAGAAGGTCATATTCTGAGTCTCCTGATAAATCTGCATACTAAGAGGGAAGAATTTTGAGACCTGATCCCTGAATCCCTTTAATTATACATAATCAACATACTGTACGTTAGAATAGTCGGGAAGTTGTCCCTTCTGCATTACCCCTTCTCTATGTGAAGACCTACAGGTAATCATCACTGAGGGATCAAATGGACAGACATTTTTTTTTCTCAGAGGCTATTACAGGAAAAAAATAAGGTTGACATGGTGTCCATTCAACTGAATGGGAATTCATGTAATACAGTCTCTGCAGCAGACCTGTACTTCCCGTTTATCATTTAGCTATTGCAGGAACTAGAGATTGAACTCCTGTATTTTCTGAAAAAGAATGGATCTCAAATGCCTAATAAACTTGTATTTTAGGTGGCTTTAAAGGGGAACTCAGGATAAGAAAAACTTGTTTTCTATTAAAAGTACATTAAAAGTTAAATATATGTGTCTATACAATGTATTATTGTATCTGTACGGTTCTGCCACACTGGTAGCTGATAGAAATCCAGGAAGTGAAAAAAGATGGCCCCTGTGCAAATCCACATTGTCTCCTGCTCCTTCTACTATCCCCCCAGGAGAAAAATCTTCCATGCCTCTGTCTCACATTGTGTGTATTTGCTGATGATGCAGGCGTTATGTCATAACCCAATCCCCTGACTGATTCACCATCTCTGTCCGGCCAGAAGCAGCTGCTGCGCTAATTTTACTGATTGTGTGTGTGTGTGGGGGGGGGGGGGGGGGGGCTGTGATGATCACATGAGGGAAAGCATTGCATTCTGGGAAATGCTAAACCAGGAAGGAGAGAAACACAAAACAGAGCAAAAAAAAACCCCAAACAAATGGATTTTTGGTAGTTTCAAAACTGGGATAGATAGGTAAGTAATGCTATATGCTTCTGCAGAAGTTTCAGTGTCTTAACCTGAAATTTCAGTGTCTTAACCTTAATTTCATCAGAAAATGACTTATTGTTTAACTAATGTTTTTATGTTAAAGAGACTCAGGTCAGCAGGTTTATGGTGTCCTATCACAGGGAAGCATGAACTAGAGACAGAGAAGCTGAACATAATGATGTATGACTTACACTGTTCTGTGCAGCTGATTCAGAGATATCCTTCTGAATAACAAGGACAACAAGTGGTCCTCTCAATTATGTGCATGAACCCAGTAGTTCTCCATATTCAAATTAAACAGAAAACTCCGCCCACCAGCTGCTGATTGGCAGTTATCTCTCCATGTTGTGAATAGGCAGTCAACTGGCACCTGGAGGGTGGGGGAAGTGGTGCAGCATTAGTCCTATTCTCCTGCATATTAGGATAACGGCTGAACAGAATTATACAAGTAATACACTTATCTGTTCAGCATTTATGCTGCCCTTATTCAAGGTAGAATAAAGTGACAGATCCCCTTTAAACATATTTTCAAAGAATGGTTTTCTATCTATAGAAGACTTTTGATAAGAGGAGGCTGCTGTAAAGTGATCAGTACAGCATTGCAGCAACATGTGACACCAGTAGATAGCCCCAATACAAGATAATAGCAGCTCCCTTTGGCCTTTGACCTCTCCAAAGGTCACAGAGTATGCTCAGTAATTTTTCACAATCATCTCAAGGGGTCTATTGTCATCTATGGCCATGAGTCTTGCTGTAAAGCATGTCACTAAATGCTGTAAAAACAGCTCTGGCAAGATGGCAGCCCCAATAATTTTATGTACAAAAAGTGAAATAAAAGAAATTACAGTCAGAAAATAGAAACAGATTAGAAGATCCGTTTAACTTTTAGTCAGTGGTTCAGGATCCTCCATGGTAACAATACAGTAAACCAAGCACTGAACATTTTTATCTCACCAGGACAATAGACAAAAGATTTTTGAACTTTATAGCCACTTCCCAGAGTTCCTTCTAATGGAAATACTACAAAACACACTTAAAGTGGAGACACTAAAACAAATGCCAGAAATGTACAATTCTAAAAATGATTTCTTATCCTTGAGCCACTTCCAACCTATTACTATAAAGGGTGAATAAAACAAATTGTTGGCATGATATTGCATTTTATTGTTCTGGGTAAAACTTGTATTGTCTCTCACATCAAGAACTTCTGTTTGGCAGAGTTAATAGTAAATAAAAAAAAAACAGTAGAAATGCTCCTACATTTATTTTTCAATGTTTTGTAAATTGTAAATGAATATCACTACATTTTGGTACAAATTGCTTTAATGGCAATGGAAACTGGGCAAAAGAAGAACTAAACAAAAAAGGCAGTATGACTGATTTTATCCCCTTTTTATCACATATGTGCTACTTTATAGGGAGACAATTACCACCACTGCATTCATCTATGGAGGTCCTAGGAGGAGGATGTAATGTGTGGGGTTCAGTGGCTTACTGCTACCTTCTCCATTATTGCATTTGGTGATTGTTTTGATTTTTTTTTTCACTTCCATGCACTTTCTTCATCTCACATTGTAAAGATCGTTTTACGTTTACTGTTGTTGCACTGCATACTTGCCCATCATTATAGAGGTTGAGTTCTAAATATTTTCATATTTCTCTTGGAGGGGAGGGTTGTAGTTATTATAGGAGGTTGCAGACCTTGGGACTTGTCATATCATGGAAGTCCCTGTGTTTAAGGGAGTGTTTATTTTGTTTTGTTTTTTTTAATTCATGGGGACATTCTACTGTATGTTTGTGGTTTTATATGATAATATATACATATATTTTTTTTACTTTACTTTTTTTTGCGGTGCTAGCCATTTAATGTAACAGGTCTTTGCTGGGAAGTAAAGCTAGGTAACCATCCTAGGTGTGGGAATTCCATATTTTTTTCCAGGGGTTGTATAAGCCTGAACAAACTGAAGTCATTACACTCATCATTTTACTGTTACATACATGTTTTGCTGTGTGCATTAACACTAGGTCAGTCTAAGTTTAGTATGGTCCAGTTTATTCCAGTTCAGAGAAGGCTGAATCTGTTCTGTTGTTGCTCATCATTTCCTGATGCAAAGTCTTCTGAACCCTTCACTTTGTCTTCAGGAAGGGAGTTTTCCTTCAAACACTCCTTAATGACTTCCGTACAGATAGGGGGCATGACAATGCTATTAAAATATTCTCTTGATTGATTTCATGATGATACCATCCCCAGCACAAGGTCATGTAAGATGTGTTGACACCTAACATTCACAGTATCTGGCACGCAACGCAGATATGGCCCAGTACAGTGAAAAGTAATCTTAAAAATTCAATATCAATGTTGGAACTAACCAATATGGCTATGATCTAGTATGACTCCATATTGGAGCTACAGTGGGGAAAAAAGTATTTAGTCAGTCACCAACTGTGCAAGTTCTCCCACTTAAAAAGATGAGAGAGGCCTATGTAATTAACATCATAGGTAGGCCTCAACTATGGGACAAAATGAGAAAACAAATCCAGAAAATCACATTGTCTGATTTGAAAAGAATTATGGTGGAAAATAAGTATTTGGGTTATATTGCAATATACAGGGCACCAATCGAAGAATTGGATGTATTAGGCTGCAAGTGAACAGGTTTTGAAGTTGATATGTTTGGAGCAGGAAAAATGGGAAAAGTGTAAGAATATTCATAGTTGCTAACTAAAACATTTTTCAACTATGAAAGACTATGGGGGAGATTTATCAAACTGGTGTAAAGTAGAATTGTCTTAGCTGCCCCTAGCAACCAATCAGATTTCACCTTTCGTTTTTCAAAGAATCTGTGAGGAATGAAAAGTTGAATCTGATTGGTTGCTAGGGGCAACTAAGACAATTCTATGTTACACCAGTTTTATTAGGAGGTGGCTGGTTATTAGACAGGGTTTGCTATAGAGCTGGGTTTCCACACAACATACGCTAAGCAAAACACACAGAGAGAATGATCGCCTAGCAGATGATGACCTTTTTCATGGATTTAGGGTCCTTTTACACACACAGATAGCTGACGAGTTTGACAGATTTTAACCCAAAGCCAGGACTTAAAAAGAACACATATATATATATATATATATATATATATATATATATATATTATCACCCTGTGAAATAGTGTCTGTGATAAATGTTAGAGTTCCCATTTAAAAATAGGGAGAATCCTATAAAACTCAAGGCTATTGGGAACTGTGCCAAGTACAGTAGTTTTGCATGTTATTAAACAAGAGATCAAGCCAAAAGTTGTTCAGAACAAGCATCGCCTTCACATCAATGATGCAGTACTGCAACTGGGTACGACTGCAACTGGGTACGACCACACATCATATTTTTGTGGCCATTTGACAGACGTTCTTTTGGACGGCTGTAATTTTGTGGCCAAATAACAGCTGTTATTTCAAAACAATGACCATTATTTGTGGAATGACAGCTGTTGTTTTGATGTAACAGATGTTATTTGGGTACAGACTGACAGCCGTCAAACGGCCAAAAAGAGAACTGGCCACAGTGTCACAGCTATATTAACTTCTGTTAAGGTATTACTGACAAGACGGAGGGGCCCATGGCATCCACTGCACATGCTTGTAGTTCTGGGGAAAGATAGTGGATGACCAGGGGATACCCTCAGACTTGTCACATTCCTCCATAGGAAGGACACTGTGACTAGATCTTGGGAGCTGTCTGCCCTGATGACTAGTTACGGATCTTTAGCTTAAAACATGAACCAGTTTAAAAGTTTATTTTCTTAACGTTTTCCTGCTGACAGGTTCTTTTCAAGGCATCAATCCGTGTCCATGCATCAGAGACTGAGCTGTTCAGAAAACTGAAGTATTCCTAATCTACGCAGGACTGAAGAGAATAGAATTACTTGCCAAAATACAGAAGAATGGTTTGGGTCCAAGTTTGGGAAAGATCACGCTTATTTTTAACTGCGGATGATAGTTTTCTAACAATTCAAGCGCCGGGAAAGAGAAGATCTGCTGTATTGTTCTATTGATTTAGTTTCAGATAGCACAATATATAAAATTAGAATGGAATTAAAAGGAAAGTACATTGTTAACACAAGATGCGGTTAGTGTGAGTTCAACTGCTAATGACTTGACGAGGTTAACCTATGTGGTGTCTATACCCTAAAGACAATGGTATATTTAGTAGAGGAAAAAAGAGAATCTAGGTCCTCTAGACAAGTCAATAAATATGGTGAATAATTACAAATAGTGAGATATAAAGATATAGTTTACTGGTAGATAATCAGAATAGAGTATATAGCATATAGCCAATGGCATGATAAAAACATATGTTATATAGCAAATGACATGATAAAACACAAATAGGCAAAATATATAAAATATATAATATATCATAAAATGTATACCAGAAATAAAAAATCATGAAAAAATGGCAAAAGATATACAAAAATAGAAAAAATAAAAAAAAAAATCAAAAAATATTAATAAAATAAAAATTGAAAAACAAAAATATGGAAAGGATAAATATGAAAAGAGTTTATAAAAAAGTTTATAAAATTGTGCACATAATTGGTATAATGAGTAAACACTTCCTAGGTGATTAATTGTAGCTCAATTCATCAATTTATCAGCACAATGTGGTAAAGTTCATAATTGGCTGTAAATCATATGGTTATGACAGAATTCATAGTATGAATTGATGGCGCTCATTCAGCACTTGGTTATGCCAAAAGTTCATGAATGTGCGCTACTTAGACCCAGTTGTAGAGTGATAGATGGTAGCATTCATGTGGCAAACTGTTCATACGGCAAGTGAGCCTGATATGTGACTAGCAGGAACAGGCTGAGTAATGATTATCGCATTTGTATAGCGATGTTCATTCAGTTGCTAGTACATTCATGTGGTGTATATTACACCTCTCACCGTTCCTGCGAGATGGAGGGTCTCCGGAGCGGCTGACTTGTGCGCTCGGACTTGCCGGTCTTTGTTTGGCTGCTCCTATTGCTGGAAGCCTGTGCCGCGCTCAGCCCAGGTATTAATGTAGATCGGAGCTCTGTACATGCGCAATGTGTTGTGATGCCCGCTGGACCTCGTGCTGATGTTGGCGCCAAATGGATGTTTGAAAGGCTGTTAATGCAGTAAGCCTTTGAGCATTAGTTTCGCTGAATGTTCATAAGTAGAATGTTCTTAGTAGCTGGACGCGTTTCGATACTTTCTTAGTATCTTTCTCAACAGCAAAAAATAAGTAATGGTCTAGTCCTGATATTGGTGGGTATATATGTGTAGCGGGCTGGTCCTGATTGGTTAGATTTAATTGCAATCTAGTGATTACCAAAGCCCGGTGTGCATAATACATAGGCAATTGTCGAGATCCGGTATGCTTTCATCCTGGATTAATTATGATTGATAATAATATGGATTAACCAGTAAAATGAAATTCGAACAATACAATAGATCTGTACATACTCAATGCTTAGGATATAATGAATATATTAAGATCAAATATTTTACAACAAGGAGACGTCACTACAAGGTATTGTTCATATTGTAATAGTGCTCTAACCAATAGAATTTTTCAATGTGGATAGTATAATTGTACATAGATGGTATACCTTTGGGCTGGTAAATACATACAGATAGTGTTTATATTATATCATTTAAAGTCTGTAGCCTTTAATAGAAATAGTACAGATAGTTACAGTGTTATATGTCTAGTCATGTTGAAAAAGTGGTGTGGCTTGCAAGAACATAGGATTGTGTAGATAATATTGTATATATTTCTCTGATGTAGATATTTTAGCTTTAAACTTGAGTTATATAATAGGGATAGGGGAGGGCCCCTAGGGATCAAGCCCAGAGCCCGTCACCGTGCTGATAGACAGCCGGGCAGGTGACGGGCTGTGAGAGAGAGCCCCAGAGGCTGTAGTCTAGATGAAACCAAATATTTCTAGTTCTTCATTTAGGCCTTTTCGGGATATTGTTTCAAAATCGTAAATGAAACGAGATTTTGCTCTGGACATAGATGCAATGTAGTCACCTCCTCTCCAACTGTGCTTGACTGATTGTAAAGCTGAGAACTGGATTTTGGAGATGTCGCTGTTATGGAATTATTTGAAGTGTGCAGAAAGAGGGTGTTTTTCGTTGCCTTTTTGAATGTTGTAAAAGTGTTCGTGTATACGGGTTTTAAGTTGTCTTTTTGGTCCTCCCGATATATTGTTTTGCACATGGGCATTGGATAATGTAAATGATTCCATTTGTCTGACACGTGAGTAGTTCGGTTATGTTCCATGTATAGTTGTTAACCGTAGATGTGAATTTGGATGTTTTTCTTGGGAATTTAGTGTGTTTACAACAGGAACATATTCCGCACCTAAAGAAACCTTGTGTGGATAACCATGTAGATGAGAATTGTTTATGTGACAGGTCTTTGACTGTAGGGGCTACTCTAAGGCCGAGATTTGGTGCCTTCGTGAAAATGATTGGTGGTTTTGGTGGTAGCAATGCTGCTAGTGTCTTGTCTTGGCACAAGATTGGCCAGTTCTTTTGTATAATTTTCTCGATCTGTTTGTGTTGTGGATTATAAGGTAGTATGATTTTTGAGGTACTTGTATCACTAGAGGTGGTGTTTGAAGATGGTGATGTTTTGTTAAAATAAGTGGTTCTGTCTGTATTCCTGATTTTGTCAACAACATCCTATATTAACCCCTTAAGGACAGAGCCTGAAATGGCCTTAATGACAGAGACAAATTTTATGAATATGACCAGTGTCACTTTAGTCATTAATAACTTCGGGATGCTTTTACCTATCCGGCTGATTCTGAGATTGTTTTCTCGTGACATATTGTACTTTACATTTCTGGTAAATTGGAGTCGATACTCATAACAAATCTTTATGAAAAAAACCCAAATAATGTGAAAAAATGTGAAAAAATGCATTTTTCCAACTGTGAAACTTCTTTGCGTATACAGAAAGTGGTTATACCACATAAATTATATATTAAATAGCATTAGCAACATGTCTACTTTATGTTGGCGGCATTTATTAAACGATCTTTCATTTTTTTTAGACGATAGGAAGCTTAAAACATTAGCAGCAAATTTCCAAATTTTAAGTAAAATTTCAAAATCAGATATTTTTAGGGACCTGTTCAGATTTAAAGTGTATTTGAGGGGCCTGTATGTTAGAAAGCCCCACAAAGCACCCCATTTCAGAAACTGCACCCCCAAACTCTGCAAAAGCACATCCAGAAAGTGTTTTAACCCTTTAGGGGAGTCACAGAAATAAAAGCTAAGTGTGTAAGGAATTTGAAAATTTTAATTTTCTGTGCAGAGATTTTATTGTAATCCAATATTTTTCATAATTATAAACCTATTATCAGAGAAATGCACCCCAATAATTATTGCCCCGTTTCTGCAGTTTATAGAAATACCCCATATGTGGCCCTATTGCGCTATTTGACGCAACCACAAGCCTCAGATATAAGGGAGCGCCTAGTGAATTTCAACGCCTCCGTTATATTTGGTCATTTTTGACTGTACCACTTCAGGTTGGCAGAGGCTCTGGGGTGTCAAAACCTAAAAAACACCCCTAAAGGGACACCATTTAAAAACTACACCCCTCAAGGAATGTAACAAGGGGTCCGGTGAGCATCTGGACCCCACAGGTGCTTCACAGATTTTCCGAACAATATGGCGTGAAAAAAGAAAAATTTATTTTTTACACTAAAACGTTGTTCTAGCCTTCAGGGAAGGAGCGCCAATTGGCTTTTGGAAGCTGAATTTCACTGAAAAGGATTTCAAGGGCCATGTCGCATTTACAGAGCCCTCGTGCTGCCAAGACACTGGAAACCCCCCACAAGTGATTCCATTCTGGAAACTACACCCCTCAAGGAATCTAACAAGGGGTGCAGTGAGCATATGGACCCCACTGGTGACGGGCACAAATGTGGAACAATGTGACGTGAAAGGGAAAAATTTCATTTTTTCACTTTCATGGCACAAATGTGCCCGTCATCAAGGGGTCCATATCCTCACTGCACCCCTTGTTAGATTCCTTGAGGGGTGCAGTTTCCAGAATGGGGTCACTTGTGGGGGGTTTCCAGTGTTTTGGCAGCACGAGGGCTCTGTAAATGCGACATGGCGTTCATCATCCATTCTAGCCAAATCCAACCTCCAAAATCCAAATGGCGCTCCTTCTCTTCGGAGGCTTGCCCTGCGCCCACATGGCGCTTTATGTCCACATGTGGGGTATTTACGGACTCGGGGGAAATTGCTCTACACATATTGTGTGTTTTTTTCTCTTTTAACCCCTTGTGAAAATGATAAATTCAAGGCTAAACCAACATTATAGTGTAAAAAATGTAATATTTCATTTTCACGCCACATTGTTCCACATTTGTGCCCGTCACCAGTGGGGTCCATATGCTCACTATACACCTTGTTACATTCCCTGAGGGGTGTAGTTTCCATAATGGGGTCACTTGTGGGGGGTTTCAACTGTCTTGGCAACACAGAGGCCTTTTGAATGCAACATGGCCCCTCAAAATCCATTCCATCCAAATCCAGCCTTCAAAAACGAAATGGCGCTCCTTCCCTTCGGAGGCTTGCCCTGCGCCCACATGGCGCTTTATGTCCACATGTGGGGTATTTATGGACTCGGGGGAAATTGCGCTACACATTTTGTTTTTTTTCTCCTCTTTTAACCCCTTGTGAAAATGATATATTCAAGGCTAAACCAACATTATAGTGTAAAAAATGTAATATTTCATTTTCACGCCACATTGTTCCACATTTGTGTCCGTCACCAGTGGGGTCCATATGCTCACTACACCCCTTGTTACATTCCATGACGGGTGCAGTTTCCATAATGGGGTCACTTGTGGGGGGTTTCAACTGTCTTGGCAACACAGGGGCCTTTTGAATGCAACATGGCCCCTCGAAATCCATTCCATCCAAATCCAGCCTTCAAAAACCAAATGGCGCTTCTTCCCTTCGGAGGCTTTCCCTGCACCCGCATGGCGCTTTATGTCCACATGTGGGGTATCGCCGTACTCAGGGGAAATTGCTCTACACATTAAATGTTTTTTTTATCTTTTAACCCCTTGTGAAAATGAAAAAACATGAGAAGATTAATGATTTAGAGTAAAAATTTTACAAAAATTACACTAAATGTTGGTCTAGCCTTGATTTTTTTCCATTTCCACAAGGGGTTAAAAAAGAAAATGAACACAAAACGTGTAGGGTAGTGTCCCCTGAGTACGAAAATACCCCACATGTGGGCATAATGTGCCATATGGGCACAGGGCAAGTCACCAAAGGGACAGAGCGCCATTTAGAGGCTGGAATGGAGGATGGAGGCCATGTCGCAATTACAAAGCTCCTGTGCTGCCAGGACAGTAGAAACCCCCGACAAGTGACCCCATTCTGGAAACTACACCCCATAAGGAATCTAACAAGGGGTGCAGTGAGCATATGGACCCCACTGCTGAGGGGCACTTACGTAGAACATGTGCCGAGAAAATAAAAAATACAATTTTTTTCATTTTCACGTCCCAAATGTGGCCGTCACCAGGGGGCCATATCCCCGCTGCCCCCCTTCTTAGATTCCTTATGGAGTGTAGTTTCCAGAATGGGGTCACTTGTGGGGGGTTTCTACTGTCCTGGCCGCACAGAGGCTTTGTAATTGCATCATGGCATCCTCTAATGGGAATGGCGGCCATACCTACTTAGCTGGGGAAAAGGGACAATTCTAATTTATTTGGGGGTATTAGGCCAATTATTAGTTTATAAGGTTGGAAATGACAGGTGTCCATCAAACTCAATCTGTGTTGATCCAGAGGAAGGCAAAAAAAAACCCTCGTAAGGCAGACGACAGTAGCCTCATCACAGGGGAAAAATTCCTTCCCGACTCCATAATGGCGATCAGAATAATCCCTGGACCAATGTGACCCCTGAAATAGGAATAAGGGACAGAATTTAGATAATGTAGAACCCCAATGACGTGTGGTCCGCCTTGGAGCGATCCAGTATGCAGAGGCCGGGGTGATCAGGACAGGCATCACACTGGAAAATGGTGTCCTTCCTGATCCCCCTGTTACGCCACACTCTGCACTTCTTCTGGGGTCTCCCTTTCTCCAGTGTGGGGGACGTCACCTGGAAAATGTTGCCCTGGTGCGATACGGGGTCCTTCATATCCAGAAGCGCTGGGTCCGCTCCATGGCTGCTAAATATTAGGGCTCTATTACTACTTCTGATATGTTCGGATCGTGCCGCAAGCTACAGGGCAGCGAGGGACCAGAAGAGGGGGCGCTGGTATAAAAGTTATCCCCGTACAGGTGGTAACCTTTATCCAGCAGTGGGAAGATCAGTTCCCGGACGATCTTCCCACTAACTCAGAGGATGGGGGGGGAGGGGGCATCTGGGGCTGGATTCGGGTGTCCCTTCCTACATACACTCTAAGGGTACATGCACACTGCGGAATCGCGACAGATAACCCTTCGTGCATTCCACAGTTGGCACCCGCCGGCGGAGTGATGCAGGCCGCCGTCTCCACACGTGTCATAGACTCCATTCTATGCACAGGCGGATTCCGCTCTCCGTCCAACGTGTTCATTCTTTGGATGGACGATGGAATCCGCCCGTGCATAGAATGGAGTCTATGACATGGGTGGAGACATGCGCCCGCATCAGTCCGCCGGCGGGTGCCAGCTGCGGAATGCACAAAGGGTTATCCTTCGCCATTCCGCAGTGTGCACGTACCCTAAATCTGTAAGTGTACCCTGAGGTACTGTCACAGAGTGTGTAGAATTTCACACCATACCGTCATCTCTTATTGGGACGGTACTGGCGGAAAAGACGTGTCTGGGGGGCAGCGTACGCTACGCTACCCCCAGACACGTCACTGGATGATGATGAAGGTTGAGGATGAATGGAGGAACGAAGGATCCCCCCATTCATCCTCACTGGCTGTTTCGGTGTCGGAGGTAATAATAACGTATCCCTCTGACGCCGAAAACACCCTGGGGGCCATCTTTATACGGGGATTGGTATATGGGGTATGTAGTGGTGTAGTGTCAAACTTTATTCAATGTAGTGTGGTGTAATGTAGTGTTTTTTACGTGTTTTTTTACAGTAAGTATAAAAAAAAAAACCTACGCCAACAAAGGAGTTGCTGATAAATGCCGCACTTATGTGCGGCACTTATTAGCAGACTGTGGCAGTAGAATATAGAAAAAAAAACACCCTACGCCAAAAAGGAGGAGTTGCTGATTAGCAGCGCACTTTCGTGCGATGCTGATCAACACTCAGCGGCGATAGGGTGCGGAAAATAGAAAAAAAAAAAAATTGAAAAAAAAAAAAAAAAAATTTCTACATTCTGAACATCCCTGTAGCTGCTGATAAGTGTATTACACATATCAGCCGCTAGAGGGCAGCAGAGCGCAAAATACGGAAAGAGCCGACGCTGGAGCCGAAAATAGCCGAGAGAAGCCGAACGTGACGTCACGGAAGAAGCCGAAGACCCAAACGAAGACGAGGATGCCGCGAACCCGGAAGACGCTGATCAGGAGCCCGGGACAGGTGAGTAATGTACAAATACCTGCTCTGGACCCCTCGGCTACCTAGCTGAGGGGTCCAGGGCAGGTATTTACTATATTGTGGGACTCTGATCGCCGTGCCACCGGCCCGATCGCCGTGAACGGCCTGCCGGCCGTTCACGGCGATCGGGCCGGTGGCACGGCGATCACCATTACTTTTTACAGTAATGGCGGTCGGTGCCGTCCTCGGACAGCACCGACCGCCATTTTTTTCCGGGTCATCGGGTCGCCGATGACCCGGAAAGGTTCCGATCGCCGCTATTGGCTGATCTGAATTGATCAGCCTATAGCGGCGATCGTAAGCACGGGGGGTGTTAACCACCCCCCGTGCCGTGAAGCTAAGATGGCCTGCTATGATTTATAGCAGGCCATCTTCCCCGACCGCTGTGTGTGAACACGCAGCGATCGGGGAAACATCGGGCGTAAATTTACACCCTGATGCGCCAAGTACCAGGGCGCGAGGGCGTAAGTTTACGCCCGATGTCGTTAAGGGGTTAAAGACACTACACAAGTTGTACAGTTCATTGAAACTTTTCCTTGGCAACCAGACCACATTATGGCCACCTTAGATGTTAAGTCACTTTACACAATCATTAATCATGAACAAGGTCTAACAGCAATCAAACACTTTCTAGAACAGACAACCATGCCGATAAACCAGATAGAATTTACCCTTCAAGCCATTCACTTTATACTTACTCACAACTACTTTTATTTTAACAATAACTATTATAATCAACTCACAGGTACAGCTATGGGCACAAGATTTGCCCCTAGTTATGCGAATTTATTCATGGCTTTCTGGGAATCCATTACAATAACTCAACACTTAAACTCAAACCTATTAATCTGGAAACGATATATAGACGACATAATACTCATTTGGAAAGGCCCACAAACAGATCTCACCAGCTTCATCTCTGCCCTTAATACCAACAACTTCAACCTCAAATTCACACCCCATATCAGCAAACAACAAGTGGAATTTCTAGATCTCCTCATCACAGCCGAGAACGACAAACTTATGTGTCAAACCTATACCAAACCCACAGCAAAAAACTGTTTTATTCTCTTCTCCAGTTGCCATCTCCCCAGATGGCTCCTCAATATCCCTACGAGCCAATTTAGACGTCTCAAACGAAACTGTACTACAGAAGTTAACTTTGAAAATGAAGCACAACGTTTCTCTGAACAATTTAAAGCAAAAAGCTATCCAGCCCCCATCATACAAAAATCCCTAGACAAAATCAGGAATACAGACAGAACCACTTATTTCAACAAAACATCACCATCTTCAAACACCACCTCTAGTGATACAAGTACCTCAAAAATCATACTACCTTATAATCCACATCACAAACAGATTGAGAAAATTATACAAAAGAACTGGCCAATCTTGTGCCAAGACAAGACACTAGCAGCATTGCTACCACCAAAACCACCAATCATTTTCACGAAGGCACCAAATCGCGGCCTTAGAGTAGCCCCTACAGTCAAAGACCTGTCACATAAACAATTCTCATCTACATGGTTATCCACACAAGGTTTCTTTAGGTGCGGAATATGTTCCTGTTGTAAACACACTAAATTCCCAAGAAAAACATCCAAATTCACATCTACGGTCAACAACTATACATGGAACATAACCGAACTACTCACGTGTCAGACAAAGGGAATCATTTACATTATCCAATGCCCATGTGCAAAACAATATATCGGGAGGACCAAAAGACAACTTAAAACCCGTATACACGAACACTTTTACAACATTCAAAAAGGCAACGAAAAACACCCTCTTTCTGCACACTTCAAACAATTCCATAACAGCGACATCTCCAAAATCCAGTTCTCAGCTTTACAATCAGTCAAGCACAGTTGGAGAGGAGGTGACTACATTGCATCTATGTCCAGAGCAGAATCTCGTTTCATTTACGATTTTGAAACAATATCCCGAAAAGGCCTAAATGAAGAACTAGAAATCTTCGGTTTCATCTAGACTACAGCCTCTAGGGCTCTCTCTCACAGCCTGTCACCTGCCCGGCTGTCTATCAGCGCGGTGACGGGCTCTGGGATTGATCCCTAGGGGCCCTCCCCTATCCCTATTATATAACTCAAGTTTGAAGCTAAAATATCTACATCGTAGAAATATATACAATATTATCTACACGATTGTTAGGAACCGGACAGCAGGACAAGACAAGACAGTGAGCCCTAAGCTCAGCCCCGCCCACTGTCCTCTACCTACTTGCCACTATCCGCCCTAAGATGGCGGCGAGCAACTGGGCAGCAGTCCCTGCACTGGCTAGGTGAAACACAAATACAAAACAGACAGACAAACACAATGAAGAATAGTCCACAAGCCGGGTCACAACAGTCGGGCAGCAAAAGTACAAAATCAGGATCCAAAGGCGTAATCAGAAAACAGGCAATATGATCAGGGGCAGGCAGCAAGCAAGGGAGGTCAGAGATAAAAAGCAGTAGTTAGGAGATGCAAAGAAACAGAATCCACAAGCAGGCAGAGACTAAGTCAATAACCAGCCATAAGTGCACAGACTGAAGTTTGTTATATAGGAGACCAGGGCTCTGGTCCAGAACGTAATTGGACCATCCCCCTGATCTCCAAGCACAGACACCTGAGAACAAGACAGATAGATCCACTGGCAGGAAGACCTGTCAGTCACAGCAGAACCAGAACACAGACTAACCCTGACAAGGCCAGACAGAACTCAGCAGGTGAAGTCGGGTGTGTCTCCCAAAGAGAGCAAATAAACCAGTGTTCAGACACAGCAAAACAAAACACAGAACAGAATAAGAGAATATCAGCGCCTTCTCGGCTGCACAGCACGAGCAGAGGGACGCATAACGCTCCGCAAAGATACCATCCTGACAGTAGCCCCCCTTTTATGAGGGGCTTCAGGACCCTCACAGGACTCAACTTCACTTAGAAGATTGCCATCTGACTCCCATTCATCAGAAGACGAGTCCATGGCATGGAGAACAGGCTTACTGACAGGACGAGCAGAACAACATGTTAAATTCACATCAGATACAGGCAAATCAGGTACAACAGAACTAGAAATATTAATTTCGCCGGAGGGTACCTGTGCGCCCAAGTGACCTTCCTGGGAGTCACCTGAACGCTGATGATCTGGGTGCAGGTTTTCTTGCCGCTTGGGACGCTTGTGGCAGAAACTGATGTAATGGCCACTGTCACCACAGTAATAGCACAGATCGTTGTGTCTCCGGTGTTCTCGCCTGGTCCTGGCGTCTAATAGTCCCAGCTGCATGGGCTCGTCCTCAGGAATAGTAGGGGTAACAAGAGGGGTTTTGACAGAATAGGAGACAGATTGTTTAGAAGAGTCAGAGTCTACTCTCTCCCTATGTCTGTCATGGAGCCTGCGGTCTATACGAATAGCCAAATTCATGGCCTGCTTAAGGGTGGAAGGATCTGGGTGTCCTGTCCAGGCATCCTTAATGCCATCAGACAACCCCTGCTTAAACTTGCATCTAAGTGCAGGATCATTCCATCCGGATGGAACGCACCACTGGCGGAACTCTGCACAATACTCCTCCACCGGTCGCTTGCCCTGTCTCAAAGTAGTCAACTGCCTCTCAGCTGCTGCTGCCATGTCAGGGTCATCATAGAGTAACTCCAATGCAGAGAAAAACTGATCCACAGAAGACAATTCCATGGCATCTGGAGGCAAAGAAAAGGCCCACTCCTGCGGAGGTCCTTGTAAGAGTGACATAATAATGCCCACTCTCTGGCTCTCATCCCCAGAGGACCGGGGACAAAGTCTGAAAAACAACTTACATCCCTCTCTGAAGATTCGAAAGGCCCTTCTCTCACCTTTGAACCTATCAGGAAGCTGCACTGGAGGTTCTGGGGGAGCAGCAGCAGATAGCATAGCATTTTGGCCCAGGAAAGACTCTACCTGCTGCACCCGTTGCGTAAGGTCCAGAACAAGCTGGTTGAGACTTTGCATTTGCTCCACAAGAGCTTTCACGGGGTCCATAGTCAGGTGGGGAGAGAGAAAAAAAAAAAAGTAGGGCTGGTTATTCTGTTAGGAACCGGACAGCAGGACAAGACAAGACAGTGAGCCCTAAGCTCAGCCCCGCCCACTTCACCTACCTACTTGCCACTATCCGCACTAAGATGGCGGCGAGCTACTGGGCGGCAGTCCCTGCACTGGCTAGGTGAAACACAAATACAAAACAGACAGACAAACACAATGAAGAATAGTCCACAAGCCGGGTCACAACAGTCGGGCAGCAAAAGTACAAAATCAGGATCCAAAGGCGTAATCAGAAAACAGGCAATATGATCAGGGGCAGGCAGCAAGCAAGGGAGGTCAAGAGGTACAAAGCAGTAGTCAGGAGATGCAAAGAAACAGAATCCACAAGCAGGCAGAGACTAAGTCAATAACCAGCAATAAGTGCACAGACTGAAGTTTGTTATATAGGAGACCAGGGCTCTGGTCCAGAACGTAATTGGACCATCCCCCTGATCTCCAAGCACAGACACCTGAGAACAAGACAGATAGATCCACTGGCAGGAAGACCTGTCAGTCACAGCAGAACCAGAACACAGATTAACCCTGACAAGGCCAGACAGAACTCAGCAGGTGAAGTCGGGTGTGTCTCCCAAAGAGAGCAAATAAACCAGTGTTCAGACACAGCAAAACAAAACACAGAACAGAATAAGAGAATATCAGCGCCTTCTCGGCTGCACAGCACGAACAGAGGGACGCATAACGCTCCGCAAAGATACCATCCTGACAACAATCCTATGTTCTTGCAAGCCACACCACTTTTTCAACATGACTAGACATATAACACTGTAACTATCTGTACTATTTCTATTAAAGGCTACAGACTTTAAATGATATAATATAAACACTATCTGTATGTATTTACCAGCCCAAAGGTATACCATCTATGTACAATTATACTATCCACATTGAAAAATTCTATTGGTTAGAGCACTATTACAATATGAACAATACCTTGTAGTGACGTCTCCTTGTTGTAAAATATTTGATCTTAATATATTCATTATATTCTAAGCATTGAGTATGTACAGATCTATTGTATTGTTCGAATTTCATTTTACTGGTTAATCCATATTATTATCAATCATAATTAATCCAGGATGAAAGCATACCGGATCTCGACAATTGCCTATGTATTATGCACACCGGGCTTTGGTAATCACTAGATTGCAATTAAATCTAACCAATCAGGACCAGCCCGCTACACATATATACCCACCAATATCAGGACTAGACCATTACTTATTTTTTGCTGTTGAGAAAGATACTAAGAAAGTATCGAAACGCGTCCAGCTACTAAGAACATTCTACTTATGAACATTCAGCGAAACTAATGCTCAAAGGCTTACTGCATTAACAGCCTTTCAAACATCCATTTGGCGCCAACATCAGCACGAGGTCCAGCGGGCATCACAACACATTGCGCATGTACAGAGCTCCGATCTACATTAATACCTGGGCTGAGCGCGGCACAGGCTTCCAGCAATAGGAGCAGCCAAACAAAGACCGGCAAGTCCGAGCGCACAAGTCAGCCGCTCTGGAGACCCTCCATCTCGCAGGAACGGTGAGAGGTGTAATATACACCACATGAATGTACTAGCAACTGAATGAACATCGCTATACAAATGCGATAATCATTACTCAGCCTGTTCCTGCTAGTCACATATCAGGCTCTCTTGCCGTATGAACAGTTTGCCACATGAATGCTACCATCTATCACTCTACAACTGGGTCTAAGTAGCGCACATTCATGAACTTTTGGCATAACCAAGTGCTGAATGAGCGCCATCAATTCATACTATGAATTCTGTCATAACCATATGATTTACAGCCAATTATGAACTTTACCACATTGTGCTGATAAATTGATGAATTGAGCTACAATTAATCACCTAGGAAGTGTTTACTCATTATACCAATTATGTGCACAATTTTATAAACTTTTTTATAAACTCTTTTCATATTTATCCTTTCCATATTTTTGTTTTTCACTTTTTATTTTATTACTATTTTTTCATTTTTTTTTTATTTTTTCTATTTTTGTATATCTTTTGCCATTTTTTCATGATTTTTTATTTCTGGTATACATTTTATGATATATTATATATTTTATATATTTTGCCTATTTGTGTTTTATCATGTCATTTGCTATATAACATATGTTTTTATCATGCCATTGGCTATATGCTATATACTATATTCTGATTATCTACCAGTAAACTATATCTTTATATCTCACTATTTGTAATTATTCACCATATTTATTGACTTGTCTAGAGGACCTAGATTCTCTTTTTTCCTCTACTAAAAGTACATTGTTGTTAAAGCATTATTATTATAACTATAAGGTATGTACTTTCAAAGTAAGGCTGGGTTCACACTACATTTTTTTCATCCATTTTTTGTAAAAACGGATTAAAAAGGAAGCATTTGTGTGCATCTAATTTGATCTGATTTTCCACTGACTTCCATTGTAAAAAAAAAAACGCATCAAAACGAATCCGTTTTTTTTTTACGTATACATAAATGAGGTCTACTACATTTTTGTGTACGTAAAAAAAAAGGGTTAGTTTTGATTAGGTATGAGATAAAACTAAAATGCTTGGGTGCTCGATACTCAAGGCGAATATTTCCCGAAGCTCGTGTGCTCGTTTCGAGTAACGAACCCCATTGAAGTCAATGGGAAACGCAAGCATTTTTGCAGGGGACCAAAGCTCTGCACAGGGAAGGTCGTGTGAAAACCTGTCAACCACAGAAAATGATGTAAACAACATGGAAATGAACAGGAAACAGGAAGGGCAGCATGTATGGATGCCTCTGGGGGTTGGCTAATCGCAACATTACGCCAAATTATGGGCAACAGCCATGCACAGGCACCACGTGCACAGGACACAGCACAGTGAGGATAGGTTTAGCTGAACTACAGATCCCAGCCAGCCAAGAGAATGTCAGCAACAGGACAAATTGACTACTGACATTAGTTTTGGGGTTGTCGTACAGAGCAGTGGCATAGTGACTGCGGTTGCAGCGGTCACCGCCGCGACTGGGCAGCTACCAAGGGGCCCTCCCACTCCCTCTTGTGACCGCAAGCAGTGTTTTGCTTGTGGTCACAAGAGGGAGGCTGGAACTAGCCCCCGACTCTTCCGACACAGGGCGCGTCACTAACATGCGCCTCCTGTGTCGGAAGTAACAGCCCTGGCGCACACAGAGTTCACTTGTGCATGTGCTGCCGGGGCTGGGACGGGAAAGAGCCGGGGAGCCACGGTTCAGCCGGGGGCCAGTTCCAGCCTGCAGGAGAAAAGAGCCACGACCGGGGAGCGAGTTGTCAGGTGAGTTCTTGTTGTTTTTTTATTTTTTTATCTGCGTTGCACAGACTAGGGGACATCTATAAAAGGGATAATGGGGGGCATCTATAAGGGGACTAACTAAAGGGCATTTATAAGGGGGATACAGGGGGACCATCTATAAGAGGGATAACCAAGGGGCATCTATAAGGGGGATACAGGGGGGACCATCTATAAGGTGGATAACCAAGGGGCATCTATAAGGGGGATACAGGGGGGGACCATCTATAAGGGGGATAACCAGGGGGCATCTATAAGGGGGATAAAGGGGGGACCATCTATAAGGGGGATAACAAGGGGGCATCTATAAGGGGGATAACCAGGGGGCATCTATAAGAGGGATAACAGGGGTCATCTTTAAGGGAGATAACTAGGGGATATCTATAAGTGGGATACAGGGGGGACTTTCTATAAGGGGGATAACCAGGGGGAATCTATAAGGGGGATAACCAGGGGGCATCTATAAGGGGGATAACCAGGGGGCATCTATAAGGGGGATAACCAGGGGGCAATTATAAGTGGGATAACCAGGAGGCATCTATAAGGGGGATAACATAGGGGGAGCATCTATAAGGGGGATAAAATGGGGGGCCATCTATAAGGGGGATAACATAGGGGGAGCATTTATAAGGGATATAACATAGGGGGGCATCTATAAGGGAGAAAAGATGGGGGGGCATCTATAAGGGGAACTTCATGGAGAGTGCATGCAATAGGGCATGTACTATAGTGGACTACACAGAGGGGGCATAAACTATAAGGGTGATCACATAGCGCCAGCCTACCCACCTAATGAGGGCAAAAAGGGGACAAGACAGATGTGCAGTTTGTAGAGAGATGAGGATGGTGCCAGAGTGAGCCTAATATGTCTGTCTGGCAGATTCTGTGGATTCGTGGCTCGGAGAAGTTCTCATAATGGCCCAAGGCAGATGGAGAAGAAGATCAAAAGGGAAGAGCTCCGATCAGAGAAGACGTCCCCTGTGAGTCACCGGATATAACTGCACTGTAATGTATATGGAGTAAAGAACCTGTGTAGAGCTGAGGCTACTTCTATATGACTGGATGAGGTGATATTGGTCTTTGTACAGTGAATGTTATTCAGTAGCAGCGGTTGTATTAGTCAGTATGTGGTGGTATTACTCAGTATGTGGTGACGTTAGTGTAACGCCTGGAGTAGTGGATCCACTGGACCGTCACTAGCGATGGCACTAACCTCACCAGGGAGCGGAGTCTAAGGGGCCGCTGGTTTTCACCAGAGCCCGCCGCAAGGCGGGATGGACTTGCTGCGGCAGGCGACCCCCAGGTCGCTACCCCTGGCTTGGTTGCTAGTGACGGCAGGCGAGGCGTGGCAGGAGCAGTAGGCAGGAATGGTGCTGGAAGAGGTCTGTAGGCGTAACCGCAGGTGACAGGCTGAACACAGGAGCAATAGTGTAACAGAGGAGCAGGAATCAGGAACAAGGACTAGGGACCAGGTAGCGGACAGGAATCAGGAACAAGGACTAGGGACCAGGTAGTGGACAGGAAACAGGAACAACAGGGAGCTGGGCCAAACGCTATGGTAAGCATGTAGAGGCTCCAACACCTGTAGTGGGGCAGGGCTGGAATTTATAGGAAGTGATTAGTGCAACTTCCAATTAGGGGCGGACTGGCCCTTTAAACCTGAGACAGCCGGCGCGTGCGCGCCCTAGGAGGCGGGGACGTGCGCGCCGGCCGGCACAGCGGGTGACAGGAGTGGGGCGAGGTAAGGCGCCCCCCGGGGCGGAACTCGTAGCAGCGCCGGGTCCCTGCACATGGACCCCGGCAGCTGCATGGAGAGGTCGCGGCGGCGGCCCGGAGCACGGAGCAGATGGAGGCAAATCAGTGATGAAGTCCATCCCTATGTGGCGAGGGGATGTGGATTTGCGGATGAAACCTTTCTGTAAGTTCTCCTGGATGTAAGAGGACATGGCCTCAGTCTCGGGTACTGAGAGAGGGTACACCCGACCTTGTGGAGGAGAAGTTCCAGGAAGAAGGTCTATAGGACAATCGTACGCCCGATGAGGTGGTAGAGAGTCCGCCTCCATGGCAGAGAAGGCATCAGGCAAGTCTTGGTATTCCGCCGGTAGGCCGGATAGAGGCTTGGCGGGGTCGGGTGACAACATAGAGTACTTGGGCTGAGGTGACCTCAGACACTGGTTGGAACAGTCCTGACCCCAACTAAGAATCTTCCCGGTTCTCCAGTCCAGCTTAGGAGCATGTAATCGCAGCCAAGGGAGTCCCAGGAGGATGGTGGAAGAAGAATGGGGCAGGACGTAGAAGGAGATCTTTTCCTGATGTGAAGTGCCCACCTGGAGGACTAGAGGTGCGGTCTGGTAATGCACATGGTTGGTAAGAATCTCGCCCGTGACCGAGGAGATAGTCAGGGGTCTGGCTAGTGGGGTCACGGGTAGCCGCCATCTTTGGACCAATGTAGCTGCAATAAAACTGCCTGCTGACCCAGAATCGAGAAAGGCAGTAGTCTTGTGAGTTTGTCCTGAGGGTGTCTGGATGGAGACTGGCACAGACAACCTTGGAGAGGTGGCATTCACACTTAGGGAGACCTCTCCCACTGGACCTAGGTGCTGGCGTTTCCCGGATGCTTGAGGACGTTGGGGACATCTCAGCCGAAAGTGATCCGAACCACCGCAGTAGAGGCAGAGATTCAGCTCCAGACGACGAATTCTTTCATCAGGCGTCAGGTGAGCCCATTCCACCTGCATAGGAATCTCAGGAGTCGACTGGGACACCGGAACGTCAGGATTCTGGAAGACCGGCACCAACTGGTGATGGCGACGGGACAGGCTTAGTCACCGTTCATGCCAGACCTCCTCCTCTCTCTCAGAAAAACGAGTATCGACCCTGGTGGCCAGTAGGATGAGTTCGTTCAGGGAGGTAGGTAGGTCTCGGGCGGAAACCACGTCTCTCACCCGACTGGACAGGCCGTTCTTGAAGGTGGCTATTAGAGCGGCCTCATTCCAGTCTAATTCTGCCGCCAGGGTGCGGAACTGGATGGCGTAGTCACCAACAGAGGAGCTCCCTTGAGAGAGGTTGAGGAGAGTAGTCTCAGCTGGAGAGGCACGGGCAGGTTCCTCAAAGACGGAGCGAAACTCGGCCAGGAAGGTTCGGAGATTGGCAGCAGCAGGGTCATCTCGGTCCCACAGCGGCGTGGCCCAAGCCAGAGCTCTACCCTCCAATAGGCTGATGATGAAAGCCACTTTAGAGCGCTCAGTGGAAAACTGACTACTTAAAAGTTCAATATGCATGGTGCATTGAGTCAGGAATCCTCTGCACAACTTGGAGTCACCAGCGTATTTGCTTGGGAGAGCCAGTCGAAGTGTAGAAAAAGCAGCAGGAGGTGGTGTGCGCTGGGCTGTAGTATGCTGCTGTAAGGCGGCAGTGAGTTGCTGGATCTGCTGCGACTGTTGCTGAATTTGTTGCGCCTGTTGGGCGACCACTCGGGCTACGTCACGGATATCAGGCACCTCGCCGGGATCCATGGTTGGAGCCTACTGTAACGCCTGGAGTAGTGGATCCACTGGACCGTCACTAGCGATGGCACTAACCTCACCAGGGAGCGGAGTCTAAGGGGCCGCTGGTTTTCACCAGAGCCCGCCGCAAGGCGGGATGGACTTGCTGTGGCAGGCGACCCCCAGGTCGCTACCCCTGGCTTGGTTGCTAGTGACGGCAGGCGAGGCGTGGCAGGAGCAGTAGGCAGGAGATGGTGCTGGCAGAGGTCTGTAGGCGTAACCGCAGGTGACAGACTGAACACAGGAGCAATAGTGTAACAGAGGAGCAGGAACCAGGAACAAGGACTAGGGACCAGGTAGCGGACAGGAATCAGGAACAAGGACTAGGGACCAGGTAGCGGACAGGAATCAGGAACAAGGACTAGGGACCAGGTAGCGGACAGGAAACAGGAACAACAGGGAGCTGGGCCAAACGCTATGGGAAGCATGTAGAGGCTCCAACACCTGTAGTGGGGCAGGGCTGGAATTTATAGGAAGTGATTAGTGCAACTTCCAATTAGGGGCGGACTGGCCCTTTAAATCTGAGACAGCCCTAGGAGGCGGGGACGCGCGCGCCGGCCAGCACAGCGGGTGACAGGAGCGGGGCGAGGTAAGGCGCCCCCCGGGGCCGAACTCGTAGCAGCGCCGGGTCCCTGCACATGGACCCTGGCAGCTGCATGGAAAGGTCGCGGCGGCGGCCCGGAGCACGGGACGCCGCCGCGGCCGTGACAGTTGGTCAGTAGCAGCGGTGGTATTAGTCAGTAGCAGCGATGGTGTTAGTTAGTATATAGTGGTATAAGTCAGTATCAGCAGTGGTGTTAGTCAGTATGTGGTGGTATTTGTTACTTGTAATCTGGTACTTTGTTTTATTGGATTTAGTGTACTGGATTTGGTCAGTAACAATATGGTGGTCATAGTGTGGCAGTAATATTTGCCCCTTGTATACTGTTATTATTGGTAATATTGGTCTCAGTATACAGGATTTGGTTAGTAACAGAATGGCGGTAATATGTATGGTGATTATATTTCCTATATACTGTTATTATTGGTAATATCAGTCTTGAGATCCCAGCCAGCCAAGAGAATGTCAGCAACAGGACAAATTGACTACTGACAGCTGCACTACAAGTCCAAGCTAGCAGTCAAGAGTAGCAAAAAAAATGTTTTAAAAATTTTAAGCTCTTAGAAGGACTGTTAGGTTCTTCGTGTCGGATTCCTGCCTAACTGCACACTGATTCCCTGCCTAACACTCTCCCTGACAGACATCAGCTCTCTCCCTAAGCTCATCCAGCCTGCGTCTGACGTGAGCATTGTGGGACCTGTTCTTATGTGTCCAGGTCATCTGATCTGGCCAGCCAATCACTGCTATCGACATGTAGAGTTCCCACATGATAGTACGAGCTCCCGAAGACTCTCCTGCATGATGAGCTGAGAAAAAGTTGCCAAACATGCAGGAAGAGGAACATGCCATTGTCTTGTGTATCGTGAGATGCTTGTCCGAGTACCCTAATACTTGAACGAGTACCAAGCTCGGATGAGCATGCTCACTCATCTCTAGTTTTGATCCTTTTTTCATAATGGAAGTTAATGGAAAAACTGATTAAATTTAATGCACACAAATGCATCAGTTTTTTTCATCCGTTTTTCATAAAAATAGATGTAAAAAACGTAGTGTGAACCCAGCCTTTTTTCCCTTTTCCCACTTATTTTCTGTGCATCACTGTTGTAAAGTGAAAATAAGTAAATTAGACTTTAACAGACTTCAGTGTGAGATTTATTTATGTACCACAAGATGGCAGCAAATTGACTGGAAAACTGCACTGCACCTAGTAAGCCATATGAGTATCCTGTAAATGTACTTAGTATCATGAACCAGAGACTTGGTAGAAGTAAACACACTCAGAATTACTGTTTTGCATAAAGCTTTTGCTTTGATTTTTGTTTAGCTTTTGCTTTGATTTTTGTTTTATAGCACTTTGGAAATTTCCTTTAATTCTAACAGAATGTGAAAGTTTGTGTTGACAGCTTTTTACTCTTTTCAGCAAATTAATTAAATTCCTTAAATTAAGTTAATTTATATATGTTGACTGCAGGTAAGCGTGGGTTAACATGGGCACTTGAGTAACCTAAAGTGCCTAAAGAGGTTAAATAATGAATGCCATATTGATAGATTTATGGCATCCTGCAATAGTCTTTCTTTTATCATCAGTGTCAACCCTTGAAGTTATTCTGATGTCAGTAGAATATCTGTTGGAACAGAATTATTTTATATTCCACAGCTGCTGTTTCTATTTTCTGACTACATTGCATGATATAGGCATTACAAAGAAGACCATTTGGTTATCTGGTGGCATCATTACAACACTTTCTAGATTATGCGAATACCAATTCATTAAACCTTACTGGGTCCTCCACTGGGAGGGTCACACACTCTTTAGACTTTGCACTGATGGGAGATGCTGAGCATGTCTGTATTATCACCTCTCTCTGCAGGAAACATCTGGCAGGTAATGGCGTTCTACATGCCTCTTCAGAACATCCTTTGCACACAGCTAGATCTATCCTACGTCAGATGGTAGTGTATGTAAACATAAGGCTCTAATGGCCCTATTCCACGGTCCCTCTAGAGAAGCAAAAGAGCGCTCTCACTGCTCGTTTGCTCCTCGTTCCCCGCTCGCTGCCGCTGCTATTCAACGCGGCTGCAGCAAGCGGTGAGTGCGGCAGGGGCGGCGGGGAGCTGCGGGGGAATAAAAGTGGCAGAATTCTTTGAGCAGAAAAGCACAGAGAAAATAAAAGCATTTTGCTACCTTCTGAAAGCACAGACAGAGATATGAAAGGTGCCATGTGTCTCCCTGATCTAACAGCTATCTAACAGTTATAGCAGTTTTAAACATGAATTGCAGCTCATAGATTCACTTTAAAGGGAACCAGTCACATCCCTGATAGAGTGTGAACTGGCACCAGACCAATATAACTGCTGCACACAGTTCTCCAACACTGTGCCTGACAGTCTCAGGTGGGGTCTGAATTTAAAAAAAACAAACACTTTATTGGTCGCTCCCGGCACCCAGTAACTAGGGATTTAGAGAATCTGCAGTGGCATTTAGTCACGCTGACTCTGTCCTCTTCCCAACCACTTGATCAGCAGCCTGAGGGCTGGGCTTTGCATTAAAGGGGTTATCCGGCAAAAATATTTTTATTTCAGATCAACTGGTGGCAGAAAGTTATATAGATTTGTAATTTACTTCTATTACAAAATCTCAAGTCTTCCTATACTTATCAGCTGCTGTGTGTCCTGCAGGAAATGTTGTTTTATTTTCAGTGTGACACAGTGCTCTCTGCTGACATCTCTGGTCGAGACAGGAACTCTGTCTCGGTTTTCTATGAATCCAAATAGAAAACCTCTCCTGCTCTGGACAGTTTCTGTCTCGGCCAGAGATGTCAGCAGAGAGCATTGTGTCAGACTGAAAATGAAAAAAAAATAGACGTAAATTACAAATATGTATAACTTTCTAACACCAGTTGATTTGAAAGAAAAGATTTTAGCTGGACAACCCCTTTAAGTTCCCAGAGCTCAGGCTGTCAATCAAGAGTGAGTGGTTGTATGCTGCTGCAGCTCTGCCCCAATGCCTAATTACCTGGTTCTGGGAACAGCAATAAAGAGTGTTTTTTTAATTACCACCCCACCAGAGAGTGTTAGGCACAGCATCAGAGAGCTGTTTACAGCAGCTATAAGTTACTAGGGGTGGTTTAGTATCCAACAGGGGCGACCCCTTTGAGCAAAAAAAATTCCCACAGTAAGTTTTTTACATCCAAAACATGTTCTCTTTTATAATTACTTGTTGCTTTTTGCCTATTGTTAATATTGATCCATTGTACACTGTGCTCCATGAATCTGTTACTTGTAGAGATGAGCGAACTTTTCAAAAGTTCGGTCCGACCGGACTTCCGGATTTTTTCGGAAAGTTCGGTTCAACCAAATTTCAGATTTCTTCGGATTTCATAGTTTAAAGCATCTATATGATACGGGGGTAGTGTATTTGATTGCAATTAGGGCTCTACATGTCAGTAACATCATTATCTTTTCGATATCTCAAAGTCAATTTTTTTTTTAGACTTCAATATTTACCATTACAGGGTCTATGCAGGAAACTCACCATTACAGGGTCTATGCAGGAAACTCACCATTACAGGGTCTATGCAGGAAACTCACCATTACAGTCTCTATGCAGGAAACTCATCATTACAGGGTCTATGCAGGAAACTCACCATTACAGGGTCTATGCAGGAAATTCACCATTACAGGGTCTATGCAGGAAACTCAACATTACTGGGTCTATGCAGGAAATTCACCATTACAGGGTCTATGCAGGAAACTCACCATTACAGGGTCTATGCAGGAAACTCACCATTACAGGGTCTATGCAGGAAATTCACCATTACAGGGTCTATGCAGGAAAAAGGTCACAAATGCAGTGAAGGAGCAGCAGTAGTCATTGGAGACCAGTGGAGGTCCAGCAATAGTCATTTGATGCCGCAGTAGCCAACATGGAGGACAGGCATCAGCAACAGTAGTCAACATGTAGGCCAGGCAGGAGCAGCAGTAGCCAACATGGAGGCCAGGCAGGAGCAACAGTAGTCAACATGGAGGTCAGGCAGAAGCAGCAGTAGCCAACATGGAGGCCAGGTAGGAGCAACAGTAGTCAACATGGAGGTCAGGCAGGAGCAGCAGTAGCCAACATGGAGGCCAGGCAGGAGCAGCAGTAGCCAACATGGAGGCCAGGCAGAAGCAGCAGTAGCCAACATGGAGGCCAGGTAGGAGCAACAGTAGTCAACACGGAGGTAAGGCAGGAGCAGCAGTAGCCAACATGGAGGCCAGGCAGGAGCAGCAATAGTCAACATGGAGGCCAGACAGGAGCAGCAGTAGCCAACATGGAGGCCAGTACAGGAGCAGCAGTAGTCAACATGGAGGCAAGGGTAGGTACACCAGTAGTCAACCTGGATGCCAGTTAAGGCCCAGCAGTAGCCAACAAGGAGGCAAGGGCAGGCACAGCAGTATTCAACATGGAGGACAGGCATCAGCAACAGTAGTCAACATGTAGGCCAGGCAGGAGCAGCAGTAGCCAACATGGAGGCCAGGCAGGAGCAGCAGTAGCCAACATGGAGGCCAGGCAGGAGCAACAGTAGTCAACATGGAGGTCAGGCAGGAGCAGCAGTAGCCAACATGGAGGCCAGGCAGGAGCAACAGTAGTCAACATGGAGGTCAGGCAGGAGCAGCAGGAGCCAAAATGGAGGCCAGACAGGAGCAGCAGTAGCCAACATGGAGGCCAGGCAGGAGCAGCAGTAGCCAACATGGAGGCCAGGCAGGAGCAGCAGCAGTAGCCAACATGGAGGCCAGGCAGGAGCAACAGTAGTCAACAGGGAGGTCAGGCAGGAGCAGCAGTAGCCAACATGGAGGCCAGACAGAAGCAGCAGTAGCCAACATGGAGGCCAGTACAGGAGCAGCAGTAGTCAACATGGAGGCAAGGGCAGGTACACCAGTAGTCAACCTGGATGCCAGTTAAGGCCCAGCAGTAGCCAACAAGGAGACAAGGGCAGGCACAGCAGTAGTCAACATGGATGCCAGTTAAGGCCCAGCAGTATCCAACATGGAGCCAAGGGCAGGAGCAGCAGTAGTCAACATGGAGGCCAGGCAGGAGCAACAGTAGCAAACATAGAGGCCAGTACAGGAGCAGCAGTAGCCAACATGGAGGCAAGGGCAGGCACACCAGTAGTCAACCTGGATGCCAGTTAAGGCCCTGCACCAGGTATTTTTGTCTGTCAGGATAAGAAGTATGTGATATACACACATCAGAAGGGTCCAAGTATAGAAATTGTTTATATGTATAGCACTTTTTTAAAGACTTTTATGCTATACACCTGCACCAGGTATTTTTGTCTCTCAGGATAAGACGGATGTGATATACACACATCAGAAGTATAGGACTTGTATATCTGTACTGCACGTTTTTGTGCCTTGCACCCTTTGCTGTCCTATGCCTAATCTATCTATCTTTCACCCTCTCTATATTTCTCTCATAATCACTAGATGTTTCTCCTCTCCGCTTTCCTGATCTTTCCTTTCCTACAATATCTTCTCAGTAGTCTGTAGTACAACAGTACAACAGCAGCAGCAGCAGCGTTTTGATAATCATGAGCTGTGTGCACCGCTAACAGTATGCTTCCTCTCTCTCTCTACACACTGTGTGGTGCGGTCATGTGACCGCTCCTCTTAAAGCAATACCGACGTCACACAGGGGGTGGGCTAGTGCAAGATCCCTGCTGATTGGATGTGTTCTGGGCATCATGGGAAAGCGATTTTCCCGCCCGGAACACTTCCTTCTTTCTAGAATGGCGGCTGCCATTTTAGAAAGCAAAAAAAAAAATTGGAGCGGATTTCCAAAAATCCGAATCCGATCGGACTCAGATTTTTGGAAAAATCCAAACCGGATCCCATACCGGCCGAACCGGTTCGCTCATCTCTAGTTACTTGGACTCACTGTTTATAATCCAGTTGTTCTCTACTGGAATAATGCTCCGTATCCAATATTGCCTTGTTCGTCTCAGAGGTCAAATGTATGTGACTTGGTATGCTTTTAACAGTGTCCCTGGAGGACTGGAGAACAACATACAGTATGTAACTTTGGTTGCAGTAGTTTAGTTGAATTTATTTTCTTATACTTATAATAAATTTTCCTCCCCTTTGTTTTCTATTGGACCGTGTTATTTTAAAAGTATCATCCATCATTGACTCCACTGTACCCTAAATAAGAACAGGAGTTCGAAATGAAATGGACATGTAAAAGTGAACTTTATATGGCACATTTGGGCCTTTTAACTTATAAATAAATACTAAATAAAGATGACAAGTTCCATTCTTGATAGTGTAAACCCTCTTTCCTTCTTCCCTATTGGTATATTGTTTAACTTGCCAAAGGAACAGGCTAATAAAAAAGTTGTGGTATTACATGAATTCCATATCACATTTTATTAGCTTACATCTTTGGGGATAATTTCCATCATTACCTAAAACAGGGGTTATTTCACCTGCACGGTTTTGTTAAATGAACCTTTTAGATCGGTGACCATGTGGTTTTACCGCTCTAACTGCTGTTATTGAGCCCCTGAGAGTCCCCTCCATGCAGGGCCGTTTCTGCCATGAGGCGGAATGAGTATTCCGCCTCAGGCGGCCGCAGACAGCAGCCCTGCCGCCGCTCACCTGTCCTGCCGCAGCTGTCCCGCGCCGTCAGTCAGCAGCTGTCATCGCCCTACAGCGAGTCGTGAGTGCCAGGGGTCAGTGGAGGCATCACGGCCCCTGCTGACCACGGGCACTCATGACTCGCTGGAGGGCGATGACAGCTGCTGACTGACTGCTCGGGAGCGCGGAAGGGAACAGCGGTTGGCGGCAGGACGGGACAGCTGCGGCAGGACAGGTGAGCGGCTGCAGGGTCGGGAAGACAACAGCCGTCCCGTCCCGCCACCAACGCTCACCGCTGTCCCGCGCCGTCAGTCAGCAGCTGTCATCGCCGCCAACGCTCACCGCTGTCTTCCCGGCCCTGCAGCCGCTCACCTGTCCTGCCGAAGCTGTCCTGTCCTGCCGCTGTCCCGCGCCGTCAGTCAGCAGCTTTGCCCCATGGAGGCCCTGCCTCCATGGTGCAAAGCTATTCACTTTCTCTCTATTTTAGGTGGTAGACCAAAGCTCGACTACTAGTACACACATAGGCACCTCATTTCTCATACTCCACTGGCCAATGATGTCAAAACATATACTCTTCTTGATATAGTGCAAGTAAAAGTCCATTGGACTGAACAAATTGGCATTCAGCTTGGGAATAATGCAGTATAATACTACAAATAATATGTAGTGGAGGAAGGGTTACTCATGCACCGAGTTTGCATGAGTAAACAGTAGCAGGAGGGAAAAGAAGAGGTTACACCATGCACTGTTACTGCCTCTGCTGATGATAATGATGATAAGGAGAGGCTAAATATGACACTGTTGTACTGTGTACTGCTATTTACACCAAGGAAAGCTGTTCTGAGCTTTATGGGAAATAACTGTTGAAAGATAAGAGGGAAGCCTTGATTTAACTTTCAGAAACAATGCTGATTATGTTCAGTAAGCCAACTTGCAGATACCCTGAATAGTCCTCTCCGACATTCTCTCATTTTCTCCTTTGCACAGTGCAGAATTTCCCTTACAACAGGCAGTGGACAGCAGATTGCAGGGAAAGCTGACACCTAGTGGCCATATTTTATAGCTGTTTTTCTGGGGTAAAGGTTCATAATATAACATTGGGGCAGGTGGTTAATGTATACAGTGGCATTGTGTTGTCCTGCAGAGCAAAAGAGCTTTAAAAAACTAAATAAATTATTTTGTTCAGGTATTTCATTTTATAGATAGTAAAAAAAGTCAGCAGCATAGTTCTTCACTTTACCTAGGGAAGTAAGGTTGCTGTACCCAGACCAGAATTGGCCCAGTCTTTAGAAGCCAATAGAGAAATAGATCTCAATTGATGAAAAACATATGTATATTTTGTTGAATGTCTGATTGGAAACAGTAATATCACCAGCTATTATGTAGTGTCATATGTATACAGTACTGATGTTCCCATAGAATGAAATCTTTCTACTTAGAAAACACAAGTATTATATCTGATGATTGTATCTGATTATATCTCCAACTTTCTCTGCAATTGTTTTCATGTGAGAGTTAAACCATAGGCCTGAATATGCCATAACATATTATGATTCACCTGTACATGAGGGAAAAGAGAAGATCAGGGAATGGGGAAATCAAACATGTAAATTAATTCTCAGTAGTGCTCCAAGAAGATCAAAGCTGCAGAATTTACCTTTTGCTCCAATTCATCTTCAGAACCCATAACTCTGGAAGGTCTTTTTCATGTCTGATACAGAACATCTGCATTTTTACCTACTTTTACAATAGTTGCAGTCTTTTATCAGTTCTCATTTGGGAAGTCCTCGGTGAGATATCCAGATGTTTTGCCACGCTTTCATTAGCTTTTAATTTATTTTATTACACTGAAAAAAATCAACTTTAAGATGAGAAAATGTTCTTGACTTTGCTGCTTTATGTTGTTATTGGCCTAAAGTTACGGAGGGTCAAGGCTGTGTTTTGTTTTGGTTTCAGAATGATCTGCAGTTTTTATTAGCACAGTTTTGGGATAGATACAAAATATTGGGTCACATGTTGTAAATATTTTAATATCTGTGTTCTATGGGTGATTATGATTGTAGCAACTTCAATATGTGTTGTTTTATAGTTTATGTATATATTTCTTTATTTAGTTTATATATAGTATTTTAGCTATTTAATTCTGTTTACAATCTTTACCAAATAAATTATAGACTGTAGTCCTACTTAGGGGCTTAAACATGACACATGAAGCTAAGGGTTTAATATAAATATTATAAGTTTGAAATATAATTTTAAAAAATTTCATCCTATGTTTAGTTTCTATAAAACAGTATCACTTCTCTACAGTCCACAGCATTAACTCATGTTTTACTCTAGAAAGAGATTGCTCCCGACCAAATAAGTTTACATGGTCCAATACCAGCAGCCTATGGAAACGTTTAATGGCAGGAAATATTAGAGAGCATAATTCATTACAACAGAGATGTTCTCATGCTGTGCTCTCTGTATAAAATGAGATATTTTACCAAAAGATGTTTTATTCAGAAGGTTGTCTTCCTCCAGTTATCTATGTACAGTGTATACTTGTACACTGGAGGCCTTTTAATGAGGAAGCTCTCTACAAGTACAGTGGTGGGCCCTGGGTGCTCAGACATAACCCAATGCCACACAGGCAGATACAGATTTTTATTAAGTATTATTTATTAAATTAGAAAAACATTGGTCCAATGTTTGACATCCTACAGTTGTTGAGCTCTGGGTAGTTCTCAGCAATCCATCTCCCTTAGTATTGCATCACAGCCTAATCTGTAAATGTATCCAGTTGCAATTTGAATGTTTCACAAATAAAAATTATGCAGGATAACCAATACATTATGCAGATTAATGCTGCTATATCAGCAACTGTGTTAGTAATGCATGTGTACTTCCACATTGACACTCCTTCTGGTTGTTGTTTCTACCGTTGTATCAGTGGTTGGTATCATTGTTGTCCTAACAGTAAAACGTATTATTAACACTATTATTGTTTGTGTTCCCCTGTGCTAGCGTACTAGACCTCTGGTAAGTTTAAGGCTATGTTCACACTGCGTATATGTCCGGCTGCATATTTTCGCGGCCGGACATATGCGCGGTAAACTCCGGCCGGAGATTTACGCTACTTGCGGCCGTCTACGTACGGACCGCGAACTTACGCCCGAAGTCTACTTACGCTTCCCGAGCGCCCTACGTAGCGATCTGACAGTGGTCTTTTACTTGGAAATCTTCGGCTAGCCCCGGACACCCCACAGAACCTTTTGGATCGGCACAAAAAGCTGCAAAAATAAAGAAATCACCACTACGTATGGGACCGCATGTAACGATACGGGCGTAAGTTACGGCATTTTCGTCCGCAAACAATGGTCTGGTTCATTTTTTACGGCGCCTCGTACGGTCCGGGCGTAAGTTCGTACGTAGTGTGAATTGTGTAGCCGTACATCATATACTTTCCATTGTACGCAAACTACGTAAGTCTCCGGCCGCTTATTCACGGAACACGCTACGCCCGGAAACTTACGTAGTGTGAACATAGCCTTAAGGTGTGAACTTCAGAGATAGTCTAGTCTTCCAGAGAGTGAGTATGATCCTACTATTACTAGTACACCTGTCGTCAGGTATTATGTAGGTCTATGCTCTGGGATGAAGCTTTGCACTTTGCTGCTTGCCACTAGGTGTCTCACTGTTTCCTATGCACCTTGCACAGCGGAAGGGAGTAAAAAGGGTTAACACTGTACTTATTCTATGTAATGGTTGCCACACTGTTGTGTAATCCTTGAGCTGGGTACCTCACACTTCCACCTATCACACACCAAGGTGTAGTCTGTTCCAGAAAGTTCTCCACCAATGGGAGATCAGTCCCGTCCACTCCTGTAAAGCTCCCTGAAGGTCCTTAGGTGGGGGTTCAGTCCAGCAGTTCTATCACAAAAGGGGGTACATAACAATATAAAATCATAAACTTTAATAATTATCATAAAAAACAGCCCCCACGGTACAAAACATCAGACATATACAAACAAGAGAGCTAAAGACTTATAAAAGCTCCTTGCACAATCAGGTACTCATCAAAAAGGAACACTAGTAATGAAATACTAAATGAAAGGTCTTACCAATCAGTTGTGTTCAGAGATGACTTGTGATCCGATTCTTTGCAGGGTGTGATTTATATTTTGAATTTTGGTGGTACAACTAGCTGTTAGCCTATAATCTGGCTCGGCTGATCTGTGAATCAGAGAAAGTGTATACCAAAAGCCTTTTCCTGCTGAAGCTTACTCCAGGGCTTGGCCTGGAGGCCAGGTCTCCAGTCAGGGACTCTATGTTGCAGCTGATGTTTCTAAAGCAGGGATGGGAAACCTTCAGCTGTTGCAAGACTACAATTACCATCATGCCTGGACAGCCAAAGCTTTAGCATCTTTACAGTGGTATGATGCAGTGCTAAAAACCAAAGGTGTGGTAACTACCATCTAGGGATAAACCTTTTCCTATGTATGTGACTATTCTTCATGTACGATTAGGAATAGACTTTATAGAATACGTGATAGAAGATACCCATACTCACAGTTTGGAGAATACAAGTCTGGCCTCTTGCCAGAAAGATCACAGAGTGCCAGTTCTGCTAGCACAGGCCCTGGACTTGTACAACTGGGTATAGTTAGCCACTAATGATTTCTAGAGATGACCAAGCAGACATCAATAGATTGCTTTGGCTTAAAGGGGTTGTCCAGCAAAAATCTTTTTTCTTTCAAATCAACTGGTTTCAAAAAGTTATATACATTTTTTATTTACTTTTGTTTAAAAATCTCATCTTCCAATACTAATCAGCTGAAGGAAATGTTCTTTTGTTTTCAGCCTAACACAGTGCTCTTTGCTGACATCTCTGTCTAAGACAGGAACTCTCCAGAGCAGCAGTAAATTCCCATAGAAGGACTATTTTTATTATTGCACCTAATTGCCAAATATATATATACATATATATATATATCTTTTTTTTTTTTTTTTATTGCACTGAAGCCTTTAGTAAACTGTGCGCTCTGAGGAGCAGTGTGATGATCATGTCGGGTGTGATGTTTCAGAAGTGCTTCCTACTTCATCAGACATACCTATGTGAAGTCAATACAACCTTTTATACTCTAGTGCTTATCACTGGGCTCATCAGTGTTCTATTACATGGGGGGATTATCTGTCAGGCAGAGCTCTCTCTGTGTAATAAAGTTGATGATCAGACAGGGAGATGGTCCTTGTCTTTCAAGAAGTTATTAACCACTGGCTTCACGTTGGTCTGTTATGTACGGCCAATGGCTGATGAAACAGTACAGAAAATAATAAAGATATACCTCTCCATTGTCCTCCTGCCTGTTCTGTGGACACTTCCAAACCTGTACCTGATGGGTATGGAAGTATCTACGGCGGCTGCAGTGAGGGATGGACACATAACCAAGCAAGGAGGACAACTGGGGAGTATGGACAGGTAAGCATACATCTTTATTATTTTTTATATAGGCCAGAAACCTAAGCTAGGGCTGCACGGACATTGTTAATGGTGTTTATGCAGACCTTGCTGCATGATAATTGAGCCATCTAATGTTGTGTTTACACAGAGAGATTTATCTGACAGATTTTGGAAGCCAAAGCCAGGAATGGTTTTGAAAAGAGGAGACGTCTCGGTCTTTCCTTTATTTTCTTTTATTTTTATTTTATTTTATCTTTTCCTTTATGACCTGTTCCCTGTTTATAGCCTGGCTTTGGCTTCAAAAATCTGCCAGATAAATCTCTCTGTGTAAACGCACCATAATAGACTCTGTAAACAAGCACCAATCTAGAAGATCAGAGCACCCTTACCCAGCATATAGTGCAACAGTCAGGCCATCTAATACGGCCTTTAGTCTTCTACCATGGATTAAAATAAGTGCAATAATACCCAATCCACATATAAAACAGTAATAAAAGTGCAATCATAGAAATATAAAATGTCATGGATCATAATCTATCAATAATATATTCCTGCATATACTAGCAACTCATCTTCCCTTTCATTAACCATTAATATTCCAAAGATTACGTAATCCATATCTTACAACCCATATCCATATTAGTAGAAAAATATTTTTTTTCTGCCAATATGTATATAGGTCATGTGATATGGATTTAGTAACCTTTGGAATATTTATATGTTGTGTTGTAGATGCTCTGACCAAATCTTCTAGCCATCCCAATTTGGCCCTTATGACAGTTGTTCAGATCCTTATAGTGTGTTTACACAGAGAGATTTATCTGACAGGTATTTGAAGCCAAAGCCAGGAATTGATATGAAAAGAGAAGAGATCCTTTATGACCTGTTCTCTGTTTATAGTCTCTTTCTGGATTTGGCTTCAAAGATTTGTCAAATAACTGTATAGCTGTTCATCACTGCGCCCTTTGGGTCCATTTACACAGAAAGATTATCTGACAAAGATTTGAAGCCAAAGCCAGGAATTGATTTCAAAAGAGGAGAAATCTCAGTCTTTCCTTTATGACCTGATCTCTGTTTATAGTCTGTTCCTGGCTTTGGCTTCAAATCTTTGGCAAATAATCTGTCAGATAATCTTTCTGTGTAAATGGACCCTAACCATAAGATAATCAATGTCATTTACTTCACCTGTCAGTTGTTTCAATGTAGTAGCTGATCATTGTAGATCACTTTCAGGCAATAGTGATTTCAGTACCATAGACAGCGACAGGCCATTATATACATAGCAATGTTATGTACCTATGACCTTTGAGCTCCCTATTGGCCATTGCTCTATATATAATAATATTAGCAGACTTACATGTGGTGTGCTAAGGGACCTATACATTACTAAGCTGGAAATCATGTCTACACATACAATGTATAATTTCCATAATATACTAACAATGCTTTCTTGTGTGCAACAGAAAACTGACCATGAAATAGCTAGTAAAGCATCATTAAAAGTTCTGCAGAAAGAATCAGAAAAAGTAGACTTTTTCCAGGGAAAAAGAGGTAGAAATACACATGAACTTTCCAATCCTCCTCCTTTCTTCTCTCCTCATGGGACAATGCAGGGTACCCGCTGCTGACTGTGTTTTATCTGTCCTCTGGCAGAGTGGTTGAAGATTATTGAGGAAAGCAGGGTTAGCACTCAGCCAGACATAAGAAGGCCTAGCCAGTCCCCTATGGCTTTCTGATTGCCATATCTAATTTGTACAGCCATCGCTAGAGGAGCCTTTGAAGCTGATTTGGTTAACATAATAAAATGTTTTTTTTTCCATTCCTTATAACGGAGTTAATTGGAGAATCTTACTGACCTGTATGCTGCATACACCATTCTCTAGCCTGAAACTGAATTTATACAACTAAATGGATGTACCTGTGACCTGCGTACAATTGTTAGGCTAAACAGAAGAGGCTTTTATGAAAATTATATGATTTATTATGCCAACAAAAATATTTTCTGTACATATGTTCTGTTGGGACACATGAATGCCATAGACAGAGGTCTTTTCATTTGAGATTTCCTTCCATAAACTAGGCCATCATTTTATTGCTTCTGTAACTGCTGCTGGGATAAGGTTTGGTTTTCCCTAGAAAAAACAAGTGTTCAAAGGATCTAGAAGGCAAACCTGCAGTGATCATAAGTCAACTGACAAGTTGCTTTTATTGGTGTAAACTGCTTTGCCAGTCGGTGGTATTCATGGCACTGGTGAGTTATTCCAAGACCTTTACTGACCTAATCTATGGGATCTGGGATAGAATGTGTGCCTAGGAGAAAGGTGCTTCCAGTAGGTGTAGATTTGAATCATGATTTATGCTTTAGGATTTGAATCATGACTTAAATCATGATAAATAAGGTGCTGGAGGAGGCCACACCTCCTCCCTGAATTGCCACCCCAAGCCCCCCCTCCCCACTCGCCCATTGGGCAAGTGGGGGATACGGCAGGCATACGCAAGGGCGAGTCTGCAGGGTTTCAACAATCATAAGTCTCCCCCATAGTCTATACTGTATAATATATAAATATGTGCATACTATGGCTATATTTACACATCAGCCAGACCCTTGTTTATAGAGCAGAGTGGTGGTCGGTAACCTACACAACAAGCTGTTAACAATAGGAGGGAAAGAGCAGTATATCAGGGGAAGTTTGTTAACTGTATGTATTTGCAAAAATTTTGATGTTTCCAACTATATTAGTTGGGATGGCAATACCCCTTTAAAAGAGAGAGCAAATGGGGAGATTCTAATATCTGAAGAAAGAAAATCTGTTTTCAAACATTTAAGTCTTGCATTTCTCTGCTGTAAAATCTGTTACTATTATTTCCTTTTTTGGATTTTTTGTCAAGTTTAAAAGTAAAAGTCCTGAGTTTGTACAAGTGTATAGAATAGTGCCAGTCCTGTTTTATATAACTGGGCTGAGGCAGATCTGCGCCTTCATCTAAAGTATCTATAGACCTGCCACCTTCTTGGTTCAAGAGTATCCACCACTTTTGCATCACTTATCTGGGGAAGAGATGATACCAGGATACATTACAGAAACAAGGCTAGCCAGAAGAGGTAGCTTGATGCAAAATGACAATGACAATATTTTGTTGCAGATCAGTAACACCTCTCGACGGAAACCAAAAGTTCCATAAGGCAATGGACTATTTTGCAGGATAATGTACCTGCCACACTGAAAAACTGTCCAGAAAATAAATTGCCATAATCACTGTACTCCATACCGAACTGATTTTATATACCTACGCTAATCTATATTTTTTATGACTTGATAGTCATACAAAAGTTCTGAAAAAGTTTGCCACCCTTCAATACATATAATTATTTCAAGTGACTTAAGGGTTAGCACTACTAGATCCTGGGTTCTACCACAGGTAACATCTTGTGTGCACTTATTACACTGGTTTCTTCCACAACCGGAGAGTACTGGTACTTTAATTGGCTGTCTATAAAATTG